>NC_040915.2:42557389-43169039 GCF_004126475.2 Phyllostomus discolor | reverse complement strand
TGGCACTGCCAGGGGCACAGCGGCGAGCGGGTGAGGGACAAGGACCTGCCACTAGGTCTTGGGGAGAAGGCCACAGCAAAGCAGAACGTGGAATAATTCACACGGCCATGACATCGACAAGGCGACAGGAGAGGGGGCAGTGAATGTGTCCTGTGAAGGCGCAGGTGGTAAATGCTTTCGGCTTTGCTGGCTGCAGGGTCTCCGTGGGGACCCCTCAACTCTGACGTCGTATTAAAGCTGCCACGGACGCTGTGTCAACCAACTGACGTGGCTACGTGCCAATAAAACTTTATTTACAAAAAGCAGGCACCTCGCCCGGCTGGGCTGGGTTTTCGGGGCTCCGGGAGGGAGGAGGGCGGGTGTGAGGGCTCCACGAAGGGCAGGGAAGGGGGGCTGCCTGTGGTGGGGGCCGCTGAGCAGAGACCTGAAGGGCCAGGGAGGGTCACATGTAAAGATCTGGCAAAAGGCAGAGTATTAAGTTAACTTTATATCAATATTAAAATTGAAATCATAAGACCGATGTAAATATTTATATTAACTTCGGTGTCAACACTCACTCTGAGGATTAACTCCTCGGCACACAACCTGCTCCCTCCTCACGACCTATTGGGGGGGGGGGGGGGGCGTCCAGTCTGTGCCCATTTTACAGACAAGGAAACAGAGGCAGAGCCCGGAGACCCAGCCCAGTCAGATGCCAGGGCCAGGGCCAGAGTCTCGCAACACATCCCCCGACACATCGTGGCGGGGACGAGGACAGTGAGGCAGGAAGGGAAGCAGCAGGGACGGAGTGGGAACCTGACCTCCCCCTGCCCGCCGATCCGAGAAGTCCAGCACAGAGGCCGAAAGGCTCTTCCGGGGTCAGTTTCACTGAATTGAAATCAAACTAAATCAAAAGCTCAGCCCCTCAGCCACACAAAGCACATTTCCGGTGACCCTACCTTGGATGGTGCAGACCCAGAACACGCCCAGGGCGGCGGAGGGTTCCGTCGGCCCGCACGGCGCCGCACGGAACAGCGCCCTTGCCCACACACGTTCAGGACGCGCAGACGAGCCCGCACGTGGGCCGTGCTCAGCGCGCACGCACGGCCGCCCCGGCTAATACTGTCATCTCAGCCATGGCCGCCGGACCGGAAACTCGGAGCCGGCCCCCGCCCCCGGGGCCCCGCCCCCTCACCTGCTTCTTCTTCAGCTTGGAGATCTGCTGCTCCACCATGGTGATCTCGCGGTCCACGCGGTCCATGCTCTGGATCAGCTCCTCCTTGGACAGCCGCGGAGGCACCAGCTCCAGCTCGGGGTCGGCGTGCGGGGGGCTGGGAGGGGACACGGGCTCCAGCTTGCCCGTCAGGCTGCGGTCCTGTGGCGGGGAGGACACGGGCACAGGGTCGGCGTGAGGTGCCCCAGTGAATCCTGCCGGCCTTCCGGCCGCAGGGTCCCTGCAAACACCGCTCAGCTCCGCTGCCGGGTCGGGAAAGCCGCCGCGGACACTGTGTCAACAAACGGACGTGGCTGTGTGCCAATAAAACTTTATTTACAGAAGCAGGCACCCCGCGTTTCCAGGCCTGACTCTGAGCCCCAGCACACTGGACATCTGTCACCACGGCCCCACGTCCAGTCGCGTCCCCAGGCTGCTCACCAGCCCTGCCTCCCTGCCTTTGTCCTCACTGGGCCCCGGGCCAGGGGCACCCTTCCCCCACGTGGCTCACTGAGCAAAGGTCAGAGCCCTCCTACCCTCCTCCAGGAAGGGCTTCCCAGCCTCCCCAGAGCCGCGAAGCTTCCCTGGTCCCACTCCCTGGCCACGCCCCTCTCAGCCCCTCGCCCCGCCCACTCAACCACACTCCTCAAACGCAGGCGCAGGACCCTCCGCCCCGCCCCCGAGGCCCCGCCCCTGCTGACGCTCCTTGAACACCGGCTGGAACCAGGCAGTCACAGGGCATTGTGCAGGGATCACAGACACGTGGATGTGCAGGAAACACACACACACACACACACACACGCGCGCGCGCGGAACCTAAAGAACGCGACACACGCAGGCAGGCAACAGGGGTGCCCTGGGTGCCCAGCGGGGTGCGGGGCCAATTCCACGGCCTCCTCTGGGTTCGCCAGCATGTCCCTGCTTTTCCTCCCATGAGCGTCACGCTCTGCGTGCTAAAGCCGTTTTTAAAAATGCGTTAAACCAACAAGGGAACCCTGTGCTGGGCTCCTCCTCGACTCCATCCCAACTGAAGTTTGTTAGGGCTCACCCTCGAAGCCCTGGGTTCAAACCCCGGTCCCCTGTGCCACCTCCCAGCTCCGGGACCTCAAGCAGATCTCGCACCAAGCCCCACCTCAGTTTCCGCATCTGCTCTACGGGACAGTTCCCACCTCCGGCCCCTAGTGTGGCTTGAATGCGTTCACACGCACAGGGCGCTTGGCTCAGGGCCTGGCACTCGAAGGCCTCGTCCGCACTGGCTGGATGCTCCCACCCCCACACCCCGGCTCCGGGCCTGGCAGCGCAGGTGGACCCAGCCCCGCCCCCCACGCCGCGCGGCCCTCAAGGCCAGGCCGGCAGCTGCTGGCAGGGGAGGCCCTGGGAGGCGATCCAGGCTGCTGCCTCCCCCACCGCCTCGGCAGCTGCACCGGAGGACAGAGGACACATTATTCCCTGAGACAACTGCAGCCCCAGGGGCTGCCAATTCCCCCCCACCCCAGCCAGGGACACAAGGACTGTGGGCACCTGGCCCCTCCCACACGGAAGCAGAAGCAGCTCCCGCGTCCTGGCACCTCGGAGCCTTTGCACGAGCCGTCCCCTCAGCCCACAGGGTCCAACCCCACACCTCCCCGGCAGCTGAAATCAGACCCACCCTCCTGTCCAGCCCTTCCCGCCCCTAATGGAGACCGGCCCCGCCCCTCCCTAGGTACGTGGGGGTCTCCCTGGCAGCCTCACTCATCTCGCAGGGTCCTGGGAGCCCAGTGGTGGTGGGCGGGACCGGGCTCCGGGAGCCCAGGAGCAGCGGGACACGTCTCCCACCCACCGGGAGCAGGAAAGGAGATAACAGGACACGGACAAGGGCCATGGGCAGAAAGGCTCCGGGCCAGGACACCTGGAACGGCGAGCCCAGCCTGGGTGTGATTCTCAAGAGCAACATCAGCAAAAGGAAGGTTTCCGTCCCCGAGGCTGGCAGCATGTCAGATGCTGCGACTGGCAACTGCCAGGAACCGCAGGAAGAGGGGGTGGGAACTTCCCCGTAAATTCGGGGGGCGGGGCACAAGCTGTCTTCTTCCGTGGGTGCTTCTCAAGGTTCCTTCAGGCTGTGCTTTTATTCCCACCCGAGACGCACAAGTGGGTGCTTCCACCGCCGAACCGGTGAGTGCAACGCGGTCCACCCCTAAACGAAAAGGCGGCTCGAACCACCACCAACGAACAACAACAAAAGCGAAACGCAGGCGCCTGCGGCCCCACGGATGACCCCGAGGACGCGATGCTGCGTGACCGGCGCCAGACACAGAGGTCACGCAGCGTGTGACCCCACTGACAGGGGACGTCCAGGCCAGGCAGACCCGCAGGGAGGGAAAGCAGACCCGTGGTCCCAGGGGCTGGGGGACCAGGGCTGGGGAGTGACTGCCGGTGGGTGTGGGGTTTCTTTTTGGGGTGACGAGAACATTCTGGAACTAGGCAGGGGTGGCGGCGGCACAACAGTGCAAGTGTACCACGTTACACGCCTTGTTCACGGTCAGCCGTGAGCCTCACCTGACGCGGTCGGCTCCGGGCTGGCGTGCGCACCAGGGAGGGCAGGGAACGCCGCCGCCTCCTCTCCGGTGCTGAGTTTTCCAGGAACGCGGCTGAGGGCCCTGGCCGCACGGGGCCTCCCGCTGGCGGTTCTCAGGCGGCGGCTGCCGAGCCACAGGAGGAAAACAGCACGCCCCTGCCGATGCCCCCGCCTGCCGCCAGGTAGCGGCTGGCACCGCTTCCCCCGTCAGAGGCCCTGGGTGTAAACATGCAGGCCGGAGGCGAAGAGGGAAGCTCGCGACGCAGAACTGAAGACACAGGCAGCCAAAGCCTCGGGGCCGGAGAGGTGGGCGGGGCCAAGCCCGGCACCCAGTGCCCCCCAACCCCTCATCACAACGACACCTTCCAGCTCAGGAACAGGTCGCCGGAAGGCAGGAGGAGCGGCAGCTGTGGGCTGGACCCCGCACGGCCTTGAGCATGCGAGGAGGAAGGCCCAGCGCGTCGAGCACACCAGGACCACAGGGAAGGTGGCAGGCAGGACCAAGAGCTACGCTGAGCCGGGGGCCTGAGAGATCATCGCGTCGCCTGGATTCAGCTGTGCCTGAAGCCGGCCAGCCCCTGAGGTCGGTTCCATGAGCCGGGACGCAAGTCGGCCCGACGTGGGTTTTCCGGCCCTGCCGGCCCACAGAGCCCCGGCGGACAACGACGTTCTCACACACACATGGTCTGCTTGCGATGAGTCCAAAGTCCCCAGTGTGTGGTGACTTCCAAAGGAAACCTCCCCGCCATAGGACTCCAGGGGCCCCGGCACAGGGGAGTGTCGGAAAACAACATTTTCACAGGAAAAAGAAACACCGCAGGGGGCGGGGGGTGGGGGCGGCAGTGTCAATAAAAAAAAAAATCCCATCACACTCCTGCCTCCAGCGCCAGCTGAATTCCACACGGCAGACGCAAACACAGCTGACCACACCCCCTTGGGGCAGCGCCACCCGCAGCCTGGAGCGACCACAGCAGCAGGCCCCTGGGCCGGCCCCGCCCACCCCAGCTCCAGGACGAGGACACACACACACGGAGACTGAGAAAGACCCACCGACAGAGAGGGAGTCCCCCAGGGAACCAGGAGGAGGACAGGGAGAAGCATCCAGGCTCCGAGCCACATGACGCGTGGCTGCTCCTCAAGACCCACAGGCCACGTCCCCATTCTGAAGAGCCAGTCTGGGGGGTGGGGAGGGGGAGAGACAACCACCGGCCCCTTCTCGGGGCAGACCGGACACTGGTGGGGGGAGGGGGGCACAGTGCCCTGGGGGCCCTGGTCCTGGGAGGAAGCACAGTCTCACCAGCGTGGCCCCGTGCCCCCTTCACACACATCCCTGCCTGCCCAAGACCTGCTGCAGGAAACAGAGGCACCCTCGGGAGACCAGAGCGGGGGGCCGCAGAGGGACAGCCCCTCCCCCACCTCCCCACGGCCATGGGCAAGTGGTTTCCGCTGAGCCTGGGTCTCCATCTATAAAATAGGGGGTCGCAGGTCGGCCGTCACGGGGCTGAGCACGACACACAGCCAGCACTGACCCAACGGTAGCTCGTCACCGCCACCCCTGCCACCACGGGAACGCCCCTTCCCTGCCGGCTCCCCAATAAAGGACCCACCTCGCCTGAAACCCCGCCATTCCATCACACCTGGCGTCAGGCAGAGACGACGACCCAGCAGGTGCCCAAGGGGGCCACCTCCCTCCCACCGCCCCCGACCCCCAGTTCTCAGCCGCCCCCACCAGTGCGGCAGCAACATGAGCGCTGACCTCACCCGGCAGCTGGGAGGCCGTTCATGAGCTCGTGCGTGTCCCCGTGGTCGCGAAGAAGCCCCACGGAACCGCTCAGCATGCACGGCAGGGACAGCCATCACGCAGCCGACCAAGGACGACGAGCGTGTTGCCTGGGCCGTCCCCGCCTCACCCCAGGCAGCCGGGTGACCCTGGGGACAGCCAAGGGATCCCTCCACGGGCACCCCCCCACTGGCTCCGTCTGTGTAAATGGAGGCCCCACGGCCTGCAGACTCCGCCGTCCTGTGCTTCACGGGAAAAGCAGCATCCGCCCACCCCACCCCCAGCAGCAAAGCACAGGTGCTGGACCTGGGTGCCGGCACCTCAGCGTGACCTTCTCTTCTCAAGAGCGAACCCAAAGGGCCCTCAGCAGTGGGGGGCCTGCAGTCAGGACCCGAGAGGGGGGAGCTGTCCCTCTCCGGCCGAGAAACGGCCCCAGAGCTGCCCTTGTCCCCAGCCCCCCTCCCACTGCTCGGCCCCACCCACAGCCTCAGCCAGTGCTGCCTGCCCCACACCCCCCAGCAGACGCCAGGCCTTACCTTGGACAGGTCCTCGGAGCCCCCCGGCGGGCCGGCGGCCAGCACGGGCGAGGGCCGCAGCAGGGGGTCGGGCAGCAGCTCCAGGCGCGGGCGCTTGCTGTCCAGGAGCTCCATCTCCGCCTTGCCCAGCTCGGGCAGGTACGCATGCGGCTCGGGCCTCAGGTGCAGCTCCTGGGACCTGCGGACGGCGAGGGCACAGGCGTCAGGGCTCCGGCCCTCCCCACGGAGCGCTGCTGGGCGCCGTGCCCTCCTCAGCCCCGTGGGGGGCATCCAGGGCAGGCAGGACGGAGACCCGCACTGGCCTCCCCCCGGAGTCAACACTCACTGACTCCGGTCTACAGGAGCAAAGCAGCCCAACTCCGTGCACTCTCGCTCCGGGGCGCGGCCCCGCCCCAGAAGCATCGCCCCCCTCCCCCGACCCGGAGCCCCAGACCTGCCGAGTCAGACTCTGCACGTAAACAAGGGATTCCGGGCCACATATGGCACGGTCAAGTCCGAAAGACACCGTGGGCCTAGCACACGTGGCGTCACATGCACCTCGTGACGTCACCCAGGGCAGACATCACCAGCCGATCGCAGCTCTCCTGCTGCTCAGCCGGGCCCTGCCTCCTGCTACGGGAGCCGCCTGGTGCAGAGACAGCTGCGGCCCAGCTCAGTCGCTCCTGACTGGCTCCCCACTCCCACCCCCACCCCCAGCCCAGGCTGCAAAGAGGAAACAGCCCCACAGAGGCTGAGGCCTTGCTGGAGTGCCCACAGCGGTGCCGGGACGCTCGCACAGCCCCACTGACCCTGCCGAAATGCTGGTCAGGTCAATGCCTCTCCCAGTGACCCGGGACAGAGCACGCACAAACACTGGCCATCCCACGACCTCGAGGCCTCAGCACGGGGCTGGCGCGTCAGTGGGATGGGCCTCAGGGCCAGGCCAGTCTCGGCAGTCCCCCCACCCCCTCCAATCGCCTTGCACAGCCTGGCGGGGCCTAGAATGGAAGTTACACCCTGTGCCTCTGACCCTAAAACCCTTCCACGGACCCCCTGATGCGCACCCTTCCTGCTGCAGTCGGCTGCTCTCTCCGGCCTCCAGGCTTCCTGGGCTCCCTGCCCCAGGGACGCCCCCAGCACATCCCCCCCCTCCCCGCCCCGCACATTCCCGCCGTGGGCCCCCACCCGCCTGGGCCGGGACACCATCACCCAACTCTGCACAGCCGGCTGCTCATCAACCCGGAGTCCCTCCTCCCAGAGGCCTTTCCCACCACCCTACCCTGTAGGTGGTAGGTCACCTTTCACACCTGGGGTCACCCAGTGTGTGTGTGTGTGTGTGTGTGTGTGTGTGTGTCTGGGCCGGCCCCACTGGGATCTGAGCGATCCTGCCACTATCCCCTGGGGCGCTGAGGGGCCCTGCCCTGGCCCTGGCCTTCCTCTCGCTGGGGTCCCTGCGCTGCCCCACTGGCTCCTCCCTTCCCACCAGGATTCAAGGAATGCTGGGCTGGCCCCAGCAGAAAGCGGACGCTGCGGGGCCTGGTCTACCGGCTGAGGGGCGGAAGAGGCCTCAGAGAACGGGGCCAACAGAAGGGGACGAGGTGTGGGTGTGGCCCTCCCAACCAGCCACCCAGAAGCCTGCTCCCCCACATCTCGGATGTCACCCCCTCCTGCCTGGGCTGCACCCCTGGAAACCGCTGAAGCTCCACGGCCGGAAGTCCAAGGGAGGGCCACGTGGTTCCTGCCTGCGCATCTCCGCCCTCGCCCCAAGGACAAGGGTGACCCACACAGCCCGGCACCCCGCTGTGACGCCGGTCTTGTGAGCCCCTGTCCCTCTGTGGACCCCCGAGTCCCCACCGGAGAAATGGCCCTGGAGCTCTGGGCAGGCCCGAGGGCCCGTCCTCACCTCTCGTTCCCGGGCTGGAACTCGGACAGCAGGGAGGGCCGCCTCCTCTGGGGCTGGATGATGGAGCCGGGCGACAGGTGGGAGGCGTAGTCCCGGGGGTGGTGCTGGTACTCAAGCAGCCCGACGTCCTGCAGTGGGAGGGGGGAGGGCAGTGTGAGCGGGCCGGAGCCGGCGTGGCCCCACCCACGAGGCAGGACCCCTCCTCCCCCACACCCTCGCTGGCCCTCGAGGCCCAGCGTGGCCAGAGGGCATTGCCGAGGCCTGGGGCCCATCCAGCTAAGGCACGCTGGGCCAGCTCCATGCTTGGGGCCTCGCTTGGCTCTGTGACTCTGCCCATTTCCCAGAACGGACAACCGAGGCTGCATGTTCGCAGGGACGCCTAGTAACACGCTGCGGCCTGATGTCTGCCTGGGGCCTCGGGGGTCCGTCTGTGGGGCTCACAGACCAGCCTCCGGAACGAAGCAAAAGCCCCCCAACATGGGTCCCACGTGCAAACAGAGACCACAGTCAGGAGACGAAAGTCAGGCGAAAAGAAACCCTCCCCCCGTCAGTAAACGACCATTCGTTATCCATTATCAACCAGGAAAAGCCGAACAGTAACAAATCACAGGCACCCGGGTTGTCAAATGTTCTGAAACACAAAGCAAGTCTTTCACACGAGATGCAGGGCGGGCTTCCCAAGGGCCCCCCATACAAATCGATCAGTCCTGTCTGCCTCGAACACTCAGTGGTGGAGTGTGGCAATCGATTGGTGATGTCTGACACGGGCAGGCTCAGGGCAGAGTGGGAATGATGGCGATTTATTTTCCTGTTGGCACCTGTCTGAATTCTCCCGATTTCCCATACAAATCCCACCTTCCCTTTACTATCTGGCTTATTTTAGGCAGTTGTTTCTGCAAAGAGAGAACCTGGTGACACCAGGGAGGTGTGCTGAGGAGGTGTGCGGCTCAGACACGCCGGACAGGCGTGCAAGAGGCCGGGAGGCCAGAGAGCCTGAGAACTGGAGGTGCCCTCAGCGCCCGAAGACACAGCAGGGAGGGCCTTCCAGGGCCGCCCGACGCAGCAACAGGGTTGTGGGGCTGTGGGCTGGAGGCCTCCGTCTGTCAGTCAAACCCACTGAGCCTCAGTCTCCCCATCTCTGAAACGGGTGGCTGACCCACACGGAAGGAGGCCCCTGTGCTTCCCACCTCTCACCCCCCTTCACTTTCCAAGGGCCTTCCCCCCGAGGCCGAGGCAGCTTCCAGACAGCAGAGGAGGGCTCCCCCGCCCCCGCCCCGCGGGCCGTCTGGCACAAAGCGCCAGGTGTTGGCGAAGGGGAGGCAGACAGGCAGGCGGGGGAGGAGGAAGAAGAAAGGGCTCAAGGGGGAAGCGGGGTGCCTCGGGGACCACTCCGGCAAGGCTGCCAGGCAAAACCTCTCGCTCGCGCACGCACGCACAGAGGTGTGAGCAGGAATCAGCGAGCCGCACAGTCTGCCAGGAGGAAACGTCTCCCGCTGGCTCTTCCGCACAAAAGGAAAACGAGCCTCGCGGCAGGGCGCACGCAGGGACGTCCCCCGGGTGGGGGTTGGGGGGAGGCCTGGGCTCCACGGTGCCTGCGGCTGCCCGGCAAGGGGGCGGGAAGAGGCACGTGGCATAAGGGCCCCGAAGCTGGTGTCAGGGCGGAGCCCGGGGACGCCCAGGGCACCCGGAAGCCCTACAGCGCAGGTGGCAGACACGAGGCCCGCGGGCGGCACCTGGTTTTATCCGGCCCGGCACCTGCTTCTACCCCTGGGGCAGCGCCAACCTCACGCTTAACTGTTAAAGGAGTGGTTACATGTACATAGCCCTAAAATTACATTCAGCCCCTTGAAGGCAACCACGAGGCTGCTGTGGTCCCCGGTGACAATGAGTTTGACACCCCTGCTCTACAGGAAGAAAGAGAGCTGGGGAGCCCCCAAGAAGGTCTGACCGGAGATGGGGTTCACTGTGATCACGTGTGTGCCCCTGCTACCCAATGCCTTCTCTGTACTAATTCACTTAACACCTATGGCAACCCCGTAGCTCCCGCATGAGAACTCTGAGGCCAAGGAGCTGGCCGGGGCCACAGGGCAAGGAGCCAGGAGGTTCTGAGATGCACGAAGGAGGCTACGCTGGGAAGAGAATCATCTCTGCGGCCGGGGTAGGAGAAAGGCCCCCCCCCCCCACCCCAGGAGGGGCTGAGGAGACATCGGAGCAGGGAAAGGAAGAGCTCAGTCCACTCTGGGGCCCACACTCCAGGGTCCCCCCGGGAGTGACAAGGGTCACAGCCAAGGCGGCTCCCGCCTCAGGGCCTTTGCACATGCTGTTGTACCCTGCCTAGAACATTCTCTAGGCAGATGCCACGTGGCTGCCCCTGTGGCTGCCTCCAGGTTCCCACTCCAATGTCAGCTTGTCAGCCAGACCTCCTCCCCTGAACTCGCAACTCGATTAGGAACCCCTCAGTCTCGGCCGTCCCGCCCCCCTCGGCCCCTGCTCTCCAACCCCCCACAAGAACATCAGTGCCGGGAGGCAGGGGTGCTTCCGTTCTGTTCACAGCTGCATTTCCGGGGCAGAGAAGGGACTCCTGGTAAGTGTTTGCTGAGTGAGTGAGGGAGGGAGAGAGGGAGTGAATGAGTGGATGAGTGAGTGAATGAGGGAGGGAGGGAGGGAGGGAGGGAGTGAGTGAATGAGTGAGTGAATGAGTGAACGGTGTTCCCAGCGTGGGGGTCCCCAACGGGCTGGCTCTGGGAGGCCACGCCATCTCTCGGGGCCATTCCCAAAGCAGGAGGAGCCATAAAGCTAAGGGAGAGGTCACCCCAGGCGGCATTCGGGGTACAGGCAAAGGATCTGGCATCCCATCCCACCCCCACCCCCCACTCCTGCGCAGGGCCCACTCTGGCCAGGCAGGCAGGCCCCCGGGCCCCAGGCGGCGCTGCTCCCCGTGAGGTCCAGGGCACCGCAGGCCCGAGGCGGGTGCAGTGGACATCTGCATTCTGACCCTTTCCTGCTCATCCACCCAACTGCCCCCGCCCCATCCCGAGCGCACAGCCGGCATGCGTCCTGCTGGCCTCAGCGGAGAGCCCCCCCGTCCACTGACTGGGTCAGGCGCAGCAGGGCCAAGGGCCGGTCTGTGACAGACTGCAAACCGAACCGACGGGAGTTTCCCTCAGCGTGTGATAAGCCCCGATCTGGGGCAGAAGTCAGCCGACCCAAGGCCAGCGCCAGGCTCGGCCCGGCCCGTCACATGCCGCTGGCTCAGGGCCACGGCCGCGGCTCTCCGTCTTCGCTGAGCTGCCTGCACGAGACCACGGGAGCAGCACCAGGGCGCTGGGCCGGAGCCTCTCAGCCCGGGGAGCCCGGAACACTCACAGAGAAGGCCGGCCCTGCTCCACAAGAGGAAAAGCCTGCCGTGGGCCCCGGGGGCGGAATGAAACAGAAGCTAATGGCCGCACATTGTCATCATCACATCCAATCGCAGCAGTGCACGCGCGCTCTGTCCCAGCCCCCCCAGCCGGCTGGGGAGGGCCTCTGCCCACGCCAGCTGGGCTGACCCTCACCCACTCACAAACCTTCTCTGTCAACTGCGGGGAAACTGAGGCACGGGCAGGCAGGACCATGCCCCGAGTTCCAGAGCTGGGGCACTGCCAAGGCAGGATGTGACCATGAGCGGTCTGGCTCCACGGCCCGTGCTCCGCACCGCCCTCCGACACTGAGGCACCGAGAGGTTCAGCAACCTGCCCAAGGCCACAGGGCGGGGAGGGAGAGCTCTGGGATTCCTTCAAGCTGCAGGCCTTTAGGGTTTAACACATTCGTTCCGCATGAGGACTGCGGAGCTCAGGGGAGCTTGGGGGGCCCTGGGGGACTCGGGGGGGCTTGGGGGAGATGGCAGAGCTGAGCCTGACAAAGCCCCACAGGAGGGAGGCGCGTTGGGACTCTCCGTGCTGGGACACCCCCAGTGCCAGCGGTCCCCCAGGACCCTCTGGGGAAGATGCACGGTCCTGACACTGTGGGGGAGGGAAGGCGAGAACACAGAGACCTCGGAAACAGGACAGAGAGCCCCCGCAGGCGGGGCAGGGGCCCCATGAGCTACGCACACGGCGCCAATGCTGGAGTCGGAGGCTCGGCCTTTGCCCACAGCTGGGCCAGGGTAACAGGGCTTCCAGGGCCTGGCACCCAGGCCCATCTACAAGCACAGCCGGAATCCGGCCCTCCACCACCAAGGCTGCACGCAAGTGGCGCCGCCCACAACCAGGCTGGCACGGGGGCAGCCCCTGCTGCCCCTGCCGGAGCCCAGGGTCCCACAACCCGGACGAGAACAGGCCCTCCTTGGCTCCTGCCGCCCCACTCACTGACGGAAATGCATTCCGCCATTTCTTCTGTGTCTCACGCGGAGGGGCCGCATGGGCTGAGCAGGACACGCACCCACCCACACAGGTCAGCAGAGCCACAGCCACCCAGCTGCGGGGCCCTGCACCCCTTGCAAGCAGCCAGGAGCACCCGGGAGCCCTCTGGCAAGCACCTGAGAACGTGGTATACAGGAGGTGCCCAATAACAAACACCGGCAGAGCCGGACCAAAGGCCCACCCTCATACAGCTAAGGTGACAGCAGCAGGAAGTGGGGCCCCACAGGGAGGCAGACAGAGCGCAGGCAGCCTAGGAGACCCGGGCACAAGGGCACCAGCTCCCTGCACAGCAAGTGGCCCCCCGCCCTGTGAGCACAACCAGCCCCCTGGACCCCCAGATGCAGGACTCAGAGACAGGACGTGGGTTAGGCCTCATCACCTCAGGACCCAAGCTCCATCTGTGAAGAAACTCCAGGAGGTGGGGGGCAGGGGATAGCGGGCTGTGGCTCCCAGGAACCACCCTCTTCGTAAAGCAAGGAGGGAGCTCAGGTGGGGCTGGGCTATGGGGACAGTGTATACAACAGGTGCTCCACGTTTGCATGCAATTCCACTGAGGACTCGGAGCTGCAGACCTGCAAGGCCCGGGAAGGGTACGGTGCCGGCAACCTCTGCCGAGGTGCCCACCTCTCCCCCAGGCCACGGGGAGCCCCGCCAGCCCTGATTCTAGGAGGGAAGGGACGGGACGGGGAGGGACCTCAGTGACAGAGCAGTCCCCAAAGGCGGCCCTGGGCACCCCTTACCGTGTGGGATCGGGCGATCTGCACGGGGTAGGAGATGCCGTGGGGTGGGTAGCGGGGCTCCGTGGCCCTCCACGTCTGTGCCACGGGCTGCGTGGACCCCGACATGGCGCGGGCAGTCCGGACAAGCTCCCTCTCGTCGGCCACCGAGGACTAAGGGCCAGTCCTCGTCATCTGCTCGCGAGCAGCCCGGTCACAGGCACCTGGGAGGAAAGCAGAGGGGGAGAAAGATCAGCCGGGGAGTGCCAGCCCGCCCCCAGTGCCAGCGAGGACACCGCGCCACAGCCAGGCCAGCAGCGTGAGGCCCTCACGAAGCAGGCTCAGAGACCCAGCCACAGGGCGCTGCTGCACCCCCACCCCCACCGTGTCCCAAGCCCCCCCAGCCCACCCGAACTCATGCCACGGCCCCCACTGGCGCCCAGTCACAGGGGGAAGCTCTCCGACAACACCCAGCCAGGCGTGGCGGGTGCGGCTAGCGCGGGCGGGACGGCAGCCCCACAGCGGCCCCCTGCGGGAGGGCAGCGCCGTGGCGTGGGAGCGGGGCGTGGGCCCGAGGGTGGGATGGGGACTCCGAGGACACGGAGGACAGTCACCTGGGCCCCCAGGCTCCCAGGGAAAAGCCCACCCGGGTCCACGCTGGGCAGAACCTCAAGAAACGCCTGCTGGCCTCGCACATGGGCAACTGAGACCCGGAGAGAAGGAGGCAGTCCAGCCGACCCCAGTCAGGAGCCCTTCCACCCAGAGATCCCCCAGTTCCCCCGCCCCCCGGGACCCTTCGCCGCCTTCTCTGCCGGCCCCTGCTCCGCCCCCCGCCACCCAGGGTCGCCACGGGCCCTCCACACCCAGCCCCCCAGAACAGCTGTGTCCCCCAGGCCCCGCCACCAGCAAGACTCCCGACGCCCACGCCCAGCTGGACAACCCTGAGATGGCGCAGGGGCCCAGCACCCACCCGCACGTCTCCGAGCTCCACGGAGGCCACCACCCAGCGCACAGCACGCCCCGCCCCCTGCCGTGCCCCCCCCCGCCCCCCGTCGCCCTGCCCTCCTACACACCACTGCCCTCCAAGGATGGCCACCCTGCCCCTGCACTGGCGATCTGCCCTCGGAGGTGGACCGCCGTCGGGAGGGAAGAACGGGGTGCATCGTGGTGGTCCGAGGGGGGACGAGGCACCCCCTCCCTGCCCGCACCCCGCTTCCACCGCATCTCCTGCCACCGTGAACCTGACTTTCCTTTCTGAAACCATCTTTCCTTCCCAGGAGGCAGAACCGGTCACGTGATCTAGGCACGGCCAATCAGAGTCTCCTGCTCCCTGCGGACCAGGGATTGGTTCAGGGATGGGCATGTGACCCACTCGGAGCCAATGAGGGTCCACCCTGAGCCTTGGCGGCCGGAGGAGCCAGAAACAAGCAGGTGCTTGTGCAGGGGCCGGAAGCTGGAGGAAAAGCCTGGGGCTCCCCGGCCGCCCGAGGACACGAGCCCGTGGAGGCGACGATGCCGGCCCGCTGGAAGGCAGGGCTGGCGGGCGGAGAGAGGGCAGGCGGCCCCCGCCTCGGGGGAGCCACGGCGAGCCTCGGCCACTTCGCCTTCACCTTCGCCCAACCTGGGCGTTTGTCACTCGCCACCAAGCGTTCCGACTCCCCCGGGGAAGGCGGGGGTCACAGAGGAGGCGGTCCGTCCGTCAGCGGGGCGCCACCAACCCATCCGACCCGGAAAAGCCGACGGGGTCCAGTGCCGGGACCCACACACCGCGACCCCCTTGGGGAGTCCCCCACGCGCGCTGTCTCCCGCCATGGGGGGCAGGGTGTGCCCCGTCCACACGGGACACGTCCTGCTCGGCCATCAGGGGCTGCTGGGATGGCCACGACCCACGGACGCGCTGGCGTGGGAGGCGGAAGGGCCGCCCCGAGAGTTCCCACCAGGGGCAGCGGGGCATCAGCCCTGCGGCCCAGGGGCGGGAGATGGGGCTTGGGAGGGGGCACGAGGTGACCACCAAAGGGGACGCTGTTCCAGAACCCCCTCCCCTGTTCCCGCTGGCCTCCAGACCCACAGCCCCCGGTCGTCCGACGCAGCACAACGCACCCGGTTCCGCCCTCCGGGTTTCAAACAGCTGCCAGCTCGGCTCTGCTCTGCTCTCCGCCGAGCAGCGGGGCCAGAACTCCGCAGCAGCGCTGCTCCCTGCTCTGGCCGGGCGCCCCTCCCCCAGCCCCTGGGGCCACGTCCAAGCTGCTGTCTGGTTCTGCGTTGCCCACGGTGGCGACTACTCCCTTCCAACCTCCTCTAACAAAGGGCTGGCTGGTCGCTCGCACACACTGCCAGGGGGGTGACGCCTTTTCCAAGCAGCCCTGGGGAGTCCTCGGCTGCTTCCCTGCCCTCCCCGCCTCGAGGCCCTGGGCCTGGCTGGCCGCCCCCTCTCTAGAGACTCACGGGGTGTCCACCGCCCAACTTGGGGGGCTGAAGCCCCCGCCCCCCACCCATCCAGGGGTTGCCCCACCGTCTCCCCGGCCCAGTGCCCGTCCTCACACGCACGCAGGCTGTCCCCAAAGCTAAGGTGGGGATCCCATGCCTCCTCGCCCACCACGAGCGTATTTAATAATAAACCCTGATTTCCACCCCTTCCCACCTCAGTCACACTTCCTGAAAAGTTTTTTTAGGAGCACAGTCTGGCAGTTCCTCAAAACGTTCACACACAGAGTCACCGACTGCTGCGTCGCTACCAACTCCTAGGCACGACCTCAAAAGAGCTCAAAGCAGGGACGCACGCACACGACCTGCACGCGTGTGACAGCAGCACACCCACCTCGCCGCAGGCGGAGACAGCCCAGTCCGGGGGCCGAGGCCCAGACCCGCAGCCGTGGTCCCTGTGCATGGGGGGAGGGGGGAGGGGGAACAGTGGCTCAGCCGTGAAGGGAACAGAGTGCCGACGGCCATGGGGACAGACCGTGAGAACACCAAGCTGCGGGAGACACGCCTCTGCCCGGGAAACGCAGGCAGATCCAGAGACAGACAGCAGACTGCAGTGGGGGGGGGGGGGGTTCTGTCCCAAGGGCCACAGGGAGCCACGGGGGGTGGTGACGCAGGGACTCCAGGGTAGCAGTGTTCGACAAGTGGGGGATGTGCAGAGCAAGCGTGGAACCGACCGAGACGCCTGGGGGGAGGGGTCCCCGCAAACGTCCCTGCTCGAGATGACGCTGGTGGGATCGGGGCAGCAGCGACTGAGAAGGAGGCTCCGTGGGTCTCGGGCATGGCACTGTGGGTGGAGCCAAGCAGGCCCAGGGATGGGGCCCCTCATCCCCACACGGGGCGAGACGCCCAGGGCCACCAGCCTCCGTGTGCTCAGCTGCAAAGGGGCGTGCCCGTCAGCCGCCACCAGGAGCTCAGTGAGGAAAGCTCAGCAAGTCCAGGCCCCCAGGAGGGAGGGAGGACAGCGCTCCGGCAAGCTGAAGAATCCCCATGCCCACAGGGCCCCACGCGCCTGTACTTTTCTCGGAACAAACGGGCACTGACACTGAACTTGTGACACAGGTCGGGGAGCCTAGGAATTAGAACCCAGCCGCCAGGCAGGAGCAAAGCCACCACCACGTGCACAGGCGCACGCACACACACGTGCACCCATCAGAACCCCCCGAGGGCCCGGAGGAGCCCATGTCCCACAGGGGGGACCTGTCTGCCACATCCCACCCACGGCCAGCCTGTCGCTGCCAGGGCCCGTGGGTGCCCCTCCCCGCCGTCTCTCAGGCACCTGGAAGGGAGCCTGGCGCACGGCAGGTGCTCCGTGCTCGTCTGCCTGAGAGCTGGCTCCCCCACGGGAGGCGAGGTGCCTGCGCACAGTAGGTGTGACGGCGTCCTCCAGCAGCCGTCACAAACTGTCACAAACGGAGGACTAAAAACGGCAGGAATTCACCTTCTAAACGAGGTCCTGTGCACAGACCCCGGGGGGCAGGGAGTGGAGGCGACACTATTGAGCCCCCCCAGAGCGGGCGCTCAGCACGTGCTGGGTTTGTGCAGCTAGCACGGTGGCCGGGTCACCATGCAGAGGGCCCAGCCCAGGGCGCTGCTGCCCGCTCGGCCCCAAGGCGGGACCGGCAGGGCGAGCCCAGCGCCCATCCGTCAGCCTGGTCAGTCAGGAACTGGTCTGAGCATCTGCCACATGCAGACTCAGGGGTCCCGGTGGGGGGCCGGGCAGGCACGAGGCTGCCAGTCGGGGGACGTCCAGGGACAACGGACGATGGACGGACAGACGGATAGATGGACGGATGGGGAAAGGAAGGAGCAAAGGAGGGGAGAGAGAATGGGTGGATGGACAGACGGATGGATGGACAGATGAATGGACAGACTGAGGGACACCAATTTAACTGCTCCATTTCCCAGGGTGTTTCTAGTCTCACTCCTTACACCAACCGCCAGGCCCCGGGTGCCTTTATCCCACTGACATCCCCACGCTGGGTCCCTGCCGGCCACCATGAGGATGCGGATGAGCACCTCCATGCCCAGGAGCGCCCGGGCCCACACAGCCGCTCCCCGAGCCCCAGTCTGCGGGGCACAGGGGACCCTGGGGAGACGACCTCTGGTCCCAGCTCCAGAATCTGACCGGGGAGGGGCTGACGGGAAGCTCCATGCCTAGGGGGGGGTTCAAGGCCGCCACTACCATGCGCTGCTGAGAATACTGTGCGGGCTGGGGGGAGGGGAGGCAAGTTAACGGTGACAATGACAACACCATCAGGAACAGGGGTAGTTACTGTCCCCACTTTGCAGATGAGCGAACGGAGGCCGCGTGAGGGGAACAGACCCAACGAGAGAGCGGGTCCCCACTGAGGACGTCCCACTGGACGGGGGGGCCCACGCCTAAAGGCAGGAAGGGCTGCTGGGGGTGAGCTGGGCCCCCCCGTACCCCCTGTCCAGGCAGCCCCGAAACCCTGGCGGCAGGCACGTCACCCAGCGCCCTCTCGGTGCAGACGGGGAGACGAGGCCCGAGGGATGTGGACGTGAGCGCGGCCTGCTGCGTGGCTGGACTCCAGCCTCCCCCACTGGAGCCCTCTGCCCGAGGGCCTCTGGGGAGGTGGGGACAGCAGCCTGGGCAGAGCCCACCTCGGACCCTTCAGGGCAGCACACCCCCGGGGGCCGCGGGGAATGGGACCCAAGTCCCAAGACAGAAGGCCACGGCAGCAGCCTGGTGAAGGGCCGGGTCCCACAGGCCAGAGCCGAGGCCAGGGCAAAACCCACCCACCCTCCCCCTAAAAACAGCCCAGCACTGGGGCACACTCCACCCGGTCCTGCCTCGCGCCCCGCCAGGGCCCTCCTGTCCCCTCGCCTGAGCCCCACCACGGGCACCCCACGGGAGGCTCCGGTGTCCCTCACCGAACACGGCTGCCCACCTCGAGGACCAGGAACCGGGGGCTCAGGGGGTGACGCACCCGCCCAAGGTCACACAGCCACACGGCAGCCAGGCTGGTGGATCCCGAAGGCCACGGCCGTCGCCGTGCGCCCCCCCCCACACACACACCCCCCCACGGCGAGCGGAGGGGAAGTGGCGCTGGCTGCAGCCGCCAAGGAGGTCTGTGTGTTCCTCATTTAATCGGTGCGTTCCTGGCCGCTGGACGGCGGCCAGCGCGGGCCGGCCCTGCGCCCCGGCCAAGAGGATCCGCTCAGGATCTCTTCCTCCTCGACTTCTCGTTCTCCCGTTTAATTTCAGAAGGAAGAGAGAGAGCAACCACAGCTGCGACAGCCCTCCCCGCACACCAGGTCACAGGGCTCCGCAGGGGACCCCTCGCCGCTCCGAGGCCGCCCCCTCGGGTGTCACCTCCCAAGCACCGCCAGCCTGGCCCTCCCTGGGTCCCCTGTGCCCCGAGCGCCCCGGGGAAGGACGAGTTTTCCATGAGACCCGGTTCCTCCGTGCGGCCTTCAGCAGGACCATTTTCTCTGCGGGGGGGGGGGGGGCCCAGGGGAGCAGCAGACACCCGGCCGTGCGCACCCGCTGTGGGGCCCCACCCTCAGCCCCCGCCCTGGGCTGGGAACGGAGGGGCAACTGCCTCAGGCTCAGCCCACGGTGACGGCTCACCACTCAGGACACGCTGGGTCTCTAAAGGGGCCTGGGACCCTTCCCCTTCACCGCCCGGCCCAGAAGGACCCCACCGCCGAGGGGGACATGGACCACGGGTCGCAGCTCCAACACACGCATGGCGGGGGGGGGGGGGGGGAGGAGCAGGCGCAGAAGGCCAGGTGCCGTGGGGTTTCCGTGCTGCGGCGCACCCAGAGGAGGGAGGTTTGCAGACCAGAAAGAGGGGTGCAGGTGACCGGGGCCGGGGAGGCGGGGGAAGACGGTGTTTAATGGGAACTGAGTCTCAGTTTTGCAAGATCAAAAACTTCTGGAGGTGGCGGGCGGGGGGGGGGGGGGAGGGGGCGGTTGCACACCACCACGGGCGCACACGGAACACCGCTGTGAGCTGCACGCGCCCTGCGGAGCGGCTGGGATTCGGAAGCTCTCTGCTTACGTGCATTTTGCTCCAGTTTAAAGGAGAATATTCAAATGCAGCACACACCTCCTCCAGGCAGGCCTCCCCAGCCGCTGGCCCACAGGACCCCGCCGGGCTCGTGTTGCTGTGGTGGGTCCCCCACCAGGGCTACCCCACGGAACAAGAGTGTTGCCAAGCGCCCCCCAGGGGTCCGGCGTTCAGCAGCCCCCCACCGTGCAGACCTCCCTGGCTCTGGTCCACCTCACCTCAGGCCCCAAGGGCCGCCTGCGACCTGGCGGCCGGGACGCAGGGATGGGCGGATCCAACACTCTGTCCCGCAGCCCCCGGCCGGGCCCTGCCTCCGCCCCATCCTGCCGAGACCCCGAGTGAGGCCCCCCACCCCCACCCCGCCGACCTCCCTGCACCAACATCTGGCCACCGTGTCCGCAGCTGTGCAGCTGCCGGAAATGCCTCCTCCCGCCCCCTCCCCCGCGCACGCAAGCCCTCGAGAACAGCTTTCCGAGGAATGCTCGGGGTCGCCCCGAGTATGTCGGGGCGGATCTCTGGGGGGCCTCCTCCGCCACATGTGCACGAGGACCGACGCTTCTGCCCGTCAGAGCCGCTTCGCCGGCGGCGGTGACCAGGCCTGGAGCCCACCCACCCGACGGCAGCCCTCCCACGCACTCCCCCAGGCCAGACCCGGGGTGGGGGGGGCACCCACCTCCCACAGGCCTGGCCCAGTTCCAGCAGACGCCCAGGCCACAGAGGAGAGGGCCCACCCTAACCGGCCGGCCCAGCGATGAAATGGAGCCGTCGAGAACCCGGAGGCCCCCAGCCCCAGCCCACGCGGCCAGCAGCCTGGGTGGTGAGGGGCACGTGCGTGGTGCCCAGGGGCGGGCACCTGCCTGGGGGGTGCTTCTCCGTCTGCAGAGGGGGCGAGACGGACCCCGCCCCGGGGAGAGGGTCCCAGGCAGGAAGGAGGAGCGGAAAAAGGAGGGCTGCGGAGGCCCCGGGAGGAAGTCCGGCAGGGAGGCGAGGGGCAGGTGGGGGTGGCGTCTGTCGAAGGCCACGGGAAGGAGGTGACCGCTGATCGCAGAGGTGGCCCCGGGGACCCACAGCCCCCAATTCTTTCAGGAGGAGCAAGTCCAGCGGGGAGACACCTCTCAATTCACAATTTTTATTTGAAAAATACTGGCTATGACCCTGAACTGTCAATCACCCCCACACAGCCCACGGGCCACTGGATGTGACCTGTGCCTGCGACAGGCGGGCGGCCCACGGGCCACCAGGAGCCACGAGGAGGGCCAGCAAGGCCCAAGGGAGCCCGAGGAAGTGGGGCGGCCAGTGACAGGCGAGACGCCCTCCCGGGAGAACCAAAGCTTGGAGGGGAGCCCCGAGGGGACCCCCAACTTCACCAAGCAGAGGGAGGGGCTGGGCCTGCTGTCCAGGGACCCCTCAGTGTACCCCCACCCCGGCAGGACACACACTGCCATGAAGGGCCACGAAGCCCCACCGGTCCCTTTCGCTTCCACCCCCGAGTCCTCAGTCCTGGACCCTGGGCAGGCCCAGGAGCCGCTGCCGGGGCCTCTCGCTGCTCCCAAGTCTCCAGGGGAGGCCTCCTCCTGCCCGCGCCAGCGTCTGGCCGCTCCAGGCGTCCCCCGGCTTATGACCGCGTCACCCCGATCTCTGCCCGGCCTCAGAAGGCCGCCCCCTGCGTCTTTCTCTTTGTCTCTCCCGAGGTCACCGGTCCCTGTGTCCGGGGCTCACCGGTCACCCACGGGGACCTTGTCTCAAGACGGGTCTCACGTCCAGGGCCAGGTGGTCACAGGTGCTCCGTGTTTTGGGGGCCGCCTCTACCCGGCCGCAGCCTCCCCTGCCAGGCTCTGCTCCCGGCCACCGGCCCCAGCCTGCCCCCCCCAACCCCCCCGGCCGAGGCCGAGGCCCAGGCCCAGCAGACTCCGCACGGAGCAGGTGGAGAACGAGGCGCGGAGACGGAAGCCACACGCCCGGGGTCTGAGCTGCTTTCTGGGAGCGGGCCGGACGCACAGCGCGGCACTGGGCAGCGCAGGAAACGGGGACTCTCACGCCCACGCCGCTGGGGAGCAGGCCCGCGGCCAAGACTCGCCCCTTCCCGGGCCCGGGGGGCTCGGCGTGGGGGCTGCACACTTCTCGGAGTCTCTGCGTGCTCCCCGTGTCCGGGCGAGCACAGCCCACCTCCCAGGCCCCGGGGTCCCCACCTCTCCGTGGACCCCAGCCCTGCCCTGCCCTGCCGCCGGCCCACCCAGCCGCCCACCCAGCGCAGAAAGGGCCCATTATGACTTCACAGGCCGGGAATTATGTTATTAGCCTGGGAGGGAGGCTGCGCCCGGGGACAAAGGGCTCATTGTCATGCAAATGCCCGACTCGGAAGGCGGGGTGGCTCCTCCAGCCTCCAGCTTCCAGCCTCCAGCCGCGGGCACAGACCCACTCACTGCAGGCCCGGCAGGGGCGGGCGGGCGCCCGGGCCTCAGCGCAGGACCGAACGAACAGGGCTCTCTCGGACGGCCCCCCCAGCACCTGGGTTCGAGTCCCGCCTCCTCTGCCGCTGAGCCACTGCCTGGAGTCGGGGTGCCACAGGATCCGAGAGAAGAACCCGCTCACGGCGCTGGGCGTCATTGCCTGGCACAGAGACACCGGCCCGGGAGCGGCCCTTAGCTGCGCACAGCGCCCGCGAGGGGCAAGCCGGAGGCTGTGTGTCTCCGGGCACGCTGCTGACCCTCTCTGGGCTCCCGCTGGGAGAGGGTGCTTCGGGCCCTCGTCCAGGGCTGGCAGGAGGACTCAGTGAATGCAGGGATGCGGGCACTCGTCACACTCCATCTGTCCTCAGTACATGGAGCGGACGCCCCTGCACCCCCCCAGCCCCCTCCCCTGGCCCCCCCTTCCCTTACTCAGGAGCCTGACCTCTCTAAGTTTATCCAGGAAAAGCAGACGAAAATTTCCGGGGGTGCATTCTTGAGCGAATAAATGCACAACAGCTTTTTCAAAAGACCCTAGTTCTCCAGGCGTACCCCAAAACACATTCTTGACCCCCGGCCCCACCCCGCGGAAGTTCTGGAAGGGAGGGAGGTGAGCACGACGTGAATTCCGACTCGGGGGCCGGAGTCCCCCCGCCGAAGCCCTTGCAGGTGCGGCCGACCCGACGCTCTGCGGGAGCACCTGCGCCCCCCGAGAGGCCCCGAGTCCTGGGGGGGGCACCGTGTCAGGCATGGCCGCGTGCCCAGCGCTGGAGGCACAGCAGTGACCGAGACGGACGCAATCCTGGGGGGGACGTGCTGGGTAAACCTGCAGCAAGTCCCAGGTGGGGCCGACGCCAAGGGGACAGGGAGTGGCCACGGGGGGTGGGGGAGGGCCTCTCTCGGGCCTGAGAGAGGGGAGGGCGGGAGGACCTCGGAGCAGGTGCCTTGGGCAGAGGGCGGCACGCACGCGTGGCGGGGGACACGTGTGAGTTCGGCCCCACGCACTTTCTCGTGTCGGCGCAGCGACGGCACCGGGAGCAGGAAGGTCCCACCGCAAGGGGAGCGCGAGCCCTGAGACCCTCAGGGCCGAGCAGGGGCGGCCCCCCGAAGGACTCGGGGACAGCGCGGGGGCACACGTGGGGTCCTCGGCCGGGCGGGCCTTTCCCAGGGCCCCCTGGAGAGGAATGAGGACACCCAGACGGCAGGCGGCCGGCGCGGGCAGCCTGCGCTCAAGGGGGACTCCCAGGTGGCTCCCGCGGGCCCCGAAGGAGAGGCCCTGAGCCAGCCGGCCACCGGCCCGGCATCCGGTGTGACTTACCAGCACGGCTCGGCCGCTGCCCTCAGGGGCGAGCTGGCCCTGCCCACTCGGACCCCAGACCGCAGCGGGCCGAATCTAGGTGTCTGGTGCAGGTTTGGGGGGGCAGACAGGACAGAAACGTCCTGCGCTGGGGGGACCCTGGGGTCCCCTGGCCCTGGGCCAAATGCAGACGGTCCAGGGACCGGCCACCTCCAACTGTCCGGGCTGGGGTTTCCACGTCTCTGAAACGGAGGGGTTCTCAGCAAGGGGGACCCAGACGTGGCCGGCTTAAACTTGAGCCTGGGCCTACATGCCCGGGGCACCCAGACACGGCTGAGCGGGGCAGCACCCTGGGGACCAGTCCCAGTTTCCCCAGACATCCCTGCAGGAGGCTCCTGCCGCACGGAGGAGGGACCTGAGGTTCCACAAAACCCCGTGACCTGCCCCAGTTCGCACTGTCTGTGAGGGGCGGGGTGGCAGCATGCACAGGCCTCTGTACGCCACACAGCAACTTGTGGGGTGGGGACAGATGGCACGTCCATTTGTCAGATGGGAAAACCGAGGCTGAGGACAGTGCCTCATCCCAGGTCACATGGCCAGGACACGGCCCCGGCTGTCGGCCCGGGAGTGAGGCAGGAAGCAGGAGGCGCCGCAGCTCCCGTGACGCCCCCTGACGCCTGTGGGACCCCCACTGGGGCCCCATCTTACGGGTGAGGACACTAGTCTCACACGGGGGAGGCGAGGCCGCCCGGGGCAGGAAGGGGGAAGGAGCCGGGATTCCACCCCGGGACGTGGCGGGCGGGCCGCCCGGCCGGGGACCCAGACCCTCCGGGGCCCAGGCTGGAGCCCCCAGGAGCGGCGGGCAGCCGCCTCCCCCAGTCCTGGCCCGCCCAGACCTCCGGACACGTCGCGCCCTCGGCCCTCCGCTTGCCACTGAGGGCTCCTTGTGAGCGCGGGAAGCCCGCCCAACTTTCCAATGTTTACCCGCTCCCGGCCGCCAGGGCCCGGGCAAGCCTGGGCCGGTGGCGCTGCTTTCAAACCAGACACGGGCGCCCGGCCAAGCGCCACCGCGGTGGGAGCCGGGCGCCAGGGACGCCGCGGCGCGGCCTGCACCTGGCCCCCTCCCCCGCTGCGCCCCCAACACCCGAGGCCCGGGGACCACCTCCGGGGCCGGGACCACCCAGACCCTCGGCTCTGCCCGGGGTCCCGGAAGAGCAGTGCTGGCGGCCCACCCCACGCGTCCCCTCCCACGGACAGCGGCCAAGGGGAGCTGCCCCCCCAGGGCACCCACCCCCTCAGCTGACAAGGTGGCCCCACTGTCCGATCAGGCCGGCAGCCCGAGGTTCGTGCAGCCCGGCCCAAGGCCACCGCGCCGGGCAGGATGGGGCTCCGGCCGGGAGAACCATGGGCACCCCCAGAGGCATCCCCCGCCCCGGTCCCATCTGGCCCGTGAGCCGCGGCCGCGTCCTCGCCCACCCGCCCTGCCCGCCTGCCCACCGCCGGGCTGGAAACTTCTCTTACCGAGCACATGACCAGCCTTCCACTCACGTCAGCTCCCAACACAACTTGAAGTAACTCTCCCACAAAAAAAAAAAAAAAAAAAAAGGAAAAGAAAAGAAAAGAAAAAAGAAAGGCCAGGAACCGTGCCAGCGGCGGGGCAGCGGAGCGCGCACACAGCCCGTGCCGCTGGCTTCCAGCAGACGCGCCGCGGCCGGCGTCAAACCATCCTCCCCGCAGGCCCGACCCCGGGAGGGGGCGGCCCCTCCGGCCCTGCCGCCTTCCCGCGAGACTACGGGCTCCCCTCGGGGCGGCCGGGCCCGCGGCCCCCGGGCCCCACGCGATGACGTCCCCCCACCAAGACAGGCCCGCCGGCCGGGCCACCGGGGACGAGCCGTGCGCGGGCGCCCGCCCCGCAGCGGAGCCGCCACCGGGGTCAGGCGTCCGCGCTCCCGCCCGCCGCCCGCCGCCCGGGCCTGCAAACACGGGGAATTACATAAGTCCACTCCTCTTGTGGAGGAGCCAAAAGTAGGAGCCTTTTCTCCCAGCCTTGGCAGTAAGTAATAATTCCTCATCGCCATGGTAACCCTGGCGGGCTTCCAGCCGCCACTCAGGAGCTGAAACACTGGGAGGCCTTTTTATAGCTCGGGGAGAAAAACCTCTTCACCGTTCCCTTGCTCGCTCGCTCGCTCGCTGGCAGGGAGAGCGAGCTCTGGGCCCGAGTTCCCCTCCGCGACCGCTTCCTCCCAGCCGGAAGGCCCCCCGGAGCGCCCCCAGCCCCGGCCCCGGGAGCCCGGGCCTGCCGGCCGCCCGCCGCCTCTGGCCTGGGCCTGCCACGGAACCCGAGCCGCTGCCCCCGTCCCCTCCCGTCCGCCGGTCTCCAGGGTGACGTGGCCGGAGGGCAGCTGGGCCTTCAAAGCGTCTCTGTGCTTGTCCTCCCGGGAAAAGCAAGCATGACCCTCGCATTGGCATTCCGAACAGGGGTCATCCCGGTGACGGGCCCGGAGGGAGAGGAGATGCAGCCCCGCCCCCCAGGCACACAAGGGCCGGCCCGGAGGCCACGGTGGTCAGCCAGCCAGGGCTCTGGACCTTGGCTGTGACTGGCCCAGGGAGTCACGCCCGCCGGAGCCTCTCTGAGTGTCGGCGTCCCGTCCGGGGCCGGACGGGCGCAGCAGCCTTGCTTCCCACACTGTCCTCGGAGCGGCAGTGAGCACCTGTCCGGGTGCGGAGGGTCCCCACGGTGGTCTCCAGCCTCCCTCCCTCGCCCCCGCAGCCAGGAGTGGGGCCCGGCGACGCCTGCCCGGGGCAGCGCCTGCGGGAGACGCAGCGAGGGCAGGGCCCTGGAGGCAGCACCGAGTCTGGTGTCGCCAAAGCCGGGAGCAGGCTGGGGTGGCGAGTGCAGTGGTTTTGGGGGGCAGCGGGGGGGTGTCAGGGAGTAACGGAAAGTGTGTGGGGCTGGGGGCAGCTCTTAAGGGCTTTGGGCAAGCCCCTCCGTGAACTGGGGGTGCTCCCAGGGGCGACAGCAAGAGCAGTGGCTGGTACTGTCACTCAGCACCGCAGAGGCTCTTCGCCCGTCGGCCCCTCCCCCCTCAGGAGAGCACCTTGGGGGGTGGGTGCGGCTCGGTGCCCCCCCCCCCCCACACACACACACAGAGGCAGACGGCCAGAGGCTCAGCGGCGGGAACGCGGCTGCGGTGGGAACGGGGACACCTGGCCGGCCCCCACCACGCCACCGAGGACCTGGGGTAACCTGGGGTCGACGGGGTCTGCGCGAGCCACCAAGGTCTCCGGCCGCGGGACCAGCAGCTAGGCCCCGAGCAGCCGCTAGGTGACCGGGGAAGAGGCCCCGGAGGCCACTCGAGGGTCAGCTGTCATCAGCCCCCCTCCCGCTCTCCCCAAGGAAACCCCTGCCCGGCAGCCACGGCGGGGACCTTCCTCCCCCCCGAGCCTTCTTCTCCTGGGTGGGGAAACCGAGGCACACACGTCCATGAGCGGCTGGAGGCCGTGTTTTTAGACGGCAGCGCCGGGCACCGTCCTGCTGGCTGGCCCCCTCCCTGACCCGCCAGAGCCGCTGGAGCCCCTGGAGCCGGACGAGCCAGACCGGCCCCAGCGACCCCGGGCAGGGAGCAGGCCGCTGGTTCCTCTCGTCCCTTCCTGTTGGAGCTGGACGCCGGCCGGCACCTGGACCTTCGCGGAGACTGGCCCCAGCAACCCGGGAACCACATCCAAACCCCCGGAGCTGTTCGTGCTCCGGGCAGGCTAGGGCTGGGCTGCGCCGTTCCACAGCCCCTTCTCTCGTCTCCCCGGGAGGGAGCTGGGCAGTGGGGATGGGGGGGTTGGGGGGGGTTGCCGAGTGACCTCCCAGGGAGGCAAAGCGTCCGAGACCAGACAGACCGGGAGCTGCGCCCTCCCCGCGGAGCCAGCACCAGCATGCAGCCGTCTGCCCCGCACCAGCACCCTCCACCCCGGGGCCTCCCACCGCGAGCCCCGGCCAGACAGTGCCGCAGGCCACTCCCGAATCCCGTCGGCCCGGCCAAGCTCTGGGGGCCGTGGGAAAGGTCGGTGACGGCGTCAAAGGACATGCTCTGATGGGGGACGCGGAGGCCCGGGGGCTCCAAGAGGAGAGGGTTCCTTAGACGGAGTGGTCCCCGTCGAGGCCCCGCCTCGGTCCGCTCAGCGGGAAATGCGGGTTTTCCCGTCCCCTGCCTCTCTTGGGGTCCCCACAAACCGTGCCTGCGGGGGCGGGGAGGGGGGCTCCAGTGACTAGAGAGGACCCTCCGCCCAGCTCCCGTTTGGCATCCAGCCCCAAGTGGACGGGATCCTAGTGTGCTCCCTCCGAGGGCGGCTGCCGCTGCCTAACCAGACTTCCTGACCAGCACGGATATCAGGCTGGACTCAGGGGCCAGGGGACACGGGGGGAGAGAGAGACAGGGCACTGGACACGTCTCCTGGTTTCACCTCCTGCTCCTCTGCCCTGCCCCCCAGCGCCCTGAGACCTAGGCAGATAGGTGGCCACGCCCTCTCCACACTGCCTCAGTTTCCCCATCTGAAAGGCCACTTAGGAGACGCTTTTTGTGGACACACGCCGCCCCACAGGACGCGCCTCGGCCGTGACCGCTGCTGCCAGTGGACGGTCCTCGAAAACACGGCGCTGAGGGAGGGACGCCGGCCACGGAGGCCACACAGGGTGGGGGGGATTCCGTGGACGGGAATGTCCCGAAGAGGCAGAGCCACGGGGACAGAAAGCGGGTTGGTGCTGGCCGGGCTGGGGAACGGAGGGGGCCACTCCCGGGGACAGGGTTTCCTCCTGGGGTGACGAACACAGGTGATAACTAGGCGGAGACGGAGGCTGTGCGACACTGTGACCAAACGTACTAAAAACTCACGAGTCGCTCACTTACAAGCAGCTGATTTTACGTGATCCACAGGAAAACAGATGGTTTGGTTGAGTGACCCCCGTTCCCCCGCCCAGGTCACTGCCTTCCTGAGAGACAGTGTCTGCCTTCCCGCTGGCCAGAGCCCCTGACCCCAGGCCTGGAGCCGGCAGACACTGCGCACTTACTGGGCACCGACTGTATGCACTGGGCTCGGGGGACACAGCCGGAACGAGACACGGCGGCCTGCCCCGAGGGGCTGACCTGAAGGAGGTGAGCGAGTCAACAGGAGACACAGACGGGATGGAATTCAAGCAGCGACCCCGCTGTGGACAGGTGGCTCCTGGGGCCGGGACGGTCCACAGTGGCCCGGGAGGAGCGAGGGACTCGGTGTGGAAACCTCCCGGGAGCCGGGTCCCGCGTGGAGACACAGCCCGGACGAAGGCCCCGAGGGGAGTTCCGGAACAGCCGGGACGGGCGAGCCACGGCAGCGTGTGGCCGGGACCGTCCACCGGGTCACAAGCTCCAGGTCACCTAGGCCCCGGGGCCACAAACAGGTCTTGAAATCTCAAGTGTTGTTAACGTAACATCCACAGCTGCATCCGTGTCCCGGGGCGGCTCACACAAGCAACCCCAGACCAGGGGGGCTTAAAACTCCGCAGTTTGTTCTCTGACCGCCCTGGAGGCCAGCGGCTCGGCATCGCGGGGGCGGCTGGGGTGACCGCCCTTCGGAGTTTCTACAGGAGGGTCCCTCCTGCCTCCTCCAGCTCCCAGTGCCCCCCCCCCAGCGGCTCCTGGGCTCCTGGACCCATCACTCCCACCTCTGCCTGGGGCACGGGTCGCATGGGCCTCCCCCCCCCCACCGTGGTCACCAAAGTTAGGGCCCATCGTGGTGATCTTGGAGGATCTTACCTCCGTCCTTAACTTGACCTCATCTGCCCAGACCCTGGGTCCACACAAGGTCACATGCCCGGTTCCAAGCAGACAAACCCTTTGGGGCCACAACTCAGCCGCCTGCCACACAATTCATCAAGATTCTCCAAGATTCGGGGTGCAGAACGCTCCAGCCGTGCCTGACCCCTCTCCTCCCCTCTCCTCAGGATTCTGGGGAGCCAGGCGACAGGTTGTGGGGAGACACCTGAACACCTTAGGGAGCCCCTCCCCCCACCCCTGTGCCCGGCCCTCTCCCGCCTGAGCCGCCACGAACAGACCCCAGATCCCCTTCCATACGAGGGGCAGCCGGGAGCTGCCCACGGGGGGCTTGCAGGAAAGCGCACCCTTGACCAGGAGCTCCACAGGCCATGACCTTAACCCGGCATGGAGACATCCTGGACCCAAATGCACCCTGCCTTCCCCATGCCTCCACCTGGGCACCGAAGTGTCCATGTTGGTGGCCAGGGCCAGCACACTGTCCTTCCAGCTGTCTTTGTTTTTTTAAAGATTTTATTTATTTATTTTTAGAGAGGAAAGGGAAAGAGAGAGAGAGAGAGAGAGAAACATCCATGTGCAGTTGCTGGGGGTTACGGCCTGCAACCCAGGCGTGTGCCCTGACTGGGAATCGAACCTGCGATGCCTGGTTTGCAACTCGCGCTCAATCCACTGAGCTACGCCAGCCAGGGCTGGGCTGTTTTTATTCTGAAAGGGCCGCCCCCACTCGCGGCCACTCTGAGCTGAGAGCAGGCAGAGCCCGCTGCAGAGCACCGGCCGGTGTGGCCGGGCAGGGGCGGCAGCTGCCTGCCCTGAGGCCTCAGGAGCCCACCCCTGGGGGGGGGGAGCGGCAGAGGAAGGAGGAGGTGTCCGGGGAACGCCCCTGGCCAATGCCACCGGCTGGGTCCCGGGACCCTACGAGGAAAGGGCAATTTTACCAGGCAGACCCCCACACACGCAGCCCAGGGGCAGGCACTGGACTGGGGGCAGACTTCACCCAGGCCCCTCAGGCCTCCCAACAATCCCACCCCCCCTCCCCCATTACAGACGGGGGACCCGAGGCACGGAGCCGTGGCGTGCCTTGCCCAGGGGCACCCAGGAGGAACAGCAGGGCCTGAACCCGGGGAATGCGGCACCTGGGCCTGCATCACTAACCGCAAGGCTCGCTTACTCCCAGGAGACCTCAGGCACCCTGGAGGACTCTCTGAGACATCGAGGGGGCCAGAGGGGGGGCCCTGGGCCCAGTGTTTGGGAAAGGGCCTCTCCAGGGGCGTTGAATGTGACTTCCCAAGCCTTGGGACCTTCTGGGACATTCCATGGGACATTCTGCCCAGACAACAGAAGGCAAAATACTTTCGGATAAAAGTCACAGCTAAGAACAGAGGCCACAAAATGATGACAGCCAGCTGTGGCCAACAAGGAAGCTCTTTCTAACACACACGCGTTTTTTTAAAAAATCAGGACATTGCTTATAAAGTCCAGATTTCGGCCTCTCTTGGGGGAAAAATAGTCAGAACATTCAGCACGCCAGTTAGTCACAATCCTCACCCCTCCCTTCTGCCTCATGCCTTTCCGCAACTGTGTCTGAGTTTGGGACACCCCTTCCCCCGACCCTGGCCTCCTGCCCCGGCTGTTGAAGACAGATGAACAAGTTCAAGGCACACGGACAGGAGAGAGGGGAGTCTGCTTCACCTTGGCTGGTGGAGCTGGTGACACGAGAACCTGCCTGAGAACACGGCCCCTGCAGGCTCTCCCCAAGGCAAGGTTTAAGCTCCTGGATCCAGCCGTGCCTGAACTTGTCCTCCCTGGACTTTGCCATCATGCGCAAATTTCCCCTCGTGGCCTGAACCTGCCTGAGTATGTTTCCGCCACGACCTGGGAGTCCTAACTGATCACCCCGGGTCTGACCTTCACCCACACTGGGCCACGGACGCCTGCCCCGAGCACAGATTCCAATCTGGTCACGCTCCAGCGACCTGAACTCTGTCCCCACAGCCTTCCCCGCCCTGGGTAGCACTTGTTGAACCGACACTCTCTCTCGGGACGCTGAACTCCTCAAAGGCGTGGGCAATGTCCAGCTTTTCCATCTGGCTGGGGACCTGGGGTTCACGTGGGCGGCACGTGAGAGCAACCCCGACCCCAGTCACCTTCATCCTTCCTGACCCCAAAATGAGGTGGGTCCAGCTGGCCTCTCCTCTGCCCCACCGCCCACCACGACCCCCGGACAGCCAGCCAGCCAGCCAGGCTTGCCAGTCAAGCTAGCTGAGGTCACCACCACAGCCCGGACCTGGGCACAGCCAGCCTGTGGCTCGCACGGCCTGCCCACTTCCCGGACGGAGAGGCGGCGCCACCCCCCACCCCGACACGCACACCGGGGGCCCGGAGTGGCCTCCACTCCCCGAACCCTGTGCTGAGGGCAGGTTCGAACGCCAGCACCGCCACCATGGGCCGTGACCTCGCTGAGCCGCTCCACCCACCGCCCCGACCCTCAGTTTCCTCGTCTGGAAAATGGGTCTAACGACCCTGCTCGCAGTGCCACGGGCAGGACCAGGAGGGCATGCCCCAAGATCTGTCAGGGCCCAGCCACCGACAGAGAGAGGAGAGACCGGGAAGGAAACGACTCTCACTCCTCACACGGGGTTGCCCAGGGACCAACTACGGGGAGCACCAGTGTGGGGTTCTGCACGGCAACCGTGGACGGACCAGGCTGTGAGCTGCCGCCCTACGATAGCCCGTCCCCCAGCTCATCCAGAAACGCACAGACCCTCGTCCCGGCACCAGTCGGGGCAGGTAGGCAGGCTCAGCAGGGAGCTGCAGGGTGGGTGGGCAGGAAAAAGGGCGTGGCCTCGGGGGCAGGCAGCCTGGGGCACTGCCCCCCCCACCCCGTGTGACCTCAGGCAGGTCACTGCACTTCCCTGCTCCCCAGTTTCCCACGGAGTGGCGACAGTAACAATCCCTCCTTCTCGAGGGATTCTGGGAGATTAGGTACATCGTACCACGTAGAGGGAGGGACAATTACTATTAGGAACTGTCGCTGCTACCGCTGCCGGCACTGGTGACCGTTTCAAGCCTCAGGCGGGTTTAGAACCCCGACTGCAGGGCCCAAGACAAGGCCCCCCAGACCCCGGGGGCCCGCCGGGCCGCCCCCGACAGGCAGCGCCCCGCTCCGCCCCGCGGCTGGGGGCGGGGGTCACCGCCAGAGGGGAGGAGACGCGCGTCAGAGCCGGGGATGAGACACGAGCACCCTCCTCGGGCAGGCATCCATCCGTAATTATGAACTCGATGTAATTAGGCACCCCACTAACTTCGTTACTTATTTATTTACAGGATTGCTTATTTAATTTGCGGGCCTCCTTCCCTGAAAAGTCGTCTTAGCTAACACTCCTCGGGCGAGGGAAGGAGGGGGGGGAGGCCGCGTCTTCTGTCCCCTCCCCCATTCCCGGGCTCCCGCTGGTCCCGCCCCCTGAAACAGCCCCGCCCCCTCCGCGAGACTCCGCCCAGCACTGCGGACCCTCCTTCACACCCTCGACGACCCCCCCCCCCCCCCCGCAGAGGAGACCCGGCGTGACCCTCGGGACCAGCACACGCGTCACAGCGACCAGAGACTGGCACCCCCCAACCCGGGGAACGACAGAGAGCACGCGACACCGGCGCAACGGCTTCAGGTACGAAGCTTGCCCTGCCAGAGCCTCGGTCGCCTCGTCTGTAAAATGGGAGTGTTAACACCCCCCCCCCCCCCCCCCGCCAGCTGACACCGACCCCCAACTGCCGCCACCCAGGGCCACGCACGGCCCTCGGCCCACGCGACACGGCAAGAGAAACCAACGAGGGGCACGAAGACTTTCTAGTTTGATTCGTCAGAGCTCAAAACTGGAAAACGCCGAAAGGGCCACCCCCTCAGGAACGGGTGGACCAACTGGGGTACGTTCCCGCCGGGGAGGGTTACGTGGAGATAAAAAATAATAAACTGTCGATGCGTGCACCGACACAGGTGGTGGGTCTCAAAAACACGCGGAGAGAAGGAAGCGCAGCACAAAAAGTGCACCCCGCCCTAGCTGGCGTAGCTCAGTGGATTGAGCGCGGGCTGGGAACCAAAGTGTCCCAGGTTCGATTCCCAGTCAAGGCACATGCCTGGGTTGCAGGCCATAACCCCCAGCAACCGCACATTGATGTTTCTCTCTCTCTCTCTCTCTCTCTCTCTCTATCTCCCTCCCTTCCCTCTCTAAAAAATTAAAAAAAAAAAAAAGTGCACCCCGAGTACATGCTTTGTAATTCTGCTACAAAAACCTAGATGATTCGACGACGGGACCGTGGGGGCTTCTGGTGGGGGGCGGGGGTTCTCTTGGGGGTGATGGGAACACTCCACAGTGACTGGTGGTTGTTACCGTTTGTCAAAGCTCATGCGTGAGTCCTGTTAAGTCTTTTTTTAAAAGAGTATTTACTTATTTATAGAGAGAAGGGAAGAGGGGAGAAAGAGAGGGAGAGAAACATCCGTGTGTGGTTGTTTCTCACGCGCCCCCTACCGGGGACCTGGCCCGCAACCCAGGCCTGTGCCCTGACAGGGAATCGAACCAGTGACCCTTACGTTCACAGGCCGGCGCTCAGCCCACTGAGCCACACCAGTCAGGGCTCATGGGTGAGGCTTATTACAGGTTAAACACATCCCCATAAGTTGGTTTTTTTTCTAACGAGAACAGGAAAATAAGCAGGTGTAGAGGAGCACCCCTAACCCGACCCGGGGCCCGGGGACTGGTTCCCCACGTCCAGGCCAGGTCTGCGGGGCCTGTCTCGGGCCCTCGAGTTCCCCAAGCCCCCGATGCGCGAGTGCTGGACCAGGAAGGTCAGGGCTCGCCTCCCTGCCCGTCAAGGTCCCCGTCCACAAAGGCGGGTTATAAATAGCACGCTCCTGCGAGAGTGACTGTGCAGGGAGCTGAGGGGGAGCGCCGGCTGGCTGCAGGCCCGGGCATACAGCAGGGGCCTCATTACTGCGGGCGCCAGGGGAGGGGTCTGTCCCAAGGGGGGCACAGTGGGCCCTGGGAGGTCACCAGGCCTAAGGGGAGGACATGAGGTATGATGAGGGTCACCCCAGAGCCCACCCACTTACGAGAGACAGATAATAACGAGAGGGCGGCGGGGCGTGTCTGCCTGGCGGAGGGCAGGTCCCGCGCCCCGGGAGGGACGGGGTGGGCAGGCTGTTCGGAGGAGCTGTGGCAGGGGGCGGGGGCGTCCCCCGGGCCCGGTTAGCGGGCCAGCCGCGGGCAGACTCGCTCGACTGTCAGCCTTGTCCTCCCAGCCCGCCGGCCACCACGCCACGGGGGCACCAGTAATTGCTGTCATTTGAGGGTGGCCTGTGGGGAGAGGGAGGGGGTTGTGGGAAGGAGAGGGGAGGGGGGAGGAGGAGGGAGCGGTGGGGGAGGGGAGGACAAGCCGCCTGGAGCTGAGCCTCCTGAGCTGGAAGGAAAGGGACCCTCGCGGGCTGTCTTCCTCCTCCTCCTCCCCGTGGGGGACCAGGGCCCCATCCAACGAGGGGCCCACTGCCCAGGGGACTAACAGCCCACAGGGGTGTGAGCCCCCCCACACACACACCTGTCTGCCTGGTCCTGGCCTTCCCACCTGCTCGGGCAGCCCAGAGAGCCTGGGCCCCAGCCCCCTCCGCTGTGGGCCCCCACCCGCATCCGACCTCACGCTGCTCCCCGCCCAGCACCCACGTCCACTCCTGGCTCCGGGGGACCCAAACGCCTCCTCCTGCAGGAACCACTCCAGCGCAAAGGGTCCCTTCCAGAGCAAGTGCCGGGATCCACTTCTCCCTCCGCCACGCGCACACCTGGGGACATCCCCCCCCCCACCCACCCCGGGCATCATTTATGCAGTGGGGACAACGGCAGGTGCCCCCCGCCTCGAGGCAGCGCTGAGGACCCACCGGCCTGGTCCCCCGCAGCGCTGAGAAGGGCTCAGGCCCTGTGAGTGCCCGAGTGTGGGCTGCTGCTACTGCTGGCCCTCGTCCCCCCGGCCCTGTCCCCCTGCCCCTGCCTCCCTGCCCCGGCCTCCAGGCCGCCCCAGGTGACGAGGGCCCAGAAAGGCCGCACAAGCTGCCCTCAGCTGGAGGGAGAGCAGGGGTCAGCGTCCCTCCGGCTGCCCCTCCCTGGGCGAGCCTCCTCTCTGGGCTGCGGGAGCTCCTGGGAGCATTGGGGGGGGGCCCTGCCCCCTCCGCCTGCCCCCCCCTCCCCCCCTCGCCCTCAGAGGTGATGGATCGCCCCGGAGGAGGCAGCTAAGTGCTGGCAGACAAAAAGCCCTTTTATCGTCCTCGGGTGGGTCCTGGTATGACAAGCAGATAACTCAGCCCTGGAGGAAGGCTCCCCATTAGGCCTGGGGACCGATGGAGGGCCGGTGGGGGTGGGGGGAAGAGGAGGAGGAGGAGGAGGAGGAGGAAGGCAAAACACCAGGGCAAGGCCACCTTCCTCCCAACGTCAAAGGCACCAAGCACACCAGGGGGAGAACTTGGGCAGACCGTCTGGAGGGACCCCCCCGATGCCGCTGGTGTTGCCCAGGCTCCCACCTCCAAGGTGAAGGCCACCACAGGGCCCCGCCCACCACAGGCTCAGGAAGCAGGAGCCTCCAAGGCTGTTCCTCCCTGGTCCTGGCTCCTGGGGCCCCAGAGGGTCAGGGACCAAGGGGAGAGGCCTGCCCGCCCCCCAATCCTGCCAACTCCTACAAAGGAACCGGCCGTTCCCACAGCCCCGGGCCTTTGCACGGGCTGTCCCCTCTCTGAGACCCCCCCCCACAGGCCCGCACACCCCTGTCCTTCCCTCCTGCAGGTGTCTGCTGAAGTGCCCCCTGGCCAGGGAAGCCCAGCCTGCCCACCCCCACTCAAAACTGCAGCCCCCAGCCCAGCCACGCTCCCCAAGCCCCCTCTGCTGGTCTCACACCCCAGAACTTCCCGTCTGCCCAGCGAGGATGGGGGTTTGTCCTTCCCATTCACGGCGCTCAGAACAGGGCCTGGCACACAGTAGGTGCTTTAGAAATCACCGCGCTGTGAATGAACATCTCGGAAGAGGACTGAAATCTGACAGCGGTCTGTCCTGACCCAGACCGTGCCGAGTGACCACTGTGCACCCAGCGAGGGGGCCCATTTGACAGATGAGGAAACTGAGGCACGGCCGTGTCTCAGCTCCCAGGGGTTTGCACCCCAGCCTGTGAGAAGCATGCCTGTGGCGGAACCTCCCCGGGAACCCAGGACACCGGCCCAGGAACCAGGACCAGAACTCATCCCGAGTGCCCTCCGCACTGTGGTCCCAACCAAGGGGGGGTGGCAGCCAGGGACCGGCAGCCAGGGACCGGCACTCAGCAGCCGGCTCCAGAGCCCCCGCTGGGACACACCGGGCTGCTCCCGGGTAAAGCGGGACAAAGTAAGAGACACCACACGCCGGCCCGGCTGATGGCTGGATCCCCGCCTCCAAGCCTTGCCGAGCCACACCCGACTGCCGCCCCCTCCCTGACACCCCCCACCCTGGCTGCCACCGGGGTCCCTGAAACAGTCACGGGGCTACAGTCCCAGCCACGTCCTTCCAGTCGGGAGACGGGACAGGTGACGATGCACCTGTGCCTCTCGGTGTCACCACTTGTAAAGCGAGGACAGCAGCCCGCTCGAAAGAACTGCTCTAAGGGTCACCCAACGGGGTGACACGTGACAAGCACTCACTCTGACTAATAGCTTGCTGAGCACTCACGGGGCCAGGTGCCGCTCGCGGCAGCCCTTGGAGGGGGCACTGTCACCCCTGCACTGACAGAGGGGGATGTGGAGGCACCGAGAGAGGGAGTGGCTGGCCTGGGGACCCCGAGTGAAAGGGGCAGCGCCAGGCCAGGCTCCCAGGCCGCCTCCTCTCACGCCAGAGCCAGTGACCGTGAGGCGGGTGCACAGGCGGTCCACCCGCGTGCGTCCCCCAACGCCAGCCACCCCGACAGGAGGGCCCTTGCACGGTCCCGGCCACCCCCAGGTCTGCAGCCCACCCTCAGAGCACAGAGCCCCCAGGAAGGAGGAAGTCCACATCCCCCCCCGACACCACCAGGGACCACCCCACCCTTTCTCTTGGGCCTCGTCCGAAAATCACTGCCCTTGGCCAGGAAATACCCCCTCCCCGGGGGGGGGCACGTGCCACAAGCTCCTCCGGCCGTTCCCACCCTGGGCAACTCCGGGTGCCAGACCCCAACCTGCACGGTCCCCCTGAGCCCCCGCCAGAGCCCCCCACCACACCCGCCAGGTGGAGCCCGGCTCTCGGGCTGCTCCCGCCCCTCCCCCCCACCCGGCCATGAGAAGGCCCCTCGGACCTGCCAGAGACAGCAAGGCACAGGGACAGATGTGAACCTACCAGAGACGGCCACCAGCAACGCCGTGTCCTCCGAGACTCCAGGGGCCTGCGGGGAAAACGGGGGTCTCGTGAGTCGAGAGCGCACCCTCCACCCTGGGGCTCCGACAGGCCCACCTCGCCGTGGGGGCGGAGACGGGAGGCCCGCGGGCCTGGCACCCGTGTCTCCAGGACGACCCGAGAGGCAGGCACCGCCCAGCTGTCGGCGGGCTCCAAGAATCAGTGTCACGCCCCCGGCCCAGGGCTGGGCGTCCGAGCCAGACCGAGGGGCCACAGAGGTGGCCCTCACACGGGTCGGGCCAGCGAGGGGCGCAGTGTCCCCGTGAAGCCCCTCGGTGAACTTCCCAGAGCACGCCACGAACAAGAGAGGAAGTGGCCCCCACAAGGGTAGGCCCACTACTCCCATTCAAGCGTCTCCGGGTCTCCGTCCAAAGCCAGAACCAGCACGATGACGACACCTACGTCCGGAATGCCGAGCCCACAGTAAGAAGAGCCAGCGGCCGATACACAAATGGGGGAGCCCTGGCCGGGCCGCTCAGTGGGTCGGAGCGTCGGCCTGTATGCCCAGCGGCTGCAGGTTCGATCCCCGTCGGGGCACAGCCTAGGCTGCGGGTATGACCCCCTGTCAGGGCGTGGGCGAGAGGCAACTCGCCAATGTTTCTCCCCCTCTCTCCCCACCACACCCTTCCTGTCCCTAAAGTCCACAAAGACATATCCTCACGTGAGGATGCAAAAAAGAGAAGGAAAATGGGGGGAAGGCTCCATAGCACTTCGAGAAGTAGCCCCACCAACTGGTGGACAAGGAGCACGGAAGATGCCCGGCACCGGAATCGGCAGGGAGTGGGGACCTCGTGGGCGTGGCGCTGCAGGAGGGGACTGACAGTCCCAGGTGTCAGCGAGAACATGGGCCCGGCAAGTGGGGTGCCGGGCGGGGAGCCCGGCTTCGGGAAGCAGGCTGGCGGTTTCTTATTGTGTGAAACCCCCCGCCTGGGGACCACGTGCCCCAGCCACCCCACTCCCGGGTGGGTGTCCCCCCGCCCCGGGGGAAACGGAAGCCTGTGTCCACACACAAGACACGCACGTGAGTGTGTGTGACAGCGCTCCCCACCATCGCAACGAGCCCAGGGACAGTCGGACTGTCCGTCAGCAGATGAGGGACAGGCGGTGGTGGCCCCATCCGCACCGCGGGCGCTGCGCCGTGACAGGGACGAACCGCGGAGACACACGGCCACCCAGAGGACGGCCAGACTCGGGCTGGGCGCACACGCCGGGCTCCCGGCTGCACACCCCGGGGTGCCGCTTGTGTGATTCTGGGGAGGCCCGAGCCCCACATCCCACAGAGGGGGCTGCCACAAGGTGAGGACGCCGACCGCGTCTGGGGAGAAGCGGGCAGGCGGCCATCGGCGTCCCCCAAATAATAACTATTCATTCACCCGCGCCCTGTGCGTTTTGGCCTTCTGTGCTGTCTTAGCGTCTGCACCAAAAACGAGTCCAAAACCCGCACAGTGAGCAGAGCACCTGAGAGATTTGGAGCACCTGGACACAGCAGTCCCAGCTCTTCCACGGACGGGACGGTGGTCGTGACCCTGGGCAAGCCCCCAGGTCCCTCCGAGCTCCGTCTTCCCACCCAGAAAATGGGCCCGCGCCCCTGGGCGGTCTCCAAGGCCTGCCCCTTCCAACGCTGCTCAGGCCGGAGGGGATTTCCTGCGGCCCCGCCTTCCCCCCCAAACGCTCCGTGGGGTCAGATCAGGTCAGCTTCTACAAAACCACCAGGGGCCCAGCGCGATGCCTGCCAGTTTGAAGAAAGGGAAGTGACACCCACGTGAGCTCCCACGTGGCAGCCACGGCCGCAGGGTGAACCGCGCCAGGCCAGGAGGAGCAAGCCGCCAGGCGTGCTCTGCACAACCCTAAGCAGGACGCCGGGCCCCAAAAGATCCGGGCACTGGGCCTCCAAGGGGGGGTCCTCGCTTCCGGAAGCGACAGCAGGTTGGATTGGGGGACTTCAGGCACTGGAGGCGGGGGAGGGCCTGACACTGTCCCCTCACTCAGCCATCTGGCTCATCTCTTCACCCCGGGGACCAGGGGACGCTCCGTGTCCCTGGGGCCAGGTGCCGCCCACCCGGTCACTGCGGCAGAGGGCGGCCCACACAGCCGGGCTGGGAGGGAGGCAGACTTCCGTTTAAATGACACCAGGACGTCACTCTCCTTCCCCAGCGACCAGCAACAGCAGAGGCATGCCCAGCCCCACGCAGGCTCCCCTTGATGCTGCCAGGGAGGCGGTTACGGGGTTCACTGAGGTCTGACCCCCGCCAGTGGCAGGGCGGCGTGGGCGGGACTGAGGTGACGGGGCCGAGAGAGAGGGCCGGCCGGTGTGATGCTGAGGCACACTGTCGGGGGGGGGGGGGGCCTGAGGAACACCCCCAGACCCAAGTCCATCCGTCCGGGCTCCCAGAGAGGTGTGCCCTGGTGCCAGTCCTCACAACAAGAACAGCCCCCCTTGTGCACAGCCCCGGCCGGACCCTGGGTGGCCCTGAGCTCCTGCTCGCCGGGCACTGTCCTGACCCGACCCTGGGTCAGACAAGGGGGTGGAACCCGCCCAGGATCGCACGGCCAGGGAGGCATGGGGCAGAGCCCAGGCATCCGTCTGCCCTCGGCAACCCCACCATCCCCCGCCCCCACCCCCACGTGGCCCCCCCCACCCCCAGCTCCCCGCTGCGGGGTGCGGGACGCAGGCCGGACGGTCTGCAGAGACAGCGGCCGCCAGGAGCAATTAGACGCCAGGAAGGAGCTGGGATATCGACCGCTGCGGGAGGCAGGGGGGCCGCCGGGCGCCAGGCCAGGCACAGGCCGGGCGGGAGGGCCGGGGGAGGGCTTCGCCCCCACGCCTGTGCAGGCGGCAGAGCTGAGAAGCCATCTGTCCGTCCACCTGTCTGTCCGCCACCGGAACGGCAGCCCGCCGGGGCCTGGGACTCCCTCCCGAGGGGTTCTCTGTGCTGGGCACAATGCTAAGCCCTTCAACGCTAATTAAGGGATCTAACTCTCACGCCCACCCGAGGTGCCAGTCCCTCTGATCGCTCCCCCTCACCACCCACCAGTTTTGCAGACGGGCGGGGGGGGGGGGGGACAGTGAGGCAGGAGACCTCACCCGGGTCCTTCCCACAGCTGAAATGTGCACCCAGCCGCCCGAGGTCACCTCACGTCCCCTGTGCCAGGCGCCCTGCCCCGGAGCCCCCTCAGGAACAGTGCATGGGGGACAGGGGGGTGGAAACCTCCAGGGGCCTCTGAGGGTGCCCCTCCATGGCCCATCACAGGCCCCTTGTAAAGACAAGCGAGGTTCTGCACGTAGGGGCACAAGGCTAGCGCCCCGAAGCGTTAGCTGCTGGGCTCCCCGGGGACAGGCCGCCCGGCCCCAGGTGCTGACGCCACAGACCCTCCCGCCCAGGCGCAGGGTCTGGGCCCCCAGCGGCCGCAGGGCGGGCCGGGCCTCGGAGCCATCGACCGCCAGGAGCAATTAATTGCCCAGGTCAACAGATAGGGAAAGAGATTTGTCACCAGGGCCCAGGGGACACACAGCCCAGGGAGTCTGGCAACCCAGGCGGAAGGGCGGCTCCTGCTGACTCGGTCCTGAGACAGAGTAGGGCCCTCCCCGCCCCTCCAGCACCCCCTCTCCCTCTCCCTGCCTCCCCCGGGCCCCCAGAGAGCTCCCCACTCACAGCTTCCAACCCCCACGGAACACCCCCATGTGGGGACGCAGCCCCTGACCCAGCGCAAGATCTGCACAAGGAGAGGGACCCGCCCACCCCGCAGGCGGCACCCTCTGCAGGGACGCAGCCTCGGCAGCCCCGCAGCCCAGGACCTCACCGGAGGGAGACACAGCTCCCACCCTGGCTGCCCTGCGTCCTGCTCCGGGGCGGTTGACACCCAGCCCACCCGGGCTCAGACCCCAGCTCTGCCGTGCTGCGAAGTCACCTAAGGAAACCACCTCGCCTCTCTGAGCCTCAGTTTCCTCTTCTGTAAAAGGGGGTGGTGCCGAGGGCTGCTCTCTGTGAAATATGCAGCAGGGGCTGAGCTCAAACTGGCTGCAGAGGTCCAAGGGTCAGTCGGTAACCCCATCACCTAGGACCCAAGGCCCCGAGCCAGGCCAGGGCGAGACCACACGGAGCCCAGGCCCTGTCCCAGCCTCTGCAGCGGGACCGCAAGGAAGACTGGGGCGTGGGTGGCCACCATTCACACCCAGGCTTGGTGGCCAGCGGCCACGAGGACGCACACAGCCCTCCACCCAGACCCTCCAAGGACAGGGAGCGGACTCCCTCTGAGCCTCACCCCACTTCCAGCCCCTCGTGCCTGCACCAACCCCCCCCGCCCCCCAACATCCTGCACACACGCAGCCCCTCGCTCCCACTGTGTGCCGTGAGAGACGCCAAGGAACCCCTCCCTCACCGCCCCCACCCCCACCCGGCCGTGCAGACGGGAAACCGAGGCCCAGGGCAGCTGGCACAGGGCAGCCCCCAAAAGCGCTTCTTGGTGTCCCACAGGGGCAAGGGCTCAGCCCAGCAGGTGCGCAGAAGCCCGGGTCCCCGAGGCCAGGATGGCACTGAGTCACGGCGAGGAACTCTCCGGAAACGAGAGCAGCCCCCGAGGGCCCACGCTATCTGCCGCCAGAGTGAACCGCGCTGATTCACAGTCCGCCGCCCGCCCGGGGCCGTGCTGGGAAGTTCCTGCTTCTGTGCCCGGGGCTGGGGCGGGGGCGGGGGCGGGGACGAGGGGCACGGAACAGCCACCGGGCCTGGGGCTGGTGAGCCAGCCTAAATCTCTGCGGAGAGAGCCCAGGCACGCCCGCCCTCTCGAGCAGCACCTGCCGGTTGCTTGCGGCTGGGGGGCGGGCAGCAAGAGAGCCTCACCCCCCCCCCACACACACATACCCTGGGGGGCAGGCACAGGAGAGCCTGGCCCCTCCCACCCGCCTCTCCCCCGTTGGGCTCAGCCCACAGGGAGGCCTTGAAGGTCAGCTGGTGACCTCAGCTCTGGCCTGAGACCCCGGGCGGTCTGTGGCTTTCTAGCTGTGTGACCCCGGCGCGTTGCTGAGCGTCTCTGAGCCAGTCCCTCCCCACGAGACGGAGCCCCGGTCTCCCCCGGCTGAGGTGCCGACGCAGGGTGGACGCGCGCACACACTGCGTGCCAGGCAACCAGCGAGGGCTCCGCGACCGCCCGCCTTTTTCAGGCCCCAGATCGCTCCTTTATGGAGGCGACAGTCACGCAATGAAAAAGCAACCAAAGCGAACAAGTCGGCGGCACACAGCACACTGACGAGGCTGGGCAACCAGCGCGCCTACCTCCTTCCAAAGCATCTCCGTCTCCCAAAAAGAGCAGGCCCGCCCGGCCCGCCCAGGCCCCGCCCCGGCCCCGCCTCCCGCCTCCGGCTCCGCCCCCGGCCCCCTGCGGACCGGCTTTCCATCTCCCCATCTCTCCGCCTTTGCCTGGAACGGAATCGCACCCCGTGTGACCTTTCGTGTCTGGCTTCGCTCGCTCGGCGCGCATCAACCTCATTTCCTTTCCACGGCTGCACGGTATTCTGCTGTGTGGATAGACCAATTATAGATTTTTTTAAATAAGAAAAATGTGTGATGAATAATACAGAAATGGAACACGATAACGTAATATGGTATAATACACACAGACTGGAAGTAGTAAGAAATGGCTGCATTCTGAAATAAATAACCACCCTGACTGTGATGGGTGGGACCTGGCTGGTGGGAAGCTCCAATGTGAGGCCTCCCGTGTCCCGGCCCTGCTGTGCTGTGTGACCCTGGGCCAGCTCCTTGCCCTCTCTGGGCCTCAGCCCGCCCACAGGAAAACAAGGGCAGTGACGGGGACCCTCTCAGGGGGTCTTCCCCCACGGACCACGGCAATTCTCAAGAGCCTCCAAGCCTCCCTGGGCCTCGGGAAAGAGAGGCTGTGGCAGCCAGGGACGGTGGCAATGGCAAGGACACCACGCACCTCCATCCAGGATGCCTGGACGCCGTGCCCAAGGGCGCGCTCCGGACCACTGAGACGTGGACACAGCACAGAAAGGGAGCCTCAGTGTGCCCCGCCCGCCCCCGCCCGGGCCACCCACCCTGGGCTAGTTCCTGAGGCATCTGAGGAGCCACCTGGAGCAGCCCCCCGCCCCAGGGAGGGGACACTGCAAAATGACCCGGGACAGCCCTGCTCTGCGGACCCCATCCCCACCCCGGGCCCCGAGGGCCTCTTGGCCAGCAGGAAACGGCAGCCACCATGGCAGTCCTGGGGGGCGAGGGCTGGGCTGACCCTTCTCCTCCAGGTCAGGCCAGGCCCCTCTCTCCGCCAAGGGACCCCCATTCGTCCACGCCACAACCTGACGGGGCCCCTCCTCCGGCCCGTCGGTCCCAGGCTCCGGGGCCCAGCAGCCAAGCCCTCTGCTGCCCGGGGCCCGACGTGGGAAGACCAGCAGCACCCGAGGGACGAGGCACCGAGGAACGTCCCTCCTGCATCAGCAGCTGCAGACCACAGGCCCCAGGGAGGGCCCCAGGGAGGCGCTGCGCCAGTCTGCAGGGAACAGCGTTCCAGGTGGGGAACAGACAGCACCACGGCCCAGGGGCGGAATGGCTGCAGCAGGAGTCAGGGGCAGCCCCCCACATCGGGGAGGGGGTCAGGGTTTATGCTCACAGGACAAGGGGTGGGTAGGGCGCACAAGCTCCTGCTGAGGGGGCCCCTCGGGCTGCCGCTTGAACAACAGTGGGTAAAAACCAAGAGTGGATTTGGGGGTCTAGGAGGAGGCTGCTGCAGATGCCCGAGTCAGAGAGTTGGGGGGCGGGGCCACCCATCACAGTGCCTGGTGCCATTACGGTCAACAGACGGGGTCTTGCTGCAGTGCCCCCACCCCCATCCCAGCACCCACTACTGTCGTTCGTGACTCTCGTCACTGCAGAGAGGGGTGGCGTTGTCCAGGCACAGGGGCCTCCACAGCCGTCCCCACACAACTGTCAAACGACCTGGCCGTTTAAAAAAAAAAAAACCACCAGCAGCGACCCAAACACCAGCTTCTCTGACTGCCACTTTCACACGTCTGCAGCCCCCACCCCCCCCACTCTCTCCAGGCGGCACTGGCTCACGCCGCGTGGGAGCCGGCCTGCCCGGCCTCCTCTCACTTCCCTTTGCGCCGCCGCAGGGACATCTCACTGATTTCTGCTGCTGCCACTTCCGCGCACAGGCAGGCGCGTGAGGGAGGGGTTTCGGCGCCCAGCGCAGAGGGGATTTTTCGAGTGTGAGTATGTAAATACCGTGAGGCGCGCCCGAGGCTGTGCGGCGCTCGGCGAGCGCACCGGGCTCCCTGGGCCTGGGCTGGCCTGGCACCCAGAGCGCTTGCCGGCTCCCGAGATTGAGCAGATTCGGTGAATGCAGGGGGCGGGTGCCGGCCGCGGTCTGGTGTGCACGCACAGCCCACGGCCCTCGGGCCCCTGCCGCCCCTGCCGCCGCAGCAGAAAGAGCTGGAGGCTGGAGGTGGGCGGGCAGAAGCCCCCGGCATGGGCCCCAGCCGGGCAGGGGTTGGAGGATAAAAGCCCCACACTCCCCGCCCGGGCCAGGTGGCTCGCTGCCTGCCAGCCTTTCATCTCCAGGAGATAAGCTGCCTGCTCAAGTTCACGTTCAGGATCAAATGAACCCACTTAATCGCCTTAGGGATCTTCACTGAGCTGGCTCCTCGGGGGCCTGGGGAGGAGGGCAGGGGCTGCGAGGCCCCGCCAGCCAGTGCAGCCAGGCGCGGACGGTGCCGTGAGTGCATCCCGCACACCTCCCCCCCTCCCCCAGGCACCACCCCCCTCGGTCACCCCAGGGGCAAGGCCGGGCCTCCGGAGTCTACGCACACGGCATCTGCTCACTATCACAAAGCACCTACTGTGCACCGCAGGCCTGAGGCAAAGGGACACACTCAATCCCCACAGCAACCCACCAGGTCAGCACTACCACAAACCCCTTTCCTGATGGGGAAACTGAGGCCAGGGAGGGAAACAGCCAGCCCAAGGTGACGGAGCCCCTCCCGGGCCCACCTGCAACCCTCGTCCTGGTTCACAGAAGGGGAGACCGAGGCAGGAACACGCCTTAAGTTGCCACCATATCCCCACGTGGGTGGGGAGGCGGGAGCACACGCCTGCCTCGTCCTGGGCTGTGCCGAGCACCAAGGACAGCTCCCAGCACACAGTAGGTCCTCAACGAGAGCACCTGTGTGAACACAATCCACACGCTTGAGAGGAACTCCAAAGAAAATGCCTTCGTGGGCCTCGCCGCCCTGCAGACAGTCCACTCCGAGCCTCCTTCACGGACCACGAGGGTCCTGGGGGCGAGGGGGGCTGTCCCCCTCGGGGAACAAGGTCTGGAGTCCTGTCTGGTCACCGCCATGCAGGAAGGGGGGGGCACTGGCACAGAGACCAGGGACGCTGCGCAGGTAAGCACCCTGCGATGCACGGAACAGCCTCCAAACAGAACTACCTGGCCCGGACGTCGGGGGCACCCAGCTGAGAGCCCCACGCAGTGCATTCGCTCAGCCACCGGCTGAGCACCTACGGTGTGCAGGGCTGCCAGGAGACCAGGGCCCAGGGATCCCTGCCCCACAGCTACTGCAGGGCACAGGCAGGACTCGAACCCGGGTTCAATGGACCCAAAACCACACCACAGGCCCACCCCATTCCAAGGAGCACGGGCTGCGGACCCCTACACACCTCACCGCCCCCACCTCACGGCTGCGCGGCCCAGGCCGGGGCGGGTCCTTCCCATCAAAACCCACACGGCTCTGAGACACAGCCGGTCTCTCTGATAGTGGGAACCGTGGTCCTGCTTTCTGCATGGGCAGGATTTTTTCCCTTCATCTTCCAATTTACTGAGAATACGTCTGTGGTGCTTCTAAAAACCAAAAAAGCCTTTTCCACCAGGCAGTGGTCAAACCGCAGGCCCTGCCCACGGGCTTGGCCCAGGGGAGAGCTCAGGGCGCCCCCTGCCCCCAGAGGGTCCGGGCTCAGCCCCGGCTGCATCCGGAGGAGCCCCCGGGAATACCTGCAGGAGACAGAACAGCCCCTGAGCACCCACAGGGCTGGGAGGAGGTCCGAACACCACAGTCACCCAGAGCGCTGCCCCCAGGGGGCACGCGGACCCCGAGACCCACGTGCCACGGCCAAACATCATCGACACAGAAGTCACGCTCTGCCGATGACATCTCCCTCCAAAATAACTCTCCCGGCGCCGTCCTACCTTGCACAGTCCCTTCCGACCCTCAAGACCCCGTTTTACATATTAGGGAAACTGAGGCAGGGAGAGGCACGGCCATGTGGCTGACGACGCAGACTCGGCGCTGTCAGCGGCTGCAGAGGGGGCGGGGGCTGCCGGGGGGACGGAGCCGTCAGAATCTCTGGCTCGCAACCACCGAGGCTGCCGCCTGCCTGCGCGTGGGGAGGAAATTACTAGGTTGAGTTCTATAAAATCTGTCGATGTTCGACCACTTCTGACCTACAAAGCTGGCAGGCGCAGGCACGCTCCCTGACCGGGAGCTGCTCAAGGGAAGGCATCCGCGCAGGGCTCTCCAGCCGCAGGGGAGACAACGGGTGCCCCCCCAGGCCACGGAGGCCTGGGGGCGGGGCACACAACCGGTTGCAAGGGCTGCTGAGCGGTGGCCGCCTCTGGGGAGGGGACCTGCGGGAGCCGAGAGCCACCTGCGGGTCTTCTCTGAATAAAAGCCAGCCGCCCGGACCGGGGCTGCCAGGTGTGTGCCCGCCCCTCTCCGCCCCCCGGCCCCCAGGCCCCAGAGTCCCGGCCAGAGCTGCGGCTGAGGAGCTGCGGGTGCCCGCAGCCTCGTCTGCTGGGGGGCGGGGAAGGTCCCCTCGCCGAAGGATCACGTTTCACCTAATGGCAAGCTTCGGGTTTCTGGACGCGGGCCCTCCTCGTCCTCTCCTCGTCCTCCTGTCGGAGAGGCCGGGAAGGAAGCCCCATCTGCCCGGAGAATCTGGAACAAGGGCCCCTGGGGAGCGGGGCCGTGGCAAAAGACCCGGTGCACCCGGGAGCGCCAACCCTGGCTCCCCGCAGCAGGGGGCTGGGCGGGGATGGTCGGGGGGCATCCTTTTTTCCTGGCCATTCCTTGGGCCAGGCACCCACGCTGGGTTTGAAGGGATTAAGAATGCAGGGCAAGTGAACCCCGACATCCCCACCTCACGCCACCCTTCCGCCTCCCAGGGGGCCTCTCTCTGCTTCCGGATGTCCCCCTTGCATTGTCCCCTTCCTCTGTCACAGCCCTGTACAGCTTACGGGTCCCTCTTCCCACTGCGGGTCCCTCGCCCACAGCTCCAGGTCGAGGCCAAGGTCATGGGCAGCGGGGCCCCTCCACAGCGCTCTCCCACTGCTGGAGGGTGTCTGCCCCCTGGGAGGAGTGGCTGGGCTAGGGGGGCGGATGAGATGGGGGGACAGAGGACACAGAGCCCTGGTGCCCACCCCCTGCTTTAACTGGTCACCAGAGGGGTCACCCACACATAATTCCCACCAGAAGCCCCAACCCCGCAGGCCTGGCCGGGCCCCCCAGACCCCGAAGGGGTCCCTGGCTCCAGCCGGGCTCCTCCACGCCCGCCCCACGTCCCCAGCTCCACCGCTGGCCGGCGGCCTGGCAGAGACGCCCAGCAGAGACCCGGGGCAGCACATCCCCGGCCCCCCCTCGGCCCAGCAGGCTCGCCTCGTTAGCCTAACGAGCAGGCCACAGTGCCAGCCGGTTGCCATGGCCACAGAGACACCGCGCAGCCCCAGGGCAGTGCTCCCAGAGGGTTTGCGGCAGGCCTGGAGTTCAGAATGGGGACAAGTGGCGAGGAGGAGAGGGGGCCTCCCAGACACCCCCTCCCCACAGGCACCTCAGGGCCTGGCCTCCGGGGCTTCCAACTGCCAGCGTCTCCCGGAGAGACCCTGAGAGGCCACTGAAAGCTCCATTCCCCACCCTCACCCCTCCAGACCTGCCAGCCCAGAAGTCCCACATTGTGACCGCGGGGCAGCTGGCCAAGGGGAGGTCAGAGGTCGGCCAGGGCCTGGCAGACAGGCCCCCAAGGTGGTGAGAACGGTCTGGACTTCGTGCAAGAAGCGGTGGGAAGCCCCGCAGGGCCCTGAGTGAGGTCAGGGCACGACACAGCGCGGTGGCCCCTGGGGCCGCTGCGTGGGAAGCGCAGCCACAGGGAGGGACAGACTCTGGGACACCAGGGAGCGGGCGGCAGCCAAGAGGGCGGGGACACCACCGCCTTCTGTGGCCTGTGCCTCATACACCAGGAGGGAGCCCAGGAAGGGAGGCAGCTGCAAGGGGACAGGCCTGGCGGGAGGCCCCTGGGGGACACCCGTGGGCAAAGGACGCAGGAAGCTGCTGGACCCGCCTGCCTGGCCCGAGGGCGGCTCCACGGGTCAGTGAGCCACGGACAGGGGTCAGGGCACGCCCGACTCCAGCCTCAAACGGCCCCTCAGCTCCACTCAGCTGTGAGGCCACACAGTTCGCTCATCAGCCCATTTCGCTGCTGGGCAAACTGAGGGGCTTGGCACAGAGGCCCCAGAACTTGTCCCGGGATGCGCCGCCCAGCCTGCTAGAAACTGGCCAGTTTCTAAGCCCTAAGCCACCAACGAAGGTCACCAGACACCCGGCCAAGCCCAGCACTCGGGGGGCGGGGGTCCGAGAGAGAGAGACCCCCCTTCCCTGTGAGCCTCCCAGCCTTCCAGCCCCCAGGCCCCCCCACTCCTCAGGCTGACATCTGTCCCCACGTCCTTCCCAGCCAGCAGGGAAAGCAGCACAGCGGCCCTGTGGACACACCTGCAGGACGGCCACCGCCACACCCAGAGTCCCCCAGCGCCGGTCCCCAGATGTGGAGCAGACAGCCTCACACTCCACCCGAGTGGGCACATCACCTGCCCCCCACACACACCAGGGCCTCCCCTCAGGCCAAGTGGCTCTCAAGGGACACAGGCCTGACACAGGGACATCTTCCACTGTCCCCGTCACTCCCTGTCCCATTCCCAAGTCTGATGGGCATCCCAAGACCCCAGTTCTCACCCGGGGGCAGACCTCAGTGAGGACACTCCAAGGGGCCAGCCCTTGGTCTCCTCCTGGGATCCTCCATCAGGAGCACCCCCACCCCACCCCCCAGCACCGGGGAAGAACAGTCTGGAAAGTGTTTTCTTGACTCCCGTCCCACTCCAGGCTGCCCCTCAAGAGCAGAGAAACTTTCAGGAATGCAACTATACGATAAACGGTACCGCGAGGGCAGAGCAAAGGGAAAACACAGGGGCAAACTAACCTGAAATTAGGGCTCATGACATAAAAACCAAAACACAAACCAAACCACACTGTAAATCTGGCTCTGAGCTTCCTGCCAGCCAAAGCAAAGGGGGAAATTAGATGGGTTACGAGTAACTTGGCGAAAACTGTGAAGGCTACAGAGCGTGGTACAGAAGGTGAGTGGGACCCTCTGCAGAGGGGACCACGATCCCTCGGGCACCACACGAGGCCAAAAATCCTGCCGGAAGTCAGCCCTCCCCCACGCTGCCTCTCCCGCCCCCTCCCGCCCTGCCTCCCACAGCAGCAGCCTGGTGTGACCCTCAAACTGATGCCTCCCTCTGGGCCCATGGTGAAAACCCCGGAGGGCTATGCTGAATGGCGGACGGCGACGCGGCCACACACGAGAAGGAACCTGACCGTCTGCGGCAGCGCGGACGGGCCTGGAGGGCGTTGTGCTGCGTGAAACAAGCCGGACAGAGGAGGATGAACCCCCGTGACTTCACTTTTACGGGCAGTCTCAAGAACAGACTAAAGGAACCCGCAAAACAGAAACAGGCTCAGATGCAGAGGAGGAGCTGAGGGCTGCCAGATGGGAGGGGCGCTGGGGGGTGCGGGTGGAAAAAGGGGACGCCAGCAGGAAGCACACTCGGACTGGCAGCCCCCAACAGTCTCGGACACGCAAGGTCCAGCCCAGGGAAAACGGCCAGTGTCGGTGTGGTGACCCCGCCCGGGGGGTCCGGGAGGCGCCGAGGACACTGTGTAAAGCCCACCATCCTCTACCCCCTGGGCTGTACACCCGAAACCAACACCAAAGATACCGAACATCAACTGTGGATGAAAAATAAAATAAAAAAAAAAAAAAATGGGCCCGCTGCCTGTCCGGGCTGGGCAAGTGGTTTTCGTCCAGGGCCAGAGAGAAGTCCGATAGATGTAAGGGTCCCACCTCCGACCTCTAGCCTCCGACCCCTGCCGCACTCCGGGCCACGGACCACACAGGGCTGAGCGGGCGGGGCCGCGCGTCCCAACGGGGCTCCCTCCGTGGACTCTGAGATGTGAGTTTCACAGGTCACGGGAGAGTCGTCCCCGTTGCATTTTCTCCAGCCGTGAAAGGTGTAAAACCCGTCCCGAGCTCGCACTCGGTGTAATAACAGGAAGGGGCCCCCCTAGGTCCCCGGGGTGCAGCTGGCGGGTCGGAGCGCGCTCCCGCTCCGAGAGGCATCGGAGCTCCGGGGGGAGGGGAGGGAGCACGTGGTCTGCGCGCGCGCTCCCGCGTCCACCGTCCATCCGAGGCGGGCACCGGGCCAGAGGTCCCTGCCCGGAGCGGGGAGCGTTCCCGGCGTGGGTCTGCCCCCCAGGGCACGGAAACTGGGAGGCCGGGACCGGGAACGGGTCCCTCCCTACCTGTGCGCGTGAGTTTCATTTCTGAGCAGACCCGGGCATTTTGTTTTAGGAAAGTGAGTGTTTAGGAAGCCCAAAGCACGCAGCAGCGTCTGGATGCATCACGTTTCGGTTTTCCATTTCCGCAATGACACACGGGAAGCAACGTCCTCCGGAAAAGAGGTTCACGGAGACGTTCTCTCCACGGATGGATTCCTTCAGGGCAGAAAAAACGACGGGGCGTGACAGCAGGGTCCGAGAGCGGCCTCACCGACGCCTCTGCCGGAGCCAAGCGCACGGGGCTGAGGGGCAATCGTCCCCACTGCGGGGGGGGGGGGGGGGGGGGGGGGGGTCCCTGGCCCCAAGGGTGAGAGGCGCCCACCCTGCTGCACACACCTGGGCTGGCCTCCTGTGCTCAAGACCAGACCGCCAGTGAAGGACATGGGGACACGGAGCACAGCGCTCCCGTCTCAGGGACGGCCGCCTGCAGAGCCAGGAGGAAGAGCACGCTTGGCCAGTGGCCCCACCATGACCTGTGACCCTCAGTCAGCAGAGAAGGCCCACCCTGGAAGCCACTGGCCACCGGGGGGGGGGGGGGGGCTGTTCAAATGTATTCAGATGAAGCCAAACACAACCCCACTCCTGGGTCACCTCAGCCTCCCTTCAAGAGCTCGAAACCACCCGTGGCTGTGGCCACGGAGTTGGGCGGGGCACATCCAGGACTCCCCCCCCCGGGAAATGTCCACGGGACAGGGGAGGGAGACAGAGGGCGGAGGGGCCTGGGCCAGCTCGGGGGGGGGGGGGGGGGGGGGGGCAGGCAGGGGACAGCACAGGGGGAAGGAACACGTCGGACGCCAAGAGCCAGGCCCCGCTCCCGCACTCGGAACCGCACTCTGCCCTCCGGCCCTGGGCTGTCTGGTCCGGCAGCCATCAGCCACAGCCACTTGTGTCCATTCAAATTCAAGTTCATGACGGTGAAACGAAATGACCAGCTCAGTCGCACTAGCCACGTTTCAGGAGCTCAGCAGCCACACGCACCTGACGGCCCCCGGCGGGGACAGCTCGGACATTCTCTGGGCCGAGGCGGGCGGACTGGACCGGGCTGCTCCGGGCTGCCCCCCGCTGCCCCCCGAGGTGGGCACTATCCCCCGCCCCCTTAAGGGTCAGGAAACTGAGGCCAGAAGGTCAGAGACTGCACTCGGGTAACTGGTGACTGACAGAAGCAGGGTTCCATCCCGAGTCTAACTCCCAAGGAACCCTTTCTAGAACCACCCCAGGTGCAGGGGCCCTCGGCCCTCCCTCAGGAGGCCCCTCCGTCTGCTCCCCGGCCCGCCCCGCCCTGCAGACCACCCCAGACCTCCCAGGTCCCGAAAGAAAAGGCAGAGAAGGGAGCTGAGCCCACCCGTGCATCACCCACCAGCCCAGCAGGAAGGGGCTGCTGTGCCTGGAGGGCAGGGAGCCCGGGCCCGGGGCTCAGGGGAGGAGGGGCCGGTCCATTGGAGGACCCGTCCCATCAGCCCCTGCAGGGGAGGAATGGCCTGTGTCCAGCCAGCCGGGGTGGGGGGGGAGGACCTGGGCTGGACGAGTCCTACGGGGAAGCCGCTGCCCTCCAAGGGGCAGCCCAAACCAGCCGCCGCAGTGGCGGATGGACGCCAGGACTCTGAGCCCTGACAACAAGGCATCAGAAGTGCCATCGTCATCATCCCCGGCTTAGGGACGAGCATAGCTAAGGCTCATAAGTGACTGGCCCCAAGTCAAACGGCCGAACGTCAAACCCAGCACGCACACATGCTCTCTGACCCTCCACCCTCCCCACGGCCCCCGCGGCCACGTACCCACTCTACGGGGTGGACACCGAACTCTGGGAGCGGCTGGGACTGCAGCTCAGGGGGAGCCGCTCCACGGTCTGCCCGGGTCACGAGCTAAGCACTCCCAGGCTGAGCTCTCGCGCTGGTGTTCGGTGACTCTTCACCGATCTGTGAACCAGGAGACCCTCCCGCGGGGCCCCGCCGGAGCCCGGAGGGCCATGGTGTTGGTTAGCGCCCAGCACGGAAGCCTCACTTCCGGCCGACACAGAGAGAGTCACCAGCGGGAGAGAAATCGCAGCGCTGGGCGACCTGCAGCGCTGGGCGACCTGGAGCTAGCCTGGCCCCCTGACCCTCACCCTCAGCTGCACAACGGGAAAGAGCTGTGTCATCCTCGGACCGCCCCCCCACCCCGGGTCCCCAGCCGCCAACACCCCCGGGCGGGCGGCCTACCTGCAGGTGCTCCGCGGGTGCAGGTCTGCGCCGCGCTAAATAATTCAAAGCCGCGTTTTCACTTCCAGATAAACACAGCCCGGTCGCCAAGAGGAATGCCAAATTTGCATGAATGTTTAAGATAAAATGAGACTTCAAAGAAATGCCAGGCCTGCGGCTGGCTGGCTGGCGCTGGTCCTCTCCCCAAATCCTGGCAGGGGCGGAGGGGGGCGGGGTGGGGTGGGGCAGGGAGAGGACGCACGGGTTCTCCGTCTGCTGACCACCCCGGGGGCAGAGGCCTTTAGGTGCTCACGTGAGACCCACGACTCCTTCACCGCAGGGCAGGTCTGCGGTGCGCCCCCACTGCGCCAACGTGACCTTGAATGACCCCAGGTGCTACCGCACATCCGGACCCCGAGACCTTGGGCAAGTCCCCCAAATTGCCTCTCTGCGCCTCCATGTCACCGTCCACACAATGGGACGATACTGGCCCTGACCGCACAGGCTGGTGAGGGAGAGTCAACCCGCGGGTCCCTGCTGAGCGGAGACCCTGGCCCATGGGAAGTGCTTGGTATGTGTTGGCTGTTACTGTCACTGCACTATACACGTGTGTGAGTGCACATACACACTCCTGTGTACATGTGCACACACATGTATGTGTGACGTGTCACACAGACGACATTTTCCAGGTCCCGGACTAAAGTTCACATGACAGGCCACGAAGCCTGGGTGCTCCGCGGCCGGCACCCTCCAAGGATGCCAGCCGGCCTTTCCCAAGCACCGCTTCCCTGGGGAACCCCGCCAGACCCACCCACGGGGCGAGACCCGGCCCCTTCCGACAGCCCCCTGGCGGGGCCCGCCCTCCCCTGCAAGCGGTCCCCCTTTTCGGAAGCCCAGTCTCCAGGTGTCACCTGGGGAGGCTGCCGTTGGCTCTGAGAGTTGCAGACACACACACACACACACACACACACACACACACGCCCGAGCACAGGCCCTCACCCCCGCCCCACCCTCGCCCCTGTCGGCAGCAGCACGGCCTTGCCGTGGGGACTGTCAGTTCGGAGAGCTGTCGGAAGGAGCGGGGGAGCCGTAGCTCCCTGCTCCTGGCACCGTTAGGTGTAAGGAAGAGCGAACCCTCCCCCCACTCCCACCCCCGCAAAAAAATCTGAGCCATCCACTAACTAACTTCTCCACCCACGGGCCTTGAGTGGGGGGTGGGAACAGAGAAGGAGGCACACCCACCCCTTGCCATCAGGGGGAACCAGGCCAGCAGCCCCGACACGCAGCCTCAACGGGGGCCGCTTTCCCACGCGCCCGCCAGCCAGCGGGTACGTGCCAGCGGCCACCCCCCCACCCTGGCCGCCGGTGCAGAGAGAACAATCAAGCCCTCCCCAGCTCGGGGCTTTCGGGCAGCTGAATGCGTGTTTGCAGAGCTCAGAAATCTTTAGGAGGCGGTACGAGTATTATTAATTGGGGGAAAAGAGCAGGTTATGCCAAATAAATCTTTCCCACGTAGCCAAACCCGGGCCGAGGGAGGGAGGGGGTGTGCGCAGCCCCACGAGGGGTCTCCATCCCTCACCGGGGCCTGACAGCCACATTACCATCTACATGGGTTCATCAATAGTATCGATCCAGAGCGAGCGTAAATAGCTCAGTGGGAAGAGGCCGGGGCCGGCCGGCTGCCTCCCGCCCCCACGTCTGGGCGCCCCAGACTCCCCAGGCACCTGGCAGTGTCGGCGGTAAATTTCCAGGCAGGGACAAGGCAGCAGGCGCGGGGAAGCCAGACAGCGCCCAGGATGCCCCCTGCAGCCCCGCCGCCGGCTCACCGCGCACGGCTGGCTCCAGGCACGGCCGGCTCCAGGGGCCCCCCCCCTCCTGGCGCTAGCTAGCACGGCTGCCTCCATCTGCCCGTCTGTCCAAGGGGCGGAGGGCACCACCGCCCCTCTCCATCCTCAAGGGTAACAGCCAAGGGGAGGGCCAGAGGGCCCCCTCCCCTTACCAAGGCCCCCACCGCCCGGGCACAGCCTCACAGGACTTCCTGACCCTTGGATGAAAGGCCAGGTTTCAGAGTCAGGACCGATGACCGCAGTGGCCATGGGAACACGCGTACAGAGACCTGCCCGGTCTCAGTGCCCTCAGTGCTCTCACAGCACCCCTGTGAGCTCGGTGTCACTGCGGTTACCCCACTCTGCAGACGAGAACCCCGAGGCACAGAGAGGTGAAGTCGTTTGTCGGGGGTCACACAGCCAGGAGAGCGGCCAAAGTCACGTGATTCCAACCCAGGGACTTGAGCTGCAGAGCTGACTGTGAGTGCTGGCTACCCCAGTTCACACCCCCCCTTCCTTTCCCCACCCCCAATCCAAAAAAAAAAAAAAGGCCACCCACAACAACCTGCACAGAAATGCCCTGGGACCCCCTACACCCTCCCTCTGGGCCCCAAGAGCCCCTTAGATCAAAGCAGCCTGAGACCCAGATCCGGCTTAAAAAGGGCAAAGTCAAGGCCACGGATAACACAGCCCATCCAGCCCACAGGGATCTTCTCTCCCCCCGTCCCTGCCTCCCTCACACATCCTTCCTCCAAAGCTGCAACAGAAAAAAAAAATAATCATAATAAAACCAGTTCTCACCAACGGGGGGAGGGGGAGGAAGGGAGGAGGCTGAACCGACAGAAAAGATCCGCCTCCGCTGCACGCGACAGGCGGCGACAGGCGACGAGAGGACACTCGCTTCCCCAAAAAATAAACCTACAATGTAAAGATAACACGGGCGCCCCACGCTAACTGGGCCCGGGGGGCGGCGCTCATCGGCACAGCCTGTCTTTCCCGCCCGCCCGCCCGCTCCCTCCCTCCCTTCCAGCTTTTTCCTGCGAGCGCCTGGGGTGGGGAAGGCGCGCCCCACGGGGCCCCCTACTCCCCGTACGTCTCTGGGGAGAGTCTCCCACAAATGTGGACCCACCGGGTCCGGCCCAAGCGGGATCAGCTCTGAAATCCAACTTCCCAAACTAGTGGCATCCCAAGTATCCGCACAGCCTGGGGGAGGGACCAGCAGGCGGCCCAATGGGGCGTCACCAGCCGCGGGAGGCAGGCCCAGACACCAGGAACACCGGCGGCGGGGGAGGGGGGAACAACAGGCGCCTCTCCCGGGGGTACCCCCGCCCAGCGCCCTCAGGTCCCCTGCCTGGGAGCGCCCGAGGCCAGGGGCACCCCTCAGCTAGCAAGAACCCTCATGCGCCCTTTCACCGCAGCCAGGCCGGGGAGCCGTGCGTGCCATCTCCAGGGGCTCCCCAAACCCGCGCTGCACGCTGAAAAATAAGGCGCAGTGTCACCCCCAAACTCTGGTGCTGCTACGGGAGGAGGCAGGAGCATGGCGGCCATGCCCCACAAGATGGGGGCTGACCTCCGCATTTCCAGGGCGCCCCCGCGCCCCCCCACTCCCTCTTGCCGGGGAGCTGGAGTTCCCCTAAGTTCCCCGGTGCCCCCACGCACGCGGGCTGCAGTGTCGATGGGGCGCCCTGCTCCCCAGCAGGCCAGCCCCCGAGAGCGCCAACTCGAGAGTGCAGGGGCCCCGCCAACTCCGCCGCGTGCGCCACCCGCTCTTGCCCGGATCCCCCGGAAGCGCACCCCGCGCCTCCACCGGGCCCTCCACAGGGACCCCCGACCCCAACTCACCTCGCGGAGGTGGCGGTGGCTGCGCCCAGAGTCGGGGCGCGCTCAGATCGCCCAGGCGCTCAGGCAAGTGGCGGTGCGGATCCGGCTGGGGGCGCGCAGTAGGCCGTGCCTCCAGCCGGGGCGCGATCCTCCCGCCGCCGCCTCCTAGGGCGCCGGCCCCGGGTCCCCGGCCCGCAACTTGGCGCGCATGGCGGGGCGCAGGGCGCTGGCGCACGGCTAGGGCGGGGCGCGGGCGGACGCGGGGCTGCTGTGCGGCCCGGCCTGCCCGCGGCTCCGCTCCCCGGCGGCGGCGGCGGCGGTGGCTGCGGCGGCGGCAGCAGCGGCAGGAGGGGGAGGAGGGGGCGGGGCGGGAGCCCGGGAGGCGGTGGCTCGGCCTCGCAGCTCCGGGCTCCCCGCCCGCACCAACGCGCACAGCCCGTCCCCCTCAGGCTCCTTAAAGGGCCCGCGTCTCCTCCTCCGGTCCTGCGCGCACTCAGGCTGTCGCGCGCGCGCACGTTGCTCTATACACACACACATACTTGCGAGCGAGGCCGAGTTTCTTTTTAAACCTCTCCCCGAAGGAAGAAGGAGGGGAAAACACCTCCTCCTGTTCCCAGTTGTCCGGCGGGCCGCACACCGTCTTCCTCCTCCCCAGCCCCTGATACTTCACTGGGATCGCCTTTCAGCCTTTAAATGATAACTCAGGAGTGGCCAGGGGATGGGGAGGGGACGCACGGGGAGGGCCACACACAGCTGCGCGGGGACCCGCGCGGTGGAGCTGCCTCCCTCGGGAGCTCGAGCACACAGTAGGACGCGGGACTCGCTCCAGGGGGCGTGCACACAGAAGATGAAGTTCAAGTGGACGCGAGGAAACACAGCCCCCACGCCGGGGGAAGCGCGGCCTGGGGCCCACAGATAAACGCTGGGATGCGCACTCGAGCTCACATACCCGCAGGCCCACACACTCCAGTGTCCGTTTCATGAGGGCCGGGATGTCTGACGGTTTGTTCACGGCTCTTACACAGTGGGGACTGGGGATGTGCCGCGAGTGAACGGCCATTTGGGGACATTCGGGGACACAGTGCACAGACTCGACGCTGCGAGGCTGTGGTCGGACACACTTGGACGCACGCACCCAGACGGCGCGGCACGCACGCAGGCTCCCAGACGAGCACACGTGCGGGCGTCGCGGCGCACTCGCAGGCAGCAGCCCCGCCGCCGCCCAGACAACTGCGCGTCCTCGTTTGCCCCCGCCCGCCCCCTCCCAGGGCCCTCCCAGGCCTGGGGAGATCTCTTCAAACAGCAGAGGGCACTGGGAGCGCCGGGCCTGCGGCCTCCCTCCGCCTCTCCGCCTGCCCCTAAGAGGTTGGAGAGTTTAATTTTTTTTTTTTTTTTCAGTTCAACTTTCCTTTTTTGGAGCGACGTCTCAGCAGATTCAGTTCTGCCATCTGCCAACATCTGAGAACCCCCGGAGGGAGTGGGGAATGGATGCGGTGGAGGCGGCTACGCAGTTTCCAGGGGCTCCAGGGGCGGGGGGGGGGGGGGGGGGGGGGGCGCACTCCCTCTCCCACCAGCACGAGGGGGGGCCTGCTCCCCTTGTAGCAATGTGTCCCCCCCTCCCGCCGGCTGCTGGTGTTCTCTGGGGGCTGGAGGCACCTGGGGCTGACAAAATCTGGGAAAAGGGAAGTGTGTATGGAGGGGCCCGGAGGAGGGTGCCGTTTGGAACAGGGGCGGGTCACAGGTCAAGGTCCCCACCCTCCCAGTCCTGTCCCCACCAGCTGCCAAGCAGACCGTGGGAATCCACAAGCAAAAAGCCAGACCTGCAGAAGGCCCAGTGGGGAGGAGGGGGGGCGGGGGGGGGGCGGGGGAGGGCAGGAAGAGGGGAGCCCTCTGCAGTGAGCAGCCTCCTCAGCGCCCCCACCTTGGTGTGTCACCTGAGAGGGGGCCTGGGATTCGCATCTCAATGAAGTTCAGCTTCTGCGTTGGAGGGATGTCTTCAGGGGTTCCTCCTCCCGGCGCCCCCCCCCCCGCGCCCCCCACCCAAGGTTGCTCTGGGGCTTCAGCGGAGTCTGCAGGCTTAGGAGCGGGTCAGGAAGGCTGGGTGTCCGTCAGGGATTTGCAGTCTCCCGGGGATTGCCTCTGGACTGGCCAAATGGAAATGCCGAGGCCAGGAAAGGGGGAGGGAGCTATTTTTCCGAAAAGGACTCGCCCTTTCTCTTTCCCGCTCCCACTCCCGTCTCTCCAGTTATTAATCTTGCCCTCGGGGGTGCAAGGCGCCACGCAAGGGCCTCCCCTCAGGAGCCCCCGAAGGCCCCCAGATGCTTGGGTGAGGGGCGCAGGTGCCCTGGGATTGATCCCACATTCCAGATGGGGAAACTGAGGCCCAGGGACTCATTCCGCTAGTGAGTCCACGTGGGTACTCCAAAGGGTTGAGCTGGGAGGGGTCTCAGCGGGGCCCCTGCCCACGCAGCACCCACAGACGGGCACCCCACACCCCGGTCCCTGCTCCCTGCACAGATTGCTCCTGGGCTGTGACAGGCAGCCCGGTCTCGGGGACTGCAGCTCTGAGAAGCTGGCAGGGGAGGCCCTGCCCCAAACAGCCGCTCTGGAGGCCCCTGGCCCCTGGGCACGCGGGTCCTCCCCGAACATCTCATCAAGCCTTTTACAGGTGAGGGGACTGAGACGGTTCTGGAAGTCACCCAAGGACGCTGGGCAGCACCCAGGAAGTGGCCCTGGGCAGACCGGAACTGGGGGAGGGCAGGTCACACACCTCCAGGCAGTTCTGGCCAGGCTGGAGCCAAATCCTGCCCTCAGGCTGTGTTCCCACCGTCGCCCTCCCCCTTCCCATCGCCCAAAGGCTTACACCCAGCCCTGCCTCGGGGCCTTTGCACTGGCCGTCCGAGCTGTCCGGGACAGCAGTCTTCCACCCTCGGGTCCGGCCCAGTGTCAGCTCCTCGGAGGGGCCTTCACGGACCCCCTGTCTGAAGCCGCCAAGGCACACGCTAACACACCACCCCGCTCATTTCCACACCGGTTCACACCACCTGACATTATCTTGGCCACACCGCGTGTATCTCCTTCTGTCACCGGAATGACTAGCTCCCTGTGGTATCTCCAGCACAGAGTGGGCACTCAGCTAAAAAGTGTTGAGAGTGAAGGAGCAAATGAGTACATGGGACAGGCGAGAGGGGGGCTGGCCGGGTCCGCTGGGCCCCTGCACCCCCGTGTCCTAGCACCCCCTCCTCTGGGGCGGGTGTCAGAGCCTGTCCCCACCGCACACACGGAGAGAAACCCCTGCCTCACCAGGACTGTGTATGCATGGGACATATATTGTCCTTACTTTTTAAAAAAGATTTTATTTATTATTTTTTCGAGAGGGGAAGGAGGGAGGGACAGAAACATCAACGTGTGGTTGCCTCTCACACGCCCCCTACTGGGGACCTGGCCCGCAACCCAGGCCTGTGCCCTGAGTGGGAATCCAACTGGAAGCTGGTGCTCAGTCCACTGAGCCCCGCCAGCCAGGGCTATATTTTTCTGACTTCCGACGGGCTTTGAAGCGGGGGCTGCACGCGGAGAAGCCCTCGGGGCCTGTGCCGGCCCCTCCCACGGCCGGTCCCCAGGCTTTCCCAGCCCCCTCCGTGTGCAGCACAAGTGAGCGAGCAAGCAAGCGGCCAAAGCAAACAAACACCAAATGGCCGGGTGGGCCGCGGTCAGAGGGTGGCCTGTCTGTGACCCCTGCAAAGCAGCGGCTCCCTGGGCCATTTTTCCACTCTGCCATGCGCCCCCCAAAAAGGCGGGGACAGGTGGGTGGGGGGTGGGAAGTACAGCCTTCTTCGTGGGGAGGGGAGGGCACCCTCTTTCAGAAATGCAGGCCAGAGGAGGAAAAGCCCGGTTTCAAGGTATGCCCCCAGCTTTGTTCACTCTGCCACGTACAGTAAGCACCTACTGTGTGCGGGCACTGCGGGGTTACACCGTGCAGAAGAGGGGCCTGGCCCTGCCAGGAATGAGCTCCCAGCGGGGACCAGATGCCCGGAATATGCGGTGAGGCCAGCACCTGCGTGCTCTGGCCCTTTAAGCAGACACGCTGGTGCTCAAAGAAAAGTGACGCCCCAGGACGTAGAGGACTGCAGAGGCCACGGGAGCCCCCAGCTGTCCGCCCCGGAGGCCCCTGCCGGTCTCCCAGAGCCACACAGGCATCCCCGAGTGCCCCCCCCAGGCCCCCAGCCACGCCCGCCCCTGCTGCACGAAGCTGCGCCGTCAGCCCGGCTTCCTCTGACGTCGAGCCTTTCCTTAGAAAGAAGGAAGTGGAGAGCCGGGTCACACCCCGTCCGAGGGGCCTGAGGGTCTCTGAAGATAAACAGCTCGCCCTCTGCCAGGGCTACCCTTCTGGAACGTTCTTCCGCTGCCCTGGGGCCTCTGCTTTGGTCTCCGGTCTCAGGCGCCACAGAGACAGGGACAGAGCAGCGCCCTGTGAAGGGGACACCGTGGGCGGCGGGCGGCGGGGTGGGCTGCGTGGCCCCTGGGCGTCGTCCCTCCAGGGAGACGGTGGCAGCTGCGGACACGCGGGAGAACGGCCCGGGGCCTTCCGAAGGAGGCGGAGCTCCGGGGCACACTGCCCGGCACCAACGCACGTGCAGGACACTGTGCAAAAGTGCACGATGGGGCGGGGGTAGATGTGCCTCTGCCCGTGAGGGTGCTCGTGGAGGCTTCCGGAAGGAGAGTCGTGCCTGTGGCGTGCCCGCGGTGTGCTAGGCACCGTGCGAGGTGAGCAGAGCACCCGGCAGCGACCCAGGCCGGCGCAGTCTCTGCCCTCAGGGAGCTGACAGTCCAACGGGGAGACACACGAGGACACGGAGTGAGTGAGCAGGGGGTCAGGCTCTGGGACACGGTGCGCCCGCGTGGACAGCGGTGGGCGGGCCGGGGCGGGCCTTCCTGAGGGGCCGACGGGCCAGCGACTGACCCGCCCGAAGGAGCTAAGGGAGGGGACCACTCGGGGTCGGGGGCAAGGGGCACACACCAGGCCTCGTCAAGGAACAAGGGGGAAGGCCGGTGTGACCAGGACAGACGGAGTGGGCTGGGGGGATGGGGGGCTTGGAGAAGGAGCGGGACACATGCACACGGACACCAGGGACAGGCTGGGGGCCGGGGCTGAATCGGGGGCTGAAAGCAGGGATCCCATGTAGACTGTTTAAAGATGCATAATGAAACTTCTTAGCCCTGGCTGGCGTAGCTCAGTGGATTGAGCATGGGCTGCGAACCAAAGCGTCGCAGGTTCGATTCCCCGTCAGGGCACATGCCTGGGTTGCAGGCCATGACCCCCAGCAACCGCACACTGATGTTTCTCTCTCTCTCTCTTTCTCCCTCCCTTCCCTCTCTAAAAAATAAATAAGATCTTTAAAAAAAAGGTTTTAAAAAAAGTTCTTTCCTTTTCTTTCTTTCTTTTCTTTCTTTTCTTTGCTCTCTTTTTTTTTTAAGTTTGGACATCTGGTTTTGGACATCCCTGTGTGCGCTTCTGGATTTTTTTTCCTCAAGACTCAAGGCGGCCGGCCTCCTTTCCGGCATCTTCGTGCCACATCTGCAAGGTCTCAGCCTCCCGAGGCTGTCACACACCAGCCCCTGGGTGGCCTGACCTTCCAGCTGGGCCTGGGAAGCCGACAAAACCCAGCCTTCCCAGGGCGGCGGCCGCCTGGCGGTGGGAGAGCCGCAGGAGTGCGTGCGTGGGGCCTCTGGTCTCCCAGCAGCCCCGCCTGACCAGCCCTGCCCCCCGAGCCCAGAGCCCAGGCCCCCCGCCCCGGGGCCGGGCGAGAGAACAACCCTCAGCCCCGCTCACAGCTGGTGGCACCTGTGGTCTTGGACTCGGGCTCGTGTCCCTTCGGGTCCCCCCTGGCTTCCTCGGGACAGAGCCAGTGATAATTTTCACTCGGAAACACCCCTGTGGAGGGTCGCCCCAACTCAGAAGGGCCCTGCAGACCTCCCGGCGCCCCTGGAACCACGGAAGGCCCAGGTCTGGGGATGTGAGGCGTGCAGGGCTCTGGCACCCCCGAGGAGGGCCCAGCGGGCGCCCGAGACGCAAGGGAGTGACGCAAGGGGGTTTTGAGTCAGACACATCCAGGTTCCGCTCCCAACTGGGGCACCGTTTAGTCACTCGACAGACACGCACTGGGCTGGCCCCGGGGCCCAGCGTGGCACTCCCGTGGAGGCAGCATTCTGGCAGGCCCTGCAGGGACGTTGGGGGCCACAGAGCAGGGCAGGCGCATCGCCCCTCCTGGCCAGCTCCCCCCAGTGGCAGGACCAGCCGGCCTGCCTTCCCCTGCCCCGCCACGAGCAGTCCCTGTGGGCCCCGGCTGCAGGAATCCCGAGTGAGCGGCGCCCACGGTGCTGGGGGCTGGGTGGGGAGGCGGGGGCCAGCTGCCGGCCTGGGCACATGCAGCAGGGGGCGGCTCCCGGAACTGGCTTCCTGCCGGGGTGGGGGCGGCCGTTTCTGTTTCCGCAGCGTGACCCCGAGTGTCTTGCCTGGAAGGGCAGCGGCCACGGAACAGTGCTCGGAGTCCCGCCAACCACGGGGGCCCGTGTTCTCCCGGGAAAGGTCTGGGGAGTTAGGAGCACGTGGTCAGAAACAGCTGCGACCGCCCAGTGGAGCCCCTCAGGGGCTGCGGGGGCAGGAGGGAGGGTCCCCCTAAGCGGGGGACATGCTCCTTCAGGCGGCATCCAAAGGTAGAGAGGCGGACGGCCAGAGGGGGAGGGAACAGCATTCCAGGCAGAAGGAACAGCAGGCGCAAAGGCCACCTCACAGGGAGTAACTTATCTTGTTCCAAGAAGGGACAGAAGACCAGCGTGGCTGGAGTGTGAGGAAGGGCCCGTCACTCCACCTGCCTGGGCCTCAGTCTCCTCGTCTGTAAAATGGGCTGGATGACGGCTCAGCCGACTCCTCAGGGTGGCTGCAGGAATTCAGCGACTAGATACAGCTGAGAACCCCGGTGACACCCCAAAGACAGACCGAGGGCACTGCAAGCTCCTGAAGCGTGTTTTCCGAGCTCTTCCTATAACCGGCCCTGGGCCAGCGGGGCCCACCTCAGGGGTCACTGAGGAGGCATCCAGTGTGGCACTCGGGTTAGGCACACACCCCCTGGAGCTGTGTGACCCTGGGCAAGGTACTCACCTTCTCTGAGCCTGCTCCCCGATCTGCAGAGTGAAGAACAGCAGACCCCCCCTCATCGGATTCCTGTGGAAAGTAAGTGGACGGATGCGCGGAAAGGTTGTGGACACAGCAGGCGCTTCAAGCCCCAGCTGTGCGCTGTCTCACCGAGGCCCCCTGGCCGGCCGGGTCAGGGCGGCGGTGGCGGAGAGTGGGCTCCGGAGGCGGGGTGCGGGGAGGCCTGGTCTCGGCCATCACCGGGGAGGGGAGTCACACCCAGCCCAGCTCTGCGGGGCGCTGGAGCCTGCCCCTCACCTTCCCGAGAGATCGGACGACCGACGTTTGGACTGCAATGTCACCCCCCCCAGAGGTGTCCCTACTAGTGACAGGCTGACCACACGCCTGGTGCCAGCCCCACCGTGGGCACCGTGTGTGGGCACCACTCAGGACCGGGTCGGCGTGAACCAGCGCTGCCAGAGCCCTGCCACCCAGGGCTGTCAGTGCCGGGACCGCGTTGCAGGGTGAGAGACAGAAGAGGGACAGCGGGGGCAGGGCAAGGGCCCCCCCTTGCCCCCCCACTCCTCATCCCCACCATCCCTGTCCCTGACTCCGCCCCGCCCACCATGCAGGCCTCCTCAAACCCACCCACTGTGCCTCTGGGCCCCCGCAGGGACCGCGAACACTCCCCCCCACGGCTGCAGACTCGCTCCCGCACGTCTCTGAGCCAGGCTATCTGCCGGCTCTCTCCGAGACAAGCCCCTCTCCCCGGCTTCCGGCTCTCCGCTCCCGCTTTTAACCCACCGGCGGGAGACCCGGGACAGACCCCCGATGTCATGGAGACCACCGTCCTCTCGTGGCGGCCGTCGGACCGAGAGAGAAGCCAGTGTGTGACGCTGCTGTGAGTAACTCCGGCTGGAGCCCAAGGAAGGGGAATGACGCAGAGGGGGCCGAGGGTGGTCAGGGAAGGCCTCTCGGGGGACGTGACGCCGGGCCCAGGCCTGGGCGAAGGGAGACCGCCAGCCCCCGAGGACATCCCTGGAAATGTGTGTCTGGCTGCGGCAGCAGCACATGCAAAGGCCCCGAGGTGGGCCGGACGGCCCCAGCAAGCCCACAGGTCCCAGCATGCCCCAGCAGGGAGTCCAGCCGTCCCTTGCGGGCACCGGGGTGGCGGGGGGCAGGGGTGTGGACGCTGAAGGGCTCTGCGGGACTGAGGTCAGGCTGGCTCGGTGTCAGCGCGGTTACACCTTGAACGGCACGCGGCCTGGCAGTGACACGGCGGGCCAGGGCGGGCCGGGCTGGGGGCAGGAGAAACCGGGCGCCAGAGAGGTTCAAAGGCGAGATGCAGGAACCATTCCCACCCTCCCCCCAGCCTGTGTCCTTCCTTCCTGGCGCGGAGGTCGGACCTGTGGGGCTGGGTGTGGAGACGGGCTTGTCTGTACCTGCCCTCCCGCTCGCCCTGGCAGCCGCCTCGGGGAAAACTCCGGTGTGCGCTCCCTGCCGTTCCTTTGAAGCTATTTATGGAAAGAAAGCGGGAGCCGGGCTGCAGGGCCGTCCTGTTCCCAAGGCCCCGGGAGCCCCGGCTGCCGCACTGCAGCACCGTGGCCCCCTGCAGGCGGGCGGAGCAGGCCTCTTCTCGCCGGTCCCGGGGGTGTCTCGACCTCTCCCCGTCTCCGTCCCCGCCTCTGTGCCATGGGCGTCACTGAGCCCCTTCCTCGTGGGTGGTCCTGGAATTAAACGTGATCTCGGCACCCAGCCTTCAGTGCACGCGGTGTGGGGCAGGCTCCCGCTGCGCCTCCTCTTTGAGTCCGTCTCTGGGCGCCCTGGCCACTCCGGTTGATCACAAGTACCCACGGAGCACGTGCTGTGTGCCAGGCAGCGTGCCAGCCGCTGCAGATACAGCAGCCACCGGGACGGGAGAACGTCCCCTCCGGCACAGATTGGACACCGATTCCGTCACGTCCTCTCCGAGCCGAGGAACGGATCGAAACTCCAGATCCAATCAGCTTTGACAATGAGATCGTTCGTTATTTCACGTAGCAAGAAGTCTGGTGTGGGGGGGTCCCCGTTTGAATGATTAAGTGCCGTTGTCATAGACACCCCCCCCACTCCCCCACACTGCCCAGGTTGGTCCCGTTTGTCTAGTTTCTTTCCCATCCTCAGCTTTGTCCTCGTCCCCAGTTCCCTCGTGACCACTAAGTGGCTGCCACTGCTTCAGCTAAGACATCCAGACGCCACATCCGCTGGCGGGCGTGAGGAACAAGAAACCTTTCCCCAACGCCCACGGCGGCCCTTTGACCACATCTCTGGCTAGAGCTGGGTCCCGTGCCCGTGGCTTGGCCGATCTCCAGCAAAAGGAAAGGGATCGGAGCAACCACCTGAAGCCGCCCTGGGCCCCCCCAGAGCTGGGTCACGCTTTCCTCAGTCACATGGGCTGCCACAGGGACCCCAAATAAAATCAGGGTCTCGCACCAGGAAAGGAGACAATGGCACAGGTGTCAGGTGGCCTGGGTTCAAATCCTGGCTCTCCCACGCTCCTTCTTTGAGTTACTCTCTGGGCCTCAGTTTCCACATCTGTAAAATGGGTGTAGGGACAGGACCCAGGTCATGGACTGTGGCAGTGAAATGACTCCGTGCATGCCACGCCCGGTTCTCAACAAGCCTCAGCTCACTGCAGGGCGGGGCTCAGAACCCCAGCCGTCACCATTGCCTGGACTGTAGACGGCTTTTCTCTAGTTTCTGCCCCAAATGGTGATAGAAAACTGCTCAAGGTGACCGCATTTCATGACCCCACCCTGGAAGCGTGTGGGGAAAGCATTTCGTGGGAGCGCTCTGCACAGACCCAACAGTAATTTGGGGGGCGCTCACCAAGAGCGGGGTGCTGGGCGAAGACGTTGGCACACGAGACCTCTCTCACTTTTACCGTGATCAGCCACCACGGACGGGTGAAGAAACGGAGGCTCAGAGAGAGAGAGCAAGTTGGCCCAGGTCACCCCGAGCAGGAGCAGAGGTGAAGGACCCGGACCCAGGTGGGTGGGGCCTGAGGGTCTGCCTGCAGAAAGTTAGCCCGCCCCCCACGATGTTTTCAACATCCTATTGGCCAGAACTGGGTCACATGCCCATTCCTGAACCCATCTCAGGCAAAGGGGATTGGTGGGCTCACAGGCCAATCAGGGCGCCCCCTGGAGCTGGGGGCGGGCTCAGCTGCCCCGGAGGCTCCCCGCTGGGGAAGAGTGATGGGACCCCAAGAAAATCGGGGGTCAGAACCAGTGGCATCCCCTCCTCGGGTCTTTCCAGACGTGTGACATCCGTATTGCTGATGACGTGTGAGGTGATTTTTAGGTGGTGAGCTTTTTAAAGAGGGTTTTTAGATGAACTTTTTAAGTAGTTGTCAGTTTTTGGTCATAGGTGTTATAACCTTTCATTCGTGGCAAGCGATACTGATTTTTTTGTGACAACCGCACAATTTCCTTTCTAAAATACGTTTAGATTGCACCATTCTGCCCATTGGGAAGAAAAAAGTTTAGGCACGTTGTCATTGTGTGCAATGGCTGAGCCACTCTGGCACACTGCCCAGCACGTGGGGCCACAGTCGCCTGCCCACCTCGCACCCCAGAATGAAACTCACCCGCACCCACGCACCCACAAGGAACAAATCGCGTATTCACGCCACAGGTGCCTGCGCCACAGTCACACCTAACAGCACAGACAAACCGGACACAAAAGGGTCCCACCTGTAAGTGGGACCCCTTGATTTCAAGTCCCAAATGAGGCAAAACCGACTGGCAGTCAAAAGTAAGGTGGTCCTCACCCTTGGGGGTAATGAGTCAAAAGAGGTGGGTGGGGGAACACTGGGGGCTGGGAACACGGTGTTTTGTGAAGTTAGTGTTGGTTACCCTAGTGTGTTCGTTTTTTGAAAATTCGGGGTTTTTTAAGATCTTATTTATTCATTTCTTTTAGAGAGAGGAGAAGGGAAGAGAAAGAGAGGGAGAGAAACATCAGTGTGTGGTTGCCTCTCACGCGTCCCCCCTTGGGGACCTGGCCTGCAACCCTGACTGGGAATCGAACCAGCGATCCTTTGGTTCGCAGCCCGCACTCGATCCACTGAGCTACACCAGCCAGGCTATTTTTTGAAAATTCCTTAAGCTGTATGCTTACAACCTGTGACTTTCCCATAGGGATAATCAACTTCAGTCTAAAGTTCTAGCGAGTGGAGCACTTTTTTAAAAAGAACCAGCCGAACAGTAGAAGGCGTGGCCCCCGGTTGATGACTGTGTGAGGTTTGCAGGAACGGCTGACCTCTGGGGACGTGTCTCCCACCAGCGTCGTCACACCTACGTTCGGTGGCTGGAGTCGAGCACCTGCTGTCAACCACACAGGCTGAGGGTCGAGGCTCGGAGAACAGACGGTGCGTAACGAGCACCACTGGCTTAGACGTGAGTCCATTGAATGTTCCGTGCGGGAAGCTCAAGGCAGATGACCCAGGACTCAGTGAAGACCCGCACCATCGGGATGATGAAACCTTGATGCTATTGAACCTGTAGGGCAGCAGGTACTAAGCGGCCATCTGGTCGACCAGGGTGGTCTCCCTCTCCCTCTCTGTCTCCCTCTCCCTCTCTCTTTCCCTCTCTCTCTCTCTCTCTCTCTCTCCCCCCACCCCCAGAGAACAGGAAACTGTGTCTTCTTCGGGAGCCTGCGTTAGCTTCCGGTGAAGACCGTACTTTCTTCCCAACGGCCACGAGCCATCTGTGGGAGGCGCTGTTCCAGAATTCCGCTGAGGACGCTCGCTGTCGGAGGAACCCCCGCGGGGGTCTCCAGAGGCCGTCGTTTTTCCTGCTAGAAAACGGGGGTCCTCGCCTGTCTTCAGGCTCCGCTTCCTCCCCAGGGGCCTCCTGGGGCTTCCTTCACGGTCCCCCAGCCAGCTGCGAACTCTCGAGTCTCCAAAGAGCCCGCCTTCCTCCCCGGGGGACTGGGGGCACGCCGGTCCCCAGCGGCGGAAGCAGAGCAGCCCCCGAGGGGGAGCAACGCTGCGTCCTCCTGCCGACTGAGCACTCGGCCCCGTCTCCCCGCACGGGGACCCTGCCTTTACCATGGCCGAGTCTCCCTGAGTTCCCAGCACTGCTCCTCCAGGTGTGAAATCCACGTGGCCACTGTATTACACTTTAAAAGCAACAAATGCATGGGATAAAATGAGTCCCTCCCCCCTGGACTCCCAGCACCCCCAGAACCCCACCCCTGGGGACCCACCCCCGCCGTTGCTGGCTCTCCCTTCCTGAGGTGTTTCGTGCCTGTTTCAGGGTTCACATGTGTGCAGACGCCTCTGTGCCCCCTGCCGTCTTTTGTGGCTGCGTGCAAAAAGATACCTACCACAAAATTTACCAATCACAATACATAGCACATTCACAATTATTACCCCTGTCAAGTTCCAGAACATTCTCACCACTCCAAAGGGGACCGAACCCATGGACCCGTCACTCCCCACTCTCCAGGCCCCCCAGCCCCCCGCAGCCGCCCATGCGCTCTGCCCCCACAGGCCTGCCCGTCCTGCACGCTCCCCGCACGGGGAGCCCTCCCTCCACCCCGTGGCCCTCCGGGCCCGGCTCCTCTCGCTCAGCGCACTTCTGAGGCTCGTCCACACGGCACAGGGTGTCAGTGCCTCGTCCCCTGTCATGGCTGGGTCACGGGCTGCTGCACAAACAGGCCACATGCCTCTCGGTCCACCCACCTGCCGGCGGACACCCGAGCTGTTTCCGCCTCTTGGGCACGGCAGCCAGAGCCGCTACGAGCGTTCCCCGGGGGTCGGAGCCCCCGTTCTCAGCCCCTGGGGGTGCACAGCCGGAACTGGAACTGCCGAGTCGGAGGGAAATTCCCGGTTGAACCCTGCCATCCGCCGCGCGCTGTCCACGGCGGCTGCCCCCTTTCCGTTCCCACCGGCAGTGCCCAAGGGTTCCCACCCCACCGGGTCCCGCCAGCACTCGCGCTCTGCCCGTCTCCAGACGCGGCCGTCCTGACGGGTGTGAAGAGGCCTCTCACCGCGGCTCTGACTTCCACGTCCCCTCCTGCTCCTCGACCGAGGTCCAACACAGACGTCACGCCGCCTCTCGGGCCGTCCCGGAACAGTCCGTGCCTGGGGCTCAGTCCTGCACCGTTTCACGTGGAATCCACGTTCCCTTCGGAGCAGAGAGCCAGCCCGGGTCCCGACGGAACCCCGGCGCACCAGCCGGTCCCCGCCGGCCTTCTCGCTCCACCTGGCGCCAAGACAGACGTCCCCGGGTGCGTGTCTTTCCGGACGGCCCTCTCGTTTCCTTAGTTTTCTTCCCCGAAGCCACGGACGGCCCCTCAATGCGAACTTCTCCCCTTGAGGCCTTCCCCGCGGTCTCCGGTGATCGGCACCGAGGACCCCTGCACCCGCCCCCGCGCTAGCAAGGCTCGGTGCCGTTTCTGAGACCTCCCTCGGTCCGGCACTCACGCTGCGCTGTCTCCGTTGGCTCCCTCCAGCGATTCTTTGGCAGCTTTTATTCCCACTGTCCAGGCAGGGGACGGACAGAGGCCCCGACGGTCCCCGTCCCCAGTGTCACAGGGTCAGTGGTGGAGGCAGGACTCAGCCACAGGCCTGTGTGACTCCTGGAGCCACAGCCTTCACTTCTTGCTTCAGAGGGGGACAGAGGGCTTTCCCAGGACAGGGGACCTCTGAGGCTCAAACCCAGCAAGCCCCGGACGAACCGGGGTGAGGTGTTCATGGTGGCCCAGAAAGTCGTCCCACCCTCGCGCTGGGGGCGCTTGGCCCGGAGTTGTTTTTTGCCTCCCTCCCCCTACAGGCACAGCCCACGAGCCTTGGCGGGGCTTGAACTTGCAACCTCGCCTTCTCCTTTCCTTCCCTTCCCCTCCCTCACGCCCTGGCCTGCTCGGCCTCTGTCCCAAATATCCCCACCCACACAGCCCCAGCGAGCCCTTCTGACGAGAGCCCGCAGAGGGGCCAGCCAAAGGCCCTTCCGCCAGCGTCAGCGAAGGGGGAGCCGGCTCCCGGCCACGCTGCCGCGGGGACCGCGTCAGGAGAGAGGAGGAGAGCTGGGCCTTCAGCCTCCTCGGGCGTCTGCATTTTTCACGGTTCCCTGGGTTCCCGTCACACGTCTTGGGATGGAAGACAGCATTCAGGGCCCAGGGGCCCAAGGGTGTCTGTCTGGGTGACTGTGCCCCGCAAATCTGCCGAGGACATAACCGCCACCCCCCCACCCCCCCCGCCCGGCACAGCAAGCCAGCGACGTCTGGGTCACGTCCGTTAGGGCTCAGAACCACTCGCCCAGGTGAAACCCGGGCACGCTGCCCTCTCTCCTCCCACCCCGATCCGCCAGGACCGTAATTAGCTTATTACCAGCCACCTCACGCTAATAATCTTTCCCTTTGTTGCTGCGAGGGGATTAAGGGAGCTAACAGACCGCGGCCAGCCAGTGATCCATCTGCAACCTTGCGCTCTCCCAGTGAGGGCGGAGGCCCAGCGGGTGTCTGCCTGGGTCCCTCCCCGGGCTGGGGGGCTGGGCTGGGCTGGGCTGGGCTGTGGGGGGCACGGAGCTCCCCTCTTTGGGAACACCTCTGGCTCTGCTGGACCTCAGGGGGATGGAGCTGAGGGTGTTGGGTGGGCAAGTGGGGGCCTGGGGAGCCCCCCAAGGATAGGAAGGTGGGAAAAGGGCGATTCGCCATGCCCTGGGCCCGTGTAGCCCCCTGCCTCCTCTGGGCTGGGCCCCAGCACTCAGTGGTGGTCCGGCTTCGGGTCCCCCGGCGGTCGGTTGGGTTCCACGGCGATGCTATTGTCTACATACCCGATGACCTTTCTCCCCGACTTGTCCCTGATGCGGGAAGCTCCACCCTCAGGCAGAGGTGGAACGTTGCAGATCCCTCCTTTCCCAGTGCAGGGCGAGGGGGAGTGTACCCCAGTGAGCTTTCATGGAATCTGCACCTCCGCCTCCAGCTCCTGGGCACCTGGCTGGTGGCCACTCCGTGCCCTGCAGACCCTCGCTGGGGGTGGACGTTCCAGAGCCGGACCGCCGCGGTGTGTTCTGGCAGCCGTGCAGCCACGGCTTGTTTTTCGTCACCCGTGACGGGCGTGCGGGCGGCATCCCACTGTCCCCAGGCGCACACGGGGCCGCAGTGGGGAGTCCTCTGCCTGCTCCTTCGGCGCTCACTCGGAATTCCCCGGAACCCAGCTTCCGCTCCTGCGACAAACGTTTGTGACGCCTCCTCCAGCGTCCTGAACGGGATCCCTGACTGACAGGCGCTACCTACTCACGGAGCTACCAAAAATAAAACACCCACACACAACAAAACACCCGGGCAAGGAGCTCACGTTAAAATGATACGGATGGATTTCTGGCGCCGGCTGGCGCGGCTCCACGGGTGGGGCGCCGGGTCCACTCCCGGGCAGGACACAGGCCTGGGTTGCGAGCAACTGACCGGTCGATTGATGTTCCTCTCCCTCTCTTTCTCCCTCCCTTTCCCTCTCTCTAAAAATAAATACGTAAAATCTTAAAACATAATCATAATAATAACTTGTATTTCTAGAGGCTGGAGCTCACGCGCAGCGACCCCCGTCCACCCACAGGGTCAGGTCTTTTCGGCCCCACGGGGACAGGCCCTGACACTACAGGTAACACGCCGGCAGACAGGGGTGGCGGGGGGGAGGGGCGGTGACTCAGATACCACCAGCAGTGACTCCATCGTGATGTGATTTGCGGAGGTGGCGCCCAACCCTTGGCAAAGGGCTGAACAACACCAGGGTGCCCGTCCGGCACCCTTGGGGGCTCTGGAATGGAAGTATGAAGGCGTCCTGCTTCCCCGTCCGCCCCGTACCCTCCTCCTCCTCCTCACTGCAGAGCAGCCAGGGGCAGCGCGGGTGCAGGGAGCCCCACAGGGGAAGTAAGGGCCGGGTCTCCCGCCCTCCTGTGCCACGTGGCTTGGCTCTGCGCACGAGCACTCGAGCAGGGCCCCTTGGACTCGAGGCACTGACCTCAGCTCAGAGCCTCTCAGCAGCTGCTTTGGGGGCGAAGCTGAGAGCCACACAATCAGCCTTTGTATCTTTATGTATCTTTATGGCCCTCGGGAGTCTGCTTTGTTCTCCCGCCTGCCCAGGCCGGTGTCCCCGTGTCCCCCGGGGGGCTGCGGAGTCAGCACTGACGGTGCCCGCTGGGTCGGTGACAGAGGCGTCCCAGAGCCCAGCCCCCCCCCCGACTCCCAGCCCCTGCCTGGCCACCTTGTCTGTATGGGAGCCCGGGCACCATGTGTCCCGGCCACAGGGGCGAGTGGGGACAGGGCCAGCCTCCGGGGTGTGGCACTTGTGCAGTCACACAGGGACCCACGCTCAGAAGGGCCCGCGCTAGGTTCCAAGCCCCACTGTTGCCGTCTTGAAATTCATCGTTATTTTCATATCAGGGTCGCTGGGAATTCATTTTGCCCCCGGTCCTGCAAATCGTGTGGCTGCCTGGACAGGGGCCCCGTGCGAGACGCACACACAGAGTCCCTGGCAGCCGTGAGAAGCAGCCCTGGCTCCAGCCCCCAAATGCTGTGGCCACAGATCCCCCCACCTCTCGCGCCAAAACTGGAAGAAACACTTTGCCCCCCCCGCCCCCCCCCAGCTATGGAAAAACCTCCACAGAGGTCGGAGCCGCTCTCAGCAGACGGCCATGAGCCGCCGTCCTGTTCTGATTAAACGCCCAGAGCCACTCCATCATTCACCTGCCCCACAGATGGGAAACCCGCCCCCAGCAGCCTGTCCTGCCCGGCCCTCCCCCTGCGGCTCCTGCCAGAAGCCAGGAGCCCCGAGCACAGAGGCAGGGAGGCGGCCTGCAGTCCCCGCGTCTCCCACGCCGAGAGGGCTTCCCCACCTGCTCGCTCCTCTCCCGTCTGGGGTGGGAGGCCAGGGTCTACCTGTCCCATTTAAGAGGGGTTCCAGGAGGGTGTCCTGCCCACACAGCCTTTCCCCACCTTGGGCCCTGGGGCTGGAATTTTGTGAAAGCCCGTGAAACCCTCACCCCGACCTGTTGGGCATTTCTCGTGGCCATTGTGGTGATGATTTCCTTACACATCTGCCTCCCTCTGGGGGGCGGGGGGAGCTTTGGAGGGCAGAGCCCGTGCCCCGGTCATTCCCCTCTCTTGGGCACCTCTGTGTCGGCGCCAATGCGTCCTCAACACCCCGCAGAGGGCCGCCCCTGCGTGGGGCCTCCACGTACCCGCCGAGCAGATGAATGAACCAATGAACGAATGAACGAACGAAGTTACAGCTTACATTTACCGGACACCTGCTAGGCGCCCGGCGCGGCTGGGATGGGTTTGTCCGTATCTCCCCACGTAGCTCTCACGGCAGCCCCGAGTTCAGGGCTATTCTGGTCCCCGCTTACAGAGGGGCCACGGCACCCGGGAAGACACCCCTTACAGAGAGGGCTTCGGACCCGCGCCCCCTCACACGCCCCTGCGCGCCCCACGCATGCGCGCACACGCGCACCCCTGCAAGCCAGAAAGCAGCCGGTTCACCGGCGGGCCGACTTCGGAGCCAAATCAGCGCGAGATCTCGAGACGGTGTTTGTTTCCCCTCGAGTGCTCGAGTCCTAATGACTGTTTATGCTCATAAACATCTAATTTGCGTGCTCAGCCTCCCGGGCAGAGTGCGGTGCCGGGTGGCTCGATGCTTGCTCTCTGGGGGGATATCAGAGCCCCTCCCCGCTTCTTTTACAGAGCCAGACCCCTCCGTGCCCATGCACCTTGCTGGCACCTAGCGGGTGAGCCTTGCTGTCCTCTGCAGCCTCCGAGGCCTCACCGGGCCAGCAGGGAGCAGGCCGGAGGGGAACGAGGGTTCCCCGCAAAGATGGCCATGGCATCCTCCCCTACCTCGGGGGCCCGAAGCCCCTCCCGCCAGGAGGCGGGGTCTCCTGACAGTGGGTGGGCTCTGTGAATGTTTCGACCAATAGGAGGCAGGAGAAGCAATCCCCGGCCACTTCGGGACTGAGCCTTGGAGAAAACCGGCAGCTTCTGCTTTTCCTGTCTTGGGATCCAGCCACCTCCCACGCAAAGAAGCTTTGGCCGCGTTCCAGGAGAACAAGAGCCGCAGGGACAGAGTGAAGCCCGAGGAAATGAGAGACGAACCGTCCAGCCGGCCCAGCTTAGTGCCAAACGCTGTGGGTAAAAAGCCGTGTGGCTCACCCAGCCCCACCCAGCACCCGGCCCCGCGCTGGTGGGAAGCACCGCCGGCTGAGTCAGAGGGTCAGCCCTGCAAACAGCACCTCGCCTGGACTCCCTCGTCCCCACCCCCCCAGCGCTGGCGTGTTTTCCCAACAGGTGTTAAAATAACGACCTCTGGGCTGAAAAGGAAGCTGTGTGCTGGGTGATAAGAGGGTCTGGCAACCCCAACAGGAAGGAGGGAGGGAGGGAACGGAGGTGGAGCATGGTGTGGGGGCGGGGGAGGGCAGCACAGGGGGGGGTGTCACCTGGACTGGGGGCCCAGCGCTTCCTCTCCTTTCCCCTCCCCCTCAGGACTCTGGCCCGGCCTTTTCCTCAGGAACAAGGTCTGCGGGAAACTCGGGCTGGAGACCCACGCCCTCTCCTGCCTCAGGGCCTTTGCACGTGCCAGGCCCTCTGCCTGGACCGCCGGCCCCCCCACCCCCTTCCGGGTTGTGTCGCCCCCCAGACGATATGTTGAAGCCCGACCCCCCAACACCTCCATATGGGAACCTGCTTGGAAACAGGGCTGCTCCCACTGGCACAGGCCTGAGAACAAGTGTCGTGCCCATCGGCGGGGATCCTGCGTGACAGGGGACATCCAGGCGATGGAAGGCTGCATGGCCGGGACAAAGGGCGGCGAGGCCGGCCCATGGTCAGGGTGCAGGGCAGCCTCTGAGATCTGTGTTTTGCATTTTTAAGGCACAAGGTGCATTAGCCTTTAGCGCTTGAGGAACTTTTTTTTAATGTGTCCTTTCAGAAAATAAACTAGCAGTTTCAGCTTCAGGGACCAACGGCTGAGACGGGAGAGCACCCACACTCCCTGCGCCGCTGGCTTCCCCTCGTGCTGGCACCGTGTGTCTGCCGGGCGCACTGGCCACAGTGGACAGATGGCGTTGATCATTACAGGGACTAAAGTCCGTCCCCGGCTCAGCTTTCCCCCGGGGCCCTCCTCCCGCTCCGGGGTTGCAGGGCCAGGATCTGCCCGAGCACCGTCTGGCGAGCCCAGAGTCCCCTGGCGAAACCCAGTTTCTGAGGCTGAGACGGGGCGTCCCAGGCGAGGAGCCGAGGCCCTCCTAGAACAGGGAGCCGCAGCAGTGCTCACCGCTCCCCTGCTGAAACCCTTCTGGTCTCTCCCTCTGCTCCTGGCTCGGAGCCTGGACTCCGCGGCGCAGCCCACCCAGCCCCCTGTGGCTGGCCTCTCCCGCCCCCTCCCTCACGCACCTCCTGCTCTACCACCCAGGCCACCTGGGCCCGGACCTGCTGGGCCCATCCTGCCCCAGGGCCTTTGCATGCGCTGTTCCTCTGCCTGCAGGGCTCCTGCCCCAAGGTTTGCTCCGGCCGCCTGCCATCCCTCCCGCGCCGTTCGCCTGCATTTCGTGACTGTGCACCACGGCTCACAGGCAGACCTCTCGCGCTCATCCCTCTGTTGACAAAGGGACACGGGGACCTTGCCTCGGGTCCCCTGCGTTCACCCCAGTGCCTGGCATTTGGTTCAGGGCTCAGCGAACGCTGGCTGCATGAATCAGAGATCCTCTAAAACAGGCTGCAGGGATGTGGTGACAGCTACACTTTTCAGGCAGGGAAATGGCCTCGCAGTCACACAACCCCGTGTCTGCGGCCGCATCCCCACCCGGAGCTCCTCTGGGGACCGGGTGAGGCTCTGGAGGTGGCCCGCATGCCCGGGTCTCGCCCCCTGGGGAGGAGCAGCTGGCCCTCCCTGGAACCTGCCTCGTGACGGCAGAATTAATCTGCCCTTGGGCTGTGCTGGCTTCCTTCCCAGGAGGTGGTGACTGTCACTCTAGACAGAAAAAGGTGCCTCTCGTCATGGCAACGGGGATGACACCAGGGAGGTGTTTGCACAAAGGGGGTGTCAGGAAACACCCACACACTGGCTGGCGACATGCTGCGGCCTCTCTCCCAGCTTGGAAGCTGCTGCCGGGGGGCGGGGGGGGGCGGTGGCCAACGGCCTCCCCCAGCCCCGGGCTCACCCTCCCCAGAAGGGCAGTTGGAGCACTGCCCTCGGCCTGGCATGGCACTGACCGGGACCGGGCCTCTCCGGTGCACACCCCCCGCACAAATGGGGAGACCGAGGCGAAGAGAGGAGACCTGCTTTAGGCCTAGAAGCCCCGGAGGGCGGGGGGCACCGGTGGGGCTCTGGAGGCTGAGCTGGCCTGGGTCCAAATCCCGGCTTTCCCACTCACCACCTCCATCTCCTCGGACGAGTCGCCGCGTCTCCGAGCCTCGGTGTTCCCCTCTGTGAAAGGGGACAATACCTTTCCAAAACAGCCGCTCACTCACCTGCTTTGTTTTTTTAAGTGAACCATTCAGTGGCTTTGGGACAGTCGCGTAGTTGTACAGCCACCACCTCCGTCTAGTCCCAGAACATTCCCGTCCCTCCACCGAAAGGAGCCCCGGTCCGCGCCCCGTCCTCCCGCCCCCGGCCCCCGGCCCCCAGCCCCCAGCCACCACGGTCTCCGCGGGTTTGCAGACTCTGGACGTTTCCCGTGAGTGGGACTCGGCACCGTGGGGCCCTCTGTGTCCGGCGTCTCCCACGCGGCATCGCGTTCTCATGGTTGGCCCAGGTAGCAGCAGGTGTCAGAGCTCCGCCCCTTTTCATGGCCGAGTCACACTCCACCGGAGCGAGGGACCACATTTCGTGTCTCCGTCCGCCCGCTGACGGGCACTTGTTTCCATTTGCCGTTGTGGAGGGCGCTGCTGAGACCCCCGCGCGCCCCCGTCTGCGTGCGGGCCTGCGCGCGTCCCTCCGAGCGCGCACCCAGGGGCGGGGCGATCGGCTCTTGCATGAGGTGCCTCCAAAGACTTTAGGAACCTGCCGGCTGTTTTCCAAAGTGGCCGTCGGTCCCGTCTGCATCCCGGCAGCCGCGGGGGGGGGGGTGTGAGTCCCACTGTCCCGCAGCCTCACCCACACCGGGCGCACCAATGTCATTTCACCAGCCAGTGCAGCAGGAGCTCCGGGAGTGGCCGGAAGTAACAAGAGACCCCGCGAGGTCCTCGCCACGCCAGCCGCGCGGGTGAGTGGACACACAGAATGTGGCCCGTCCAGACCGCGGGGCGTCACTCAGCCCGAACAAGCCCACCCCACCCACCGTGGGCTCCGCACGCCGCCCTGCCCAAGAGACGCCCCCGGGTGGCCAGCGGTGGCGCCTCTCTGGCCGGCCGAGCTGTGGGAGCCGCAGGGGCCTTGGGCTGCTCTCTGGGGGGGAGACTTTGGTCTGGTGTTGATTGGGGGCTTCACATCCGCCCCCCTCCCCCGGGGAAAGCGCGGAGCACTGACTGAGAGCAGGCAGGCCGTTGGCTCCTGGCCACCGCACGGCCTTCCAACAGGATGAGGGGCCCGCGCTGCTCTCTGCCGAGTTCGGGGTTGGCCCCTGCCCTGCCCTGCTGGCCCTCAGGGTCCCCCGGAAGGAGCCGAGTGGCAGCACTGCGGGAAAGTGGTGTCCCCCACGAGCCACACCCCTCCCAGGAGGGACCAGCTGGGAGACGGGGACCACCCCCTGATGGGGTCCCCACGGCCCTGAGGAGTTTGAGGACGATCAGAGAAGATATACTCGCAGGGGCCAGAGTGGAAGGTGGGCTGTCCCCACGGCCCTAAAGGAGGGGCGGGCTGGCCACTGGAGCACATCAGCGAGGCCAGGGCCCTCCTCCGGGATGCACGGACTGGGTGCCGGCCGCACACCCACGCCTGCCCCCCAGGGTGCCGGTGTCGGGAGGGGGAGCCCCACGATGGGATCAGTGGCGGTCCAGAGGCAGCCCAGGGGCCCTCCGGCCATGCGAGGTCACGGTGAGAAGACACCTGAGAACCAGGGAGCGGACTCTCCTGGCCCCCGAACCCGCCCTTCAGCCTCCAGAGCCCTGAGAAAGACTCTCCTGCCGGCTCAGCCGCCAGTCTGCGGTGCTGCGGAGGCGACCGAGACAGGCCCAGGGAGGCCGGTGACCCTGCAGACAGGAGGAGGGGGGTCCAGGTGGCCAGCCCCAGCGGCTGCGCTGCAGGCTGGTCCCAGAGAGGTGGCAAAGGGCCCTGACACGGAGTGCTGTGTGCCCCCACTTTGTTTGACCGGCCCCCCTGGGTCTCCCCCAGCACCCCCATCCCCACCCCTGCCCAGCTGCCACCTCCCCACCTCCCCCAGGAGGGAGGGATTCTGAGAGGGGTTTCCATCCTAAGGATTGGGGCGCACTGCTTCTTGTGTAAAAACTCCAGTGGAATCCCAAAGCCACGTGAGCAGAGGCCAGGATGCAGCAGGACACCTGGGGAGGCTGGAGAACAGGGCGCTGCGAGGAAGTGGGCGGGACCCACGCGGTGTGGGGGGTGCAGGGGGGAGGGCTTCACGCCTCCCAGACCCCCACAGCCCAGGTCAGAGGTCCCCTCCAACGGGGTTCCCCAGAGGGGTTTCCCAGGGGTCTTTCTAGAGCAGAGCCCCTCCCCATCCCCCACTCCCCCCCACCCCACCGCGCCCCTGTCTTTATCATCATCTTCTACGGAGTTCTGACTCCCGCTGCCCAGGGTCCCAGGTTTGTTTAAGGTCTGCCTCCTGCATGGGGTGCAGGCCGGTTCCCAGGGCGAGGGGGCGGGCAGACGGGGCGAGCCGAGGAATGAGTGAGCAAACCAGTGAGTGCCCAACGCCAGGGCTGGGCGTTGTGGGGGGGGGCGTCTCATAGCAACAAGCACCACGACCTCCTGAGTCTGGGGGCGGGCCCTCTCCCTGGTCCCTGCTGTCCACATCTCGACCTCGAGGCTTCCCGCAGACACGCACAGCGGCAAACCTTGGAAGCGGGCGTTCTGAGAGTGTCTGGACAGGCGGGAGAGGGGGGTGCGGGGGCTGTGACAGCAGCGCTCCTGGTTCCCCAGCAGAAGATGCTTCAGGGAAGTAGCTTTTGTTCCAGAACGCCGCGGGCAGCCGCTTGCCCGAGACCCCTGCCGTGTGCGGGGGAGACCTTGGCCTGCTCCCTGGCTGGCAGACCCCACGGCCTGCAGGACAGGAGAGGAGGAGGAGGCTGCCACTCCCTCCGTGGAGGCCTGGAGGGGAGAGGCCAACGCCCCGTGCAGCCAGAGGCGACTGTGGGAAGGACCCTGGCTTGCAGGAGGGGGAGGGAGTAGGTCTGGGCCTTAGTTACACGTCGCTTTTCTCGGGGATAACCACGCGGCCTTCTTACCGCCGGACACCGACACTGCTCCCATCAGAGGCCGGGTTCGGGCCACCTCCCTCTTGGGAGCCAGGTGGGGTCCCAGCCCGCCGCCCGCTCCAAACAAGGCCAGGCCCTTCTTGTCTTTAGAACTGCCCGCCATGGCTCCCGGGCACCCCGAGGGGGTACACCCTGGTGGAACCCACCTGGGGTGGGCGGAGTCTCGGCCCCAAAGATGCCCACACCCTGCTCCTCAGAGCCTGGGTGGGTTTGTGGGCTTCAGCTGCCGGGACAGAGCCCGGCGGACCAGGCAGCTGGAACAACACGGGCTGACGTCTCCCGGTTCCGGGGGCGGGAGGTCCAAGACCCAGGTGCAGGCAGGCGAATCCCTCCCGCGCCCTCTCCTGGGCCTGCAGGCCGACGGCACCTCCTCACCGGGGCCTCCCACGGTCACCTCCCGGCGAGCGCTGCATCCGGTCCGTGTGTCTCTCTCTCTGTACCTTAATCTCCTCTTCTTGTTTTATTTTAAAAGGTTTTTTAAAAGATTTTATTTATTTATTTTTTAGAGAGGGAATCAGGGAGAAAGAGAGAGAGAGAGAGAGAAACATCCATGTGCGGTTGCTGGGGGTCATGGCCTGCAACCCAGGCATGTGCCCTGACTGGGAATCGAACCTGCGACACTTTGGTTGGCAGCCCGTGCTCAGTCCACTGAGCTACGCCAGCCAGAGCCATCTCCTCTTCTTTTGAGGACACCAGTCTTACTGCGTGAGGGCCCTGCATGACCCCATTTTAACCTAATTGCCCCCTTTAAAGCCCTACCTCCAAACATAGTTACATCCTGACATACGGGAGGGTTAGGGGTCCAGCGTACAAATGGGGGACTGATTGGGAGTGGGGGCAGCGGGAACAAATTCAACCCTGACCCCTGGCCAAGGCCACTTTGCAGACTTGAATGAAGGCACCCAGTCTGTGGCCGCGACAGCAGCTGCCGGAGACAGGCACACCCTCCCAGTGCCCATCTTCGCAGAAACCGCCCCAAACCTGCCTCCACTGGCGAACTTCCCCCTCTCCACCCCGCCCGCTTCCCTGGGCCAGCTCGCCCCCGTCCCCAGGCTGCCCCTGGGGGGAGAGCCTCCTGCCTCCTGCCTCCAGCCTCAGGACAGAGGGGCGCCACGTCCCGGGGCCACCACCTCAAAAGGGGGGGGGGGCATCTGGTTTATAGGGGACCTGCAAAATGCAAGGGGCACGGGCCTGCAGACCGCCTGACCCCTCTCCCTCGGCTCTGGGGACACAATGACTCAACGCTCAGCTGCCCCGCTGACCTTCCAACCCTGCTGGGGGCCACACCCAGCCGCTTCCTCAAACTTGCCTGGCCCTGCCGTTTCCTCTTCTGGGCATCGAGTGGCTGGGCCTGACTCATTGTCAGGTTCAAGCGGCCCCCACCAGCCTGCAGCCTGCTCCACCCGCCTGCCCTGTCCAGCCCAATGAATGTCTCATTCGCCCACCAGACCGCCGCCCTGGTTCCCACCAGGCCCGAGCGGGGTGGGCCCAGCCTGACCCCAGGAAGCCGGGGTCCCGGGCCCAGATAAGCTGCGCCAAAGGAAAAGGTGGGGTGAAGGGGTTCCCCAGCAGAGACCCAGAGGGGTAGGGCCGGGTGGGGGGTCCAGCTGTTGGAAACCCCCCTGCGGTGCGGCCCCCACACCCAGCAGAGTGGCGGTGGGCCCTGGGCTGGTGGCCAGGACAGCAGCGTCCTCTGTCCTCGCCCTTTCCATGTGCCACGCCACGGCTTCCCCTCCTGGGCACGAGGGGCTGCCCGGGTGGCCCAGCAGCCTCCGGGCCTTTCCAAAGATTTACTGGGGGGAACGCTCCCTCCCTATGGCCCAGAATTGTTCAATTCCCAGCCGTCTGCTAATTGCCGTGCCCTTGAGCGAAAATGTTAATCTGAACAAACGTATAATGATAATGGCTTACTTGACATCGTGGGAGCCCACGAGATGAGGGGGAGGCAGCAGGCCTCAGCCCCCGCGCCCAGGGCCCCCCTGGCAGGAGGGAGCTGTGGGCCGGGGCCGCCGGGCCGGAGGGGGCCGGGCCCCGGGCCCAAGCAGGAAGAGCACGGTGGGCCGCGTGCCCCCCACCTGGGCCCTGGCTGCCAGGCCTCCCTGCAGAGGGTTCCCTGGGCCTGCGGCCCAGACGGAGCACTTGTGGCCGTGGGTGCAGGGCAGCCTGCCTGGGTGCCCCCCCACTTCCCGCTGGGACAGTGGAGTCCCCTCCCTGCCCACCCTTCCTCAGCTGTGGGGCGGGGCTGAGGAGAATGCCCGCCTCTGAAAGGTCACAGGTGAGTGACGCTGCGCACACAGCCCGGCGCAGGAGCGAGTGCCCCGCCTGTGATCGCCGCCTCTGGCAAAGTGAGGCCCCCAGGCCGGCCTGGTTCAGGGGGAGGGGCTGCGGGGGGCAGGACACCCACAGGCGACCTCTGTCCTTCCTTCCTCTCTTCTCTCCCAGGGCCCGCCCCCACCCAGGCGTGAGCTGCCCGCTGCCTTGGTGGGTGGGTGGGGGGCTCCTCGGCTGGCCTCCCTGCGTCCACCCACCCGGAGGGAGGACGCCAGAGCTGGGAGGAGGAAGGGGGGAGCTGGCTCTCCCCTGGACAGAGAAGAAGCTCGGACCCGCCCTTCTTGCCCAGACTGGCCCACGCACGCCCGCCCGTCTCTGCTCATGGCCCGACCCTGGGGTCCCAGCCTCGGGACAGTGGTCAACCGCAGCCACAGAGAGCAGCCTGCAACCTGCTTGCCAGGCAGACCCAGCGCCAGGGCCTTGGCAGAAGGCAGGCGAGCTAGGCAGTTAGTTACCTGTCCTCGGCAGGTGCCTTTCATCTCCACCTCGGAAGATAAGAACCCTAAGAATCGGCTGACTGCCAAGAGGGGTGCTGGGCATGCCAAGAATTTCTCGCCAAGGCAATAAATAAAAACACAGTCACGGTGCCCAGGGCTGTGTCCCGCCCCAGTGCATGCTGGGCTGCTGACGCACACCTGTGGCTTCCCAGGTGCCCCCGGGCAGTGCCCGTGCCTGGCGGCCCTGGCTCCAAACAGGCCTGTTCCAACACGGCCAGAGCCAGCGGGGGCGGGGACAGCCCACCCAGCCCCGCCCTCGGTTCCCGCTCCGCACGCACAGGCTCGGGCCAGGCTGGCCTCCCCGGGCCTCAGTTTTCTCGTCTGGAAAGTGGGTGTGATGATTCTATATTCCATCACCACGAAAGCCGCCACCGATGGGGGCTGCAGAGGGTTCAGGTCAGGTGCCAGTAAGAAAAAGCTGTGTTGCCACTCTGCCCCGCCCAGTCCCCAGCCGCCCGAGAGGCTCGCTGTCAGTGCCGAGAGAAGACGGGCTCAGAGAGCTGGCGGACTCCCGTCGCCGGCCGCACGGGCCTCTTGGGGGAGGAGGGGGGACCTTGTAGGTGTGAGGGGTCGAGGGGCTGTCCTTGGGACCATCCTCCTCAGCCTTCCTCCCACCCCGTGGCACGTGGGGAGGGCCGGCGCCCACTTCCCACAGGCGCCTCCAGCTGTGGGCCCCTTGTCCCGACCCGCGTGGGGAGGGGCCCGTGCACTCGGAGGCTGCAGTCCTGGCCCTCTGTCCTCCCCTGGACCACCAGGGCACCTGCCCCTGGGAGGTGGCTCTCCAGGGGAGGAGAGGCAGGCAACACGCAGATGAGCGGGAAACACCAGTGGGGACGTCGAGGAGACACCAGGGCCAGAGGAAAGTGGGCAGAAGGAGGGGCAGCGCACGACGGGGCGTGTCCAGGCTGCTCGGATAAGGAGCTCGGGGAAGACCAGGGTGAGGAGCAGGGCGAGAAGGAGCCAGGCGTGTGGACGTCCGGAGGAAGGCCTTCTGGGCAGGGGCAGGGGCAGCAGGTGCAAAGGCCCTGAGGCAGGACGGAAGCCGAAGGCAGGCCGTTCAGGACCCGGAGCAGAGCGGACACACTTCCCAGATAGACTCGGGTCCCACCCCAAATCTGTGTCGTTGCCTCCCTTCCCGTTACCGTGACGCCCGCTGCCCTGGACTCACATCCCCAGGAAACCTACCCCGGAGCTTCCCCAGTGCCGCCGTGGGACTGGGAAGCGACAGGACTCGGCCGGCTTCCGGGGGGCCGGAGAGGTTCCACTCTTCCTGGCAAGCGCCTGGGTGGGGGGCCCACTGCCGCGGTCGGGACACCGCACTCTGAGAAGCTACGAGAGATGATCTCCCTGACGGCGCCTCTTCCTTGTGCTGCCTCCTCGGGCAGCCCGGGAACCGTGGGGGCGAGGTGGGCTCTCAGCCGGGCCAAGCCAGGCTCGAACTCTCAGATCCACGGGGCTCTGAGGGGCTCCGCTGCCTCTCCGAACTTCCCTTTCGATCCTAAAATAAGCCGTTCCTCGGGCGGTGGCTGAGGAGGTTAAAGCCGAGACGGACTGAACCGAGGGAACTCGCCCCTTTCGCGCACACACGAGGAAACAGGTTCAGAGAGGGTGGGCAACTTGCCCAGGGACACACAGCCAGGAAGGAGCAGATGCGACTCCGGATAAGCTGCCCTGGGTTCCTCATCAGAAGGGTGTGGAGGAGGGTGGGGGGGTGGCACTTCAGGGAACTCCAGGTGGGGACTGGCGTCATCTGTCACTTTTCTGCTCTCAGCCCCCGAGGGTCTCGGGCTCACCACGGCAGGGTTCCACGTTGTCTCTCTGGGGACTGAGCTCGGTCAGCGGTCAGGTGCCTCCACCCACCCTGGGTCACCCGGCTTCCATTTGTCAACCTCTCCGCCCTCTGGACAAGGCGTGAAATGGCCCCTTCCTCTTGGCCCGGCCGCCTCCCCGCATCTGCCGGTGAAATCATCGTATTAGAATCCGGATGAGCGAGTGAGGTCATTCTGGCAGCCCGAGCCAGCCTCGCCGCGGCTCCCCCACGCACCCGGCCGCTGCCTGTCCCGCCCTGCGGTCCTCGCTCGGCCCGGGGGATCCGTTCGGAAGGCATCGGGGTTCAGGGAGGGAAGGCTGGAGCTCGTCCACCCCTCCCCCCCCCACCATGGGACACTCTAAGGCTTTGTTCAAAAGCCCCCCTTCCCTCTCCCATCCCAGAGCCGGGGTGCGGGGAGGGGAGAGTGACCGATCCCACCCTGATGTGCTCAGACCTGCCCCGGTGGCACGGCTGACCCAGGACCCACTCGGTGTGGAGCAAGCAGGGGCCCTGGTGACCCTCCCGCCGAGGTGCCAACTTTCTCTCCTGGTCCTATGTGAATGGGGCCTGCCCACCTGCCCCGTCACTGGGCACCTCGCTGCTGCTTTGGTGACTCCGGAGCAGGAGAACGAGAGAAAGTCCTCTGGGTGCCGGACCATGCCACCTCGGCCTTGCCATCTGCAGAACAGGGGCAAGGACCCCACCCTCCCGGCCGAGGCGGCGAGGGGCCCCGAGGAGGTTCAGATGGCGGGGGACCTGGCCAGGGTTGTCGGCGCCCATGCGGGGCGGCGCCTTCATGAATAATGATGAGGACGCACCCACGGGGGCCCTCGTCACCCTGGCACGGCGAGGGCTGGGGAGACCCAAACCAGCTGATGTTCTCAACGCCCGTTCCTGATGTCACCAGTTTCCATCCCCAGTGCAGTAAACGCCACAAGTAAGGGGACCCACGGAGACGTGAGCGCTTCGGGGTCCTTGATTCACAGAGTCACGGTGCCCAGAAAACCGCTCCCTTAAGCGACACGGCCCCGCTTGGCTCCCTGAATGAGAACGGCTCCCGTCCCATCATGCTTCCTGGGCGCCCGCCCTCTGCCAGAATGCTTTATGTGGGTGTCTTTGCACAGACGGGCCCACGGGTGCTCATCTCGGGGCACCAGGTCCCCAGAGCTGGGCCCCAGGCTGCTCCCTCTCGCCAGTGGAGAACTGTAGGGCTCAGCGGGGAGGGCCCTGCCCGGGGAGAGGGGTGGGCCCCTGGTGGAGGGGACTGGAACCCAGGCAGGGGGACCTGACCCACGAGGGGACCCTGCCTGTGGGGGAGCCCATAGGGGGACCACCCAAGCTGGTCCAGGAGAGGCTGAACCTCCCGGCGTCCTCCAAGCCCCCCCGCCCCACCCCAGGGAAAAACCCCCAGGGTTCACTGGCTGCATCCACAGGAATCTAAGCAGCAGCAAGGCTCCGCTGGGGAACCCCAAACCCCCATGTGTCCAGATCCCCGTTCCCAAGAAGGCCTGGCCGCAGCCCACTCTGTGCCCTGCAGCCGCACCGGCAGCCTCTCGGCCGCTCCTGGAATGCTCCAAAGGGCTCCCAGCCTCAGGGCCCTTGCACAGGCCGCTCCCCGGCAGCAGGCCCTCTCGCCACCCCGGGGCCCTTCGTCTCCCCCAGGCCCCATCGGGGTCACCCTTCCCCGACCTTCCGGGCGACACAGGTGCAGCCCCTCCCACACCACCCCTCCCTCCCTGTCCCCGCTGCACATTTCCTCAGTGACACGCATCGCCTTGTGACACTGTGTGTCTCACACACACACGTGTTTAGGCTGTCCCGTCTCTCTGTCCCCCTGCTCCACCCCGTGAAGACCCTGGCGCAACGACAGGCCCCGGTGGGCGCTGCCAAAGGGGCAAACGCACGAGCGAACGTGGCACAGAGAAGCCGCGGGGGGCTGCGGGGGCGACTGCCCCGCCCCGGCCAATCACGCCACGCTGACAGCACGGCCCGCAGATGTTTTCGGTTTTCAAAAGAAGCTGAACATCCAGATTTTTATGTAGAATCTCCGGGGTTTTTTTTTCATACACTTGCAATGTATTCAAATTTCAAAATTAAAAAACAGCCCCGTGAGCCAAACCATATGTAGATAAACTCAGCTGAGCTTGGCAAAGCGGACCCCCTTCCCTGGTACGGGAAGGGGGCGTCTGAGCGGGCTGAGGACCTTAGCACGGCAGGGGCGGGGCGGGGCGGGGCGGGGCGGGGAGCCATGGAGAAAGGACCCGGGCCAGGGGCGCGCAGGGGTCGGGGTGGGCTGAGCCACCCGTCCTGCAGACCGGGCCCGCCCCCGGCCTCCTCCTCCTCCTCCTCACTGGGAAGGACACACCCACCCGTCCGGGTCCCAGCTGGCCGCGCGCCTCGCACTGGGAGCGCAGGGCGGGGTGTTGTGAGAAAGGAACACGGCAAATAAGGCTGCTCCTCCGTCTGGCCGCCGCGCCCGCGGCCCGCACTCCACCAGATGGGCCCCCCCCCGCCCCCCGCCGAGCCACCCGGGAGGCGCCTCTCCATCCCCTCCCGCCGGTGGAGGCTGGGAAACGCGCTTCCCTGCGCGGGCCCGGAGGGTTTTTCTTGGCCTCAGGACAGGAAGGCTGATTCAGCTGGGAACCTTCTGGATTTATAGCCCCCACCGCTCCCCCGCCCCCCGCCCGTGACCCGGAGCCCCAGTGTGCTGGCGTTTACTGCTAATTGTTTTCAGACAGATGGCCTGGCCCAGGGTCTGACTCCCCGGGCTGGGGGGCGGCGGTGGAGGGGCTCACGGAGGAGGAGGAGGAGGAGGCGGCCGTGGTACCCTTGACCCTGCTTACATTCTTGAAGGAAAGGCTGGGGGTTGGGGGCAGGGCGGTGGGCAGTGAGGACCGTGAGGGCTCAAGGGGGGGGGGGGGGGGAAGGAGGCGGCTTTGAAAGGACGTGGCGGTCCCCGGGGCGGCAAGAGCTGGGTGGACAATGCTCCCCTTCTCCAGGAAGCCCACCTGGATCAAAGCATGTCTGGCGGGGAGAACTCCTCCTTCAGGGGTGGGTTTAGGGATGGGGGACGTGGTGGGTTTTCGGGGAGTCGGGGAGGCCTGCCCACCACCTGATAAGCAGCCCTCACTTCTCCTTGTGAATGTGGCATGTGTCGAGGTGTCCAGAGCCATCCCCCGTTCACCGGATGCCAGGGTGCCAGGTGAGGAGAGGTGGCCTCGGCGCAGGTGGGTGACCAGCCGAGGTCACAGGGCCGTCCCCAGTGGTTCCCGGAGCACGGTCGAGGACAGGCTGACAAGCTCCCTGCGTGCAGCCTCTCCATCTGTCGACGCGGACGAACATCAACTCCCGAAGGAGTGACTCGGAAATGACCAGACCTGGAAAGGGAGTCAGCCAGGGAGATGGGGTGGGCGTGGACCTCGGGGGGTGGGGGGGTGTGCAGCCAGGGAGGGCTTTCTGGAGGAGGCGACACCGGAGCGGAGCCTCCCAGGTGGAGCAGGAACCAGCCGCGCCTGAACCTCGGGGGAGAGCGTTCCCGGCGAGGGGAACAGCCAGCGCAGAGGCCCTGAGGTGGGCGGAGCAGCCACGACTCCCGTGGCTGAGAGACAGTTCCACGGTCACCAGTTAATCAGAGGGAGCTGAGATCCTTGAGTGGCTCGGCCAGTCTCAGGGCGGAGGCGGCCTGGCTCCCAGGGTGGGTGGGAGACTCCGGATGTGCGCCCGTCTCCTGTGGCAGCGTGTGACTGGACAGTGGATGGAAGTCTCTCGAGTCTGAGCCTCGTCAGGACCCTGGGTGACACATGACAGAACGCCCAACGCTGCCTGGTACAAACAGAGAAGAGAACTGGGACCCATAGCTGGAAAGTGTCGGGGGAGAGCGACTTCAGGAACGGCTGGATCCAGGGGCTCAAACAAAGGTCCCAGGAGTCCCTCTCCCTCCGTCTCTCAGTCCTGTCCCCCTTTGCAAGCTGTCCCCGGAAGACGGCGGAAGCACCCGGGGCGGTGCGCTGGCATCCCCGCGGCCCGGCAAACCACGCAGACAAAGCTGCTCTGTCCGGGGAGTTTCAGCAAAAGCTGCAGGGCCGACTCATTGGTCCATTTCAGGTCACGTGGCCATCCCTGAGCCAATCACTGTGGCCGGGGGTATGACCTTAGCTCCCTGTCACTTGCAGCGTGGAACTGCTTCTTCTCAGGGCTGACGTTGGGAGACAGATGGTCCCCCCTAAAAAATGGGGGTGCGAAAGGGGGATAAGGAGAGGGGCTGGGGAGACCAACACCAGTGGGCACACTGCAGGGTCGGAGGGTGGCCCTGTCCGGGCCAGGAGACCGGGCAAGGCCCAGGGGAGCTGAGGGCGCCCAGGGCTGGGCCAGCCGCTGCCCTGCTGGTGCGTCCCCCCACTGCCCAGCCCCCAGGGAGGGACGGCAGCAGTGCCCCACGGGGACCGTTCACAGGCCGTGGCCTCCTCTGATTGCTGTGGACGGAAGGGCCACACACTAAGTCCGACCAGCTCGGGGGAGGCCTGTGTGGCGGCCTGACACACTCAGGCCCGAGAGTCACCATGGAGGATGGTCCAAAAGGAACACTTCCTGATGAAGAGCCAGGCGTGGCGGGCGGTCATATCCAGGCCAGGGTCCTACCTGACGGAGGTCAGCCTTGACCTCACCGAGCCCGTCTGTGGTCCTCCTGCGTCTGCGATAAGGGGCCCCTGGACCTCGGGCTCCTCCTTCCGGACCCCTGGGGCGCGGCAGCGAAGCCGAGACCGCAGAACCCCAACTGTCTCTGCGAAGGGAACGGCTCCCCCCCACCCCACCGTGTCTGTGCACCGTCTTCTCTCACCCAACCTGAGGGTCCCCGCTGTGCTCCCTCCCACCCCCTCACCTACCACCCATGGGTTCCACGTCACCCCCCTCGCGTCCCGTCTCCCCCAACTCTGGTGCATGACATGCGCGGTCACACGGCCACTTCCTGAGCATTTTCTCAACCCACGGACACCTGGCCTCCCGGCCGTGGCCGCCAGTGTGGCTTCAACAAACTCACGAACACGGTTCTTCGCAGGCTTGGGTGTTTCTCCCTGCCCCCCGCTCCCCTGGACACCGCTGACCCCTGCCCTGGAGGCGGGCCCTGCTCTCCTCGGCCTCTCACCTCCCACGGACTCGGGGCCAGGCGGGTGCTCAGCCCCGAACACACGGCTGGGAGTGAAGCCGGAAAAATGCTGCCTTCATGGTGTTTCTGCTCTCCACGGGAGATGATGAAGTAACATCAAGCGCATGAAATAGGCCAGGTGGTGATGCACGCTGCGAGGGAGAAGAAAGCAGGGAGGGAGGGGGGCGAGTGGGTCCAGACCCTGGCTCTCTCACTGAAGGGCACCGTGCCCTTGACCGAGCCGAGTCCGGCTCTCGGCCGAGTTAATCTGGGGAGGGGTAAAGGAGGGTGCCCTGTGTCAGGTGCCTGATACAAAGTGTGCAAACAGCAAGCGGTGTCCCTGTGTGGGATCCCTTGCACGCTGGGCATTTCCCTGCGGGGCAGTGGCCCGGGGCGGGGGGGGGTGGGGAGGGCGGGGCTTGCCTCGGGGAGGTTCACCTGGTTTGCAGGTGTCTGGACCAGAAGGAAGACCGGATGGTTCCACGTGGACAGGGTGGATGTTTTGACCGCCACCTGCCCCTCCCCACTCACCCACGGCAGCCTTGCCCTCCCCTCCCCTCTGCCCGGCTTCCTCTAACCGCCAAGTGCGACGAAGCCAAACTTTTGATTTAAGACGTTTATAAAGGCACTAAGGATGTCCTCTAATATCAGCTTATATATTTTTAATCTGCCGTTAAAGTGATTTAAAGCGGGGCTCTGATGGACGGATGTGATGAAAATTAAAAGTCTCCATCACCTCGCGCCCAGCTGCACGCCCCCGCCCACGGGGCCTCGGGGCCGCCCCCCGGCTCTCTCCGGGGCCTCGCCGCGGGGTAATTAAGTGCGGAGCGGCCAGGGCGGCGGGTCTGCGGCGGGAGCCCGCGGACGCTGGGCACGCAGCCTAACGCGTGGTGACATCTGCTGTCCGTGTAATTAACGAGCCCCCGCGCTGCCGCAGGGCTCAGGGACGCGGCCTGTGCCCGCAGGGAAGGGAGAAAAGGAGAAGCCGGTGGGGGGAGGACTGCACACCCACAGCACGGTTGTCCCTGTCCCTGGTTAGAAGCCAGAGGAGGGCCCCGCCTCCCGCCCTCCCCACTCCCCCGGCAATCTCCTCGGCCTCCTCTGCGAGTTCCCCGGAGGGTGACCGGCCCCCACCCGCCCTTCTCCATCCTCCCGCCCTGCCCTCCGCCCACCCGCCTCTTCCCAGAAAGTCTGACATACACGAAGGCGGCGAGCAGCCTGCTGCGAATCCAGTCTGCCCACCGTCCACGCACTCCCTGCCCCCCTACCCTGTGCCGCCGGCTCCCCTCCGCCCACCGACCCCGTGCCGCCGCCTGGGACGACCCAGGCAGGGGCAGAGAGGGAGACTGTGGGTCTCACTGTCCAGGGCAGGGCAGGGCAGGGCCCCCGTGACTGCCCCCCCATCCCCCACTCAGCTATTGGGACTCTGGCCGTGAGGCTGTTGCTAATTTGGAGGGTTGTGGGGGGTGTGGAGAGCCAGGCCGGGGTCAGGGTGTCTTGACCTGGGGGGGCCCAGAGGCTTGAGTCTCTGATTTGTGAAATCTCAGAAAAGGGGGGGGCCATGAAAGAGAACCTTCACCCCAAACACGGATCATCACAGTCCCAGGCACCCATCGGCACTCACCGGGTGCTGAACTGTGGGCGCATCAGCTCCCACACCCACCCCGGAAGGAAGGGCTGTCCCGGGTCCCAGCCTGCGGATGAGGAGACCGGGAGGGCGCAGCCCGGAGCAGGTGGAAGCAAGACAGGACCCCGCACTCCGCACGCCACGCCATCCCGCCGGTGACCCGGCCCCCACCGAGGGTGGACTGTGTGTGTCCACACAGCCAGCGGGGTGGGCGCGGAGCTGGCCCTGACGCGGGAGCGACATCCACCCCGCACCGCCTCACTTCCCTGTTCACCCGAGGACCGTTCTGCAAGCACCGGCCCCCTGCCAGCCCCCACTGAGCAGTGCGGGCACCGGGCGAGCCTGGTCCCCGCCCCCAGGGTCCTCCCAGCCGGGCGGGGGACGGAGGGAGCCCCAGTGGGCGTGGGAAGGGGGTTGTCTGAGCCAGTTTCCTGCAGGGAGCCCCAGGCCCTCCAGGCAAACCCGGCGGGAGGGAGTCGGTGGCTGAGTCGGGGCAGAAACACCGTCTCGTGCTCTGTTTGACAATCTCCAGGCCTCGCTCTGACCCCAGAGCTCCCCGTGGCAACGGCCCTGCTGCCCGTGGAGGCCTCACTCTGCTGTCCGGCCCCTCTGGCCCTGTGCCGGTCCTCGAACCGTTCAGCTCCCTCCTACCTCAGGGCCTTTGCACGCGCTGCCCCCGCTGCCCGCAACTTCCCCCACCCGCCTCCTGACCCAGCCGCTCCCAGCCAACCCGGTTCTCCTCTCGGGCGTCACTCCCTCCAGGAAGCTCTCTCTGACCCCACGTCTCAGCCCGGTGTCCCCTCTATGCTCAGTTCCCACCACAGGCCAGCCCCTTGGTTCCCGAGTCGCCTGGCTACCTGTCTCTCTCTCCCCTCCCCCTCTGAGCTCCCCCGGCGGGGGCTGGGCCCGGCACACGGGAGCAGAATGAGTGAGCCGAGTGGGGGGGCTCTCCTGTCCCTGCAGGAGCGAAGGTGGGGGCAAGGGTGGTGGCCGTGAGGACACAGCCGCGTGCATAGGGACATCTGGTGGCAGGGGCTGGGGACAATAAGGATGCACCAGCTGTCACATCTCCCCCACCCCGGGCTGCTCCTCAGACCCCCCAGGGAGATGCTCGGGGAAGTCGCTCCCCTCAAGCCCAGGGACGCCTGGGTCTGAAGCTCAGGTGGCAGAGAAGGTTCTAGATGCACTGAAGTCCCTTTGAGACATCCAGGCGGCACCGTCCCTGAGCAGAAAGTGGGGCACTGGCGACATCCAGGTGGAGGTCACTGCCATGTGGCAGGTGTAATTGCCGCAGTGGGGGGTGGGGGGGTAGGGAGGGCTCAGCAGCCTTGGGGGCCCCCAGGGGTGGTGGCCCTTCCCGCCCCTGGGTAGCACTGTGCTCCGGAGTGTGGGCAGGTCCTCAGGCCTCTCCTCACCAGGAGGACAATTCTCTTTAAGACCCCGGCTCTGGAGGGCCCGACGCAGCCACGAGAGAGGCTCTGCCTGGGCAGCAACCCCTCGAGTCCCGGGAGGAAGACAGTGACATGGAGGGCCTGTGGTTGGGAGGGGGCGGAGGGGAGTGTGGGCCACACCCCAGCCCCTCCCCTGGGAGGCCTCCCTGCTTCCCAGGCAGCCTGAGTCTCCCGGCAGCCCCCCCCCCACCTCACCCACCCACCCACCGGAGCTGGCGGGCAGGGAGCCACGCGGGCCTGGGGAACCTGCCCCGGCAGCTGCGCCGCCCTCCTGCGGGCGGGCCTGCGTCCGAACAACAGCCCCGAGTGTGTTCTCCCGGGCCAGAGCGGGTTTGGGGGGCCAGCTCAGACAGGGGCCCTTTGAAGGCGGATGAATCGAGCCCAGTGTCTGCAGGCTGCTGAGGACTCGGGCGGGGCGGCGCGGCCTCCTGTGGGCGCCGAGGAGGGGCGGCGGGGGGGGGGGGGGGGTCGGTGAGCTTGGCTTCCGTCACTCACTCTCCAGAGCGCGAGCCCGGCGCAGGGGAAGGACGCACGGCCCTGGGCTCCGGGTTCGGATTCTGCGCATGCACCAGTTCACTCCGACACGCGCCAGACACAGTGCAGCCGGCCCGTCCCTCCAGGGCCCCCTCGGATCCTACCGCCCACGGCCCGGGGACGCTGAGTGGCATTTGAAACATGGGGCTCACTGGACGCGACCGGGATGGATAAGACGTCCACCCACACCGCCGTGGGGAACAGCCCGCCCAGGTGCACAGGCCGCCCGCCGGCTGGGGAGAGAGCCGCGCGGGGCGGCAGGGACGCTGCGGCGGAACGTGGCCCTGGAGGGGCGGGGCCACCGCCGCAGGACCCCCGCGGCGCCTGTAGGGGTCCGCCCCTCCCCGGCTCCCGTGGGTCTCAGCGGTCTGGTTGTCCCCGGGAATGTCCCACATCTCTCCTTCACCATCTTCATCTGATTCACAGGACTGCATTTCTCCCCCACCTCCGCCTGCCCTGCCCCCGGCCTCCCCCACCCGCCCCCCACCCTGCACAAAGGAGCTTCCCAAAGGGCCGCTCTCGTGGGGGCTCTCCCCACCCTCTGGAAAACAAACTCAGGCTGGGGTCTCTCCACCCCGGCCCAGCCGGCTCTCCCTGACGCCTGCATGGAACTCGTCACCTCCAGGGGAGGGGAGTGAGCCCACCTCCCTCCCTCAGCCTCTTCAGCTCAGCCCCAGCCCTCTCACGGAGGTCCCGGGGGACCCCCGGCCACCCCGAGCAGCCCCCTCTGGCAGAGGGGACGCGGTGCTGAATGTGCACTGCGCTGGGTGCCCTGGGAGGCGTCCACAAATCGGGAGGCCGTCTGGGGACAGGACCCTTTGGTGCCAACAGGGAAGCACCCCACTCTGGACCTCAAGAGCCAGGTGGCTGCCCACCCCGGGGCCCGGGGCGTCACCCCACAGCATGGCCCGATCCCTGCACCCCTGGGGGCACTCCCGCCTCTTCCAGGCCCGCACGGCCCCCAGCTCGGCCCTTCGACACCAACCGGGAGCTGTCTCTTCGGGCAGATAAAGGGACCTGGCGAGCCTCCATTGTCCCTGGCCGCAGGGCCGGTGCCGCACAAACAGGAGGTGACTGCGACAAGAGGCTCGAAGCAAAGAGGGTCACCGGAAACTGCTTTCCGTCCTGCGGCCCCGAGACCCCGACACTCTCCTGTGCAGCGGAGGCGGTGCGGCTGGGCGCAGGGGACACCCCGCAGGGGATGGGCCACGGCCTCAGGGGCCACGTCCTCCTCAAAGCCCGGCCCGGTCCCTGCTGGACCCTGGGGCTAACACACCCCGGGGTGCCCAGGAGAGACCCAGAAGTCTGGGAGGGGCCAGGGCCCCTTTCTCCCTCCTGGAGCCCCCGCCGGCCCACCAAGCAGAGACGAGAGGAAGCCCAGCGTGGGGTGGGGGTGGTGGGGTGTGCCGGCCCGGACGGCCTCCCGCACGGCCAGATGGCCGGCCATCTGCAGTCCCCTCCTCCTCCTGCAGTGGCCAGGCCCGGCGCCTCCCCAGAGCCGGCAGAGCATGGCGAGGCCGTGTGCCGCCTGGCCGGCCCCGCGGGCGGGAGGCGGGGGCCATCCCCGAGAGGGAGGCACGGGTGGGCCCGCCGGGCTGGCTGCGAAGGCCCCTGTCTGACGCAGGCGCCTCTGTTCTGGGAGACTCGGGGGCTCCGGGGAAGAGTTCGGCTTCACCCACTCAAATATTCGTTCAGTCCTTCACTAAACGCCAGTGCCTGCCAGCTGCTGGGCACTGGAGATACAACAAAAACACACCAAACGTTTGTTGAACACCTATCGTGTGCCGTCACTTTCTAGGAACCGGATACAGTCGTGAAGAAAACAAGCATATCAGACACTCACCACACGCCAAGCATGCGGCCGGTGACAACAGTGATCGAACGGATGTTTCCTGTGCGCCTACTATGCGCTAGGAGCTGTCCCGGGTCCTGGGAATGCAGCAGTGCACTGACTAAACATTGTCGAGTACCTACTACGTGCCGGGCACTGGGCTACAGTGGAGGCTGAGAAGGGCATGGCCCCTGCCCTCACGGAGCTCACGGTCTCCGGGACAAGGGGACAGGGGACAGGTGAGCAGCAACAGGAGCAAAATGGAGGTGAAGGGAAAGACAATGGCAGACGTGCCTGCATGATTATAGATGGGGCAGTCAGGGAAGGCTTCTCAGAGGAGGCAACAGGAGCACAGACCTGGATGGAGCAAGGAGCCAGCCCTCATGCTCCCTGGGGAAGAACATTCCGGGCGGAGGGAACGGCCAGAGGCAATTCCAGCTGTGGGACTGGGCTCCGTGTGCCTGAAGCGGCTGTGGGGGTCGGAGCCCCTGGGCTAGAGCGGGTGAGCCCTGGGAGGGTAGGGGTGGGGTGGGAGACAAGGAGTGGGTGGGGCCCTGGGGTGGGTCTGGGGGGGGGACAGTGAGGCCTAGGAGAAGACCCAAGAGGCTTGGGGGTGGGCGTGGGGCCCCTAGGCCCTCCCACGCAGACAGAGGTGCTCCTGGGCCCCACCTGCACCGAGGGCCGGGTCTGGGGCCGGTTCTGCCCCAGGGAGTCTGGGGGTGGGCACCCAGAGGGTCCCCTTTCGAGGACCAAAGGGGGAGGCACGCGGGAAAGCTGCAGTCCAGCCCCGAATCTCTCAGGGGGGGGCCCCTGGTCCATCTGAGAGAAGGCAAAGCGGTGCCCCCGGCCCCTCGCTGGGCTCTCGGCTCAGGCGCCCTGGAGCCCGCAGCTCCTGTCAGCCGCTCCGCCGCCGCCCCCCCTCCCCAGGGCTCTGAAGGTGATGGCCCGGCCGACCCCCTGCTGGCGTCTGAAGCTGTCAGCCTTGATTCCCCGTGAGCTTAGTCAGCCTGTGCCGGTGACATTTATTTCTTCCCTCGCCCGGCAGCGTGGTGAGAATTAATTATTTAGCGCCGAGGAAGCAGGAAGCGCTGCGAACATGAAAAGTGCCGAGGATGACCGTGACATTACAGGGGATAATGGCCCTCCTCATGCCCGGAGGCTCAGCAGGCGGGTGGGCGGCCTCCAGGGCCCCCCCCCGGCCCTGCTCGCCACGGGGCCAGAGCGGGGGGGGGGAGGAAGGGGGGAGTCCTCCGAGCTCAGACCTTTTCCGAGCGAGCAGAGGGATGCATGATGGAAAGAGGGAGGGAGGGAGAGAGGGGAAAGGAAGGAAAGACAGAAAAGGAGGGGGCAGGGGAAGGAGGAGGAAGAAAAGAGGAGGAAGAAGGGGAGGAGGGGGGAGAGTCGCCCCCGCGAATATGTGTCAGCCGCCCCACGCAGTGCGGAAGGCAGGACAGCGCTGGGCCGCCGCCACACGGCTCGGGGTCACAGAGCACTTTCTCCACCGTGCTTCACGACACGGGCCCTTAACACGGCTGCTGTGGGGGCAGCGCTCAGGGCAACCCACGCACAGGCGCACAGACGAGGAAGCCGAGGCCGAGGCCGCGGAGGAACTGCGCCTCGGTGGGGGGTCCCACACCCTGGCCGCAGGCGGCCGGGCGAATGTCTGTGTGAAGGGGCAGGGGGTGACCTGACAGTCCTCACCTGCAGTGGGACACGCCCCAGCTCCCCGGGGAACTGGGACTCCTGGGCTCATTCATGCCAGCAGAGGCCAGCGGGGACCCCGAGGTTAGTCCTTGAACTTGAGCCCCTCCGTGGGGCCCCCGAGGAGCCGTGCGCCATACTGTCCCACCGGGAAGGAGGCGGGGAGGGGAGCTCTCCCTGGGGTGGGGGTGAGGCGGTGGGGAGGACGCAGACACGGGCCGGCAGGAGGCGAGCTCTGATTGGACTGAGTCGTTAGCCGAAAGGAGCGCGGTCGCGCAGGCCGGCACCCACCGCAGTGGGGTCGGCTGCCCGGTTCCTGCCTCCGGAGGGAGAGAGGTCGTGGGCACACATGACGCCCCTCCCAGCCGGAGCCCAGAGATCCCAGGGCAGGTGGAGGATGTGGGGTCACTGGGCCGTCTGTGTGCTTCTGTCTGAGGGTCCCATCCCCGCCTCCCCTCGACACAGACGCCAGAGCAGGCTGCATTCAGTAGGTGTCCAATAAACGCCTGCCACGCGTCCTGGGTGTTATCTGAGGACCCCCGCACCATGACACAGAGAAGGCCTGGGGGATGCAGAGGCCTGGCAGGGGCAGGCAGCTTACCCTCTTCGGGCCTCAGTTCCCCCATCTGTAGAATGGGAGCAAAGGGGACGCCCCCCCACCCCACCCCACGCCCTAGCCTTGGGAGGAACTAACCATCCCAGGGCTCACAGCTCACGGCTCGAGGCAGCACTCAGGGCCTGCTGCTAGCGACCGTCTCTGCAGAGTGGCCGGCAGACGTGGGGTCCTCGCTGGGACAGGACCGAGGGGACAGGTGCTGTTGGTCCCGCTCCACCAGTGACTTCCTGTGTACGCAGGAAGTGACGTGTACACCACTGTGCACACAGTGGCACTGACTCAGAGAGGTAAAATCACGCGCCCCAGGCACCCCAGCTAGAACGTGACCGAGCTGGCTCCCAGCCTGTCACCGGCCCCTGCGTCCCGGACAGACCGAGGGCACAGGGGGAGGGCGGGGGGCCCTGCTCGGCCTGGGGGAGCCTCTGCGTGCCCGCCAGGCAGCTCTGAGCCTTCCTTGCACGAGGCCTTTATAGGTTGTAACTGCGTGACGTGTGCTTTGAACCAGAAGACGCTCCGGTGTGACCCGGCGGCCACCGAAGGGCACAGAGGCCCTGCGGCCACCTGGCTGCCCTCGGCCTGGGAGGTGGGTGCAGGCCCCAGGGGCTCCTGGGAACCCGCTGGAGGCGGTGGCCACGGCAACAGCGCTGGCTGCCCGCCCTCAGTCTGGGCCCCACCCTGCCCTTGCTGGGCACCGGGTGGGCTGGGGCTCAGCTGGCCACCTCCCCCTCCAGGGGTCACCGTAGCGTCCTGAGAGCTCCGTGCCCGCCAGAGCCCCAGCAGGACAAAGCCAGCTCGATGACACTCCTCGCTTAGTAATGGGTCACACCCACGGACCCGTGCTGAGTACATAGCCCTCCGTGAGTATTCATTGCTTCGTTGTCCTGCAACCCATCTGACAGACGAAAAGACGGAGGTCCAAGAGGCAGAATTGCTCGCCCAGGGTCACATGACTAGGAAATTGCAAAGCCAGGGTTCAAAGCCCGGGGCCTCACGGCATAGTACAGTGCGATGGTGAAGACCTGGGGTGTGGGTGGCTGTGTGACTGAGTCACTCAGCCTCTCTGGGCTCAGTTTCCCCTTCTGCACAATGGAACGACAGTTCTTGCCTCCAACAGTCCTTGGGAGAATGAGATTGGTGAACACACGCTGACATTAAGATCAGGGCACAGAGTATGTGCTGGGTGTCCCCCCCGACAACAGACTCTGAGGGGGGCCGTCGGGGAGCTGGAGCAGGGATGGAAGGGAGGCCGGAGCGGGGTGTCCCGGAGCCCTGTCCCAGCCCTGACCCCAGCAGGCTCTGGAGTGTGGGGGGGCACCTCAGAGTGTGTGTTGCCTGTAGGAGAGGCGGCAGGACCCCCACGCTGCCCTGGGGGGGAGGACAACCCCAGGCATATCGGGCATTCGGGGCTTGGGTTTGGAGTCATCGCTCACAGGTTCACAGAAAAGAGGCGGGAAAACGGGAGGTGAGGAGCAAGGCCCAGGCGTGTGGGTGGAGTCCTGACTGTCCCTCACCTGCCCTACCTGCCCAGGACCTCACAGAAAACCTGTCTGACCAGCAGAGCTGACCGACCTCATTTCACAGACACAAGGCCACTGGCACGGTCACAGTCACACAGACTTGGGGCAGGCGGCCAAACCTCTGGACCCCCAGTGCAGCACCTCCTCGTGGACCGAGGACCGCCCGCAGGCCCGCAGCGGAGGGTGCTCACCAGGCAGGAGGCAGTTAGCTGCTCAAGGGCCAGGGGCACCTGGAGTGTGTGTGGGAGCCAGGGCATCTCAGGCAGCAATTAACAGAAAAATCCCCGTTTAAACAGCTTCCATGATAAAGAGGAGTTATCGCTGCCACGGTAAGAAAGCCTGAGGTGGAGAGGCTCCAGGTGGCTTCATTTAGCAGCAAGGCGGTGGCATCGGGACCAAGCTCTTTCCCGCTCTCTCTTCTGCCCCTCAGTACGCACAGAGCACTCCCCTCATGGTGGCAAAGTGGCTGCGGCAGATCCAGTCATCACATCCCACCAGGATGTGGGGCAGGGGCAGCCCAAGGTGAGGCGGTCCTCTCTTCTTCCTGTCTCTCTCTTTTCAAAGGACAAATAAAGGCTCCCCTTCAACCCAGCACGGGAGCCCCCTCACACCTCATTGGCTGGACTTGGGTCCCAGGAAAACCCGGCAAGGGGATTGACATACACTGGGGATCAGCAGAACGGGGCCTGCTAACCCAATCTGGCCCCCAGCCTGTTTCATAAATAAAGATTTATTGGTGCTCAGCCACGCCCACCTTCTAAATAAAGCTGCTCTCAGGCTGCGACCCGCAGAGCTGAGCGGTTGCACAGAGGCTGTCCAGCCCACGAAGCCGGGAAACAGGATCATCTCTTTACAGAAAGTCGCTCTGCCGGCCTCGCGGCATGCGCCGCCTGGGATTCACCCCCAGGCTAGACTGAGTCACTGCCCCGAGGGATGAACACAGAACAAAACAAGAGTCTGGGCGCCAGGTGGCAGCCGGAGGGTGGCAGCCAGCAGCTCCATCATCCTCCGGGCCGCTGCCATGCCACGCGTGGTCCCCAGGCCAGGGGCTTCCATGTCCCCAACACGAGTCTGCACCCGGACAAGCTCTGTGTCCGCAGCAAAGCTCTGGGGTGAGGGGGGAGGGGCACAGGCAGGGACAGTGGGCAGTGACCTTGGACTGACGCCTGAGCTCCAGTCCTGACCAGGCCCTGGGGAGCTGGAGGCACCCTGGGGCCTCAGCACCCTCACCCACGCAGGGCTGCGGCCACAAAGCCCCGATCTGGGCGGCTCAGAACCGCAGTTCCAACAGCCAGAAGTGCAACAGCAAGGCGCAGGCAGGGCCGTGCTCTGGGGACAGTCCTGCCTGCGGCTTCCAGAGTCTGCTGGCCCCAGGGGACCTCCGCGGGTGAGCCCCCCCCCCCCGGCGACCCCATCTTAACTGCAAAGACTCTGTTTCCAGACAAAGTCCCAGCTTCCAGACTGAGGAATCCAACACACTTCTTGGGGGGACTCAAGCCAACCCATAACAGGCGGGCAGCACCCCCCCCCGCCAACATCCTGCCAGGGACTCGGGGCGCCTGTGCCCATGTCCGGGAAGGACAGGCCTGCAGCGGGGCTGGCCTCCAGTCCAACAGCATGCTGGGAGCGGCCTGGCTGCAGCCGGTTCAAGGTCGGCTCGGGGAGAACGTGGCTAAGGCCCCAGCGGCTGCCAGGCCAGCAGACCCAAGGGTCTATGAGCAGGTGAGGCTTCCTGGTGCAGACTTTAAGGAAGCACTCACTCCCAGGGGCCGTCTGCACACTGGCACGGCGCTGTGAGGGCATGCCTCCTTAAATGTGGGGCCCCAAGTGCCTGGCCCACCTCACTGTAGTCCGGTGCTGGCCCTCGGTTCTGCATGTCACCCCCAGACACGCACACACACGCCTGCCCTTCACCTCCACCCCCTGCTGTGGTCAGGGAGCAGGGGGCTCAGCCCCACAGCTACTGTGTGAACATGGGAAGCCCGCTTAGCAGACACTGGTCACGCCCAGGAGGGAGTGCCCCCCTTTGCTGTGCGCACTACGGATGCTTGAAATCCTGTGTTGTGTCACAGAGAAAGTCGTCCCGTTCAAACGCCTCACCAGGACCCACACGGCCCCGCCCCCCTCGCCGACCGCGCTCAGGCCGTCAGGTTCCAGCCACGCCGACGCCTGGCTCTGCGCACAACACGCCGAGCCCACACCATCAAAACATTTCCCTCTGAGGGCTCTTTTCATCCGGGGAAGCAAAAAAAGTTGCTCCAGATGAGGTGAACAGGGAGGCAGGGCACGGGGGTCATGGCGTTTTTAGTTGAAAATTGCCGAACATTTAGCAGAGTGTTGCCAGGTGCACTTGTAAATCACCCACCATGAAATGGGCAAATGTGGTAAATGAGCCGAACACAGCCTCTCACAACGACGCCAGCTAGCGCACTGATCCACATGCGTCCCTAGAACACTCACCCAGAGAAGGAAGCCTTAATTCCTTTTCTGGGGGGTCCCCCCTGGAATACGGTTCTATGAGTTGCTTTCTTCGTTTAACCTCCACGTCAGGGGCACCTTTCCATGCCAGACACACACGGGTCACCCCTCCGTTTGGGTGTCCGTGTCGTGCCACACAGCAGCTGGCACGCTGAACCCTCGCGACTGGGTCAGCACGGGCCATCTGTGATCTCCCTCAGCTCTTCGGGCCTCGTGCCTCGGGGAGTGTACTGCAGTGCATTCTGGACGCTGTGGGCACGCTGGGGAGAGCGAGCCACGCCTGGCTAGTCGGACAGGAGAGGCTCGGGGTCCCCCGGTCACCCAGAAACCCAGACTGTCTGCGGCCCGCCGGCGGCGGGGAAGCTGCAGGCAGGACCCAGCACTGCAGCCCAGAACATTCCCGACTGCAGAGAGAGCGCGAGGACAAGACGTCCAGCTGCTCCAGGGGTCAGCTGCCCCACTGGGGACTTCAGAGTGCCAGACCTTCCAGGCACCGTGACTCATTCCTGGAGCGAGGGGTCTGATCGCTCACAAAGTAAAGTCTGGGGGTGCCAGTGTGCCCGCACCTCCACAGCAGGCCCCCCTCGAGCTGCCGCTGAAGAGCAGCCGGGCCCTCGGCCCCTCCCACCGGATGCTTGGGGGAGGGGCTGGCATGAAGGGAGTGCGCAGGGGAGGCCAGGAGCGGCCTTCAGTCGCAGCGGAACGCCAACAGCGCAGTTCTGCGTTTCAGGAGTGACTCAGGCGGCGAGAACCGGAATGTCCTTCCAAGTATGAGGTCTGCAGAGCGGCCTCCAGCCCTCGGGCCTCCGCCCGCTCGGATGGGCCGGGACACGCCAGCCAGCGTGCTCCCCGGGCGCCCGCGAGGGATGCACCATCTCCCTCCGCGGCCCGTGTTTCCGAGAGCTCGGAGACTGGAGCTCGGAGGCCCGCAGACAGCAGGCCAGCCATGTCCGCCCCGCCCCCGGGACAGTGTGCAGCCGGCTCCAGAGCCCCCCATCCCAGGGCTCACCGCCCCCCCTCCCAGGGCTCACCTCCCACCCTGAGCAGGGGGTGCTGGTGGCATTGGGTGTCCAGGGCCCGTAGGAAACCGGGACCCGGTGGGAGGTTGAAACGTGCTTTTAGAGAAATGTGTGGCCTCCTCGGCGTGGGAGGGGCAGGAGGTAGGGATGTGTGGCGCCAGGAGGAGTGGGTTAACTTCGAAGGGCGGGGGGGACGGTTCCAGAGCGGTTTTATCAGCCCTGGTTCCGGAATGCCTTTCCTAGGCTTTGAAGTAACATTCTGGGCAGCCCTGCACCCGCCTCTGAGGGGAAGATGGACTGGTTTGGGGCGGGGGAGGGTGGGGGGCCGGGGGGCGGCTCTGTCTGCCGGCCTTACGCACACAAGGGACGCTGGGAGGCCACCCTGGAAGGTGCTGCAGGTCTCCGCCATCCTGCTGGGCGTGTTTCTGGAGCACGTGTTACCCCACACCAGCCAGGTAAAAACCAGGGCAGTGTGGCACGCGTCACAGCTCTCGGCTGTGACGGGGGCTGGGAGGGGGACAGTGGGGTGAGAGCAGCCACCGCCTGCAGGGCTTTGCACGGGCTGGGTATGGCCCCCAGCGCTGGGCACATGTTCCTGTTTAACTCAGCCAATGGCCCGACCAGGGCGGCACCAGTACGCTGGCCGCTTTGCAGATAGGGAGTCCGAGGTGCGGGGCTGTAGGTCACTTGCCCGTGGTCACACGGCGCGTCCGTCCGCGGCTGCGCTGGGATTTGAAGTCGGTGACACAGCCCCACTCTCACATTCTGCCCTTGACTGAGGGTCGCAGGGTCGTCCCGAATCCCAGTACACTGGCATCGAGTGGGCTGTCTGTGGGGGACCCCGACTGGCCTGGCCAGGGGCAGCTGATGAAACGTCATCTCCTTCTGCTTCTCTGGCCCTCGTTGACTGAGCACCTACTGTATACCATGCCCACCGCGATCTCCGGGCTCCTTTGCCCACGACCACGGCGCTCAGACAGCCCTGGAGACAGGCTGCGTTAGCTCCGCCTCGCAGATGAGGACACATAGGGGGCGGACTCTGCGAACTTGCCCTGCCCCGCGGGTGAGGAGCCTGCCGCCCAGCCCAGCTCTTCCTGTCCTCGGCCAGCGGCCAGCTTCACCCCAGCCGCCGGCACGGCCCTCAAGAACTTCTGCACCTGCTCGGACTCCGGGCCTTCCGTCCCGCCTCTCCCCTCGGGTGGGCGCCTCCCCTCCCACAGCGCCTGGTGGGTCGGAGGTGCTCAACTGAATATGTGTCTGCATTGAATGAATGAATGAACGAACGAATGAACGAACGAGTGGATATTCTGCAGCCCGGGAAGTGGTCGGGACGTCAGACCACCGAGAGGACAGCCTGCCCCCGCCACACCCCCTAGTCTTCCGACTCCCCGCATCTAGGGGGCCCTCGCTCCCACGGGCAAGGCCCCCAGGCTCCGCCCCCTCCGTCCCCACACATCCGCCACCTTGAGATCTGCGAGCCGCCTGCGCAGCACGCACCGCAGAGCGGCAGCAGCCAGACGGGGCTGGCCCACACCAGCACCGCCCCGCAGCGCCACCTCCAGTGGGCCACTCCGCTGTTCCGAGTGTCCCTTCGCTCACCTGCACCGAGCGCAAAGTGAGACCAGCGTGCGCGGAGAGCATGGGGTCCCCACAGCCGAGAGGGTGTGGCTGCTGCAGGTGTGGGGGGGCGGGCACGGGGCTCACCTGGGACACCCCTCCCCTCACGCAGCCCACAGCTGCTGGACTCCCCAGCCTGACCAGGCCCTGCTTCTTGCAGCTGCTCCTGGGGGGTGGTGTGGAAGCTTAACCGCGTACCAGGCCCAGACTCCCCAGCCTAGCACGAAGCGCCGTAGCGCAGGGCCGCCGGGGTGGGGGCGGGGGCGTTGGCTGGAGTGGGTCCTGTTTCTTCCCGGAGTCAGCTGTGAGGCGGCTCAGCTCAGCAGGCCGTACCCCTTTACCACCCAGCTCCCCAGCGGGACAGGGAGGGTCCCAGGGTTACAGCAAGAACTCCCCCCAACCTTCCCCCCCCCCCCCCCCCCGTTTCCACCCGGGAATCAAGTCCGGAGACACGCCCCCCCTAGGCGGAAGGCTGCCCCAACCCCGCCCCTCCCCGGCTTCCTCCCAGGGGCTCTCACTCCAGGGCGGGCAGGTTTCCCTTTCTGTGAAATGAAGTCAGAAATAGCACCGGTTCCACCGGGTTGAGGAGATCAAAGGGATTAATAAATAACAGCGAGCAGCCAGAGCGGTGCGCGCAGCGACGCAGTGCACACTGGCATCATTGTCATCCCCGGCCGTGAGGACCCTGCACCTCCCCCGCGGCACCTGTGCCCAGGCTTTTCCCTCTGCCCCCTTCACAGCCGCATCCCCGCCACAGCTGCCTCCATGAAGCCTTCCTGGGATCCCCCGTGCACCCTCAGCCCCTGGAGCCCCCCAGATCTGGGTTGGAGCCGCGCTCTGCTCCTCTAGCTGTGTGACCCTGGAAAAGTGGCATCACCTCTCTGAGCCAGTTGCCTTTCCTGGGAAATACCAATAATTAAAAGCACCTGGAAGAAAAGCACCTTCGAGGGTTCTGGCAGGCTCTCAGCCATTGGTCTCTCTAGGGTAGGGGGTCCCCTCCCTGGCACCTCTCAGTGTCCTGGGGACAGGCCCTTTGAGACGCTGACAGGCTCAGGCTGGGGGTCTCACAGGCCAGAGCTGAGTCCCAGACCCACCCCTGTGTGGGCAGGCTGTGAGATTCTGGGGAAGTCGCTGTGCGTCTCTGAGCCTCGGGCTGCTCGTGGTGATGCCTTCATCTCTGAGAGGCCACGGGGCTGGCGGCAGCCTCCACGCACGCACTCCTCCACCCCCGTTCAGCCACGGGCGTTCCCTCCTCCCCGCTGCCCGCCCAAAGGCTGCCCCCTTGGGGCACTCTTCCCTGACTCTCGGCTCTGATGGCCTCGGGGTCCCTCCTCTTGCCCACAGGGGGACCTTCTTGCAAATTCAGATTAGACCATTGTGCCGCTGGAGCCCCTTGAACCTGGCCCGTGGCTGTGTAAACCATGGGTATTCTAGAGATTTTGAGATGCATGACAATGACAATGACAATAATAATGGGGTGGGGGTCACTGAAGACTTCACAGGTCTCCTTAATTCTTCTCCCAGCTTCATTTCAGCTTAACTTGACTCCAGAAGTTTCTCGCAAACTCTCTTCGGCAAGTAGGTAGGTGCAGACAAACCCAGCACACCCAGCGTCCGTTCCGCACCCAGCTAGCTCAGCACCAGCCAGCCTCTTTTCACCAGTCGCGAGCAGTGTCCTGCCTCGAACCATGAGGCTTGGGTGTGAGTGGGGTCGCGTGGCCTGCAGGGTGCTCTGGAGTGGCACACACAGATGGGCCCTCTTTACTGCCGCAGTGTCACGCACACACCTATCGGAAAACCCAAACCCCAGGGGCTTACCCGAGTAAGGGGTTTCTTTCCCTCTGTTAAGAGACAGCTCCGCCATGCCATCGAATCTCCAGCCCTTTTCTAAGCCTTTTATTTTCATGGTTACCTTATGGGTACAAAGTGGTTGCTCTGCCCCCACCATTGCGTCTACATTCCAGGCAGGAAGAGGAAAAAGAGCAAAGGACAAAAGACCTGCACTAGTTTCTTCTGCTTCCCACCCCTACTCCCCCCTACGTTTTGAAGGACTTTCACTGAAGTCTCACTCGACCACAGCGGCCAGATCTGGGTCAGGGGGCCACCCTGAACTGCAAAGGAGGCTGGGAACGGTGGAGTGTAAACTGGGCACACTGATGCCCTAAACGGAAGTAGGGTTTTACTAGTAGAGAAGGAGGGGAGGAAGGATATTAGGAAGGCAGCCAGCTGTGTGGACCACACACACTGAACGCATAAGTCACTGCTGAGAGTGGTGGCTCTCAGGCTCCAGCGCGCTCCACGGAAGCACAAGGGGTGGGGGCAGGAGCGGGTGGGGGCAGGCAGGGGCGGGTGGGCCCACCCCCACCCTTGGCGGGTCTGATTCGGTGGGCCTGGGGTGGGGCCCGAGAATTCTCATTTCTAACCAGCGCCCAGGTGACCCTGAGGCTGTCGGCCCCACGTCACACGTTGAGAACCGCCGGCTTGGGGCAAGGCCTCAGTGGGTGCCCAGGTGACCATGTGAGCTGAGTTTAGAAGGAAGACAGTGCGAACACAGTGGTTCGGGTATGTGAGTGGCTAGGAGCTAACAGAAAACTGAAAAGGGCATGCTCCGGTGGGTGGGAAACTGAGAACATCCGGCAAAGTGACTCTTTGCAAAAGTATGGGGGGTATAAAGATCCCCCTTTCCCCAGTAGCAACATGGGGGGCTGTCACCATGCCTGAGAGGCCAGGGCGAGACCGCTGCTGGACCCTGAAGCGGGAGGCAGGAAAGCCTGAGCTGAGCCTTCGTTCGCGGGGCTCAGCTGACCCAGGCCAGGCAGGGAGGGAGCTGGGGAGTGCCCTGGCCTGTTCCCTCGCCCACCTCCAGCCTCCAGCTGGCGCCCCCTGTGGGCTGCCTCCAGCTACACGCCAAAGGGCCGGGGAGTCCAGGGACGCAGCCACCCAGGCCAGCCTGCAGGGAGTGTGGAGGATGAGGATGGAGAGTTGACCCGGGGAGGCCGACGGAAGATGCCCAGCACAGACGGGAAATACCACGGCACCGGGATCTCCGCAGCAACGAGCTGGGCAAACAGCTTCCAGCAGGCAGCTCACCCCGCTCACGCGCTCCTCCGGTTACTTGCTGGGCACCTGCTGTGGGCCAGGCTCGGCGCCTGGCGCCAGGACGTGGTGCTGAATGCATCGCGACCCCTGCACAGAGAGGACGCCCAGGGGCCCGAGGCGCGGGGGTGGCGGGCGGGTGCGGCTGTCTCCCCCACCGGCCCACCCGGCCCGTGTCACCGGCCTGCCACTGATCTCATCCGCTTGGCACCCGGGAGGATTCCGCCGTGATTTAAGCTTTCATTAAAGTTTAACCGCGGGGAGAAGACTGCAAAAAGGAAAAAAACAAAGAGTCACCGGCTCCGCCACAAATCACAGTGTTATTACGCGCTGAAACAGAGGCAGTGGAAATACGCCGAGGGGACTGGGCTGGGATGCGGGACAAAGTGAATTTAAACCGCTGGGTGCCCACACGCCCCCGTGGCAACACCCCGGAAACCTTTCCGCGTGTGGATTTATATCTGGCAAACCGTGGACGACGAGCCTTCCTCCCCGGCTGCAAACGGGCCCCCACCCTCCCCGGCCCCACGCTGGCTGCCACACCAGCCTCCCGCGAAATGTCTGTCTCCGCACTCAACAGCCAATAACAAAAATGATGAAGAATCCGATGCAGACGCAGATAATTGCTCTGGCTTCCTCCCGTGAATTTAAATGGCTTCCTTGAATTACCGCTTTTGACACGATCAATAAAATTGAGCTACTGCTGGATCAGGCCTTTCGGCAAATACACAGGGAGCCGGGCCCCCGGGGCTGACGGTTCGGCGCCCGCGGGCTCGGGGGCGGGTGATGGAGTGGGGACCCGGGCGTGCTGGATGGTCGGCCGGGAAACGGGAAAAGCAGATGAACTTCAGCTGTCTGCGTCTCTGGCTGCCTCCACATCCCCCACGACCCTTCTCCCCACAAAAAAAAATGAAAGTGAGCAACACTCGCCCATCTGCATCCTACCCCCCTCGGCTTCCAAAGTCACAGCGAGATGGCCCAACCCACGCTCTCGCACTCGGGGCCGCCGCGCGCTCTGCCCCTGCCTCCAGGGGACACCCCTGCATTGAACGGGACGCAACCTCCGCAGCGGAGGAAGTGAGCCCGGGGAGGGGGGCGGTGTTCACGGCTCAGAGGCCACCGGCCGGCAGATGCGCTCTGGCAGGGAGACCTCGGGTCAACGGGAAACAGCAAGACTGAAAAACCACTCTGAAGGTAAAAGTCCCATAAAACGAACCGTGTCGGAGCACGTGGTGCGGCGGCGTGTGGCAGGTTCCCACCATTGAGCTGGCCCCGCCTGTCTGGTTCCGGAACACTCGACCCCCCTCGACCACCATCCCACAGGGGACCTCGTGCCCGCTGGGCAGTCACTTCCGTGCCCCGCCTCCCCGGCCCCTGGCCACGCCCAGTCTCTGTTACCCAGAAAACTTTTAGCCCTCGGTGTTGCTACGGGGTTGGGCTGCTTGAGTTCCTGTCCCGGCCCCGCCCCGCCCCCGTCCTCCAGCGGCGCACGCGGCCCTGGGTGCTGCCACACGAGCCCGCCGAGCCTCGGTTTCCCCGCCCGTGCGATGGGAATGCTGCCTCTGCCCGCCCCATGGGTCGCTGTGAGCATGACGTGGGGGTCACAGAGCACTGGCCCCGGGCCGGCCCTCGGGGGGCCGACTGAGTTCAATGGTGTCACCCCCCTCGCTCCAAACCCGTGTCCACTCAGGACCTGCACGTGTGACCTCGCTTGGCCGCAGGACCTCTGCAGGTGGGACCCAGCGCGGATGAGGTCACGCTGGTCGAGGGTGGGCCCTGAGTCCGGCGGGTGGTGGATTAACAAGGAGGCCATGCGAGGACACAGAGCAAAGAGCCAGCGTGGCAGCTACAAGCCGAGGCGCTCCCGGGCTGCTGGCAGAAGCGAGGGGAGCAGCAGTGGGGAGCAGCAGTGGGGAGCCTCCCCGGAGCCCTCCCTCCGAGGAAGCACGGCCCCGCCCCACCAACACCTCCGTTCCGTCTCTGGCTGCAGGGCTGTGAGAACCGACTTCCTCCGCTGTGCTGCGCCCCCGAGCTCGTGGCCGGGTTTGCAGGGTCTGAGCCGTGGGGTGCGCTGTGCATATTGCGGTCGCTGTTCACAACCTCGCCACTGGGTAGCGCGAGAATCAGGAATTGCTCAGGAGGGTGGGGGCGGGGTGGGGGGACCCCGGGAGGGGGCTGCGGGGCCGAGGGGCACTCCACAGTCATCATGAAGGTCCCGCCTCACCTCCTCCCGCTGAGACAGCGGGGTGCGGCCAGGATTAAGGATGGGTTTTTGCTGGGTGAGGGCTGGGGGGCCAGACTTGGGAAGGTCGGTGGGCAGGGCTTTGGGGAGAGTTCATGGTGAGAGAAAGCCCTTTGAGGGTCTCTAGGCCTCCAGCCTCAACTGCCGGTTGCAGCAGGAAGGGGCGTGGCTTTCCGAAAGGGGCGGTCCCTGAGAAGGGCCCGCCTTCCCCCGCTGGAGTGTGGGGGTGGGCCAGGCACCACGCCTGGATGTTGCGGAACCGAGTATTTGACAAGAGCGATGTTGATGTCTGGAACCGGGGAGGCGGGGGACATCTGGGAGACCCCATGGAGCCGCCCACGAGTCACAGGCTGTCCCCGAAATGCTGGTCACCCCCACCAAAACATCCCACTCGGCTCCCTTCTCGCTGAACGTGGGCTCCGGGAAGCCCTGTTCGCCCATGAAATGATCATCCCCCCACCAGAGCCCAAAGCAGCGGAGAAGCAAAGCCAGGGGTGAGGGGTCACGGTCATGGACACGCTCGCTCATTCCTGCCCGATGAGATGCACGTGGGAACAGCCCGGGGGAACAGCTGGGGCAAGGCAGGCTGCATTTGTGTGCAGCTCCGCCCGCATGTCCCGTCCGGGGGGGCCGGCAGACCGTGGGACATCTGGGTCCCTGACAGATGAGAGACGCCGTCGGCTCAAAGGGCCGGCTATTCCTGCGTCTTCCCGGCCTGGTTTTACCGGATCGCCAAGGTTCTGGGCACCTGGCAGCCAGGTGACAAGCAGCCAGGACAGGCAACCGCGCCATCCGTGGCCCGGCTCCGGGCACCCGGGCACGATGTGACCCCTGGCCAGCGTTCCTCTGGAGGTGTCCGGCTGCTCGAAATGTTACTGCGAATCTGGTCTCCGACCCGGGAGACACCAGCCCAGGCCTGGCCCCCCCCCACCCCACTCCCTGCGCTCTCGGAAGACTGCCGCTTTGAACTTCTGAAACCAAACCAAACACTGGCTGGAAATCGCTTTCTTATTATCTCATTCCCCGACTAGGGAACAATCCCTCCATTGAAGGGCCGTGAGCCCGCCCGAGTTTTAAACAAAACCTCTTGAGCTCCCCCTCTGAGGGCAGATACAGTCCTCCCGGCTGATGTGTGGAGGAAAGAATGTGGGTGTGTGCGTGTGTGCACGCGTGTGTTCTTGCCTTTCCCCTAAATCTCATTTTCTTCTGCTGGATTCCTTGAAGCTCTGTTTAAATATTTTACTTGAGGAAATAATTACGTCTGGTGGATGTTGAAATACCTTCAGGAGCAGCTGCCCCCGCAGCCAGGAGGCCGGAGCGGAGCCCTTTCCGGACGCAGCCGTGAGCACCCCCCCTCGCCGCCCCCCCAGTGACAAGGAAGGGCCCTCCCGACCTTGTCACACCACAGGAGGCCTGGCTCCCCGCCCCGTCTAGCCACTCACCGCGTGTCCACCACAGGCGCTGAGAGCCCACTCCCTCCAGGTGCCTGTGGGCACAGAGGCAGATGGGGCGGGTCGGTCCCTGGCCGGTTCAGAGGAGGGGGTGTCCGCTTGTCCCCCCTGGAGCAGCGGGGGGGGGGCCCCCGCCAGCTGAGCCTACCCCTCCCCCTTCTGGAGGCCTCGTCCCGGAAGGAAGGAGCAGCACCGACCGTCCTCCCGTGGGACCCCCGCCCACAAACACCCGGCAGGGTGCTGCTGCCACACCGTGATTCTGCCACTCAACAGACATTTGCTGTGCACCTACTATGTGCCAGATTCTGTTCTGGGCACCAGGGAGACAAAAGGGAGCTGACGATCTAGAAGGTGGGAGAACTCATGTCTTCTGATTTCGTGTTGGAAGCTACCCGGGGCTTCGTATGGGACCTGGCACATAGTAGGTGGTCAACGCTTTTCTTCTTGTACAATGACTGGTACAGACCCACACCAGGAGGGGCGGGCCCTGTGGCTGCATGTGGTGGGCGGGCAGGTGGCAGTTCGGGTTCTGCAGGTTGCGGCCATGTCGGGTCCCCACTAAGCACCCTGGACCCAGTTGAGGTGACCCTGCGTGCACCACCCCGACGACAGCGAGCGAAAGCCTGGCCTCTGTGGTCACTGACGTGGAGGGCACAGCCTGGCCCAGCCTGCCGCCGTGCGTCCCCTGACCACATCGGAGGGGTGAGCGCCACGCTGGCAGGCGGGATGTGCACACGCGAGGCCAGATGTCTGGCTTCCCTGACGCGTCAGAAGTTCCACCCCCCTGGGCCTCTGCCCTCCCGCTCACCCCGCCCTCCGCACCGCCCTGTGGGTGTCCGAGTGTCCACTCTGCCCTCTACACGGAGCAAGTCCCCGACGAGGACAGGGCGGCACTCTCAGTGACAGGAAGCTTCCTCCACGCCGGTGGGTGCAGGAGAGGGAGGGGCGGAGGGAGCCCGGGTTTGGGAACCGGAGAATCGACGGTTCAAACCCCGACTCTGTCCCTCCCTAGCTGTGTGATCTGGACGAGGGTGCTCAGCCTCTCGGAACCTCAGTTCCCTCGCTTGAGCATGGAGAGACGTGTCCTGCCAGCGTCTCCTGTGCTCCGGGCATATAGTCGGGGGCCAGGGACACGAGGACTGGGCGAGGGGTTAAGACTCAAAACCTACACAGATCAGACGGGTGAGGAGCAATAGGGACTGGCGGGGAGTGGGGCGAAGTAAGGAGGGCGCACCCTCCCTGTTTAAAGGCCAGGTCCAGCCTGTTTCCATCATGTAGGAATGCAGGCACCAGACTGACGGAACCTTCTCACCTTCTTAGCAGAGTCCAAAAATCTAGGTTTTTAAATGTAAAACGATGCCAATTACTTCGTTAAGAACGGTGAAGCTCTATGCCAAGGCAACCAGACACATTTGTGGATCACAGTGGACAAGTCTCGTGTTAGGGACATGGGCTGCTGTTGTCACTGGGTTGACACCAGGCCTGGTGGGGAGCTGGCTGTGCGGGACCCCCACCCAGTTCTGGGACACCCCCACCCAGTTCTGGGGCCCCACTCAGTCTGAGACTCCCCCTCAGTCCTGGGATCCCCTTTGTGATGCACCCCAAAAGGAAGCCCCAGGGGCTGGGCAGGCTAGGGGCAGAGTCCCTGGAGAAGGGGCCTCCCTGAGGAAGAGAGGGGTCAGCGGACACCGGAGGCTGCACTCTGGGGGTGCGGGGGGGGGGGCAGGAGGGGAAAGGGCAGGCACACAGAGGAGCAGCCTGGGCCGGGCTTGGCTGCGGCGGGCTCTGCTCTGCCCGTCTGGGACCTGAGAGGCGTCCGCTGCGCGCAGATGCCCACACAAGGCCCTCGCCACAGCCCGAGGTCCGGGTTGGGGCGGGGAGAGGGCAGCCCTTCCGCCGAGGCCCCTGCCAGGCCCGGAGTCCCTGACCAGAAGGCCGTGGAGCGGAGGACGAGCCAGGCCACCCAGGGGATCCCTCTAGAGGGACTGGCCGGCAGTCCGGCCTGGGGCCCCTCCGGTGGGGCCTCTCTGGGCCGGACGTCGCCCATCCCAGGGCCTAGCTCCCCGCCCCGCCCCAGCCCCAGCCCTTCCTGCAGGAGGGGGCCTGGAACCGCACTCGGGACCCCTCTGCGGGCAGGTCAGCGACACAGGGGGGAGCAGGCAGGCCTGCGCCTCGGCGGGGAGAGGGGCAGACGGAGACCCCCTGCCGGGGTAGCTGTCTTCCCTGCTGCACCAGCGTCTGCCTTTGACCTTCACCCTCCCCTCCCCTCCTCTCAACCTGTTCCAGCTCACCGTGGGGCCATGTGGAAGTGCGATTCATCAGCAGGAAATTCTTCTGGGTCAAGCTCAAGGTCAAGTAATTTGCATATAAAAACTGACTTGGCGCCAACACTGGGTTCTGGTGAACAGGACGGCAAAGGCCCCATTGCAGCCAGAGATGGGGCCCGTAGGAGGCAAAGTCGGGGGGACCCTCCGTGTCCCCACACCCCCCATGGCTATTGCATAGAAGCCCAGAACTGCTGCTTGCAGACTCCACTGAGAGTGCTCATGCCCAGGGCTGTGCATACAGTCAGCGCTCAATAAATGCACACACCCAAAAAAAACTACCTGGACAGAGTGAGTCTGGTTCCTGAGCTCACACCCCACGGCACAGGGAACCCGCAGACTCCCAGCCAACCCCTCTCCAGAGACTACTGGGAAGGAAAAATATTAATATGTTCAACCCTAATCAAATCTGGGTAATTTCACTACAAACCTTTCCATAATTTCATCAGCGTTAAAGATTACAATAGCAACAAATTAAACCAACAGGCATGAATTGAGTTGCTCAAGAGGAAAATGGAGCTTGATTTAGAAACGGATGCTACAGTTTATTAACCGATCTAAATTAATTCGATTTTAACCCACTGTTAAATATACATTAGGATGCATCACCCAAGAGCCTGGCTGGCAGGGGAAGGGAAGGGAGAGGAAGGGAAACGGGCGAGGCCCACGGGAGCTGGGTGCCCACACACAAACTGGCAGGTTCATTCTTAGGCTCGGGGCTGGGTGCTCAAAACTGGGGAAGGGAGGACCAGCTGGGACTCCTGGCAGCAAAAATCCCACACACAATGCAAGCTAGCTTGAGCCAAAAGGGGGAGGTGTTCTGTCAGTATCTGAAAACCTCAAGGACTTGCTAGCTTCAGGTGCAGCTCAATCCAGGTGCTCCAGATCAACAGGAATTAGCCTTTCCCTGTTTCCTAGTCTGTTTTCTCCCCTGCAGACTTCACGCTGGAGCAGAGTCTTCCCAACTGGGGGCAGGAAAACCAGAGTAGCCCTGGCTGCTCATTCTCCTGGCTGAGCCGCTTTGCAGGAAAAACCCCCATCCCCCATCCAGGGAAGCTCTCACTGGCCTGGCCAGGGTCTTGGGCCCTTTGCCCAACCACAAGAGGAGGGGAGGGTGGCCAATCTACGTGAGGAGAGGTCCCCCCAAAACACAGAGGACTGTTACCGGTTTGAAGATAGAGAGAGGGGAGGGCAGGCGCCGACTCCTCCTCGCCTCCGGGGCACCAGCCCTCTGACACCAGATTTCCGGCCCACACACCGACTCGCCGTGGACCTCTGGCCTCCACAACCACAAGGGAATAGATAGGCATTGTTTTAAGCCACCAAGTGTTGGCGATCTGTCACAGCAGCGATAAGAAGAGCCGATACATTTGTCTAAGGCCAGGCACTCCCCCTGGGCCTGAGGGAACACGCCCAGATCGGACTCAAAGACAACCGGGAGGGGGAACTGGTTCTGTGCGGCGGTGACGTCAGACCTGCCGCGGGGCCGGCTGCCACCTGTGCCGCAGACACAGCCGTCACAGTCGCCCTGGGCTGCACGCCGGCCGCTTCCCACCCTCCGCAGACTGGGACCCCGGGAGCAAGCACGGCAGCCTGAGGTGTCCTGACCGTGGGTCCGTGGGGCTGACCGGCCGGCAGCCCCATCCGCTCCCTGCCGGGGAGCGAGCACAGACGGGACGAGGCAGGCCTCCGCTGAGTGTCCCTCCCCAGTCCCCAGAGACCTGCGGCTCGTGACCTCCCTGCGTGTGCCCGCACTGCCTTCTCCCTGAGGGTGCACGTGGCCACGGGGACACAGAGGGGACACAGAGGGGACCGGGTCTCATCTCAGGCCGGAACAGGGAGACTCAGCAGAAAGGAGCTCCTGCTCGTGCCTGCCCCACGGTTCGGGGGGCCTCGGGCCTCTGGGTGCGTCTCCCCCAAATTGTCCATGCATGTGCCTCACCCCTAGAGCCTGCGTCACCCCACTTTTCCCTAAAGCGGCCCCACCAAAAGGCGTAGCGTGTTTACAGCAACACTGCCCTCAGCCTCTGAAAACAGAAAACGACCCCCCGGCCCGCGCCAGGCGGGTGACTGAGCACAGTGCGGTCTGCTCCTCTTGCAGGGCGGCAAACAGCGGGGACCAGTGGGGGGCCGTGGACTCCCCCAATGTGGACACACGGAGGGAGGGACACTCAGGGGAGCACGCGCCGCAGGACCCCCCACTCGTGTGCGGTTTCAGGACAAAACCGGCCCGTGGGAGGGGGTAAGCCTGGCGGTGACCTCAGCAGCGTGGGTCCACTGGAGGTGGGTGCACAGCGGGGCCCCTCGGGGCCGGGAACACCCCAGAGCCTCGTCCAGGGTGGTGGTTACGGGGTCTGTACACCCAGGAAAAGGCATCCGGCTGCACCTTTAAGATGGGTTCCACCTTGGCTGGCGTTGCTCAATGGATTGATTGCAGGCTGTAAACCAGTGTCGCAGGTTCGATTCCCAGTCAGGGCACATGCCTGGGTTGCAGGCCATGGCCCCCAGCAACCGCACATTGATGTTTCTCTCTCTCTATCTCCCTCCCTTCCCTCTCTAAAAATAAATAATAAAAAAAGATGGGTTCCTTTCACACACACACACACACACACACGTGTATATATGTGTGTAAGGAGGGGAGAAAAAATTTATATGGAAGGGAGGGAGGGGCAGAGGGAGGAAGAGAGGGAAGGAAGTTTTCAGTCACTGATGTACTCAGCGTTGAATGCTATGAAATGGCCGGTTTGGGTCTGCGGGTGTCTCGAGGGGACGGCAGCTCGAACCCCCCGTGGGAGCCCCGCACGCCTCCCTCCGTGCTCGCCGAGGGCCGACTGTGTGGGGCACAGCCCTGACCTCCTGATGACCTTGGGAGCCGGCGAGACGCAGCCCCCCTTTTCACGGAGGCAGCAGCTCTGGCAGGTTCGGCCACCTGGCCAGCCAAGGTGCACGGCTGGAGCCCAGCAGCCGCGCTCCGAACCCGTGACATCAGCCCCCCTACTCCACGGCCTCGCCACGTGCCACGTCCTCTTCCACCACGCAGATCCTTCCAAGCACCGCCCTGGTCCTTGCAAAGAGTAGTCGTGTGGTCCGCGATGCAGAGTTGCCCCGGTGAAACCTCACAGCCCTGGGTCTCAGACCTCAGTGAGCTCCAGGGGCCGAGGAGGAGGTGGGAGGGCGGTGAGTCGGGACCCTTCCGTGGGAGGGGGTCTTCCCACCCCCCACAGCACAGTGGCAGAGACTGCTCTAACTGTTCCCCAACATCTGGTGACCCCTTCTTTCTCGGTGAAAGAAATCCCGACTTTTAGCTGGGCTTACACAGCCAGCAGGAATAACGAGGACTCTTTCCAGACTCCCTTGCAGCTACGTGCGGCCACACCACTCAGGGCTGGCCACCACGATGCACGTGGACGTGACCTGCACGATGCCGGCGAGGCGTCTTCAAAGGGGGGAGGAGTGGTCACCTGAGTGTCTTCCTCCTTTCCTCGGGCTGGAGTTCAGGTGTGAGGCCGGCAGCTACGGCAGCCCTCTCAGACCGTGACACGGACTCCCCGGCTGCCACTGCACTTGGCTTTTCTCTAAGAAGGACCCTTCTGTCTTGTTCAACCCCACCCCACCCCCATTACTGCGGTCCTCGGTCAAATGGGTCTCACTCACAGAGTCAGTCAAGTGTCCCCGCAGTCACAGGGTTCCCAGGGGGCACACGCAGCCCCCAGGGGGCCCCGTTAGGGTCGAGAGGAGGTGACCTTCTGTGAGGGTGTTCCGGAGGCCTTGGCTCTGATCAGAGAGGGGGGCCTGGGTGACTGAGGGACCCCACCATGCCTGTATGTTTTGAACAAAGTGACTCAAGCCCCCTCACAGGTCAGGGGTCCCCACCTTGGGGAAAAACATTTCACATCGCACACCAGGCTCCAGCCCTTACGGTGCCTCGTCTCCACCCCCGGCCCACGTTCCCAGCCTCTCTGGGAGGCCGGCTCTTTCAAACAGAGGAAGGGCGGAGTTAGTAATGTAACAGGTTGTATACAACCGACCACTCAGATTAAACAGATAGTAACACTTTGCCTTGTTTGCTGCAGGTCCCTGTTTTGACAGAAATAACGGCCTGCAGGCCCAGCCCCTCCCCCCCACACACACAAAGTGCCTCCCTGCCCTCCCACCTCCGGCCTCCCACAGGGGGTGGGCGGGGGCTGGGAGGTGCCGCTCCCTTGCCTGCTCTGAAGCTCTCCCACGGACACTGTCTCCACGAGCAACAGGCACGCGGTTGCAATGGCCACTTTCTGACTCTACCCAGTGGACTCCGTCCCCTCCGCGTGCTGGCTCCCACGCGGCTGAAGTCGCCACTGCACGGCGGGACGGCCGTGGGGCCCGCCGGGAGCAGGGGAGTCTCGGGGGAGCCTTGTTCCCACCGATATTGCCCACAGGCTTGCGCTATTTTTATTTTCCTCCAGTACATGTTACAATTCAGTGTAATTCAATAGTGCAGCTATTCCAGGGAAAAGCGGAGCGGAGCCGAGCACCGGCTCACCGGCTAAAATTACCCTACGCCCCTCCGCGGGGACGCCGCCAGCTGCGGGCAGGCTCAGGCGGGTCCCGCGGGAGCTGCACTCTTTCCCCTGGGGGGAGGGGGACGGCCAACCCTGAGCGTTCCCGCCGCGTCTGATCCCCCCCGAGACCGTAGAAGCACCTTCCGAGCGCCCTCCCCACCCCGTGACGTCACTGTTTCCCAGCCCGTACGTCACGCACGGGCCCTGCTGCTCAGCCGCGGCGTGAGGCTCACCGGCACCCGGTTTACCGCAGGGACCTTCCATCGGCGCTTCTCTGCCTCCGGGAGGTCGTAGGCACGTGGCCACTTCGGGGGGGGTCACTTTAGGTCGCACCGGGGACTGGATCCCTGCAGCCCCAGGTGCTCGTGGGAGGAAGGCGGACCAGCGTTGACGGAGAGCTTGCTGTTTGCGGGGGGCCTGTCCTAAGCACTTCCCGCCCACCACGAGCTCACCCGACCCTCTCAGCCGCCCAGCAGGGGGCGGCACTGTGACCCCCCCCCCCCCCACCTCGCGACTGAAGCTCAGACCGGCCTTTCTCCAAGCTGGAGGCAGCCAGTGGCCGACAACCGCCTGTCCCCCCGCCCCCCGAGCAGGGGTGCAAACCGACACTTGCACACCCGTGTTCACAGCAGCCTCGCTCACAAGCACCCACGGGTGGGAGCAGCCCGAGTGTCCCTCAGCGGATGAACGGATAATCGGAATGCGGTCTACCACACGACAGAACAGTGTTCGTCACGCAGGGGCGCGGGGCTGCTGGGGGCCGGAACTGCTCTGAAAGTACAGTCTGCTTAATGCCGTCCATGCAAAACAAAGTGTGTGGTTTGTTTGTGCAAACAAACAAACAAAAAAAGGACTGTAGTGCGGACACGTGCACGGCGCGGACGACCCTCGGAACCGCCGTGCGGAGTGAGCCGGCCGCCCAGGACAGACACGGGGCTCCGGCGTGTGGCTCCTGCAGGAAGCAAAGAGTCTGTGGCATGTACGTTTTACCACAATAAAAAAACAAAGCGAAGAAACCCCACTAAGTAAATAAAGTGTACGCACGCGCGCACAAGCCCTGACCCACGTGGCGGAAGGTGGGCGGCCCTGGTGCAGTTTACAGCCAGGAGCCTGGGGCCCAGGGCCCTGCCCGGCCGGGCTGTGGTCAGCCTGCTGCTGGGACCTCGGGCCCTGCTCAATCTCTCCTGCCCTGTGTCTGGCCGCCCCACCCCTCCCCTGCTCCCCCACCAACCCCTCCCTCGGGTGCTGCTTCTGGGGCCTTGATGCAGGTCGGGAGAGCTGCGATTTTAAAATCAGGTGAAGGGCCAGGCCTCCCGATGGGTGAGATCTACATGTGAGCTCAGAGCAGCGGCAGCTTGGACGCCCGGCAGCTGGGGTCTCTTGCTTTTGTCTCAGAGGAAAGGGGCCTGAGGAGCAGAGAGACGCCAGCCTTGAGCGAGGCCTTGCTGGGGGAGGGAGCGCCCTGCCCCCACCCCGTCCGGAGAGCTGCCCCTGCTCACCCCCCGGCTCCAAATCGAACTCTGCCTCCTTAAACCAGTCGATCGCACTACTGACCGGGGACCCCACCTCCTGGGCCCCAACCGTGACCTCAGCCAGACGCTCTGGGGCCCAGGGAAAGGGACACGAGGGCCCCGCTGGTATGGGGAGTCTCACATCTCGGTGACAGGGCGAGCAGGGGTGTCTCAAAGACACACCGCTGCGGGCTGAATTCTCCACCCTCTTCGCTGCAACAACCCACGCGTGTGAGCACGAAACGCCGGGTCCCCGACAGCACCGAGGGTGTCTCCCGAAAGGACCTGCGGCAGGGACGTGTACTGAGGTAACTACGGCTTCTGCCTGTGAAGGGGAGGGCGGGAGGAAGGGCGGAGGTCTCGTTTGATCGTTTATAGCAAATAGTGGGAGCCAAGGTGGGTCGGGAGAGAGCCCGGGTTTTGCACAGAGAGAAAGGAGGGCGCCACCCCGGCTGGGCTGGAGGGGCGTGGCTTACAGCTCAGCCGGGACTTCTTCACCACGCGAACCAGGACACAGAAAGGCGGACAGGCCTGTTTGGCCGAGGCGGCTGTGGGTGCTGGCACAGTCGGGTGTCCTGTTGTGACTGTCCAGGGCGGACAGGGCCAGGCTGCCAGCGTGCCCCAACCACGGGCCTCCGGGGCCCACTGGTGTCCAGAGGAAGGGGAGGGGGGAAGGGAATGCCAGTGAACTGAGCCCCCGTTGGGTACCCGACACGGAGCCGGAGGGCTTGCTTCGGGTGCCGCGGGGCTGCGTGCTCAGCCGATGAACGTTTATTGACCACCTACTGTACTCTGCAAAGAAAACCACCCCAGCAGCTCAGTGCGCGAACAACATGCGTGACTCAGCTCCTGCGTCTGCCGGGCGGGCTCTGTGACTCCACCGGGACCTGCTCGTGCCGCGGCAGGTGGGCCGACGGGGTGACCCAGCCCCACGGCTCTCTCTCCTGCAGGGACGGGGGCCCCCACCAGCACGCTCTCCTCCCCCGTGCGGACAGAGGAGGAGAAGAAGAGCAAGCAACACCGAGTAAGGTCTCCCGGGCCACGCTCAGGCCTGGCACAGGGTCAAAGCCCAAGTCAGGGGGAAGGGAAGCAGCCTGCGCCCCAGAGTGGGAGGAGCTGGGAAAGGGCTACCACCGGGAGGGGCACGCGGGGACTCGGCCACAGCTCTCGGGCAGGTCCCGTGAGCCAGACTGTGCGTCGGCGGGAAGGAACCGTTGTTTATTAGACTCCGAGTGTGGGCCACTGGGTCACACATTCCGCAAATGTTTACCCAGCGCCTGCCAGAGCTCCAGGGGACCAGCCCCGGGGCGAGGGCTGGAGCAGCCACAGCAAAGAACGGAAGTCACCTCCCTGGTGGTCCTCCCGGGCTGTGCCTGGTGACAGCTGCGACTGTGAAAAACAAGAGGCACCCCGGGGAGGGGACCTGACGTGGACTTGGGGGACGGGGACGGTCTCCCCAAGGAAGGGAGGGCTGAGCCGAAGGTTGAGAGACGTGGGCCAGGCCCTGGAGTGGAGGGCTGAGCAGGTGCCCGGCCCTGGGAGGGGAGACTGGCCTGCACAGGTGGGGGGGAGGGGCAGACAGGTGGGGGAGGCTGGCTGTGAGCTCTGCCCCCGCCCCCTCACTAGCACTGAGGGGGGCCTGTAGGCTGGCTCTCGGAGCCCGCCGGCCCTAAGGGGCTGGGACCACGTCTGAGACCTCCCCCGGAAAACTCGCTGCCTCCGGAACAGAAAAGACGGTGGCAAAGTCCAAGGTGATGGGCCGCCGCCTTGGTCAGGGACAGGGCCTACCGTCCCGTGAACCCGCCCAAGGCTTCCGGAAAGGTGTGCGCGGTCCCCTGGGCCGCACCCACGGGTGCAGCTGAGGAGCTCGGGGACTGGCTCCCCCGCGCTCGCTGCTCCCCCCTGGAGGCCCTCTACACACACCCGCTCTGCTCGCTGGCGCCGCAGCCCCACGGGGTTCCCATGGCACCCCCGTTGCGCAAGGCAAGGAGGCCGAGGCCCTGCTCTCCCGGGGCTACCACTCGGGGGTGGGGTGGGGGGGGCGTCCGCCCTCTCCCGACTCCGTCACTGGGCCCCACACACCAGGCGTGTGCCTGCTGTGACCCCAGAGGCCCCACAAACGGGGCCCCACTCACGTGGGAACGCACACCCTCGGCACCCACTGGGTGAGCCCCTTCCACGTGCCCCGTGCCGTGCTAGGGATCGGGGTCCGGCAGGGGGTCTCGCAGGAAGACCCTCCCCGCCCTGTGGGCTCCAGCATTCAGGCAGCAGGGGGACAGACACACAACGAAACACCCCGTGGCAGGTACCGGGGCGGCGAGGGCAGAAAATAACCCGGGGAGGGACGTGGGTGCCGGGAGGCGTGGTTTTAGGCAGAGGAGCAGAGACACCCCCCCCCCCCCCCCGGACCCAGGGAGGGGTCGTTCCACCTGAAAGAGGAAGCAGGCCCAGGACCTCGGATTCCAGGAAGCGGAGGGAGGCCACGGGGCTGACCGCAGGCGGGGACCGGGCGGCACTGGGAAGGGAAGGGCTGGGGGCCCAGAGCGTGGGGGGCTTTTTCTCTGAGGGCGGTGGGACCGCGGCAGGCCCCTGGGCGTGCGGCCGGGTGGCAGCCGCCGGCGCAGAAAGGCGGCTCCTGTGACTGCGGGGGGGTGGGGAGGGGGAGGGGTGCACGGCGGTGCGGGGGGTACCGGGGTGGGGGCGCGGGGGGTGCTGGGAAGCAGCCAGACTCGGGGCCTGTTTCACAGACAAAACAACTGGGTTTCCAAGGAAATCAGAACCAGGCGTGAGAGCACAGGAGTCGGGGATGACCCCGAGGTGCTCGGCCCCGCACGGGGAGGAGGCGGTCCGAGGGCCAGAGCGGGAGACGGCGGGAGGCGCGGGTCTGAGGTCGCGGCAGCGGGAGTCTCCAGGGCGAGACGCCCGCAGCCCAGCCAGGTGGTCCTCTAGGGCCCGGGACGCAGCGGCGGCGGCAGAAAAGGAAACACACCGTCCAGTCTGAGCTGCTGCGGGGCGGCGGCGCTCCCCAGGCCCGTCCTCCGGGGGTGGAGCAGACCCACCGGCTCTCTCCCGCCGCCTCTCCTGAGCGCCGCCCGCCAGCCCCCAGCCGGCTCGGCCTCGCGCGGTGGGGACGCCGGCGCCATAAATCACCGGCCGCTGCCGCCGCGGCCTCGGAGGACAGCTCCCGGCGTGAGGCTCAGACAACAGGGGGGGATGCGGATGAGCTCACGCAGCGGCGGGCACATTAGATTTGCCATAAATTATCGCAAAGTGCCAGGAAGTCTCAGAGCTGTCGGCGGAGCTGCAGAAGGAACAAGGCGGGGTGTGGGGCGCTCACAGCCCCCCAAGCTCCAAGCCGCCTGCTTGCCGTGGGGTGGGGTGTGCACACGTGTGTGTGCATGTGTGTGTGTGCCCCAGGCGAGGCCATACACAGCCTGGCAGGCATGAGAAACGTGAAGGTTTTCCTGAGGACATCGGACGATCCCTTTGCTGCGCTGGCTAAAAGCCCTGGGTTCTCCAGCAAGTTGCCCGAACTCTCTGAGCCCCAGCTTTCCGGCCGGAGAAACGTGGGCAGTGACCGTACCCCCTCCTAACACAGGTGCGGAGAGCACGGGTCACGGTCACTGGCGGTGATTCCAAAACCAGCTCCCACCGCCCTTCTCCCCTGTTGCACACAGGGGGACGGCCCTGCCCCTGGCCTGCAGGCGAAATCACATGACTCACTGTGATTCCCTGCGTCACCTCCCTTCAGAGGACGACCCCCAGGGGACCAGAAATCAGCGGCCCTCACTGTGTTAGGCCAGGGAGCGGGGCCGTTTGTTACTGCAGCAGACGCTAACCTTTCCTGGCGGACGCGGGACGGGTGAGACAGCACACCCACAGTCCTCGGACCACCGCCTGGCCCCGAGCGCCCACCACCCGGTGGGGGGCGGGTAGGGGGGGCTTTCTGCAGAAAATGCCCCCTGGCTGAGCTTCCAACCACCTCTTCCCTAAGAACGACAAGTCCGTATATATTTTAACTTACTATTTTCTTTAAACTTCCAGCCTGAGACGAACAAACTGGCCGCCCGGCCTCTGGGGCCGGTGGAAGCGCACAGGTTCTGGCCCGAGACCTCGCGGGGAGCGGTCAGACCACTACTCACCGTGGCTCGTGTTTGCAGAGCCCTCGCGGTGTGAGCGCCGTGGGCCCTGCTCAGCGCGGCCCGGCTGGTTCTCCTTCCGCTGTGCGAGGAACCCCCGGGGGGAGTGAGAGCCGGTGGTGACGCCCATTTTGCAGACGGGGAAGCCGAGGCACTCGGAGGTCAAACTCCTTGTTGAGAGCTGGGCAAGGAGCTGGAGGCAAACGGCCTGGAGACAAACACACCACGTGGGGGGGGGGGGGGCTCTGTGATGTTTTACAGAGAATTGCTGAGCGAGTGGGAGGCTGTGAGCGGCACCCGCCGTTAAACGTGTCTTCGGGCTTCGGGTGAAAACAGCCACTGTCCACGCCACCGGCTGCTTGGAGGATTTTGTCTGCAGGTCATCGTCTGGTCCCCACGACGCGCCCCCGCGAGGACAGATGTTAGCGTCATCCCCATTTTCCACGCGAGGAAACAGAGGCACAGGGAGGGGAGGGGGCGTGCCTGAGGCTCCACAGCCAAGAGGCGGGGAAGCCGGGACTCCAGCCCAGGGCCTCGGGCCCGCAGCCCCTGCCCCTCGCTGCCTCTCTGGGCCTTGCCCGCCTTCTCCCCACCGCTGGCTTTCTGAAAAGACGGAGGGTGGGGCGTTGCTCGGGACCACGCGGCTCATGAGAAGCAGACCTGGGGTCTTCCTGGCTCACGGCCAGTGCTGTGACCCCCGGTCCCCCACTTCATCTGCTGGGCCCCTCGTGCCCCAGGCCAGAGGCGGGTGGGTTTTGCCTTCCCTGGGCCACCCCCGGCTCAGTCGGACAGGCCCGGACCGACCCCACCCTCTCCCGGCCTGTCACCCGCTCCGTGCGGAGAGAATGCTGACCCGGAGGACCAGAGGCAGAAGGTGCCTTGCTTCCCGCCACAGCTGTCGCCGGCTCAGCATTCTTGCTGAACTTAAAGGGAAAAAAATCCCTGAAAAATGACAGAATCGGAGCTGCAGCTTGCTTAGAAGGAAAAAAAAGGAAAAACTGATAATACAGGAATCTTTCTTGCAAGCCAGTGCAAATCCAAATGGTTTAAGCACAAAGGGGATTTGCCGGCTCGAGGAACTAAAATTTGGGGAACAGGTTCAGCTTCAGACGAGGCTGGATCCGGGGGGCTTAGCTGATGCCATTAGTCCTGCGTGCGCCTCCCCCTCTGTGGCCTGTCCCCTCCTCCCTGCGGGCTTCATCCGCCGATGCCGCCTGGTGGCAAGACGGCTGCTGGGCACTTGACGCTGCATCCCCAGGTCAGGCCCTGCCGCTCAGCCTCCAGGATCGGCCCTGGCTGGCTGCCCTGCACCGGGCCCAGAGGCCAGGGAAACGTGGGGAATGAACCGGCTCACCGTGTCATTGTCGTCCCTGCCGCTGGGGGTGCATTTTTAGACTGAGAGCTGAAGGCTGGATGCCCGATGAACAGCAGGGCACAGTCAAAGGAGGACCAGGTGCCATGAAGACGGACCCCGGCGCCCACTGCCCTGAGAACTGACTCGGACTGTGCGTGCCGGCACCTGCGGTTCCCCACCCCGCTCCTTCCCGGCCCGGCTCTCTGCCCGCTGCTCTCTGCCTTCTGGAGGGACCTGGCCGGCGGGGAGCCCCCCGAGGGACCCTGGGGATAGTTGGCTGTTTCCCTCCTCGGGAGACACCTCCCCTCTCACGGTGGCGGTGGCCACATCCTCCCTCCTGAGCTTCTGGAACTCTCCCTCCCCGGCTCCCGTCCAGCCTGGACTGGTAGCAGCCCCTCTGGCTCTAGCCCAGGACCCCCCCACACACACTGCCTGCTCCTCCGCACACCCCCCCTTCCGAGGTCCCCGTGGAATCGCCCTTTCTGACCGTGACTGCCCTTCCGGCGAGATGCCCAGAGGAGGCCGGGCCGGGGCTGGGACGCCTGCCTTCTCCCAGGACCCTCCGGCACCGGCCCCTGCTTCAGCAGCCCCTGCCCACCCGCGACCCACCCTCCCCCACGTCTAGAAAGCCAGCGGCCGGGGAAGACGAGAAACTTCTGGAGATGGTGGTGCAACGATGTGAACGTACTCAGTGCCACTGAACGGTACACTTAAGAATGGTGAACACAGCACATTTTATGTTATGTACAGTTTGCCGTAAGTTTTTTTGAATGTTTTCTAAAAACAGAGAGGAAAAAAACAGCCAGCGCACACAGACCCTCCTGCACCCAGTGGCCCGTTCCTGACCCCCACCCCCGCCCAGAGGGAGGCGGGGCGGCTCCCGCGGCTCGGGGGCGGGGAGGCGGCCTCTCTGGATCGATGCCGGATCGATTCCTGTTCTGCGGGGAGAACAAGGCACAGGCAGACTTCCTGCCAGAGACTCTGAACTTCAGATGCCCCCGGGCCGCGGGTACAAATGATGCAAACCATTTCCTCAGCCAGGACGGGGCGGCCAGCAGAAGGGCCTTGGCGAAGGCGCAAGGGCGGCAGCCAGGGGTCAGGGTCCCGGCAGGCACCCCCGCTCCCCTTCCCGGAGCAGGAACCGAGTCACCCTGCCCGCATCCTCCCTGCAGCCGCTGGTCCGGGGGGCCGCACACCCGGGCTCCAAGCGCAGCCTCCCTGGGCCCTCCAGCCAAGGCTGCCCCCTTGGGCCGGGATGCAGGACCCCGTGCACACAGGGGACCAGGCTCTAGATGATGTGGAGGAAGACGGGAACCGGAGCCCACGGCGGCCTCGCCCCGTGGGCCTCCCAGAGGGCCCGCAGCCCGGCCGTGCGGGGCCTAAAGCCCTCGGGAGCCGAGTCCAAGTCAAAGGGAGAAACAAGCAGATGAAACGAAGGTTCGTGCTTCACGCAGCCTGACCGGTCCCAAACAGGACCACGCCGGCATCTAAGGCACACGGGAAACTACCGCGGAGGGGTCTGCGCTCCTGTTTTCCTTCGTGTGCACACCTGGGAAACCGCCGCACGTCGCACACCTGCAGCCCGCCCCAGCACGGGGGGGTGCTAATCCCCACGGGGCGCGGCCCGCGCCTCGGTTTCCCCAGGTCAACAGCTGGGGCGGGTGGACCGCCAGGCAAGCACCAGGCGAGACGAAGAGGGTCCCGGGTCCCATGGGGGTGACGCCCGGGCGGGGCCTGCAGACGGTGGGGGCCTGGGCACCTGCATCCGGAGGAACGGGCCCCAGGTACAGGGGAGGCGGGCCCGGTGGGTGCCCCTTCTGAGGGGGAAATAAAATCAAAGGGGTCCCAGGGCCAGATCCTGGGGACCTTTGGGGACACTGCCGGGACCTGGGCTCCACCCTGAGCAGAATGGTCTGCTCATGGGCCTCCAGGGTCCACGCCTCCCCCCACCCCGCCCCCGGTGGCTCCCAGCCCAGTGTGCCCCCTTCTCCTGTCTGGCTTGGTTCACGTGGCACTGTTATGCTGACCGCCACCGGTGGCCCTGGGCGTGTCCACAGTGCAGTCCTCATTCCTGCCGGATGGGACCCCACGGTGTGGACAGACCACCGCCCATCTGTCCGTTCTCCTGAGGGTGGGCCTCTGGCGTGTTCCCAGTCTCTGGCTTTGACCACGAAAGCGACGATGATCCTGCACCATCTCCATTGGACTCACGCTTGCATCTCTCTTGGGGAAACACCCGGGGGTTGGGATGTACCCTGTGGTCGGCGTCCGATTAACCTCTTAACAAACTCTTAACACACTGTGTTCCAAAGCAGCAGGCACACCGGTGCGCCACCCTTCCAGCCGCGCACGGGAGTTTGCCTGCTCCAGGGCCTCCGTGTCCCGGACGACCCCCGACACTGCCAGTCGCGCTGACGTCCATCATTCTAGTTGGCATGAAGAGGTGCCTCACTATGTTTCTGGCCTGTGAGATCTCCCACATCCACGGCGTTCACTCACGCACTCAACAAACACCCGCTGGGCACTCACGGAGCACCGGGCCCCGTGCCAGGCATAGAGGTGAGTGGAGACCGGCACAGCCTCGTGGGGTGTTCCGTTCTGGGTGCGAGACGGACTCTCACCAATGGCTGGACGACGGGCCTTAAAGGCACGTGGTGCTGGAAGGTTGTGACTCAGGGCAGCATGACCTACTCTTGGGGGAGGGCATCTGGGCAGGCTCCTCGGAGGACGCGGCATGGGAGCTGAGCCCTGCGTGAGGAGTGAGAGCTGCCTCGCTGCGGGGGAGGAGGCTGGCAAGACAAGTCCGGAGGGAAAGGAAGTCCACATGCAAAGGCCTGGGAAGGAGCTGGGGTGTTTTGGGCCGCAAGTAACAGCCATGAGGAAATGTGATTGTCTCATAGGAAGTCTGGAGAGTGTCGGTTTCAGGAGGACTTTGGCTCCACCATCCAGAACCTAGGAGCTCACTGACCTTCTGCTCCGCCACTCTCAGTGGATGAGCCACGTGTGCCTCACAGTCACAAAGTGGCTGCTGTGGCTCCATGCACCGCCCCCTTGCATGGCAGTGAGCCACACGGGGAGGACAGGCAAAGCGGCAAAGTGAGCCGTCTCCTCACCTGCTTCCCTCTGATTGGGGGGAATCTGCCACCCGCAGAACCCCCCTAACTTCATACTGACACTACGGGGTCCCAGGCCCACCTCAGCTCCACAAACCGAGACGTTCCTTAGACCCACCCGGCTAATCCCGCGGGACAGCGTGGCTCCTCCCCCCCCCCCCCCACACACACACCTCACGTAGAACCTGGGCTCTGCTGGAATCTGCTGGACGGGACGCGGAGGGAACGGTTGCCGGCATGGTGACGGCTGGGGCCCGCCTGGCACACGGATTACCGTCTAACCGCATGGGCCACCGTCTTGGGAACATCTCGGATGCGGGCCTGCGACACCTCGCCGAGGTGACACGGCAAAAACCGAGCTCCGGTCCAGGCGGCCTCGTCTCAAACGCCGAGACCAAGTTCTCAAACATCCCTCACGGCCCCTGCCGCCATGTGGGGGCCGAGCTGGGAACGAGGAGTGAGTGACAGGGGCCCCGGCGCCTGCGTCCACACACCGCAGGGCGACAGCTGGAGCGGAGCTGGGGGCTGGGCGGCTGCGCCAGTCACTGCTGGCACCAGCCCCGGCCCGGCCTGGCCCGCCGCTGGCAGCTGACCAGCTCCCCCTTTCTCGCTCGCAAAGCTTTGTTTTCCCACCGCCCTGTGGGAAACATCTCAGCAATTCCGGAATGCCGCTCCGAAGGGGAAGGTCAGCCTGGCACCGGAAGGACGCCCCGCCTTCCCCGCCGGCTGAGGGGGCACAGCGGGGCTCGGGGTGGGGGTCTGTGGACACCCTGCCTGGGGAGGCACACGCTCAGGGTGGGGCCTGCGGGGCGTGCGCGGCAGGGGGAGGTGCGTGCCTTCCCACACTCGGCCAAGGTGGACTACGCACCAGCTAGGGGCCTGAAAAAAGACAGCCCACAGACCAGAAAGCCAACCGAGAGTCACCTTAGATGTGCCGGGGCGGCAGTGCAGCCCAAAGCGGCCTTCGGTGCCCACGCCTGCCCGAGAGGTGACAGCTGGCTGGCACCTGAGCCCTGCAGAGAGCCTGGGGCAGCTGGTTCGAGGCAGAGCGCGAGCACAGAGCCCGGAATTGCGGGGGTGCTGGTGGGTCCGCAAACCCCGGCCTGGTGCACAGGGGACCCCAAGGGGCCCAGTCCCAGGAGAACGCAGAGTTCCCTGGGGTGGTCTCTGCAGTCTGACCGGAACCCCCACTGGCCAGTTTCCAGCACAGACTCCCACCCTGCGCGAAGCAGAGGCTGTCCGGGGACCCAGGAGCGGGGAAGGGCAGCAGGGACGGGCCAGCAGAAGGCCGACTCGGGCGCGGAGCCCCAGGCGGGGACAGGAGGCGGCCGGCGGGCGCCACCTCACGGCCCCGGAGAACAAAGGGCCGGAGAGAGGCGAGGCCAGGAGCCAGGATTCGACGCGATGACACGTAACAGGAAACCCATCCACCGGGCCGGCGGGGCCCCACGGGGAATGCTCGGTGCCTGTGGCGTGTAAACAGAAAACAAACCCAGCTGCCCACAGAAGGTCACCTCCGTGTCACCGATGAAGAAACTGACGTCAGAGAGGTGACCAGACTTGCCCAGGGTCACACGGCTAGGAAGCTGGGCAGCTGGGATTTCGGCCCACGTGATCTGACTTTTGTGACGTGCAGCCATTATTGAGTCCTGGCCCACACGTCAGTCCAGGCCCTGGTCCGTACATCATGCGGCCCTCGAGTCCGATCTGAGTCGAGCCAGGAGGCGGCTGGCCCTGCAGCAGCCCCTTCCTAATGGACACGTGGGCCAGTGCCCCCGCCCGCCTCTGATGGGGGTCCCTCCAGCAAGGGAAACGTGCAGACCAGGTCAGAGGCCGAAGGAACCGCCAACAGACCGGGATTGGCCTTTGGGGTCTGCGTCACCAAAGCCAGATTCCACAGAACACCCCGGTAAAGCCAAACCACCCAGGCTTGAGCACGTACCCCGTGCCGGAGCCTGACCCCGGGGAAGCCACGCCCCACTGACAGGGGAGGAGCCACGGGCCAGAAAGGCGCACCACCTACCCGAGGTCACGCAGCTCCTGGGACAGGAAACTGGGAACAAGACCCGAGTCTCCCAGCGTCCCCCAGTGCCGTGGCCTCCTCCTACCTTGGAGCTGGGTGACAATTCTCCGTCCTCTGCTATGGAGACCAGTTGCTACGTCAGCTACACGGCATCCATCCCCCTTTTTAATGGGGCATAGCCTGGATTTCCTCCACGTGCCTAGACTCTCAGGTCGAGGTTCCGCTAAGGCTCCACCCCTCAAAGGGTGGAGCCTGTAACCCCAGCCTGGCCAATGAGAGCACTGCTAGCCAGGTGATTGGCTGAGAGCTGGGCATGTGACCCAAGGTAGTCCAATCAGAATGACTAGTAGGACTTCTGCAGGAGTTACCAGGGAGAAAACATCCCATCTTTTCTGCTAGACTTGATACCAAGGGAGGTGTGAGTTCAAACAACACAAATTTGTTACCTTCCAAATCTGGAAGTCTGAAATCCATGTCACTAGGCCGAAATCAAGTTGTCGTCAGGGCCGCCCTGGTCTCGTGGCTCGGTTGGTTGGAGCGTCATCTGGTAACCGAAAGGTTACGGGTTCGATTCCTGGTCAGGGCACACACCTAGGTCGCAGGTTTGGTCCTGGTCCGGGCGTGTACGATTCCCAGACCTGGCCCTTGGGATCCTCAGCCTGGGCGCGTACAGGAGGCAACCAATCGATCCTTCTTTCTCACATAGATGCTCCTCTCTCTTTCCCTTCCTCTCTCTCTTTATTTATTTATTTTTTAGATTTTATTTATTTACTTATTTATTTTTGGAGAGGGAAGGGAGGGGGATAGAGAGAAAAACATCAATGTGTGGTTGCTAGGGGTTATGGCCTGCAACCCAGGAATGTACCCTGGCTGGGAATCGAACCTGCGACACTCCTCTCCCTCTTTAAAAAAAAAAAGCAACGAAAAACATATCCTCGGGTGAGGGTTAAAAAAAAAGTCAGCAGGCCATGCTGCTTCCTGGGGTCCTAGGGGAGAACCCAGGACCTGCCTCCCCAGCCCCTTCTAGGAAGCGGTTCTCCCGATACGGACCCTTGGGGACACATAACCCTCACGACTGTCCAGGACAACCTGCACATCTCAAGACCCTCAACTGAGCCACGTCCGCACAGCCCCCTTGGCCAGGGAAGGTCAACCCCTCGCAGGCCCCTGGGATCAAGGCATGAAGGTCTTTGGAAGACGCCGGGATTCAGAGCCTCGGGTACAGGGCAACAAGGGGGAGGGAACGCAAAACCTGGTCAATGTTTTGAGCCCCTGAGTCAAGCTCTACCTGAAGCTCTAGGCTTAACTTTTCTGTTACAAGATGACTTTTTTTTAATTTAAAGGCTTTTAACTTTTTTTAAAAGATTTTATTTATTTATTTTTAGAGAGGGAAGAGGGGGAGAGAGAGAGAGAGAGAGAGAGAAACATCAATGTGTGGTTGCTGGGGGCCATGGCCTGCAACCCAGGCATGTGCCCTGGCTGAGAATCAAACCTGCGACACTCCTCTCCCTCTTTAAAAAAAAAAAGCAATGAAAAACATATCCTCGGGTGAGGGTTAAAAAAAGTCAGCAGGCCATGCTGCTTCCTGGGGTCCTAGGGGAGAACCCAGGACCTGCCTCCCCAGCCCCTTCTAGGAAGCGCCTCACTCCCTTCTCTGAGTCTGCGGTCACCTCCCTGCAGCTCCGGTTCTCCCGATACAGACCCTTGGGGACACATAACCCTCACGACTGTCCAGGACAACCCGCACATCTCAAGACCCTCAACTGAGCCACGTCCGCACAGCCCCCTTGGCCAGGGAAGGTCACCCCCTCGCAGGCCCCTGGGATCAAGGCATGAAGGTCTTTGGAAGACGCCAGGATTCAGAGCCTCGGGTACAGGGCAACAAGGGGGAGGGAACGCAAAACCTGGTCAATGTTTTGAGCCCCTGAGTCAAGCTCTACCTGAAGCTCTAGGCTTAACTTTTCTGTTACAAGATGACTTTTTTTTTTAATTTAAAGGCTTTTAACTTTTTTTTTAAGATTTTATTTATTTATTTTTAGAGAGGGAAGAGGGGGAGAGAGAGAGAGAGAGAGAGAGAAACATCAATGTGTGGTTGCTGGGGGCCATGGCCTGCAACCCAGGCATGTGCCCTGACTGGGAATTGAACCTGCGATGCTTTGGTTCGCAGCCCGAGCTCAATCCACTGAGCTACGCCAGCCAGGACACAAGATGACTCTTAAATTAACCGACGGCCAGGGCTGGTCTGAGGCTTTTGTTTTGTTTCGCACTCGCAGCCCGGCTGCCTCGACTCCCCACCCACCAGGTTGCCGCCGTGAGCCCTCGCCAGCTTGCACGCCCCCCTCCTGCGAGGCTGAAGTTCTTTGAGAGCAAGGACAATGCCTGATTGAACTGGGTCACCGGACTCAGCACGGGGCTGGGCACCCGGGAGGCCGCTGGGCCGGCGTTTGTTGACTGAGTAACGGTGTGCTGATGAAGCAACTGAGCGAGCGCCAGCTCTGAGGCCCGCCCTCCGCGGCCATCTCTGGCACCGCAGGGCAGAGGGAGGCCTCGGCAGAATCTTCCAGGGGTGCAGTGCAGGCCGGTCCCTTCCTCTGTGGGGGTGGCAGCTTCTCGGGGACAGGTTCTGGGAGCGGCCCAGACGCGGGGCTCAGAGGAGGCCTGACCTTCACGGGCAGCCAGCAGCCCCGCCGGCCTGAGCCAGCACTTCCAAATTAATCCCGGAATGGCAGCTGCCGCCCTCCGCCAACCAATTCATCTGAGTCACTTCTGGTCCGGAAGCGCCTGGCTCTTGAAGGAGAGTCACAGCGGGGCCCTCCGCACACCCAGGAGGCAGCTCATTTTCCGCGGCCGCGGGGCCGGGCAGCTGAGGCCCCCCAGGAGGGTTTCCGGGGAGCGGGGGGGTGGGGGGGAGGAGCAGGGCGGGGGAAACATCTCCCAGAAAGAGCCAGGCGTCTTCTTCATCCCCAGAGCTGGGCTGTCGTTTGATCCACAGGGTCCCTGTCATTTCTGCTCCCACACCGTCCCCCTGTCTGCTGCCCCCCCAGACACATGGGTCTGTCCCTTGCCCACCTCGTGCTAAAGGGTCTCAGTGAGGCTCCGTCAACCCAGAAGGGGGGGCTCGGGCTCCGCCACGTCTGCGCCCGGCCCTGCGCTCGCATCTTTGCGTGCGCTGTTGCTCGCACCTGGAACACTGTTCCCGCACCATCTACACCTCCGCCTGGCTGCCGTGTCCCGTCACTGCTTAGAGACAGAGCAGAAATGCTGCTCTTTGTTTGTTTAATCCGCAGGGAGTAGTAAAAAGTAATCGGCCAGGGCTCGGGAGGCACCGGGCTCCTCCATCTGTTAGAGACACACATCACTTCACCTTCAGAGAGAGCCTGGAGGCGGGGAACTGGCAGGGCCGGGGAGTGGCTGGCAGACAGACAGACAACAGGCAGACAGACAGGCGGAGCTGCCCCCCAGGCAGGCTGCTGAAGCCCTGAGCTACGCCGCGCTGGGGGCTCTCCCCTCTGGGCAGACTTCCTGCACCCCCGGATTTCAGCCAAATCCTGGCTGCACGCCCAGCAGCCCCATCAGACCCCAGTGCTGGGGGTGGGGGGACCACTCATACCAACCCCCTGCAGCACCACTGAAAGGGCGTGAACCCACGGATAAGTGAGGGGCGGCCCAGCCATGGGGACGGGGCACTCGATCTTTTGTGCCCCAGTTTCTCTGTCGTGACAGAGGGAAATCGTGACCCCCACCTTGACAAGGGGGTACCTGAGCCCCTCTTCTTGAGGGGGCTCTGACAAAGAGCTCAAATAAGGGATGGGGGGTTTCTAAGCCCATCCGCACAGTAGTCACGGAGGTCGCACCGCCGGAAGGCCCCAAGGGGGGGCGTGGTGAACATTCAGCTCCACAGCCTGGGCACCCAGCCCTCCGCAGGGAAGCAGCCCCGGGCCCCAAGGCAGCGGACCGACTCGGAGCCCGAGGAGTACGCCCCCCGAGGCCCCTGTGGGGGCTCAGGCCCGCGGGGCTGGGCGCTCCGGGACTCCCACCAGCCCACGCCTGCGTGGCAACCAGCTGGGCCATCGCACAGGAGCCGGAAGGGTGCCCCAGGCAAGAGGCTCACGGGGACCGCATGCAGACTGTGGAGGCGGCAGCCACGTCTGGAGGAAACCGGGGAGGCCGGTACCCTCGGGGTCCCCCCCCCCGGGCCCCGGACCCCCCAGAGGGCGGGGCTCAGAGGCTGGGGCTGCAGAACCCACACGTCTCTCTGACAGTGCCTGACAAGTGTGAGCTCCCAGAGCGACCTCTGGCAGCTCCCTGATCCCCAAGACGCCAAATCTGGGTCTCAGCAAATTGTAGCCGGAGGCTCTGGAGCGAGCCAAGGAGTCGTCGGCGTCCTCTGGCAGAGGAGAAAGCTGCCTGTGGGGGTGGGAACCGCGTGTGCCAGCTGGCCTCGGCCGGCAGCCAGCCTCCACTCACACCCCTTCAGGGACGGGGAGCTCACTACTGCCTGAGCCCACGGTCCAGGATCACGGGCTCAGCTTGCCTGTGCCGAGAGGACCCCAGCAGCCCCCCGCCCCCCACACCCAGCACGGCTCACACGGCTGTGGGCCCTGCCTCTACACTTCGTCAAGTCCGTCACATGCTGTGGCCCCGCCCCAAGCCACTGAGCTCGGCCCCAGACCTCCAGGCACCCCAGACCCCGGGCCTCGCGGGGCCTGCCTTCCCCGTGGGGCTTACACCCCAGATCGAGGAGATTCCCAACACAGTCAGAGCGGGAAGCCTGGAGTTCCAAACCGGGTGCGTCCTGTGGAGACAAGGGGCGGGCAAAGGAGACGGGCTTCTTGTAGGGATGGTTTTTGACACCCAAATATGAGAATTTCCAGGATAATCCCTGGGTTTGGGGGATGAAGGTTTTGTCCCGAAAAGAAAAGAAAGGAAGAAAGGAAGAAGAGAAGGAGGGAGGAGAGAACGGGGCCGCTCAGGCCGTCACTATCCCTAACCCCGGAGCCGGCAAGTCAGAGCCACGAGCCAAGCCCAGCCTGCAGCCTGTGTCTGTTCAGCCTATAAACCAAGAATTTTTTTTTACATTTTTAAAGAGTTTTAGAAAACAAAACACACGGAACACACACAAAAAATGCACAAGGGACCTTAACGGCCCACAAAGCCAAAAGCGTCTGCTACCTGGTCCTTCACAGAACAAGTGAGCCCCCTCCACGTCCCCCCAACCCCCCCGCCGCCAGCCTCCGCTCGCCGACAGCCCTGACCCGGCCAGCTGTGAGGGCAGCGCCCAGGGCAGACCAGACGGCCCAGGAACTCCCATTTCCTTGCGCGAGGCGGAGCGCCAACTGTCACGAACCTTCCGGGGCCAGGGCCCAGAAGGTCCAGGGGTTTCTGCCCCGGCCCAGGGAGGCAAGGTCGACCCCGTGGGAGAGTGGACATCCCTGCACACCCAGGAGAACGGAGTGGCCGGACAGCTTCCCCCGCCGTCCCTTTCCCATCAGCTTTTCAGAAAACAAGGGGACTCATTCTCCTGCTCCACGGGTGGCTAGCGTGACGTCTGTTTTATGAAGCGGGGGGAAGAAAGAGCCTGTTTATGAGTCGGGGCTCTTGGTTCCAAGTGATGAGATCCCAGTGCACACTGGCTGAGGCAGAAAGAGCATTTATCAGCCTGTGTTGGTGAAACGTCTGGAGTTGCCCGGGCTGCAGGCATAGCTGGATCCAGGGGCTCAAGACGGCACCGTCAGGACACATCTGGCCCCGCTTCTTCTGGGCTGGTTTCACTCCCAGGGAGGTGCCCCCTCTGCAGGCAACATGGAGCCAGGCGCCCGCATCCCTCCCACTCGCCCACCCCAGCAGGAAGAGCTTCTCTCCCCACGGCTTCTCTCCAGAACCGGACCTCACTGAGGCCTGCCTGGATCTTGTGATCCCCGTCTGGCCAATGACTGTGGTCAGAGCGTGGGGTGATTTGATTGGCCAGCTTTGGTCAGGTGCTCCTCCAGGGTGGGAGGGGTCAGCCCTACCCGAGTCACAGTTGCTGAGAGGAAAGAAGAGAATTGTTTCCCGCTACAAATCGGGGGGCTGTTACCAGGAGGAAGAACAGATGCTGCGCCCCGAGAAGCAACCACTGCCCCTCACAGGAGCCCCCCAGTATTCCTCAGGTTCCTCTGCTGAGGCTCACTGCCACGGTGCTGCAGTTGAGGAAGCCGAGATCCTCCGGGAAAGTCTCTCCAAGTCCCACCCTGCCCTCCGAGAACCCTGCACACAGTCAGGCCGCCACACGGCACGGAGCTGTCAGGGGCCTGCCAGCAGGGGCTGCCTCTGGCTCATTCCCCGCAGCGTCCCTGACGCTCAGGGCATGCTCCACAGGCACCCGGCACATCGACGCAGAGTCCCGGCATTTAGCGCGTAGTAGGCACTCCACAAACACTTGATAAGTACGTGTGTACACATGTGGATACACACAGGACCACAAATACTTGGTACATAAATGAAAGTCTCTCTAGCGCCTACACATAGTAGGCACACCACAAGTAGCGGGCAAAATACCATCTCTCAGTGCCCACGCATAGTAGGTGCTTAGCAAACAGTGAATAAACAAAGGAATCTCAGCGGAAGCCAAGCTGCCCAGCTGCTCAGACATTTCCAGATCATTAACCAGAGAGCTGGGGAGGGAGGGCTGGGGGAGGGACACACGCGTGAGCGGGCGGCAGGAGCCGTCTCCGGAGTCCGCGGCGCTGGGAGGGGGACCCCGGGCCCCTCCGGAAGGTCAGGGAGCCTCAAGGTTATGTGGAGAGCAAAGCCCAGTTTGGGAAAGGGACGCTGGGTCTTTGCGAGCCAGGAGAGGGGGCGGTGGGGCCGGCAGGAGGAAGCCGGTCAGCAGGGACCCGGCCAGCGGCCGGCTGTGCCAGGGACAGCGCGCCCTGCGGCGGGGCCCACCCCTGACCTGGCCTCGCCCCACAACAGAGCACGCATTGTGCGTGGGTAACCGGGCTCCGGCTCATCCCCTCCCGGCCGGGGGCGGCGGCAGAGGGAAACACAATCTGTTTTCTATCCGTCACAGCTGCCAAGGCCCCGCCCGCTCCCTCCGCTGCCCCGCCCGGCCCCGCTGAGCCACCGAGGCTGCGCCAGGCCTCGGCCGGGGCTGAGGGTGGGTCGGAGCTGCCCCCAGGCCGGCTCACCTGCGAGAATCCACCACGAGGCAGAAGCCTAGCAGCCGCCCCAGCGGCCTCCGCCCCTACGTGGGGCCGTAAACGGAGCCCAATGGGAGTCTCTCCACCCAAAGGAGGGGTTCACACTCTGGCACCTGTTCTTTGGAGCTGTGTGACCCTGGGCACCCTTTCTGCTGGCCCCCCCTTCCTGAGCCTCAGTCCCCCCTGCCTGCAAAATGGGACTGACAGGCTGACAACGCGGTGACAGGCCGAGGCTGTCTGGAGTGTGTCCATGCGACGGGGGGCTGGGCCCCCCGTATTCCACGTATGGTTCAGGGGGCTGGCACTGCCAGGGGCCAGCTCAGGGCACAGAGGGGGGTCTCTGCCCCACACCACTCCAAGGTGGGGAAGGAAACCGCACTGGCCCCTGCATGAGCCCCGGGGCAGGGTCTCTCTGCTCTGCCACTCACACCTGCGAAAGCGGACACCCGGGGCCCGCCCCTGCAGCGTCTGGGGCGGGGCCTGAGCATCTGCATTTCAAACACACGCCCAGGGGACCCTGTTGCAGCTGCTGCTAGTCCGGGGGCCGCACTTTGAGAACCATAGCCCCACGCAACACAGAACGGAGTTGTTGTCATTGCTTTTATTTATTTATTTGTTTGTTTGTTTTTAGAGAGAGGGGTAGGGAAAGAGGAAGAGGGGGAGAGAAACATCAGTGTGTGGTTGCCTCTCGAATGCCCCCTGCTAGGGACCTGGCCTGCAACCCAGGCAAGTGCCCTGACTGGGAATCGAACCGGCGACCCTTTGGTTCGCAGGCCCGTGCTCAATCCACTGAGCCACACCAGCCAGGGCAAATGGTTGCTTTCAAACTTCACCACCAGAGCGCCGTGCTGTGGGTGGTGCTCTGCAGTTAGACGTCGTCACACTACGTACGCCGATGATGCTCGAGCAGGCACACACTTTCACCTCCAGGGCACACCGGGCAACGTGTGGGGACGCGTTTGGGCTACCACCGGCTGAGGGGAACGCACTGGTGGCCTCCAGGGGGCGGGCCCTAGGGACGCTGCAGAAGGTCCCTGTGACACCCAGCATGGCCTCCCGAAACGACGACCCTGCCCCGAACGTCAGCGGCCCCAGGAGCGATGCAAGTGTGTGTCCACACGGAAATGTTGTCCGTGGCAGCTGTCCGCAGTACCAGAAAATGGAAACCACCCCAGGGTGCACCCCCTGACACGTGTCTGAGCAGCACAGGGCCCACCCGCTCGATGGAATATTACGCAGCCGTGAAAAGGACGGAGCCCTCACTCTTGCTACAGCTTCGCGGAACCGCAGGAACACGACGCCAGGTGAAAGCTCCTGCACACAGAGGGCTCCGTGCCATAGGACTCTATGTACAGGGCACGTCAGGACGGGCAGATCCACGGACCCAAAAACAGGCCGCTGGTGGCCAGGGGCTGGGGACCAGGGAGGAGCCAGTGGCTGCTAATCGGTGTGAGGTTCCTTTCGGGGGTAATGGAAACCTTCTGAAACTCCTTGAGGTGGTGGTCGCCTAACTCTTCGAACAGACGAAAAGGTATCGCGTGGTATGACTCCGTGGGTGAAGTGTATCCTATATGCGAGTTACATTGCAATATAAACAATAAGTAAACACCATCGACAGTGTCTCCAAGGAGGAGCTGCTGCGCCCCCTGTGGCTGAGATCTGCCTCACGAGATCTGCCGCACTGGCCGGGAGCGGTGCTCACCGCCTTTCGCAGCCGGTGGTGTGTGTGCGTGCCTTCCCGCCCTGGAGAATCTGGGTGGCTCCAGGCTCTGCTGCACGCCGTCTTGCACACGCGGCAGGCAGCGGAGAGAAAAACCACCGAGTCATGGAAACGGGAAATTCGCCTTTACAGGGAAATGCCGGCGTCATCCCAAGCCCCTTCGACTCACGCCACTTGCTCTTGCTAAACAGTCCCTGCAGTAGCTTCACAGGGTCCGCCTCGGCGCCAAGGGCGCTGGGGCTCGGGGTGGGGGTGGGGGGCACCAAACGGCCTGGCCCAGTGGGGGCGGGCCAGACTCAACCCCACAGCGATGTCCCTGGCAAGCTGAACAGTCCCACCCAGGCAGGCAGCTCGGAGCAGTGAGGTGGGGCCCACCCAGGAGCAGATCTGAATAATTCATGAGCCACTTCTGCCTGGCCCCGGGTGCCGAGGTGAGGCTGAACTTTCTAGAATGTCCACCTACCTCCTCAGGCTTCCAAAGGTCCTCTACCACCCCCACGCCTCCTTCCCTGCGCCCTGCACCCCAGCCCTGCTCGCACACCCGGCGGGCAGGGAGACACAGCCACGGCTCGTGTGCGGTCTGCAAACCTCAGGCCTCCGTCCGAGCACCGCCCTCGGCATGGACTTGCTGTGTGGCCAGGGGGCCGCGCGAGGCTCGACCTCTCTGAGCTCACCTCCTCTCGTGATCCAAACAGGGACAGCCACGCCACAGGCTGCAGCCCGGGCCTGCTGCCTGGTTCTGACTTCACCTCTCTCCCGTCACTTGGTCGGGTTCCAAGCCCTCGTCCCCCCAGGGTGGGAGAGGACTCAGTCTCCGTCTCAGACCGGGGCTCCTCCACGCCAGGTGGCGTCAGGCACCAAATGTCACCGGTTTCCCTATTAAGGTCCCCCCAGATGCCTGGGAGCCAGGCCCAAACGGTACCTTCTGGTGTGCAATTCCTCAGCCTCCGGGGAGCGTGTGGGGGAGGGGCTTGTCTGCACCCGGCCGGGACCTCTTTGCTTAGGGCGCCCCCTTTCTGCCGCATCGAGCAGCTGCTAGCTCCCGTCACTGCCCCGGAATGAGGTCGCCAGGTCTGCCTCCCTCTTACCAACCCCTGCATGTGAAAATCTCCCTCCCTCCTTCTCCAGCACCGACAGCAGCTCCTCTGTGAGCCTGGGGGCGCCTCCTGTCCCTCAGGAAGGAAACTTGAGCTGGGACAGGGGTGCTGAGCCCCAGGTGCGGTCCCCCAGTCAGTCCCCCTGCTCCCGTGGGAGTGTGAGCGGAACTGGCTGGTGCAACCCTCACACCCCTGCTTTGCGGGAAGTTGCTTGCCCGCCACTCTCCCTCTCTCCCCGTGCGGGAGCTGGAATGTGCATCCGGCTTTGACTCCGCTGCGGCCACGCCGCGAAGGGCCACATCCTAGGGGTGTGCGCACAACCAGACGGACGGAGGGGGGCGCCGCAGGCCACACCCCCTGCGCACGGGGCTCCCGCATCAGAGAACAGCGGGAGTCTCTCTCGCTTTGACCAGCGTGTTGGGGGTCGCAGGGTCGGGGGGCGGTTCTTAGTTACGGCAGCTGAGCCCCTCCCCTCCCTAACACGTGGGATTTTCACAAAAGGTGTGTGGTGGCTCATTTGACGGCGCAGCCTGACCGGGCCCCGGGCGCCCAGACACCGCGTTCAACGCGACTCTGGGTGTGTCTGCGCAAGGGATTCTGGGTGAGACTCAGGTTTGGGTCAGCTGACTGGGTGGGGCAGACCGCTCTCCCCGCACTGCCCCCACCCCACCCCCACCCTGCTGCAGGTGGGCCTCGGGCGGTCAGTCTGAGGCCCAGATAGAGCAACAAGGTCAGCCAAGGAAAATGCACTCTCTCCCCCTGGCTTCGAGCTGGGACGTCGCCTGTCCCTTCCTTGCCTGTGAGCTCAGGCGTGAACTGGAACTCACACTATTGGCTCTTCTGGGTCCCCGGCTGGCAAAGGGCAGAGTGTGGGACCACGTGCGCCAGCTCCTTGTGCCCAACCCCTTTCTCGGTACCCAGAGATGACACAGGTGCAGATGCAGGTCTCCGAGCCAGCTGTGTCTCTGGAGAGCCCGGGGGAATACAAGGCAGAGAGCTGAACTATCTTCCAGAAGCTTCTACCCTCTACTGGGCAAAAACAAGAATTAAGCAAATGCAGGGGGCTGGGTGCTGTCTTGGCCCCGGGGCAGGGACAGTGACAGGGTGAGCCGTGGTGAACGAGCATGTCGGCGAAGAGTCCTGCCTCGCGGACCTGGACCGCACCGCTGCAGAACCGCTAGGGGGTGGATCCTACAAGTTCTCATCACCAAATGCAGAAACTGGTTAAACAACCCGTAACTAGGGGAGGTGATGGGGGTTAGCCGAACTTCCTGTGGTCATCATTTCGCAATGATGCGCCTTGGGGTGGGGGGGAGGGGAGCAAAAATAGGTCTCCAGTTGTGAGCGTGTGAAACACAGTTTATTCTTGCACTGTTGTTTGTTAATTACTGTTTCCGGCCCAATGAACAACTGTTAAGCCCACTGTCGCCCCACCCTGCACATCAAACCACCTGCAATCAATACAACGTTACACAATGTCTTGACAGAACCGGGGGGGGGGGGAGGGAAAGATCACAGTGCAGAAACCTGCCGCGGTGATGCCCAGCACGGGCGTGTCTGAAGGGCAAAGGGATAGCGCCGGCATGCAGGCAGCAGGCGCGTGAGGCCCGGCACCCGGTGAGTGCCCGGCACCTGGCAGTGATCCGTGGGGGCAGCCCCGGGTACTCAGAGTTCGCCTCGGACGTTATCCAGGGCATTTTGTAACCATGACAAGTAACGGGTGGGCACTCACTGCCCGCCAGGCACCGCTCTGGGTGCTGGGCACACAGTGGGCAGTAAGAGGTACCCGGGCCCCGCCTGCTGGGACCCGACCCGCTCCCTCGAGAGGTGCCAGCATGGGGGCAGTGACCTGGCTGAGGTGGGGGAGGGTGACGGACCCGGGAGACAGAGAGAGGGTGGGGGACGGTAATCTGCGTCCTCCGGAGGGAGAAGAAAAACTCGAACCTCCTGATGTCTCAGCAGAACCGCTCTTGCGAATAAATAGTAACGATCACGTAGTGGGTCTTTTCTTCTCTGCTCCCTCCCCACTGGAAGTTGGGCATGGCCATGTGACCTGCCTGGACCAATGAGAGGCGAGCGGCGGTGACAGCAGCTGCTTCTCAGGTCCTGCACAGCCTGCCCCCGCCCAGAGGTGCCCGCACTGGGGATGAGGCGCTCCCTCCGTCTGGGTCCTGGAGGTGGGCCTGCGGCGCGGAGTGCCCAGCCCGCCGGCCTTGGACGTGCAGCAGCAGTCAGACAGGCACTCGTGCGGGCTGGGGTGAGCCGTGACAGCTGGGGGCCGTTTGTTACTGCGACATGACCGAGCAGGCACCGACCGATACACCTGCACTCCCAGAAGAGGGGACAAAGCCTGGGCGGGTCACGCAGCGTCCTCAAAGTCAAATGCAGAGGGCCAAAGCCAGGTCTGCCCATCGCCGCAACCTTCCCGGCAGAGGTGGGGTGGGGTGTCTCTGTCCTGAACAAACCCAGCCAGGCCCCTCGCTGCCGCCCCCTCTAATCAAAGCCAATTTCAAGGCCCCCTGCTTTCTAAACGAACAGCCCTGACCGTGCTGCCTAAGGGCCCCGTCTGCTCCGGCGGCACACCTCCTCAGAAGAAGCTGCCAGTGAGACAAACGGCCCCGTGACTGATCTCCTGCCGCCGCGCCCCTCGCCGCCAGGGGCCGGCAGCACAGGCGCCAGGACAAAATCCCGTCTGACCTTCAGAGAGTGGGCGGAGACCCCATGAGCAACATGGGCGGTGGGGCAGGCGGGGGGCGGTCACGGACCCTGGAGGGCTCCACCGAGGACCCCAGCACTGCAGCGAGGTCTTCGCAGACCCCCAAGGTCTGGGGGGGACACCGCTGGGGTGTTCTCCACCCAGCACCCAGGTCCCCTCTTGGGTTTTAACAACAGCACCCTTCCTTCTGGGGAGCCTCTCCTTCTCCATTCGTCACTCTCGGGTGGTTCCGGTGGGGTCATCATCCACCCCCTCACCAGACACAAGGAGTGGGCATGTGATCTAGCCCATCCAATCAGGGCCCCGTGTTCCATCGCTGCCGTGATTACTTCAGGGGGGGTACCTACCCCTGGGCAACAGGATCCACCTCTCGGCCTTGTGTTGGAACTCGAGGAAAGGAGGTTGTTTCCAGAAGGAATGTCTTTTTCATCCTGCTGTCTCTAGCTCCCAGCACAATTACGGGCACATAGTAGGTGCTCAAAACAATGGCGCTGAATGAATGGCATCTGTTATGCTGCACTTGAGGGGGCAGGGCGCTTCCCTGGGCTCAGCCACATTAACCCCGTAACACCCAGAAGCTCCGTTCACATCCCGGGGCCTCCGTGTCCCTGCCTACGGAAGGGGGTTCACACGAGCTGCGTGTATCAGTCAGCTACTGCCAACAACATGCCGCGTAACAGACGGCCTCTCAGCTCAGTGGCTGGCAACAACAGTCGTGTGTTAGCGCTTCCACGCCCGCCAGCTGGCTCGCCCGCCCGCTTCTCGTCGTCCCGGCCCAGCAGGCTCCCCCAGGGCTGCGTCTGTCTCTCCCACACAGCAAAGGTGCAGAAAAGCACGAGGTCCCCAAAAGGCTACGGGCAGAACTACGGACCGGCCTCACTTGCACTCGATTCTTTCGACCAGAGCACGTCCCCTGGCCGCACCCAGAGTCACGGGACGAAGCGCCAAGTGCCAGCTGCAGGGAGGGGGAGGGCGGAGGCGGGGGCACCCGCTGCTGCCAAGGGCAACTGTCTTTGTGTGCTCTCGTGCTCACTCGGCGTCTGCTTCGCTGCGGAACAGAGCCCCCCACCAGCCCGTGGCCCCCCATCTGCCCCGCTCCCGACACTGTCCCCAGCCCCTGCAACAGGGCCTGAGGGTCTGTCCAAAGACCGAGAAACTGCCCCCAGCCTCCCCACGCTGCCGTGAGGGCGAACCCCAGCCCCCTGGGGTGACGGGAGCCCCAGAGAGCCGCAGCCCTGACCCCACGCCGGCCCTGAGTCTCGGGGAGTCGGGCGGCCGTGCCATCTCTGTCCTCCCGATAAACAGCAGAGCCAGGGTCCGACGGTGGGTGGGGGCGTCACATCCGGGGACTGGTCCACTGCCCTTGGCCAGCCTGGGCTTGGCTGCCTCTTGCATCTGGCCCAGTCGTCCAGGAGAGGTGCCACCATCGGGCTCAAACCCGGCCCCCTGGATCGGGAAGTTCAGGTTCAGCTCAGTGCCAAGGACCGAGACCTCTCTGGGGTAAGAAGAAGAGAGGGGCCTGAAGGCCCCAGGAGACAGGTGCAGCCTGCGGAGGCCTGTGCTCGGCCCGGAGTCCCTCCAGCCTCAGCCTGTCTGCCCCTCCCTGGGGCTGCCCCCCCCACCCCCCCCACCCCTCCCCCCGCCCTGTGTTGTCTGGCACAGCCATCCCTCTGGGCGGACTGCCCCGCCCCCAGCCTGGCACGCAGCAAAGCGCTCCCAGCTGCTCCGTGCTGCACACTTCAGCACAAAACCTCCCCCCCCACGCCCGGCGGAGAGAACCAAATGTTCCGCCGTTACGCAAGCTCCCCGCTCCCTGCGTGCGGTCTGCGCGGGCGAGCGGCTCCTCCGGGAGGCCCTGGGGCCGGGGCGCGGGGTGTCCGTGCAGAAGCCGCTCCCCGCGCCCGCCCTGCCCGCCACGGGGCCGGGGCGGGGGTCAGCACCTGTCCCCACACACCCACCCGCCATCCCGGGGCCCGCCCAGGGCAGGTCAGCTCGGGTCCACTCGGGGGAGAGGGGCGACCACTCAGCCTTGTGGCGGCCACCAGGCTGCCGCCCGCGTGGGACAGAGCAGGGGCCGGACCCTCGGACGGGGGCTCCACACCGAGCACAGGCTGTGCCGGCCCAGCCGGAACGCCCTGTCACCGCATCCTCGCAGCCCGAGAGGAGATGCTGTTGTCGCCCCCGGTCACGGAGCACAGGCTTGGAGCGGGGCCCCACTGAGAGCTTCGAACAAGGAGGCCTCGGAGCAAGGATCCAGACCAGCCACAGCGCCCCCGGGGTGCGCTGCTCTGTGAACCACGTGGGCAGCGCCTGCACCTGCGTTCCAGGCAGGCGGAGCCACGCCCCCCACCACCCAGCGGCCCCAGTGGTTCCCGGGTGGGAACCCAGGATGAAGGGATGGAGGCCCGGGGCGAAGGAGCCGAAAGCAGGGTCGGCAGGGGCGTCTGCACCCCCGTGTTCCCGGCTGCGCTCCTCACAGCGGCCGGCAGGGGCGCCGGCCCCGTGTCCGTCGACCACATGCGGTCCCTCCGCAGGCCGAGGATCATCGGCCTAGTAAAGGGAGGGGCTCTGACCCCTGCCGCCACCCGGAGGGACCTGGGGGACGTGATGCTGGGGAGAGAAGCCAGACGGGAGAGGACAGGACCGTGTGGTCCCGCTGACAGCAGATGCCCACCCACAGAGGCAGGAAGTGGACAGCGTCCCGAGGGCGGGAGCAGGCGTGGGCGGGACCGTCTGAGGGGGCGGAGCTCCAGAGGTGTGTTTCACAGCCACGTGCGTACTCAGACCACACGGACCTGTGCTGACACTGGGTAAGGGGGCGAAGTTTACCTTCCGTGTTCTCTGCCCCCCCTCACACACACATGCACACGCACACACACACCACCCCCGTCACTGTCAGAACTGCCGTGTTTGGGGAGCACTACCTGCACGCCCCCTGTACTGTTGTGAGGATCTGACCTGCCAGCAGGCGGCCCCACGGCCCGGCACCCACGCCCCTCACTAGGTGGCTCTGCAGCCCCTCTCGCTGGCCATGGGACTGGCTTCCTCCAAAACAGATGACCAGCGTCGTGGTCCCACATGGGGCCTCGGGAGGCTGCCCGGTCTCTGCTGCCCCTCCCGCCCCGTCACCACTGCCCGCCAGCGGAGTGGCGTGTGGCAGGAGCAGAGCTCCGCCAGCCACGCCAGCTGGGGGCGCCCCGGAGCAGCCGACAGGCCACACATGTGCGACACCGGCTGGGACAGGAGAGCCCCAGGCGAACCCGGCCTCAGTTGCCGACCTGTGGCCTCCTGGGGTAAATACATGCTCACTGCTGGAGGTCACCGGCATTCGGGCCACCGTTGGGCTGCGGTATCTTGCCAGCAGATGACCACCCATACAAACTCACTCCTGTACGTAGCTGCTCCAGTGCCTGCGTACACAGCACCTACTCTCCATCCAGGGCCTTAGCTGCTGGCTTAGCTCGTGGTGCCCACAGTTCGGGGGCACCAGATTGGGAGCCAGAGCTGATGATGCTGTGATCAAAGGCTGTGACAGGCTTCGAGCAGGGGCCGGGCAGAAGCCCAAGGGAAGGGCGCATGTCCAAGGCGTGCCAAGTCAGGGAGGCTTCCTGGAGGAGGAGCTGCTGGAATGGAAGCCTGGAGGAGCGCGAGGCAGCCTGGGAGGGGCGTGTGTGGCAGCTGCAGCAGCAGGGGAGGCGTCTCAGGAGGAAGGAACAAGGTGAAGGGCGGATTGGCTGTGGGGACAGGCCGGGCTGCTTGAAAGGACCGCAAGGGCACTGGGAAGTTGCGCCGGGCCATTTTGGAGCCGGGCCTGTATCCCGGGGGCCCGCGGGACTGCGGATCAGACGCGCAGTTGAGAAAGATCAGCAGGGCCGCGGTGCGCACCCAGGAGACGGCTGCGGAGCGTGCACATCCGCGCCGCCGCCGCGAGGCCCGGCCGCAGAGCTGGCGGTGCCTGCGCCAAGGTGCACAGGGACGTCCCCAGACCATCAGGAGCCGCAGTGGCCAGCTGTCTCAGCTGCCCTTCCCCCCGCTGGCTCCTCGCGGGTAGCGAGGCGGAAACCAAGGTTGTCCCGCGGCCCACCGCTCCACCATCGCGCTGACGCCCCAGGGACCCCTGGGGTGGCAGAAAGGAGGACTTCTGCCAAATGTCCGCCCCCTCCCCGCCCAGTCAGCTGGCCGGCACCCGCTGCAGAAGCCGCCCTGCCCAACAGGCCCCCCTCCCCCTTGTGCATCCGTGGGGAGTGAGTGTGCGGACTCTGGGTGGGCGCCGACCCCACGCAAAGGTGGCCCCTGGCCCCGCACCCTGGCACCGTGCCCCGCGGGCTCCCTGACACCGGCCAGACGCCACCCCCGTCCGGCAGCACCACCCCCCGGCATCCATCACGCCGGCGAAGAGAAACACAGACACTGCCGCATCGCGTCCCGGGATTAATGTCCCCGCTGCGAAAACAAACCTCACGTCTTCCCGCCAACATTTATTTTTGATAAATGCTGTGACTTTGCCTTGACATTTCGGAAGCAGCGGGAGGCCATTACCCGGTGACAATGTTCTATTCCACTGACATTATCTCTTAATTATAATATGCAAGTAATGCTGGAAAAAACGGCCCATAAATAGCTCATTTGGAGTCGCGGCGCTGGGCCCTGTCGGGAAACGCGGAGCGGTTCCACTCAGCCCCGGCAAACGAGGGAAGACAAATGGGCGTCTGGGGCCGCCTGCGGCCTGCCCCTCCCCCGGCGCAGCTCCCGGTGCAGGAGGTGGGGGGGAGGGGAGGGTCTCGGGGTGTCCCCTGGGCTCCCCAGCCCCTCTCCTCCACCCCCACCCGCTGGAACAGAGGCCCCTCGCCCCCACTGCCGCTGAACAGCCGCCAGCTTCCGCCCTGCACGGCGGTTCGCTAGGTCGCACAGAGGGGACAGGCAGGGATTTTTTTTTTCCAGGAAATTAATTCCGTCCGGGGGCAGGGAGGTCGAGAGAAGAGCTCCTGGAGGAAATCTTACTCTGCCGCTCCTCTGGGGCCTCAAGGGCGGAAGAAACATTCACCAAAGGTCAAAGGGAGGGGCCCCGGTCCCCGGACGGCAACAGCGGCTCTGGAACTGGTGGGGAAGGACATGTGGACATTGCCTGAGACCCGGGGGACAACGAAGGAGGTTTCAGAGACTCGCAGGACAAACAACAGTCTCTCCCTCTGTTTGGCTGCCTGGTGCTCAGTGTGGCTTCGGCCAGGCTGGGGACAATGGGGGAGGGCACGCAGGGCCAATGGGCCCCCAGGGGGTGCCCCACACCCTCCGCCCAGCCCTTCACCAGCTTTGAGGGGTCTGTCCCAAGAGGCCAGGCTCCGAGCAGGGCGGCGGGCGGTGGTGACCCCCGGACACGGCAGCACTGAGCGAGCGAGGCTGGCCAGGAAGTGACAGTGTGCCCCTTCTCAGAGCGCTGACCACCTCGGGGAGGGCAGCCCAGGCAGGTGCGAGGGGCCAGTGGGTCCCCAGTCTTCGGATTTTGAAAAAGTGGCTGAAACGCACATGTCTATGTGAAATCCCTTGATTTTTAAATATTGGCCACTAATCTGGGGTTTTCCCCTGGATCAAACTCGGGGTTGCCCGAGTCAGCAGGCCTGCGGGGTTGCACCCTCCGGTCTGGCCCCGGGCCACTGCTTTCCCCGGGAGATGACCCCGCATAGACGTGGAGTTACCCCAGAACCTGCCCTGCCCCGGGACCGTGGCCAGAGACAACAAACCGTGCTGGCTCCCTGACAGTGGGCCCCAGGGGACAGACACCTGAAGTTCACTGACCCTTCGCCTGCCTCTGACCCCCAGAGTGCCACGCCAGATCAGGGCTGCACAGCCGGCCTGCATCCGCTGGCCGAGCCAGGTTGCCTCACCGGTGCCGAGGGGGAAAGGACGTCAGCCTGCCCATCTGAGGGTCACCCCGCATGGGAGGGACGGCGGGATGAGCCTCAGCGGGACACCTGCACGCAGCAGGCTCACAGCCCCGGGGGCGGAAATAACCAGAACCAGAATCAGCTAGAAGACAGCGCTTTGGTGCGGTTTCCGGAAGCAGGGCGGGGCCCAGGCCTGCGGTGGCCCCTCTGTCCCCTTGTTCCCAGAGAAAACAAGAGGGACCAGCACTGGGGACACCCGCAGACTTGGGAGCAGAAGACCTGGGTTTGCACCCCAGCGGCCTAACTACGGCACTGGGCAGCTCTGAACAGCCCACTCAACCTCTCTGAGCCTCAGTTTCCCCAATTGTAGCGGGGTGAACTCCTCCTTGTAGAACTTTGGGGGGCTGAAAGGCATAGATGGTGCGAGGACTGGGCCATAAAGAGGCACCTGGGCCCCGCCTGGGAGCTCAGTGGGTTAAAGGTCACCCTGTAACCACAAGGTTGCGAGGTGCATGGCTGGTCAGAGTACAGGCCTGGGTTGCAGGTTTGATCCCCGACTGGGGTGCATATGGGAGTCAATCAATTGACATTTCTCACTCTCTCTCTTTAAAAAGTCCATAAACACGTTCTCAGGTGAGGATTTAAAAAAAAGCCCGGTGGAAAAGGGAGAGGCCTCTCAGAAGCTCAGAGCACCCTCTTTTTCCACAGCTCCTGTTTCACGCGTGGAGGGGGCCGGCGCCTGCGTGGGGAGCCTCCCACCCTCGGGGTTTCGGAGGAGTGCGGAGCCCTCCTGCCCAGCTCCGTGCGGAGGTGTCTTTCTTGTACCGGCTCCCGGGCCAGGTCCACGCTTGGCGCCGGAGGCCGGACTCCGAGACTGACGTCGCGGAGGGCGGCCTGGGGCGGTCTGGCCGGAACCGTTCACGACTCCCACGGCCTTCCTGCTGCCTCCTCCGAAGACGACGGCTCCCCAGGCCTGCCTGTCTGCCACCACGGGGCCCGAGCGCCTGCCTCTGCCTCCACCGCGGGCCCAGAACCAGCCGACGGCTCCGTTTTCCTCTCGCACCGACTGCGGAAGGAGACGGCCACCGTGTCGCTGGCACAGAAGCTCCGTCAGGGATCAGGGACCAGCGTCTGTTCTGCTCACCAGTCTGTCTCGTGCCCACAGCAGGGCCTGGCGAGGCCTGGGTGCTCAATGGATATTTGTGGAGTTCATGAAGGAGGCTCTCGTTTACTGAGGGCTCTTTCTGAGCCGGATGCCGCGCCAGCCCCTCCAGTGCCGTGTTCCCCCGAGTCCCCGCTACGTTCCAGGAGGTGAGCTGTATCGGTCTGGGCAGTCCAGGTTATACTGCAGCAAAAGAACAGCTCCCCAGGGCTCAGCCGCTTAAAGTAGCTAAGACCTATTTCTGACAAGTTCACGTGGGCTATGCTCCACGCAGTCCTCCTCCCGGGGCCCAAGGGGACGGAGCAGCCACCATCTCTGGTGCTGCCAGTCCCCAGGGAGAGGGAAAGGACTCAAGAAGGTTCTTACCTCTGCAATTCAACGGAGCCGCCCAAGAACTCAAAGTGATAGATGTTCTACTCTCAGCTCATTGGCCAGAACGAATCACGTGATCCCACCCAACCACTAAGGGCCAAGAAGTGGCGTCCTCCCAGGTTCCCAGAAGCTGGAAGCTGGATTTGCTGTGCACACCACGCACAGCTCCCACCTTGGCATTGTTATTGTCCCCGTTGTTCCAGATGAGGATGTGCAGGCTCAGAGAGGTCAAGTGACTGGCCCGAGGTCACCCAGCCTAGTAAGTAGCGGGTCTGGTAGTCACATCCCGTTCTGACTCCAGAAACTAGAGTCTCAGCTGTTACCATGGATAAGCCCCAGCGTATGGTGTTTAATCCTGTTTTTGCAGAAGAGAAACACATCCAGTGAATCAGGCTGAGGAAAAGCACCCGCCTACACAGCTCCAGCAGGGGGCGTGGCGCCGCGGATCCGTACCCTTGAATCGCACAACTCCCCAGCAGGGGACAGCTCGAAAACTGACCAAGTCCTGTCCGAGACGCCTGCCATCGGCCGGCATAGCCTTTTATTTCATCGGAATTCGGTGCCAGTAATTAAAAATCAGTAGATTTTGCATTTTCAAAAGCCATCTCCCTCTGAAAATGAAACAGAAACATTGGCGGACTCGGCAACAATAGTCCGCGCCCCGGAGAGCGGCTGTGGGCGGACCCAAGGGAGGACAGAGAGGCAGCCGGGCGGAGCGCGAGGGACGGTGCCATTAGCCCGGAACCGACGCACAAAGCGCTGCTTGCTTTAACCTCGGGCCCAACAGCCACGCTTTCACACTTCAACATGTTTTCATCGCAGTCTTAACAGGGACGGTGTCAACTGTGCGCCTTCGGAGTGTTCAAGTGTCGCATTAGGGGGAGGCACAGCACCAGCCAGCCCCGCCCACACCCACCGGCTGTCCCGCCAAGCTGGCTGCAGGGCACGCCTCCTCCCTCTGGCCCGCACGCACTCCAGCCACGCTACCCTTCAGCGACCAAACACGTGGCCCTCCGGGCGCGTTCACACTGCTGCCTGGCTCTGGGGGGCGTCTGCGCTCGCCTCTGCTGATTACACACATCCCTTGAAGAAGCTAGTTTTACACACACAGGATAGCCACGCAATGACTGACACGCGCAAACACGCCCATGAGCTGTCTGACAGCGACACCCCCTGGTGACACACGGTATTACAGCTCAGCGCCAAAAAACCCCTGGTCAATACAGCAGGTCCTGTTACCGATAACGTCCTTTCCGTCAGGGTCCTGTTGTTCTGATGTTGATGAGACGCTGTAGGAGCTTCACCCTTGTCTGTATCGATCAGCCTGTGATGGAGCTGGTCTCATTGTACATCGTTTCCTTTCGAGTAGCAGAACCTACTCGTGACGTTGATCGGGGATTTTCTGTACTTACACTGTGTCCTGGATGTTAGGGTTTGTTCCCGAACTGCCCTGTGACACATTTCAAAGTCCTCTCTAATGACTTTCAGCCCAGAGCGCATAAACGCCCCTTTTTACCATCCTCACTTGGACCTGAGACACACACGGGGCAGGGTTAGGGCTCCCGGCGGGCGCGGAGGGGTCCAAGTGACCTGCCTGGGGGGCGTGGTGTATCCGGGCCCCCTGGGCACACAGCACACAGCTCTAGCCTCCGAGCCCCACCCCTTCCCGGGCTGCTGCGGCTGCCGCGTGGGAGGAGCCACGTCCCTCACACACAGACACGGCTGTCTCTGCCACAGCCAGAGACCACGGAGCCCAGCAGGACCAGCGACGTCCCGGGGGGCGGGGGGGGGGGCGGGTCTCTGTCCCCTAAAACGGAAGCAATCCCTGCGGCCCAGACAAAGGGCAGATGGGGCAGGTCCCGGAAACAGACGGAGCATCCAGAGACCAAGGGCTGTCCCACGGTTCTGAAAAGCTGCTGCAGGGCCGGCCAACAGTTTCTTCCCGCCTTGCACAGCCGTGTGCTGTTCCGCCGACCCATCTGCTGAGATGAGCCCCTGGGGGCGTGGAAGTCCCGTTTCGTAATGGGCGCCGAGGAGGTGAACGGGATCTGGGTTGCAGAAACGCGCATCGGGGCCAATGTTGCTCACACATCTGTTCCTTCGAGCAGACAGCGAACGGCTCCATCTCAGAGGCCCCCTCATCGGCCCCCACGGAGACTTCCAGATGTCGTCAGGTTTGCTGTGGCTAAGGCTGCGCCCTGAAATCTGCAGATGCCCACGACTCCAGACTCCAGGACACGGCCCTTGGGAAAGGCAGGCCTGAGACCCTCAGGGGCGGTCCCCCGAGACTTCGGGGTGTCAGAAAGCAGTCCTCACCAAAGCAGCACCTTAATCAAAACCCCTGGGTGGCTTCCCCTCTCTCTTCCTCCCTCTCCCTGGAGTCCAGCTGTGGGCCTTGCAGAGCCAGGCCCTCCCTTCAGGAATGTCCACTCTCTCTGCTCCCACCGCCCTCACTCCCACCCAGCCTGTCGGGACCGAGCCTGGGTGGTCCTGGGCTGGGAGCTCTCCGGAGTGGCGGGGCTCGCGTGGTGTTCAGGGCCTCATTCTGGAGTCGGGTTGCATTTGGGGGAAACGAGTCTTGCAGCCTCCTTTCGCCTGCCAGACACCTCAGATTCTCCAGCCTCAGGACCTGCCTGGACCCTTGGCTGGAAACGATGCTCCTTGAAGCGGGCTCCCCCCGTGTGGCTCCGGAAGGAATGAGAAGAGGTGGGAGTCTCGGGTGGCCAGCCACGGCCTGGCTTCCCGGCAGTCACAGCCACGTGGGGCGCCGGCTGAGATCACGTGCCTCGGACCGACCGGCTGCCAGAGTTCAAATCCACACTCTGACACTCACCAGCCATAAAACCTTGGGCTCTGAACTTCCCCTCCCTGTGCCTCAGTTTCCTCATCTGTAAAATGGGAGGGGGGATAATAACAGCCCTTACCTGGGTTACCAGGAAGGCACACGTGTCAAGTGGAAGTGTGCGGTGGGCGTGAGCGCTGGGTAGCCATTGGCGGGGCTGACTTAGGAGACAGTGGGAATATGCGGTCCCAGCTGTGGCCTGTCTGGGCCAACCGTGGCCAGCATCCGAGATTTTATATCTGCGGGGCGTCTCAAGTTTGGGGCGGAACTGGGCTGGTCCCCGAGGGACCGAAGGCAGCCATCGGGGCCCTGTGCTCAGGTCAGTCCCACAGTGAGACCGAGGGGCCGCTCTCGTGAGACAGGGGTGAGCGTCCTGTCCCAGCGCCCCGTCCCCCAGACGAAAGGGATCGCAACCACTTCCCATTCCCATACCCTGCCCTGCCTGGGCCAGATGCTGTTCTTTCCGTTGTTACAACCCCCCCAGCTCACACAGGCATTGCACACTTCAGGGCACTCCGACGGGTGGGAGCCGTGACCTCGTTAGCTGGACACACACAAGGGAGCACCGTTCGGGTGGCCCCGGTCCAGCAGGTTTTCATTTTTACCGTTAATGTGCCCAGAAACCACTGCTCAGCCCACCAGCGGCTCCGGGTGAGTGCAGGCCTTTGCCCCGTGGGCCCTGGCTGCCCGCCCTGCCTCCCTGGTGGCCATGCCTGCAGTCCAGGCCTCTGGCGGGCCCTGGGCAGGACTGCCCCCCCCCCCCCCCCCCGCAATACAGACTGAGGAGGGAGGGGGCGCTGAGGAGCAGGCCGAGGAAGAGCGGTGCGCACAGGGGCAGCTGCACCCAGGCCGACTCTGCGCTCTCAGGTCACTGTTTCGACAGAGGCTTGTTCACACGCACACTGGAGGAGTCGGGCGCCGCCCCAGGCGCTGGGGACGCAGCGGTAACCCCACAGGCGGCGCCTGCCCTCGGGGCCTTACCGCCTGAGGATGGGGGCCGAGCACAAGCAAGCAGAGAGCTGAGTGCAAAGAGCAGGTCCTCGCGGGGCCCGGAGAGGGAAAAACGAGGAGAAGCGCCCTCTCCTAGAGGAGTCTCTTAGGAAGCGAGAAGGGAGGAGGGGCCAAGAACATGCCTCAGTTTCCTCCCCTCCTCCCTGGCCCGGTGCTCCGCAGGTTCCGAGGCACAAGCAGGGGGCAAGGGGGGTTTTGCAAACTTAGGCATCTCCTCCCCCCCGGATCCCTCCGCACCCACACCTGCCCGCGGTGAGATTCCCTCACAGACCAAGAGCGATCCCGGCCCTCCCCGGCACGAAACCCTCCGCTGGCTTCTCTCCCACCGCGTTCAAGATCCGGACTGCGGGGCCTGCGGGCGTGGCGCCTGCCTAACTCTCCAGCCTCGCCTCCCTCCGCGCTCACTGCACTCCGGCCACGCCCCACCACTCCCGGTCTGCGCGTCGCTGCCTCAGGGCCTTTGCACCTGTTTTCCCGGTTCCTTCAGATCCTTCAGGATTCAGCGTAAAAGGCACTTTTCAGGGGACACTTTTGGAAACAGTCACTAAGTAGCACCCCCGCCTCCAACCTCCTCTCATCGCGTCACCTTGCTTTTCTTTCTTCCCCGGCGCCCACTGCTCTCTGAGGTATCTGTCACCATCCCGTTCATTTACCTGTCACCGTCACCCCCCCCCTGGAATGCAGCCCCTGAGGGCAGGGCCCCCTCCTGCCTTGTCTGCCCCTCCGTTTCCGAGGTGGGTGGCGCCGGGGCTCTGTCAGCTCCAAGCAGATCCCTTCCGACGGCCCCTGGGGCCCTGCCTTCCTGTGCCTTCACGGTCGAAACCCAGCACCTGCTGGTCTTCCTGGGACACCCGCCCTCCTGCGACACCCCTGGGCCCAAGGACCTTTGTTTCAGCGCCTCCGACTGGGGACCCCACCCAGAACAAGTCCCGATATGGGTGTGTGACACATGCATGGCCGGCCCCCAGCAAACACTCTTGAATAAACGAGTGAACAAAGGAACTAACACACTGACCCCGACGCTCACAGCTTGACCCCCAGTGCCGTGCAAATGCTCCGCACACAGCAGGTGTCTAATCAATGCTCGCTGGAGGCCTGGCCCTGAGATGTTTTGTATAGTCCTAGCCCCGCAGAGCATGCTTGCACGTCCACTTCTATTCCACGCGCACGGGGGTCCCCAGAGAATCGTGGAGCAGTGGCCTTTGCTCCCATGGGTGGGAAGCTGAGGCTCAGAGAGGGGCCAGACCCCCCAGGCCGCCCGGAGGCTGCCACGGAGCTGGGGTCAGTAGGCAGGGGCTCCCCCAAGGCCGCAGCCTCTCCGTGCCACGGTGAGCGAGAGCCAGCACCACACGGCCCTGGCTCTTACCTTACGGGTGCTATTCTCGCCCACGAGACCCTCGGAGAGGGTCAAAACCCCCTTGAAAATCTAAAGAATATTAATAAAGCGGTTCCCAGAAAAATAAATGGCCAGAAGCATGCATAAAATAAAGCTTCTTAAGATCACAAGTTCCTGGAGCCAGGCTGCGACCTCAGGAGACAACCAACCCCAAGTTAAGGAACACCCTAAGAGGTCACCTGCAGCCCCTGTCAGATGGCGGGACTCTGAACAACCTGTGTGCACAGGTCGCCCCCAAGCGGCCAGGCCAGGAATTGCCCAGAAGCGCAGCGCCCGGGCCGGTGGAGCGCGATTTTCTCAGCAGCCACGGAGACGGGACTTGATTGACAGTCAGGGTGGGGACGTGCTACGCGCGCACTTACACAAGGGGTGAACTTCGTGACAGCGTCCACTTTCAGAGACCGTCTCAGGCTGCTGCATAGAGAACGGACCGCACCGGACACACGTGAGAACCGGTGCCCGTGGGCCAGGCTGGCAGAGCCTCCGGGGAAGGAGCGGGGCGACCAGCGGCCTTGGCCAGGACAAGCCCAGCAGCGTGGGCTGGGGCCCGGAGCCCCCGCCCCGGAGCCCAGCGCGAGGAGCCGCCAACGTAGAGCGCCCCGCCCTCCCTGTGGGCAGGTAGCGCGGGATGAGCTTATTCCCACCTTTATCCGGAGGAGGATAAAGCCACCCTGGGGGGCTGACTCGCGGTGCCCCGCGCGCCCTCGGTAGACAGGCGTCGAAGGAACGACTACCTGGCGGCGCGAAGGGACACAGAGCAGCGCGAGTAGCTGTCCGGGTTGAGCATATTGCGGTTCCCCGCGCCCTTGCAGGTACCAGGGCCTTCGGCGGCTGACCCCGTGACTTGGGTTTACCGCTTTTGGTATTCTAGAACATTCTAGCATCAACGCGGGTACAGACACAGGGTCCCAGAAATTCTGAGACGGGGATGGCGGAGCGAGTAGAAGTGACCAGGGCGCCTTCCTGGAGAAGGGGCACGGCTGGTGTCGGGCCTCCGGCGGTGACCAGGGCCGAGAGGAGGGGTACCTCCCACAAGGGGTGGGCCCTTCCTCCACAGGAAGGGTGAGGGGTGGGGGCGCAGTCCTTGAAGAGGGCGGGTCCGGCAGTCCTGGGGAACACTTCACACTCTCATAGTCACGTGTGTCTTTACTGGAGCGGATCCTGGAACAAATACCCCTTGTCCACCGGACTCATGTGTTCAGAAACCACTGCTTTTTTAAGAAAATCCTTTTTTAAAAAAATAATTTATTTATTCAGTTTTAGACAGAGAGGAAGGGAGGGGGAAAGAGAGGGAGAGAAATATCAATGTGTGGTTGTCTCTTGAGCGCTCCCCACTGGGGACCTGGCCAGAAACCCAGGCAGGCGCCCTGACTGGGAATCGAACTGGCGACCCTTTGGTTTGTAGCCCACGCTCAATCCACTGAGCCCCACCAGTCTGGGCTAAGAAAATTCTTTTAAGTAAAAAAAGCGAGTCAAATGAAAGACAAACACGAAGTTAGCCAAGCCTCACAGTACGTGGGAGGCTGGGGTGTGGAGTGAAGACATGGGGAGAAGACTCAGGGTCAAAGGCACTCCGGAGAAGTCCTCCGAGCAGGGCCGTGCTGGGCCGGGCGCAGAACCCCTCCGGGCCCTGGCAGCCCGAGCACAAGGTCAGACGGTCTCTACCTCTCCGAGGCCCAGGGGAGCTGTCAGCCGGGTGTAGGAGCCCAGGTGGCTCCGAAACACAAATCAGTTTAAACCTAAAAGATGCCCTGAAGAGAGATGCCCACAATGAGACGTGTGCAGGGCAGGTCCGCCTCTCCTGGGGACACACACAGTGGGACGCTCTATGGTGAGTGTCCTTTTCTCTTTCATGAGCAGGTCGGGCTGCTGGCACAAGTTCAAAGTGTCTGTGACGAAGCTCAGACCCAGAGACGTCCCCCAGCCTCCCCACGGTCGCCCAACTGAACCTGGGGACACTGGGCTTGGCTGGCCAAGGGGAGAGACCGCAGGAGTTTCGAGGAAATCATCCTCTAGCCTGGACTTCCTGTGAGCCTCGGGCTTGTAGGTGACCCCCAAGCAGGCCCAGGGGACGCCCCCAGCCCTTGCGGGAGCCCCCACCCCGCAGCAGCCAGGCGTGGGACCCCCCCCCCCCGGTTCTCTGGACCCCCGGATACTGGTGTTGAGAGCTGGTCTAAAGATTGGGTAATCCTTTTGCAACCGCGTCGGTGGTTTCCGCTTTGTTGCTTCTGTACAAATGCAAACAAAGGTCAGACAGGCTCGGCAGCTGACGGAGCAGTAAACATGCTTCTTGATGACAGATGGCCATCAGATTTTTGCTCATTACTCGGGAGTATAACGAGAATTGAATGACACTGTCATCAGGGACATCGCTTAGACTCTGAGCTACTTAGCCAGGTAAACAAGCCTCCTGGACCTGCCATCTGCAGAGATAAGAAGGAAATGCATGACAAGATCAGTCTCCTCCCGGCCACGAGTAATGCTCGTGCACATGCACCTGAACCGGTTGGCGGGGAGAGGAAGGCTCATTCATCTCATTACCAGATACATTTCCATGCAAATAACAACTGCCACGAGATGCAACAAGTGACTACAAGTTTGAAGCACAGAGCACCGAGGTGCCGGCAAGCACACGGCGCCGATGAGCCATCAGACCTCGTGGGCGGGAGCACAGACCGGCTCTGCGGCCGGGAGGGTTGTCTGGCAGAGCCTGGGGAGGCTGGGCCCCAAGTCCCCCCCCCCCGGACCCGGCCATCCTGTTCCTGGGGGTTTTACTTAAGACAAAGGGAACTCTGTGTTTCCACCAAAACCAGTACAGTCATGTTTAAACCAGCTTTATTTTTTTTGTAATGAGCCAGCACCGGAAACATTTTAAACTCCAACTTGTGAAGAGCTAAAAACCTGGGGCACAGGCACACAATGGAATTCTACTCAGCAATAAAGAGAAACCAACTGTTGATAGTATGTGACAACACGGGTGAATCCCAAGTCGTTATGGTGGGTGAAGGGCGCCAGTCTCAGAGGCCGCGCACTGTATGGCTGCATTTCTGTGACGCTCTGGGGAGGGCGAAGCTATCTGGGTGCCGAGGGCTGGGTCTTCCTGGGGCCTTTTCCTAGAGAAGCAAAGTGGACGGAAGTAGGGGGGTGGGGCGAGACGGTTCCGGACCCGGACTGCGGTGGACTGCTTGTGTCTGCACGTGCGTTACAGCTCCTAGACCCGGGCGCACACAGCACGTCCACCTGGCCAGCTTTAACATGTGCATGAAAGGAAGATGCATTCCAGTGACGTTTGCTTCTTTTCCCAACACGGAACAAAATGTGGGACGCACTGATATTGTTCTGACCGGTGGGATGCCTGAAGTTGAAGGACAATCCGGACCAAAAAAACCAACAACCCTTTATGGTCACAAGAAAAACCATTAAATGTCCGTTTCAGTCTGTACAGAGGTCCCTGTTGCAGAGAAGTCACTGAAGGATTAATGAGACTTGAAAGCACACATTATACAACATTTAGTTAAAGTCCTAGGGGGAAGGAAGAAGGAAATACACACTCAAGGGGGGAAAGCTACGATTTCTGACTGCAAGAGTCTGTGCCGTGTTTCAATGGCATACACTCTCATATTTGGACCACTCTGGGCCCACGAAGTGTTTAATTTAAAACATCCACGAGGACGGACACTGAGTGGGAAAGTTTACCCTCTGTAACTATCTGAATTGTTTTCATGCAGGGCAGAGGGGCGGGCGCCAGTGAATTTGGGAGCCACGAGCGCACATCCCGGGAGGTCCTGCACCCAAACCCGTCGCCCGAGGACCTGCCCGGGGTCTCTGGCGTCATCACGGCGCCTCTTCAAGTAATCACAGTTCTCTGACGTCACCGCAGCGCCTCTTCCATCATCGTCACGCCCGATTTGTCAAAGCGTCTCTGTATCCTGGGGCGGCTTACGTCACCACAGCAACAGAACATCATCAGCATGGCGACGCATGCGGCGTGTGGGACTATGTCACGTCACACGTCATCACGTCAACGCTACGTCACCACAGCTACCTAGTTACCCAGGTGCCGCTAAATCACTAGGGCTGGCGACGTCTACGTCACCACAGCATTGCCTACGTCATCGTGGCTGGTTATGCTAGTCATCACATGAACACGTACACAAGGGGACGCTACGTCCTCACGGCGACGCCGCTCGCGTCCTCGCCGCCGGCACCAGCCCGGGGCAGGGCTGCACAGCGACCTCCTCCCTTAGCAGTGTTAAAGTTACCCTCAACGGTAGCGCTGGTGTGAGGGTGAATGCATTCAGTTTTAAAACATCTTTTCATCCCTGGCTGGAGTAGCTCAGTGGATTGAGCGCGGGCTGCGAACCAAAGCATCGCAGGTTCGATTCCCAGTCAGGGCACATGCCTGGGTTGCAGGCCACGGCCCCCAGCAACCGAACATTGATGTTTCTCTCTCTTTCTCCCTCCCTTCCCTCTCTAAAAATAAATTAATTAAATCTTTAAAAAACAAACAAACGTTTTTTCAGCCTGAAAGTTCGGGGTCTGTCTTGTGTTTTTTACACAAATGATACTTTTGCGGGCCCCTGAACGGCCCGCCGAGCCCTGCGGAGGAGGGGCCCCGCCCGGCTCAGGGTGCACAGACGCGTCGACTGGCCACCAGGGGGAGCCCGTCCTGCCTGTGCAGGAGGCGAACCGACCTGTAGAGAAGTTTGGGTCAGTTTGAGCCGAACTGACCATTGCCGGGAGCCATCTCAAGGCCTCGAGAAAATGCCCTGGAGAAGGGCCGTTTTAGAGCTTATTTTATACATCAAAACCAGAGGGGAAGCTGTAGGGGGCCACATGAAATCCTCGGGCGGTAGGTTAGGGGAGCCAGAGAAAGCACAGGCCGGGGGTGGGGGGCGGTCTGGGGTTGGATGAAAGGAAAACGGGGAGACAGACCCTGCGGTTCCGCGGGTGGGCGCTGGGTAGTTCGTTAATGTTCACGGCGCACGCAGAGGGCCTTTGCACCAAACACCACTGTGGTGGGAGGTCATGCCCCGGGTGGGGCGGGGTGGGGCAGCTTCTGGAAAAGATCACTCTGACATTTCTCAGAGGTATGTTATTTTAGATGCAAAAACACAGCAATCTCCCTGCGGGTAAAGATTGACCTTTGTCGGGGAAGGTTCCCGCCCAGGACGCACCTGCCTGCCGTGACCTGCTTTCGGTCGGCAGCGCTCGTGTGCAGACCGTCCTGCGAGTTTATTGTCAAGGTCGCTGAGTCTGTGAGACCTGCGGTGCGGGCCTGCCCTGAGCTCGTCCGGGTTGGCCAGCCGCCCCTTTTTCGTCCACGCTCCCGACGCCAGCAGCGGCGTCAGGGGGTGGAGAGGGGGCCGTCGCTGCCGCAGGGTTGCAAACGGTGCCCCACCCCCAAGAGACCCCGAGTCCCGAAAGAAACTGGTCCAACCGCGCTGAGGTCCCCGACACACCCCTGCTCCTGGCGCAGTGCCTAGCGTGGCGCAGCAGAGGAAGGAAGAAGAGAATGGCGTGTGTGTGCAATGGGGGAAAACGGGAGACCGCCGCCATCCCGTGGGGAGGGCGGGTGTGAGCGGCTGTGCCTGGGAGGCCGTGCAGCCTGCGCACAGGACCAGGTGACTGGCAGAGGAGCCAGGGGCAATGTCCAAGACAGGGACCGGCGAACAGTGTCCAACGGGGATGGAAAAAGACGAGGACGAGTAACCCTCAGAGATCTGAATAATGGTGGCAAGCTTGTATGGCCTCTCCTGTGCACCCGCTCTAAGTCCCTGAGTGTGCTCGCACATGAGCTCCCCGAGTCTCACCGGGCCCCACTAAGAGGTGGGTGCCGTTACCACCCCTTTGCAGGCGGAGGAACTGAGGCACCGAGCGGTCAGGTGAGTTTGCCTGAAATCACAGAACGAGGAAGAGGCAGAGCTTAGGTACAAGTCCAGGCCCGCGGGCTCCCACCCACTCCCTTACCCGCTGCTTTTCTGCCATTTGTGTGACAAGAGAAGGCAGGAACCCAGAACGGCACCCCACAGGCCCCTCGGTTGGCACAGAAACGCATGGAAAACAGGGCCCAGCGGGGTCTGCGCCAAAGCGGCCAAGTCCCTGAGTGGTGGTTGCAGTGGCCTCGGAGCCCACGCTTTCTGCACCGGAGCCGCGCTCGTGCAGCTCGGACGGACAGTGTGAGCCCACACCGCACTGACGCTGTGAAACACAGAGGCCGGTCAGCCGCCCAGCCCATGAGAGACACGTGGCCGCTTCCAGAAAGGGGCCATTGACTCCAGAGAGCCCGCCACGGGAAGCCGCCCCCCACCCGCCCCACCAACAAAGAGGCTGCCCCAGACTCCACTGTTTGCTTTTAAAAAAGTTTATTACTTACATAGTGACTTATTTTTAAAAGATGATACAACTCATGTTTCTTCCAGTAGAAAAGAGACAGAGGCTCGCCCCGGAGACCAGAACTCCCCGCCTCTGGCCCGGCACCTTGGAGAGGAGGGCCCTGGTCAGGGGCTGCTCGGGGCAGAGCCTCCCGCCACCCCAGCCAGGGAGTGGCTGGCTCAGCAGACGGGCAGATGTCAGTTTGGCCACAGGCAAGGGCCCCAGAGTCCCGCAGGGGCTGGAGAGACCGCCGGGGCGTCCCCTCCCTCACGCTGGTTTCTGGGACCTGAGGAAGGGGCTGTACCCCAGCCCGGGGGGCTGCAGAGAGGCCCAAGCTCTGGGTCCAGCCGGGCCCTGAACCCATGGCCCCTGCCCACTGGCTCTGGCTGCGCCCAGGGGCTGCAGTGTCTCCAGACCGATGGCGTGGCCGCTGGGGAGAGGCGGTCCCAGGGCTGAACAGGCTCGCCCCAGAGAGAGGACCCAAGGCCCACGGGCCTGTGGGTGCCTGGGACAGAAGGTTCCAGAACAGTCCTGTTGGCGAGTCTCTTTCTTTGATTCCCCTGGGCAGCATCTCCATCCCTGAGTGTGTGTGTACACCTGCGCACGCGTGTGCTTACACGTGCCGGGGGCGTGTGCAGCGTGCGGACGTGCGTGTGAGGCAACCCGGAGGCTCAGGCGGTGGGGCAGGCGGGCTGCCGGCTGGGGGGTCCTGAAGAAGCGGGGTGTAGGGGCTGGGGAGCCGGCCTGGCGGGGCAGCAGGGCTGGGCGGGCTCTCGGCATCTTCCCGACCCTGTGGAGAAAGGGGTGCTGGGTCACCACACCACGCCCCGCCACCGGGCCTCCCCGACCCCGGCCCCACGCTGCTCCCCGCCCCTCCCCGTCCCCGCAGCCTCCGGAAAGCCCCGGGCTCTCCGCGTCTGTCCGGTGCGAGGCGAGACGGGCCAGAGTGACCTCCAGACCCCGCTGGGCGGCTCCGGAGGGGCTCGCCTGCCATCGTCTTATGTCAGAGACGGGGAGGCTGGGGCCAAAGGGACCTGCCTAATCCCACGAGAGGGGCAGGGGCAGCGCTAGGCACGGGCTTGGGCGCAATACCGCCAACACAGCGCAGCCGGGACCCCCTGCGTGCCCATCCACGGGAGGAAGCATTTCTAAAACAGCCACAAGATGGTCCTCGGCCCAGATGGCTGTCCCAGACGGGACACTGTGGCGGGGGAGGCCAGTCGCAGGGTGACGCCCATGTGGCAACACCAGCCACCGAGACAGGCTGGCACAGGACACAAGACGAGCCTTCCCGTCACCGTTAGAAGTGTCGGCAGTGCCGCCGAGGCAGGTGAGGGGGACTCGAGTGTTGCGATTTGCCTAGTTTAGATTTAAAAACGAGTTTCTCAACTTAAAAAAAATTAAAAATAAGGATTGGGGGCAACTCCCCATCCCCTAAGCCCACGGCCCTCCTTCCCCGGAAGAACGCAGAGGCCTCCGGGCCCAGCAGCCGTGCTCGGAGGAAACCCCTAAATGCCGCCCCCCCGCCGTGCCTCTTCACAAGGGCCCCCGCACCCACCCCACCCCCCATCCCCCCACCGTGGGCAGGACAGAGCGGGGTTAGGTCTCCCGGCCCCCTGCTTCTGGGACGCATCCCGGCTTCCCTCACTGAGCCACGTCCAGCCGGGGCAGGGCGGGAGGGTGTGACGCACGCCGCCCCACAGAGGCAGGGCGGGACACCCGGGGGGGCCAGCCCCTCAGTCCCCTGGGCCCGAGCAGCCTGGACTTGAGAAAGCCTCCCTCAGAAGTAGAAAGGGGGCACTGTTCTCCCCAGCAGCCCATGGCAAGCCCTCAGGGAGCGGGGAGGTGAAGCGGCCCCTCCGCCTGCCCCCTTCCGCTTGTGTTGGGGGGTGGGGACCAGGACTGGGAACGGGGCGGAGGAGAGCGGGCAGGCGAGCAAGGGGCAGGGGCCTGTGCCGAGGGCTGGCCCGAGCCGGAGGGGCCTCAGGCAGGCCGGGCTGCGCTCTCTGCCCCAGCCACGTCCCCTCCCGGAGCGGCTGCGTCCACCCAGGCCAGCTGTCCTTCTCCCATTCACGTAAAACGGCCCCACTGGGCTGGTGCAGGTGCACCTCCTGGCTTTTCCCAAGCACGGCAGCCGGGCAGACCACCCCACGCCCCGGGGCAGGGCCTCCCCAGCGACCGGACCGGCCAGCACTCAGAGCCGCCCTGCAGAGACTCCAGGTCCCCCAAAGCACTGGCCACTCCCAGGTGCCTATCCCCCCAAACCAAAGCCCCAAGCACACGTGACTGGGGGGACCGGGCATCATCTGCAGGGAGGCGGAGCCGCCCTCCGGAAGGCAGGGCAGTGAAACCTCTGCAAGCCAAGCACTTCCCCAGGACCTTGAAAATGGGGTTCTGCTGGCCGAAGAAAGAGGAGACCCCAGAAGTTTTCACTTGGGAAGGGAGGGGCTGGCAGACAACCGGGCTCTGTCCAAGGGGGGTGCAGTGTGAGGCTCTGGCCTCCTGGCCCCCAGCTCCACCTGCGGTCAAGCCAGCAGCCCCCCACCTCAGCCTGGTGCCCCCGCCACTGCGCCCCAAGAACACTAAGCAAGTTTCTGCATGAGGGAATTGTAGCGGGAAGGGGTTGGGGCTGCCACTGCAGCCAAACTGCCCACACAAGGTGTCCCAGAGGGCTCCTCGGGAGAGGAAGGAAGGGGGGCGTGCTGTCTCTGGCTGGGAAGTGGTTGGGCCCCGCCCTCTCACTCACAGATTGCAAGAGGAGCCCCCACAGGGGGGTGGGAGGGCACAGGCGTCCCCTCTCCGTCCCCCATGTTCCCCTTGCTCCTCAGCCCCTTGCACAACCCGCAGCTCCTACCCACACACAAATGCCCCACGCCCACCACTTGGCATTTTCTGTCTCATTTCTTCCTCCAGCCCTGGCAGACCAGTGCCCTGGAGGCCGCCAGCTGGCCCGGGCTCCATGCTCTGCCCTCCTGAGACCTCAGAGCGGTGGCCCGCGGCCCAGGAAGAGGGCTCCCACACCGCTGGCTGCCGCTCCCGTGCCAGGGTGCCAGGTGAAACCAGGTTGCCCAGCTCAGTTTCATGTTCAGGTTCACACTACGGGGCAGGCTCTGGGGGCGAGCGCGTCTCCTCAACCGCGCGGGACACACTTGTCCTAAAAACCACGGTTGTCCAGAGATTCGGATGTAACTGGGCGACCTCTCGTGGCTGCGTCTTCATTTCCGCGTGCGCACGTGACCGTTCCGCTCAGTCCGCCGGTCCTCCCCCCAGGCCGAGTCCCGGACGTGCGCCGGCGCTCAGGTGAGGCCCCCGGTCTCATGCGGACCCCTCTCCCTCAGCCCCCCCCCCCCAGGGGCCCGTGGAAATGGAGGCACCCGGGCCCCTTCTGGACCCTACACCAGGAGGTCTGGAAGGAGCTGCCCGATTAGCAAACATCCCCGGAGAAGGCGGCGGCCCCAGAGCCGGGAGCGGCAGCTGGCCTGCACCACCCGGCGACCCCGCAGCCTTGCAGGTCCGACACCAGCCCCCAGGACCCCGGGCGTCCCGGGGGAAGATGCTGCCCTGGAAACCGAAGGCACAAACAGGCGTGTCTCCGTCTGCGGTCCGTCCGTCGACAGTCCGGGCGACGCTCAGGCTGCAGAAGCGCGCGCCTTCCGGGCGGCCGGGGTTTTCTCTACTCGCTAGGGGAGGGCAGGGGGAGGGGCGGCGTTACCTGGTACCCACCTACAGCCTTGCTTCTTGCAGCACCGTGCCCTTGGCGGCGGGGGTCATCAGGGATTCAGAGTAGGCCTGCATGGCCTCCTTATTCTTGGGGCCCTTTTTATCACTACTCCAAAATAAATAGCATCTCTCCTAGAAGACAACCAAGCTAGTTTGTAGTTGATGTTGCAGCCACACGGAAAACGTTGGACCCGGTTCTTGGATTTCCCAGAGCACTGGGGAGGGCGCGGGATCCTAGAGCCCGCCACCACTAACCACCACGGGAGGGGGCTGCGAAGGGGGGGCTGAAGCTGCCCGTCACCAGAGACAGAAACGCCTGCGTCTTCAGGACACGTGCTTGGCCAGATGGGCAGGCCGGGCTGAAGCCAGCTCGCCCACTGGAAAATCTAGGCATGGAGGTGGGCGGATTGGCTAGGAATCAGCGGGTCCAGTGGGGGGTCATTTTAAATCAACCAGAAACAGATTTTTCTGTTTAAAAAAAAAAAAAAAAACAACCAAAAAACAACTGCCCTTGGCTGGCGTAGCTCAGTGGATTGAGTACAGGCTGTGAACCAAAGTGTCACAGGTTCAATTCCCAGCCAGGGTACATGCCTGGGTTGCAGGCTGTGACCCCCAGCAACCGCATATTGATGTTTCTCTCTTTCTCTCTCTATCTCCCTCCCTTCCCTCTCTAAAAATAAATAAATAAAATCTTAAAAAAAGAAAAGAAAAAAAAGACCAGTTCATTAAAAAAACCCAAAAAACCAAAAACCTATTGATTCTTTGCGAAGCAGGACCTGAGAAGCAACACTTCTCTGAAGGGAAACTAAAATACGTGAGTTCTCCAGCAGGAGGCTATTTTTTTTTTCCAATCAGGACAAACAGTGCCTGGAACGTTTAAGGCCTCACCCCACCGAAGCGGAAACTTACAAAACGGGGTACATTTCCATTAAGGGGCGGCCCCTGAAAGCTGCAATGGGCGGGGCGGAGCCTCAGCAGGCTAGTCTTGGGAAAATAAGTAAGAACAACAGTTGCCCAGTGGGCTGGGGGGCAAGGCCTGGAAGGGGCCCAAGCCAGCATTTCACGCGGTGTCCTCGCTCTCCTCCTGGCCCCCCCCTTATGGTGGGCGATTAGGGGAGAGACAGAGGGACCGTGGGGACCGCAGGCGGAGGCTGCCTGGGCCTCCTCCCGGCACCCAGCCGCTCACCAGCCGGGAGCCCTAGTGGGTGGCTGTGTGCTGGCCGTGTGCATCTTCACCAGTGGAAACCCACCCGGGAGGCAGCCGCTTCTGGTCCCTCCCACCCTCTCAGCGTAATTTAAGTCGAGAAACTGCAGGGAATTCCCTTCTGCTCCGCTAAGCCTGGCTGTCACCAGGGCCGTGACAGAGCACAAACCACCCCACCCCCGAAGTCTCGTTACACCCAACGTTCATGGGGGCTGGGACACCAGAGGCCACCACGTGGCGAGGGCTGGCAGCCTGTCCCCCAGGGGAGGGGAGTTTGAAGGCCATCGGTCGGTGAAGGGCCTGAGGACTCAGGTGAAACGCCTCGGATGGGAAGGCTCCTCCCAGTGAGTGAGCGAGCGAGCGAGGGGCCCCCAGAGACGGGAGGAAGAAAGAGCTGTCGCAAAGCTGAGGCAGAAAGCAGGCGTGGCAGAGGGAGGGGCGGGGCAGCAGGGAGCTGGGGCTAAGTGGGCAGCACCCCACCCCCAAGGCCTCAGCCTGGGGCCCCAGGACAAGGTGGGGGCCACCAGGGTGGCTTCTGGTGCGTGGATCCCAAATGGCTGCTCAGGGCTCCCTGTGACTGAGCGGTGTCCCTGCAGCTCCCCCCACACCTGCCGCTGCCATGTCCCCAGAGCCCCGCGGTCACGGGCCTATCACCGTGTGACTGCGGGAACTGCTTCCCGTCGGCCCTGCCCATGACCATGGGGCTCTGGGTTCACGTGCTGGCCATTGCTGAACCCCCAGCCTGTGCACGGTGCCTCAGGAAGAAGGCAGCCGCTCAGCCCCAGCCGGTGTGGCTCCGTGGGTCAGGTGTCGCCCCGCAAAGGGAAGGATCTCGGGCTCCATTCCCAGTCGGGGCACAGGCCTGGGTTGCGGGTTCGGTCCCCGGTTGGGACGTGTGCGAGAGACAACCGATCAGTGTTTCTCTCTCCCGTTGATGTTTCTCTTCCTCTCTTTCTCCCTCCCTTCCCGTCTCCAAAAATAACATTTAAAACCGTCACGAAGGGGAGGATGCCCGGCATCCAGTCAAGACCGCGTATTGTCGCTGCCTCTTTCTTCTTCCCACCCCTAGCGGGTGGCTGCTGCCTTCTCCAGCTACGCTCCCTTCCAAAAACAAGCTGTGCCCACCTGGTCCCAGCCGCCCCCCTCGCTCACCCGGGGCTCCTCGCTGGCCCCTGCTTCTGCCCCTCACACAGCAGCTGACCAGGCCTCCAGTAGCTTCCTGTCCCCCAGGAATCGGTTCCAAGCTGCTCACCCTGTGTGACCTGCCCCCGCCCCTGCCCCCCCTCAGACGCCGCCCACTCCCGTCCAGCCACCCTGGCCCTGCGGGGTCACTTCTGAACGCCCCACCATCCCTGCCGTGGGGTGCTGGCCCTGGCCCTTCCTTCCTGTCGGGAATGCGTTCTGTGACCGACTGCCAAGAGCCTCCTCGGCCTCTGCGTTCCAGCTCACATTCTGCCTTTGCCCACACTCTGTCTGCGGTTGTCCCCAGCCCCCCACCCCGGACACTGCGCTGTCCGTCTGGGAGCCGCAGACGGCCGTGGGGGGCCTTTGAAATGCAGCAAGTCCAAATCCGGACCCACTGCAGGAGTGAAATGATTTCAAAGACTTGACACAGAAAAAAAGTTACAAAAATCAGTCATTCTATTTTTATAGTGATTGCACGTTAGAATGGTCATATTTGGGGTATGTTCAGGTGGAATAAAACATGATTAAAATGGATTTTTTTACTTAACGTGGCTGTCAGAAAACTTAAATTTAGCCCTGGCTGGCGTAGCTCAGTGGATTAAGTGTGGGCTGTGAACTAAAGTGTCGCAGGTTCGATTCCCAGCCAGGGCACATGCCTGGGTTGCAGGCCACAGGCCCCAGCAACCGCATACTGATGTTTCTCTCTCTCTCTCTCTTTCTCCCGCCCTTCCCTCTCCAAAAATAAATACATAAAATCTTAAAAAAAAAAAAAGAAAACAAGTTTGCAGTCATGCACGTGGCTCAGGCTTGTCCCCTTTGGACAGCGCCTCACGTTTTCTATCGTCTGTCTCGTCAGTGACGCTCTTTTTTGTGTTTACCTGGTCTTCATCTCCCCGCCTGGAACGCAAGCCCCGCCCCCTGCCGCTGGGTGCGCTGCCCCCGACAGAGCCCGGCACCCGCCGGTGCTAACTCCATGGACAAGCCACTCGAGCAGCAGGTCTCGTCACCGACGCCCACCAGCAGCCCCTCTGGGGGAGGGTCCCCGGGCCTCCCAGGACAGGCAGAGATGTAGCCATGCAGGACGCAGGAGGAGCGAGGACCCAGCGACAGTTCCCCTGGTCCGGCAGAGACCCGGGCGCTGCCCGAGGCGAGCTCCGGGCTGCGGGCGTCTGCCGGGACCGCGGGAAGGGACGACCGGGCCATCCCACCCAAGCCCCTCTCTCCCCGAGCAGGCAAGCAGTGGGCCGCCCGGCCCGGGCCACGCTGCGGCCACCACTTACTTGGCTCCAGATCTGGTAGATGACAGGCGCCAGCAGCAGGACGCCGCCCAGGGCGAGCAGGACGTACTGGGCGTAGTGCAGCACCTTGGGCATCAGCACCAGCTGGGTGTAGAACGTCCGGAGCGTGTCGCCCTCCATGGCTCCTCTCTGGGGAGGGAGGACGACAGGCACCTGGGCTGGGGCCACACACAGTGGCGCCCGCACCCTTCCCCACCCACAAGCCTGCAGGCGGTCTCCATTTCCTCCAGGGCCACACCAAGAGACTACATTTCCCAGACTCCCTCGCGGCTGACAGGGTCATGTGATCGCATTCTGGCCAATGGGGCGCAGGCACACTGATGCTACAACCTCCACACCTGGCTGGTAAAAACCTGTCCCTGGGATTCTCTCCACCGCTTCCCCCACCCACTGAACGGGGGTGGTTCTGAGGGTCTCCAGTGGGACAGGCGCCCAGTGTGGAAGGACCAGGCGACCCCAAGTGGCTGCGTGGAGCAGAGCCTGGCCTCCCACCAGCCCAGCCCAGACTGCGCGGAGCACTTGACTTTCGGAGGCTGCCTGCTCCGCGCCCCCCCCCCCCCCCCCGTTTAAAATGCGGAAGTAACCCTGCAAGGCCAGGAAGAGAGAGAAATTTCACGGGAAAAGCTGACACCCAGAAAATCGACTTCCCTAGTCTTGGGAGAAGTGGTCACGCTACCATAAAAAAACTACCCCCCAGGGTGGCGCCGTCCCAGTTCCAGGACTCACTGAATCCGGTCCTTCCCGCTAAGGGAGGGAGGGGGGGAGTGGTTGACAACGTGGTTGCAGAGTGGAAAGTTCCCACTGGATTGTTCCAGGTCGCACGGTCCGGCTCCCCCGCCCAGCCCCCGCCTCCACGGAGGGCCCAGCCTCAGGCGCCCCCACCGTGCTCCCTGCGGAGGTACCGCAGGCCACGCCCAGGGGAGCCCAGTGCAGGGACAGCGAGGTGGTCTTACCTCCTCAAACCACATCAGCGGCAAGACCACCGGCGCAATCTTCCCAGTTTGCCTGGAAAAAAGGGAGACAAAGCCCGTGAGAGGTCTGGCCAGGGAGTTCTCCGGCTGGCGGGCTTGGCCGCGCTGTCCCAGGCTCCAGGGTCAGGCGGGCTCTGACAGCAAGGGCGCCATCGGCGCAGGCTGGAGGGACGGGTATTTCCTGGCAGGGTAAACAAGACAACCAGACGAGACCTTTTCCAGTTGAAGACCCCCCCCCCCCGCAGGGGGAGGGCTGCGTGCAGCCTGGCTGACAGCCCCTCGTTCCTGTTGGAAGCAGAACAGCCACGCACCCAGCTGACGAACAGCGTGGTTTAGGCTGACACCTGCTGTCCTTGCGGGGCTGGGGTTCAGGGGGCCTGCCAGGCAGAGGGGGCCTAGGTGACCAGCCCCCCGATAAACACCCTGGTGCTGAGTCTCTCGTGGGCTTCCCTGGGGACAGCACTTCACACACGTTGTCTCAACGTGCTGCTGCGGGTGTAGTGGGGCCTGCGTGGCTCCCCGGGGGAGTCCGAGCCCGGTTCTCCCAGCCTCCCCACCCCAGGGGTCTCCTCCTTTGCTGATTTTGCTTTGGATCCGTTCATTGGAATGAATCACAGTGGGGAACACGACCCCATGCTGGGCCCTGTGAGCTTCCCATCCAGTCCTCCAGCCTGAGCTTGGTTTCAGGGACCAGACAGAGTCGCTCGCTAGCTCGCTGTGTGACCCCGGGCAGCTGCCTGCCCTCTCTGTGCCTCCTCCTCACAGGGCTCGAGTGAGGCCTGAACAACATGAACAGCGTGCTTAGAAAAATGCCCAGCGTGTGAACAGCGCCCCGAGTTCGTCACAGCCGTCGTTAGGAAATGCCGCAGTGGGCACGGCTGTTCCGAGCTCCCTCACTCCGGACCTGCTGGCCGGCACCCCTGTCCAGAGAGGGGTGGCGCTCACCCGGGGGCCGGGGGCCAGACACAGTGCGGAGAGCCAAATCCTCGCCACGACTCTCTGGCCACCTGTTAAGGAGAGGTTCGTGCTGTGCCGTGAGCTCATGTGGCTGCTGTCAGCCACAGGGAGAGCTCTGGAAACAGACTTTGGCCTCTTTTATCCGCATTTGTAAAGCTGCTGGGAGTTCAATGCAAGTGGCGTCTTACCGCCAGGCAGAGCTCCTGGGAGCCAACAGCACAGAAGTTCCTGGCAACCCGGGACAGCCCTGCTTCTGGGCGGCTGCGTCCCCAGACCTTCCCCACGCCTGTTCCTCATCTGCCCTCCAGGTGGCGACAAGCGCTGCGGTGGAGGCCGGCTCCCTTGAAACCAGGGCTCCAGCCACAGGGACAGAGCAGGACACAGGAGCCCAGGAAGGTCCTCGGAGCAGCTGGAGGCCCCCCACAGGCAGAATCCCTCTCCCCAGGGGTCCTGCTGTCCTGAGCAGCGTTTGTCAAGAATTTGAATCCACTCCTGACGCGTGACAACGGAAAGCGCTCGTGTTAAAAAAATCCCAGTTTTGGAAAATGCAGTTGAAACCGCACAAGATGGGACCTCACTGGGCCCCTCACCCTGGTGCTGGGCAGGGCTGGTCCTCGGCCCGTCCCCACCCGGGCCGCCCTCTGCTCTGTCACCTGGCCGCCCAGGCGCATCTGAGCTACCAGACAGGGCGATGGGCCGGTGGCACCCTCCATAGCCCACACTCCTTGCCAGCACCAACCCTCCAAGCAGAGCCTCCGGAGGCCCAGGAAGGGCCAGGCGGGGCGGAGGAGGCGGGCCCCTGTCATCCCACTGCCGCTCTCAGGCCACGTGCTCTGCTCCCCCTCTGAGAGGCGGCTCACACGGCGGCCGGAAGCCTGCATTGCTGCAGCCCAGGAATCTCTCTAGAGGATGTCTTTTCAGCGAGACTGTTCCAAATATGCTGACTAGGACAGACGCTGACACGGCGATGACCCCGTGTGTGCTCCTGCACTTGGCTTGGTCCAAACGCAGTGTTCTCTCCAACCCACGGCGGCCAGGACATGGGGCCGGGACCTCCTCCGTGACCAAGGGGCTGTGAGGGAGAGAGCCTGGCTGGCCGGTCCTCGGCCGTTAAACTCGGGGTGGCCGTCTGACTCGACAGTTCTGCTCCCGAGGGACTGGCCCGGGGAAATGGGGACACGTGCCACAAGGAAACCGATCTGTGAACAGTTGGTCGGAGCAGCACGGTTCACAGTGGCCAGAAACCAGACTCGGCCCCAGCGTCCGTCGGCCGATAAATAAAATGCAGTCCGGGCCTCCCTGGCTGGTGTAGCTCAGTGGATTGAGCGTTGGCTGCGAACCAAAGCATCACAGGTTCGATTCCCAGTCAGGGCACGTGCCTGGGTTGCAGGCCACGGCCCCCAGCAACCGCACATTGATGTTTCTCTCTCTCTCTCTCTCTTTCTCCCTCCCTTCCCTCTCTAAAAATAAATAAATAGATCTTTAAAAAAAAATGTGGTCTGCCCAGACCACAGAGTGTAACTCAGCCAGGAGACACAGGGCCCTGGTGCTGGCTGCGACGTGGATGGCCTTTGGGAACAGGATGCTGGGTGACAGGCGCCACACACAAAAGGCCACGTGTTGTCGGACCCCATTTGTAGGAAATGTGAGAAGAGACTAATCTATAGAGACGGGAAGCAGATGGGTGGTCGTTTGGGGCTGCGGGAAATGGACAGTGGCTGCTAATGTGTGTGCAGGTTTTTTTTTTTTGCGGGGCAGGGGAGGTTGATGAAAGTGTTCTAAGATCATGCCCTGGCTGGTGTAGCTCAGTGGATTGAGCGCAGGCTGTGAACCAAAGTGTTGTAGGTTTGATTCCCAGTCAGGACACATGCCTGGGTTGCAGGCCATGGCCCCCAGCAACCGCACATTAATGTTTCTCTCTCTCTCTCTATCTCCCTCCCTTCCCTCTCTAAAAAAATAAATAAATAAAATCTTAAAAAAAAAAAAGAAAGAAAGTGTTCTAAGATCATGATGGGCCCTGGCTGGTGTGGCTCAGGGGACTGAGCGCTGGCCTGAGAACCAAAAGGTCACCAGTTGGATCCCCAGTCAGAGCACATGCCTGTGTTTCGGGCCAGGTCCCCAGTAGCGGGTGTGTGTGAGAGACAACCACACAGGGATGTTTCTCTCCCTCTCTTTCTCTGCCCCCTTCTTCTCTTTCTAAAGGTAAATAAATAATACCTTTTAAAAAATAAGTAAAATTGTGGCAATGGCTGTACAGTTCTGTGGATATACTATAGTTACTGAATTGTATACTCTTAAAGGGTGGGCTTTATAATACATGAATTAAAGCTTGATAAAGGTACTATCCCCCCCAATTTTTTTAAATCTGTGCTTAAAAACTTCCTCCCAGTCACATGAATCCTCTCGGTGAAGACCGCTGCCTGGTAAGTTTCCACTGTCAAACGCTTGGTTGGCCGGGGTTCGGTCGTTGCCACTCCGTTGAGTGGCAAACATCCCGGAGGGGCCATTCTGCCTGAGCCGGGGGACCGACGGTGAGAGGACAAGGGGTTTAGGGGCAGCGCTGCTGGGATGCAGGTGGCGCTGAGACCCCCCGCGCCGCAGCCGGGAGGGCCGACCCCCGCCCCGGCCCCGGCCCCGGCCCCACTCACCCGATGCCTTTGATGGCCTTGATGTAGAGGCTGAGCTGCAGCTTCACGGAGCAGTTCATGGGGATCCCCGTGACCTGCGGCGACACACACGGTGAGGGCCAGCCTCCCCGGTCCCGCCTCCCGGGGGTGGGGGGGCGCGTCCCAGCTCCAACGCCTCTGCTCTCGGGGAGAGGGGGGCCCTTCTCCTCACTCTGAACCCTGAAAGGTAAACGCGTGCTTCCCAAGGGCCTCCAGGGCCCCTCCAGGGCCCCTCCAGGGCGCCTCCAGAGAGCAAGCCTCTGCCCGGACGGACGGAAAACCCCGAATCCCTCCGCCTGCCCTCCAGGGCGCTCCTTCCCCGAACTCGGAAGGACATCCTCCCCGCCCCCGCCCCCGCCCCTCCCCGCGGAACAGAGGAGACCCGCGGGGCGGGCGCAGGCAGCCCGGCCCCTCTGGACCCCGCGCCCCCCAGGCCGCTGCGGCCCGGGCGCTCGGCTCCCTCGTGTTTATCTGTGCGGGGCGCCTCCTTGTTTGGGGAAGTTTTTAAATTCCTGATTGCGGCGGTGATAGGGAGCCGCCTTTGTGCAGAATCATTTTTCTTCAATGAGAAGACGTGTTTTCAAAACAACAAGTAAGCGGTGATAACGCGTCCGTGGCACGCACACACGCAGGGCCCCAGTCAGGGGAGGCGCCGGGAAAGTGCGGTGGGAAGGACGCGGGGCTTGGGTCAGGGGTCGTGACTGGGCTTCTCAGCTCAGACTGCTGGGGGGAGACGCCCTGCCCACCCCCTGGGGGGTCTGCAAGAGCCACCCCGGGGCCTTGAATGTCTGTGTTATTGTCACCTGTCCCCGGGGGGGGAGGGGGGGAAGCCCGGTGTTCTGACCACCGCCAGGGGCCCGGGTGGCGCAGAGGAGCAGGTCAAAGATCGGGCTGCGATGACCCGGGAGACTTTGACCTTAAGAACCTGGTGGGACAGGAGGGGGACCACCCTGTACGGAGTCAGCTCCGCAGGCCGGGCTGCTCCCCCTGCAGGGGGCGCTGGCACGCCGGCCCAGGATCCGCGTCCTGGACCTGGGTTTTGGGAGGGCTGCCATCCCCTGTCCCCAGTGGATAAGGTGGGCTGCCTGTGGGAGACTGTTTAGGCTGGCACCTGCTGTCCTTTGGGGGAGCTGGAGTTTGGGGACCTGCGGGCAGAGGGGGCCTGGGTGACTGGGCTCCGTGTCTTCCCGCCGGACCCGAGCTCGGCCCTGACTCCAGCGGCACCCCGAGTCCCGGGAGCCCTCCCAGCCCGTCGCCGAACGGGGGTGGCCTCGTGGGCCACCCTCCTGCGCCCACTCTCTACCGCAGACTCTGCATCCTGGGTGTCCGCTCAGGCCCTCCCTCCTGTCCTCGGCGGGCCCTGCAGCTCCCGCACCTCAGGGGAGAGAAACTTGGACCGGCAGCCGGGTGCCACCCGCCCCCATCCCCGACCCAGACTCAGGAGAAGCTTCCAGAAGCTCAGCAGAACCTTCCTTGGGGGCCATGCTAATGCCTAACAGGCAGTACACTGACCCCACAATACCCTCCCTAAGAGTCCCGACAACAGAAGGGGAAAGGACGCTTCCTCCCCACGCCTGCCCCTCTGACCTGCAGGGAGAGGAGAGGACAGCGGGGCGGCGGCTGCGGGCAGCTGTGAGCCTCTCTCAGGCCGCCCTCGCTGCCGGTTTCCCAGCGTGGGAGGGGTGCGGGGAGAAGCCACAGACTGAAGTGAAAGTCCCTGGTGAGGAAGGATGAGAGACCGGCTCTCGCTGGAGCTCCCCAGGGGCAGCGCAGACCGGCTGAGAGAGAGAGAGAGAGAGAGAGAGAGGGAAGGCGGGCAGCCCCTGTCGGCTCCTCGGAGCTGGTCCCAACTTGGGGTGGGGGCTGGGTGGAAGGAGGAGGGGTGGAGGAGTCCGAATGGCAGCTACAAAACAGTCTCGGGGACATAGAGTCCAGCCTAGGGGGACCTAGTCAGTGATGCCGCACTAACGGCCAATGTCACCCCCATGAACTAACAGTGACCAAGGCCACACGAGGCCAGAAGAACGCAGGACACCGTGGCAGGGCGTTGGAAGAGCCGTGTTCGAATCGGCTCTGCCCTTCACTGGCCCCCATCGGCACCAAAGCCACCCTGGCCAAGGCCCCAGCCCCCCACCCCCCGCCCCGTGCTGACTGCGAGAGTTCTCCCAACGCACTGGAGCCCCCTCCGGAGCCCAGGACCCGCCCACTGGTCCTACTGCTCGGCCTATCTGGAGGGCAGTCCCCGCCCTGCCCCCCGGGGACTTGGGGGTGGCTGTGCGCGCCTCGCACACCTCCCAGAGCGAGTCGGTGCAGGCGGGAGCATCCAGCCTGTGCCTGGGTCACAGCGGGCCCGCAACACACACGTGCCCAGTGAGCAGCGTCTGCGGCCACAGCTGACTTCTCGAGCCCGGGCTTTGGAGAGGGAGGATGGAGACAGAGGGGGGAGAGGGCTGCCAGGGGCCAGCGGGCCGAGCCAGGGGCCAAGAAGCCCCAGGAAAACGGTGCGGAACAGCACCGGGTGGGAGAGCTTCAGAGAGGGCCTGTGGGGGTGGCCATGAGTCCACTCGGGAGACAGAGACCCCCCCGAATTTTTACATCCGAGGCAGACGCCACCAGGTCCAAACGGGCACATTCCACAGGGCACAGAGATGCTGAGAGGCGAGGCAGTGGCTCGGGACACAGCCACGGGAGGGCCACGCGCAGGCCTGTCCCCTCCTGTCCCCTCCTGTCCCCACCCCTCCCCGGTTTATCTGCAAGACATTCCAGAATCTTCTTGGTGCCGCATGATCTTTATGGTAGGCTGGCATAACCAGAAGGCCGCCCTAGGTAATTGGCAAGCTGATAACGCCTAATTAATTTACTGTCTCATGGTCCTTTTATGGATGCCAGTCCCTAATAAGGAGATAATAAACCCTTGAACTATGGAATCAGAGCAAAGGAGGGACCTGTGGTGGTCTGAGGTTCTAGAAGCTCTCAAAGCCCAAGAGAGCCAGGCCTCCCGCCACCCTCTCCCCACGCTGGGGGGCGGGGGAGCGGGGCAGCCGTGCGTGCCGGCCGGAACGCTGCCGCCCCCCGGGCTGACGGGCAGGCTCACCGGGTGGACGTCCAGGAACAAGGAGTGCTCTCTCTCGTCGGGGTGCAGGCCGATGACCGCGTCGGCCAGGGCCGGGTCGGCGTTGTAGAAGTGCGGGTGGGAGAGGAACAAGGGCGCATCTGCAAGGCAGAGGGCAGAGACGGGGGTCAGGCTGGCGGGGCGCACTGGCCCGTCCGGGGGCTTCAGGCCGGGCCCGGAGCCAGACACGAGGGCGGGCGGACGGTCGGATGGACGGTGAGACAGAGCCACCGGCTGCAGAGCACCCCAGGGCGACGGCGAGACGCAAGCAACAGCAGCTGGACAGGGAGGGTCTGTCCCTTCGTTCGGTCTGAAAAGCACCCCCAGGCACCGGGCACGGGAACCCACCCAGCAGGGGACAAGCTCTGTGCCGCGGGGATGGCCAGGCGGGAGCTGCTGGCTCTGGCGGGGGAAGGACGGAGGAGGGGAGAGGAGACAGCCTCTGGGTCCAGGCCAAGGTCAGGGCGCGCGGCATTCCAGGAGGAGGGGGCGGCAGAAGCGAACGCAGGGCGTGGGGGGTGCCTGCGGAGGGGACGGCGTGAGGAGGGCAGTCTGGGGAGTGGAGGACACACAGCGGGTCACGGCCGGACTGGAACTCGGGCGGGAGAAGGAGAACTTGACCCTCAAGCCAAGCAGCCCAGGCCGGCGTCCGCAGGCCCCGCAGCAGCCGCCCGACAGGCTCCGGCGTGCACGCCTGCGGCCGGGCCTCCCTGCCGTGCCCGGGACGGGAGAAGACGCACCTGCCGTGCTCTCGCCTGCCCGCCGGTCTGCGGGACGGACACCAGCGTGGGGGACCGGGGACGGACGCGGGCCCCTGAGCGAGAAATCCGCACCCAGAAACCTGAGGCCGGGCCTCTCCACCAACCCACCGAGGGGGCAGACAGCCGCGCGTCCTCAGTCAGGAGCTCCGGGCACGGACAGTGGGCGGAGCCACAGCCAGTCGGCGAGAAGGCGGAGGGGCCTCTCGGACCCCTGGGGCCCAGAACCCGGTAGACGCAGATGGGGGGGCGGCCAGGGCCCCAGCCGGGAGAGGGCGGTGGCTGCTCCCCGGGATGGGTTCTCATTTTGGGGTGTCGAGAACGTTCTGGAACCAGACAAAGGTGGTGGCTGCACTAAATACCACGGAACTGTACACTTCCCCGTGGTTAATTTGAGGTGACGTGAACGTCACCTCGATAAGAAAAAAGAATGAATTAAAAAAACAAACTCCCCCCCCACCCCCCCCCCACCCCGAGGCCTCATTCCCGAACACCCAGTTCGCTTGGCGGCTGCCGGGCCGGCATCCGAGTTTGGCGGCCTCACAGGCCTGGATCCCCTCTGCTTTCCTTGGCAAGGCCGAGCGCCGGCTGGAAGTAAAAGCCAGGAACGTAGCGGTAGCTGACTTCACTTTTCCCAGATCCTGCCACCTCTGTCGCCTGAGCGTTTCTCGGCGTTAATGCCTTCATTCCAGCACCCTTCCACGTGGCCGTAAACTCCAGATAACCCCCCCCCACACACACATACACACACTTATGCAATTGGCTTCTTTGAAGCAACAGCCAGGGCCTGACTTAAACAGCTGCATTTTAAGGGGGGGGGGCTTCACACCGGAGCCGTAGCGGGCCAGCACCCCCCGCCACAGTTGGAGAGTAAACATGGGCGTGAGGACGACAGAGGCCCATAGACGCTGGACGTGCTAAGCAGACACTGTGACCTGCACGAGGCCCTGACCTTGGACCTGCTGTCTCTCTGTTGAAGAGACAGATGAGGGTCAGAGAGGCATCTGAGCCGCCCCCCCCAAAAGCACCAACCGAGGCTCCCTCCTGGAGGTCGTCGGAAAGGCGGAAAGGGGACGGAAGATGGAAGTCCTCCCTCGCCGGGGAGGTCACTGCTGTTTAAAGCCAGCTCCTGGAGCCTTTGCTGTCATCTCCAGTGCCCCGAGGGATGGCGTCCTGAGACTCGGAAAACCCCGTTTCCTGTCTTCCCGTCCCCACCGAGAAAGGAAGCCGTCAGAGCCAACTCGAGGACCTGGTCACCACAGGTGGCGACACTCTGGGGTCCTCGGTTCGGGAGGTGCTCGCCCAGCCAGGCTCTTGAAGGGGGCGCATCCCCACCAGGGCCCGCGGCCGCGCCCCCACGGCCGGGTGTGGGGGAGACAGGAGGGGCCGGCCGGACCTGCCATCGCCTGCCCTGGCTCCAGACATTGAGTCCACGTGGCTTTTTAGTAGCGTTTCTTCTTATCTGATTTCCAAACAGACCGGGAGGACCCCGCCCAGGTTAAAAGTGCTAATTAATTTATCGCTCTATGGCACAATTAACCAGCTCCATATCAATCACGATTAAGAGGCAACGTTGCGAAAGTCTCGCGCCCTCCCTGACCCAGCAGGGAGGTTCGAGGAGCGGGGTTCTCTGGGCCCAAGACATTCTCAAGACCCGGGAGGGGAATCTGGGGGTGTTCCTCCAGAGAAAGGGCCACAGAGACGCAGAGCCGGCCGCACCAGAAGTCACACACACACACACACACACACACACACATGAGTGTTCCTGGCAGCAGCACGACCGCATTCAAAAAACTGGGAACTCGGATGCCGGGGAATGGTGAAGGGGGCGAGGACTTGGAGGTGTGTCCCCAGGGTGGGACGTCCCACGGCACCAAAGAGGCTGCCCACAGCACCCACAACGGCGGGGGTGGGCTGCACCCACCCTGCACCCGTGGTCGAAGGGGCAGGGGCCGCAGAGAAAGGGAGGACCCGAGCTCCGGCTCCTGTCACAGAGAGGGCACCGGGGACCGGGAGGGCACTCGGGGCGTCTTGGCCAGGATGCTGTCTGGGATTTCAAGCTGCACGGGCGGTTCGGGCACCTGTCCGTGCAGGTGTTTGTTCGAACACGACAGGGGAAAACTTCACGTGAAGGGCTTTAAATTCCCTTGCGCTTTCGAAGTCCCTTCGGCAGACGGGCTCAGGCGGGGTGGTGCGGGTCTGAAGGACGGTCCGTGGGGGCCGGAGGGGGGGGTACGGGCAGGGAGGCCCTGGGAGCAGGGGCTTGGACGGCAGCCCCAAGTCTGGACGGTCCCTCGGGCTGCCCCCAGGAACGGAGTCCCGCAGAGCTCCCCACGACGGCGAAACACTCCCTCTCCAAGCCCCCCCTCGAGGCCAGTGTGGCCCAGGAAATACGGCCTTTGCCGTTTTATTCTATTGAAGCTGGTTCCCGTGTAAGCAGCCACGCGAGGCCAGTGGTGACCGCACTGGACAGGCCGGAGGGCGGGTTGCACTAGGGAGGCCGCAGTAGAACAGGGCGGCCAACTGGACAGGCCCGGGCCAGGGCTCAGAGGCCACGGCGGCCCGACCACGGTGGCCCGACCACGGGGGACAGGCGGGGGGCGGGGGAGGAGGCAGCAGCGCCCACGGGGCTTGCTGGAACTGCCTGCCGACGAGGAGAGGGGCACGGGGTGGACGGCCAAGTGTCAAAGCGAGTGACAGGCCGGCGCCTCGGGGACCAGCGTGGGAAAGCACCGAGGAGGCCGGAGGACCACGTGGTGCCGGCTGGACGGTGGCGCCCGGCCTAAGAGGACCCGCTTCTCCTCCCTCCTGGCTGGGGTGGAGGGCCTTTGCCCCACCGTGTGTACTCTGGCCACGTGCCGTGGTGCGGGGGGCGGGGGGGGGAGGCAGGAAAGTGCCCTTCCCGAAAGCGTCCGTATTTTGTCCCTGGAGCCCGTGTGACTACAAGGTGACACGCAGCCCAGAGCGACCAGGCTGCTCCTTGGCGGGGCTGCCCACGGAGGGCGTGGCCCAGAGAACCCATGCATGCGGGCCCGGCGTGGCCTCCACAGCCCTTGCGCCCCACAGGGCCGGAGAAGGGGACGGGCGTGACCTCAGGGGCGGGGTCCGAGGCCTGATGTCAGGTTCCTGAGCCACAGCACTGTCTGGGGCCACAGCGCTGGGTCTAGGCCCCTGTGTTTGGGAGGGTTTGCCACTGATCCGTGCAGCTTATCTTTCCGCACATTATCTGTCCTCGGCCATCGCTGTCCGAGGCCTGGCGGGGCCGCCCGGGATGAAGTTCACAGCAGACACGCCAGTGCCCGGTCCCCAGTCCCACCCTCCTGTCCTCCCCGTCTCCCCCCCCCCCCGTCGCCCAGCCGGGGTGACACGCACTTAACCTGCAGGTGCTGACATTCTGGATCCCCGACTGCAGGCACGGGCAGAAGCCCTCGTTGGGCGGGTAGACGGACCCGTTGGCGAACAGGGTGTCCGGGGCCGTGAAGCGGTAGATGGGGATGCCCGAGAACACCCCCGCCTCCTGGTAGACGAGCTTCATGGACCTGCGGGGGGCGGGCAGGGGGCGGGCTGGCGCTCGGAACTCGGTGGCTGTCACCGGGTCCCGCCGAGGGCCACCCACGCGGGGCCGCTCTGCCCCACGGGCACTGCCACCCCTCGGGCCCCAGGGAACTCAGTCGCCGCTGGCGTCCAATCCGTGTACGGTCCGGTGTCCTCGTCCTGGCCCACAGGCCCCTACCGGGTCCAGCCCCCGCCTGTCCTTTTCCACGCCCCCCCGCCCCCTTGCGCTCCCTCCTGCCCCCGGGGCCTCTGCACCTGCTGCCCCGGGACTCCTTCCCTCCAGCCCTCACACGCCGGACGCCAGTTCCCGGGGTTCGGCCGTCACCCCCTCGGGCGGCGGCAGCGGCGGGAGTCTAGCTCTTTGCCGTGGGACCAGAGAGCACTGTGGGGGTGCCGAGGGCTGGGGAGGACACGAGGAGCCGAAGCTCCCCCCAAGTGACGGCAGAGCCACCAGTGTAGGCTGCGAAGCGGACCTCCGCGCCCAGGCCGCCCGGGGCGCCGCTTACCGGCAGGCGTCCGGGCTGTAGAACTCCAGCGAGGACTCGGGGGTCATGAACGGCGCCCACATCTGCCCGGACGTCCCGTTGATCATGTTGCACTGGTCCGAGTGCCAGAAGTTGACCTGCGGGGTGTGGGGGGGGGCGTGCGGACACGGTGCTGAGGGCAGCCCGGCCACGGGCGCGGCGATGTCCCCAGCCGTGCGCCCTGGGGTACGCGGCACCCCTCAATTCCCGGTACCGTCCTTGGATAGAAGCCAGGCCCCTCGGAGAGACGGCCTGGCACGGCGGCAGGAGGGACCCTGGAAGGGGCAACTTGGCTGGGGCCTCAGTTACCTCGTCTGTAAAATGGGCCTGTCACCCACACCCCCAAGGACACAGCGAGCGGGCGAGGTGGCAGGTGGGGGACACCGACACACCCGTCTCAGAGGGGAAGCCACCAGGCACTCCCTTAAACCGGAGGGGCTGAGCAGGTGGCACGCGAAGGGGACGTATTTAAACTCATAATGGCGGCCCCTGGGGAGAATCGCAAACAGTGGCGGCCCCCGGGGCAGCGCGGCCTGCAGGAGGAACCCCGCCGTCTCCCTTCGGGCCCCTCCGTGCCGGCGGAATGCGTGTGGTCCCGTGTGCATGCGTGTCTCTAGGCTGGGCAAACAAGCCAGAGGGGACTTGAACGTCACCCTCACTAAGAGCCACCGGCTAGGAGGGGCCTCCCGCTGCCGGGGCTCAGGCAGGGGCGGAGTCTGTCCCCGGCCCGCAGGCCTCGCCCCGCCCACCAGGTGAGCATTTGGCAGGTGGGAGTGACAGTCACGTTTGTGCATGATGAGGAAAGGCCACCCCGGGGTAAAAGGTGAGATGCCACAGCACGTGTGTAGTATGATTTCACCAGGTTCAAAGCGGGAAAACGCCCACCCAGTTTCCACGCAAATGGACACAGAGCGGCAGGAGCAGCACCCTCCGGCCGGGAACCGGGGGCTCGCTCTGTGCGTGGGGGGGGTGGGGGGGAAGTGGGGTGTACATGTGCAGCAGAGAGTGGCCGTTATAGCCTCCTCTATCATTCCATTTTTAACGTTTTTCGTGTTTCCAATGTAATTCTATTTAGTTTTTCACTCAAAACCTCTTCCGTTGCCATGGAGGGCTATAGCATCCGTGCAATATTTTCAAAACGTTTTTGTGAATGAAGAACCACAGGAAACAGAGTGAAATTGTAACCATCTGCCACCACAGGGGGGGACCTAGGAGGTCTCGCGCTGCGAGAGGGGAGCCAGGCGGGGGAGCGCACACGCCGTGTGGTCTGCTCGTGTGTGCGGTCTAGGGAGCAGAACGGGTGAGCGGCCCAGACGGACTCGTCGGCACAGAGGACAGACTGCTGGCGGCCAGGGGGCAGGGCTGGGGGCTGGGAGACTCGGGTGAAAAAGGGATGAGGTTCAAACTGCCCGTCCCAAAACAGTCACGGGGACACACAGTCCGGCACAGGGAACAGAGGCGGTCACTGCGTCATCACTACGTGCGGGGCCAGGTGGGGACGGGAGCTATCGGGGGAGACACACTTTGTAAACTACATGGTCGGCTAAGCACTGGGCTACACCTTGGAACTAACACAAAATAACGTTGAACGGCAGCTGTCATTGAAAACAACCGCACAAGAAAGGACCTTGGTCCCTGGTATACACTTGGTGCTAAATACCCGGGGTTGCTCTGCCGCCCCCTCCTGCCCGCCGGAACTCGGAGCTCTGAGCCGCAGCCCCAGGGGAGCTCCCCCTCGCAGACGCGGCCGCCCCCCGGGTTTTAGGAGGACGGTGTGTGACAGGTGGCGGTCCGGGGTGGCCCTGCCCCCCACCCCACCAGGCTCTCACCTTACTGAGCCCGTTCCACCTGTCCACAAGGTGGATGCGGCTGAAGTTTTGGATCCCGGTGAACACGGTGAAGAGCCCGGAATCGGAGTTGTTGAGCTGTGGGCGGGGCAGAGAGCAGCGTCTGTGAGCCTGGGGGGGCATGGGAGGGGCAAAGGGGCCCTCGCGCCTGCCCCGTGTAGTGGCAGGCCGTCCCTGCACCCCCAGCGCCTGGGGATCAGGAGCAGGGGGACTGGGGGGCGTCTCTCGGAAAGGGACACTCCTGATTGCAGCGTCCCTCCTGGAAAGTGTCCGCCTCCCTTCTCTTCCCAGCTCAAGGAGGGTCTGGTTCTCCTGCTAGGGGAGTGGGGGGGTCACCCCTCCCCACGCACACCGGAAACAAAGCACAGTCACGTCACCTCCCCCCGCAACAGAGCAGAACCAGAAGTGGGGTGTCACTTCCAGGGTGCAGCTTCACAGGCCGGTGCACCTGAGTTTTACCCGCTTTCCACGGCGGAAGTGTCAAGCTGCAACCTCCCCGCCGCCCCGGGACGGGCAGAGGGCGGAGACCCCAGGTCACCCAGGCCGGACACAAACAGGAAGTCAATCTTCAGGGCGTGAAGCCCCTGAGATTCCAGGGCTGCTTGTTACACAGCAGAGCGGGAGGACAGACACATGACCCGAGGCTGGTCAGGAGCAACCTTTCTAGACAGGGAGCCCCGGCTCCGGAGCTCCGAGGGCGTTTTCTAGAATCGGACTTCTAACTCAGTGCAGAGACACGCGAAGGTCGCAGGGAAAGGGGTGGCGGCTGGGTGACACCTCGAAGCAGCGCTTCACCCCCAAAGAGGCCACAGAGGGGGTACAGCACGTGCCAGGGACCCAGCAAGGGTCGTGTGCTGGCGGCCGAAGGGCTACAGCGATGGCCGATGGGCTTGGCAAACGGGCTCTACCCGGAGCGGGGCCAGTTCCAAGCCCCACTCTGGCCTCCGGACCCCCTATATGTCCTGTCGGCTGACCGTTCAGAGCTCCCCGAGCTCCTGCTTCAGCCGGTAGGAGAGGAGGCTGAAGGAGACACTACAAAGAGGCATTGGGACTGTTAAAAACACAGTTTTAGCCCTGGCTGGCGTAGCTCAGTGGATTGAGCGCGGGCTGCAAACCAAAGCATCGTAGGTTCTATTCCCAGTCAGGGCACATGCCTGGGCTGCAGGCCAGGTCCCCAGTGGGGGCCACATGAGAGGCAACCACACATTGATGTTTCTCTCTCTCTCTTTCTCCCTCCCTTCACCTCTCTAAAAATAAATAAATAAAATCTTAAAAATAAAACAAAACACAGTTTTAGCCCTGGCTGGTGTCGCTCAGTGGATTGAGCACGGGCTACAAACCAAAGCATCGCAGGTTCAATTCCCAGTCAGGGCACATGCCTGGGTTGCGGGCCAGGTCCCCAGTGGGAGCCATGTGAGAGGCACCAGACCTATATTTCTCTCCCTCTCTTTCTCCTCTCTCTAAAAATAAATAAAATCTTTTAAAAAATACAGTTTTAATGTATAAAAACTGCTGAGCACAGTCCTGGGACACAGTAAGAGCTCAAAACGCCAGCCCTTGCCTTCATTATCAGTGTTATTACATTAATACACGCTAATGCAAAAAGATGGTTAACTAATAATTATAACAGAGAAAGGGTGTCAGAGACCGCTAGTTACTACCCGAAGTCCATTCTCCCATTTCTCCTTCATGACGAAACCCAAAGCTCACTTAGCATCGACTCACCTAAAAGGCTACATTTCTTAGCTTCCCTTGCAGCTAGGTGTGGCCATGTGACTGAGCTCTGGCCCTAGAAAAGTAAGTGGAGATGGATTTTTCTCCTTCCCAAAGAGGGAGACAGCTAGGATGTGCTGTTTGGTCCTCAACTTCCCTACCTGCCCCCCACCGCCCATGCTTCCTGGGATGTGGATGTGATAGTTGGTGCTCTGGCAGCCCTGTTGGACCATGTCATAATCTTGAGCATGGAAACCACGCCCTGAGAATGGCAGAGCACAGCAGCAGGACCCTGGATCGTTGAAGAGCACAAAGCCACCACTCCAGCACTGAACTGGCTGTTATGTGGGGGTTTCCACGACGCACGGTCAAATGGAGATGATAGGCACACTCGTGGCTTCGTAACAACTTCCACTTGTTTGCAAGTTTACGAGGTGCTTTCACGGAATCATGTCGCCCCATACCGGCCGAGGCGCCCGCACACCCAGAACCAGTCAAAACGTGCGGAGCACCTGCCACACGTCAGGGGCGGAGTCACGACGTCTTCCTCCCTCTCCCCGCAACGACGTATCAGCAGAGCACAGAGAGGAGGGCGAAGCTGGAGCAGCCCCAGGGGCTCACTAAAACCTGTTGCTGAGGGAGCCAAGGTCAGGGTCAGAGGTCAGGAATCCGACTCCGCGACAGATCATGGCTCAGGAAACCGATCACTGACCCTACCAGGTTACCAGAGGTCAAGCTTAGGAAACAATCAGGCAGCTCGGAGCAAGGCGACAGTCAACATTGCTGACCTGCTTCCCCAGCGCCCACTCCCCCTTCTTCCAGCAGAGACGCCCGTCGTCCCAATCCAGCCCAACCACAGCACATGAGCCTGGGTCAAACCGCACCTGAATGCATCCTTAGAGTGTTCAGCTGTATACTTAAGCCAGTATAGATGAGCTAGGTTTTCTGCCATTGACACCCGCAGCCCCCAGGCCTCCCCAGCCAGCTCCGAAAGCCAGCCGGTAACTGGTGTCCAGGACGTGCCGGTGGAGGACGGGACACGGGCCCTGAACTCCTCACTGGGCCACACTCACCTCAGAAAACAGCCCGAACTTGCCCTTCACAGGCAGCATGTTTGGTAAGTACTGATTGATCAAGTTCACGAGGGGGTCGTCGTAGCCCCACATGATCTCGCCCACCGTGCGGTTCATGAAGGCGCGCTGGCCGAGGGTCGAGAACGCCAAGGTCATGAACAGCTTCAGGCTCATGTGCTTATGCTCCAGCATCATCGCGGCACTCTGCAGAGCGAGGGGACAGCACGGGTCAGGGGCTGGACATGGCTAGGGCGCCCCCTGGACCTGAGGCCGGGCCTCCAGGCAAACAGCCCACCCGGGGACACGTTTGGGCAAAGGAAGGGCCCCCTGCAGGGGACAGGAGGGTGCCTGGGGCACCCGGAACCACTCCCTGGTCCTCCAGCCGCAGGACCGCCTGTGCTCTTGGGCTCGTGCACAGCCCCCGGAGCAGACACATGGCATAGGCCTGGCCCAGGAGAAGCCTCCCTCCTTCTGGCAGTGATTGGTTCGGAAATGTGTTCGTGGCCCCATCGGAGCCAACGAGCCGCAAGGGAGCAGGCTGTGGGGGCTGTGGGGTAGAGAAGGAAGGTCCCCCTGTTGGTTTTGAACCTGGGAGGTACAAGGCTGTAGCCACCCAGATGAGCCGATCTTCCGGAGCATAAAACCAGTTTCAGGTGTGGCTTGATCCAGGGTGCAGCACTGTTGCCCAGAAGTGTCAACCCCTGCCCTTTTCGCCCAGTTAACATGAGCCTACAAATTCCCTTTTTGCATATGCAAGTTCGAAGCGCCTTTTACTGTCACCTTGTAAAAAAACAATTCCTTAATGAAGACTCTACCCTGCTCCCTTATCAGCTCTCTCCTGGGCAATGGGAGTCCCCCGTGTCTTCTCTCCCCAATGTCTAGGTGCTTAAAACACAGGCGATCTTCTCATTTTTGTTTTCCTCCGAAGACACCACCTTGGCGCTCGGTGTCTCTTCTTAAAGGGACCCCACCCCAAAGCCAGCGTCCCTGCGGAGGAGTGAGCAGAGCCGGTCCCCCGAAACACGGGCTGTCTGCTGCGTCTGGTTCCCCGGGACCTCCCCAGGGTCTCCTTCACGCTGAACACTCGCTCACGGTCACAAACGCACCGTGGGTTCCACATCACCAAGGGACAGAATGAAATAGAAGGCCCTGGGTGCGGAGTCTGCAATGGGGGCTTCCCCGGTACATGACACGTCACCTGTGTTACCACACGTGTCCACGGATGTCACCGCTCACTGCTGGGGAATGAGGCGTGTCCTGGGCGACTCGCCTAGGTGCTGGGCCGGGGGTCTAGCCCTGGGCCCGCCCCTTCCCGGGTCTCGCCCGGCACTGTACCCGCCCTCTGTAACGGGCTGCAGCCGTGAGCGGGACCCTAGGCTGAGCCCCGGGAGCCCCCTGGTCAGTTGGCGACCCTGGGGTGGTCTCGGGGGGTCCCAACACACAGGACAAGCAGTCAGCCCATGCAGCTGTTGCTGTGACTGTCCCCTGCACAGAATGGAGGCCCTGCCCACACCCTCCCTCCAAATGCCGCTGACGGTGACGTGGCCTGGGGGTGCCCCGTGCAGCCCCCCACGGGGACCTGCTTCTGGAGGTTGCGGATCTGCAGGTTGAAAGGGCAGGACAATGACTCTGGCCAGCACCCTCGGACCAGAGACCGGTAGATGTGCCCAGGGACACTCATGGGGCTGAGAGTGTGGCCCGTGAGCCGCCAGCTGCCCCGCCAAGGGGCCGCCTGGTGGGGCGGGGGATGGTGGGGGACGGGGGGCGGGGCCGAGGACGGCAGCCTCACCAGGACCAGGATGTTGGGCATGACGATGTAGTCGCTCTCCAGGCCGTTGGACTTGTCGGGCTGGAACTTGAAGTTGCGGAACTCGAGGAAGGACACCGTGTCGTTGTCGTTGAAGGTGATGTTGGTCTTGTGCCGGTACTCCCTGCGGACGGCAGGGCTGCGGTCAGCACCCGTCGGGGGTGCGGTGACCCCAGGCTTCCCCGGGGCCCTCGGTGTCTCCGCACATCCCCAGCCCGCCGGTGCCACCGCCAAGCCCGGCCACGCCCCACGCCTGTCCCACCGCGAGCTGCCCACCGCAGGACATGGCGCCAAAGCCTCCACAAGGCTCACCGGCCACCCCTGGGAGCACCCCAGGGCCAGACACGTCCCCCCCCCCCGCCTGGCCGAGCTGCCTCCATCGGGTCTCTGCTCACACGGCCCCTTCTCAGGGAGCCCCCCCCCCCCAGGCCGGGGCCACCGCCGTCCTCACCTGTACACGTAGGGCCCGCGCTCCCGCACCTGCGGCTTCTGGCCCTTCAGGATGGCGCTGGGGTTGACGATGTCGAAGAAGTAGACGGACATGTAGAAGGGCACGGGGATGTCCTTCCACATGTTGAAGGACAGGCTGCTGGGGTCGATGCGCACGTTCTGGGGGGGGGGGCGAGACAGGCACACCCGTGAGGAGGGCGACCGGGGGCCCCACGCCCACTCGCCCGCCGCTCAGCTCCAGAACAGCTGCCCAGCGCCGGCCCTCAACCCTGGCGCCCTCATCCCACCGCACGTCGGGAAGGCAGGTTTACACCATTGAAGTCAGTAGGTGATCTAGTCGTGCTGGTTTCTCGTGTGTTTTAACCACAACAGCCTGAGCAGGGACCCCGGCAAACGGGGGCCCTGTGCCCCATGGAAAGGCGGTGGCCACCGCCAGTGCAAAGGCCCCAAGGCGGGCGGGTGGGGAGGCGCTGCACCGGAGTGTCTGGGGACAGCGGGGGGACCTGTGTGGCTGCAGCACAGCCTGTGTGTGGGGTGGCGGGGGGGGGGGGGACAGCAGGAGCTGGCAAGGAGGGCTGGGTTCCTTGAAAAGCCAGACATACGGACATCTGTAAAAAAGTCGCCTGATGGACGGAGCGTGACAAAAACTTGGTTTTTCTAAAAGGCCAAAGGAAACAGGCCTGGAACCCACCCGGCAGGTTCCGCAGGCGGATCCACCGGCCTCCAGTCTCCGCTTCGCCCCCCAGCCCCGGTGTCCCAGGAAGATTCCCCCAGCCCTGCCAGTGCCCCCCAGCAGGCTCGAGTCCCCTCTGAGCCCGAGCCAAGAGGAGCGAGCAGCCCCTCATACACACGGCAGAGCCAGGCACCCGGGGAGGCCAGGATTGCCCCTTCCGACTTCCCTTGAACGTGGCCTTCCAGGGCCAGGTCGGCCGCCCCCACTGTGCCCACACAGCTGGCGCCAACAGACAGGGGCTCCGGGGAAGGCAGAGGCCGAAGCTGGCCGCTCAGGCCCCGCCCCCTAGTCCCCTGGCCCCCGCCGGCAAACTCCGGGGAGAAGGCAGAGGCCGGGGCCCTTGGGGCAGGTCGGTCACCCGAGCCTCAGTTTCCCCCTCTGCACCTCGGGCCAGCGACTCTGCAGTCTCAGCCATGGCTCGTCCGGCCTATGGGGCATTTCAACGGAGCCAAGTTGAAGTTCTGGCCAAGAATAAAAACCTTGGGGGGGGTTAATATAAAACAGAGCTTTCAGAGTCGTCTTGAAAATGTCAGACTCGCCTTCCGGAGTGATGACCACTGGTCGACACACGCAAGCCCCAACCGGCCGCGGCAGCCGGGGGAGCGGGGGCGGTGACTGAAACCCGGATGGAACGGAGCCTCGGAGCCAGCCCGGCCCGGGGCCGCCGCCACGCCGGGCCTGTCCCCAGCTGGGCACCACGTTGTCCCCTCCCTGCCGGGGCCACGAGCCCTCCAGGGGCCACTGCCAGTATAGTTTTTGTGTGTGTTTCCTTGTCACTTTTCATGGGGACCCGAGTGAGCGAGCGGCCCCACCCCCCGGGGCAGGTCCTGCCTCGGTGGAGGGGGTGGGGCCAAGGCCAAGGCCACAGGGCGCAGGGGTGGGGAGGGGGTGGGGGTGAGGGGAAGGTGGTCTGTGTGCTGCCGCCGTGGGGAGCGGAGGGCCTGTCCCCAGCTCCGTCCTGACGCAAACGAGGACCAGGAGGACAACGCCGGCGGGCACGCACTGGGGACCCCTCCTGCCCTCTGCCCTGGCCCCTCGCTCTTGGAAAACACCTGCGCGAGGCCGGTAACCAGGGGCCCCGCCTGTCCTGGCCGCCCCAGGCCCTCTCTGTGGGGAGGCAGCAAGCCCAGGCTCCTTCTTCCTGTGCGTGTGCGTGTGCAGGGGAGATAAGAACACACCTGTCAGACCCACCCTCTTATCAAGTGTCTGCACGCACAGCCCGGGGCCGTGATCTACGGGCGCTCTGCTGCCCAGGGTGTCTCCGGGACCCGCCCAAAACATGATCAAAACAAGTGGCAATCATAAACACAGAGTGAGAGCCATCGCTGGTGTGGCTCGGCTGCCTGGAGCTTTGCTCTGTAAACCCAAAGGTCTCGGGTTCGATTTCTGCTCAGGGCATGTGTCTGGGCTGCAGGTTGGTGCGTGTGCGAGGCAACTGACCAGCGTTTCTCTCCCTCTCCCCCCGCTTCCTCTCTAAGCATGTCCTCGGCGAGGATTAAAAATAAATAAAAATACACCCTGGCTGCTGTGGCTCAGTGGAGTGAGCGCAGGCTGCAAACCAAAGCATCGCAGGTTCGATTCCCAGTCAGGGCACATGCCTGGGTTGCAGGCCACGGCCCCCAGCAACCGCACATGGATGTTTCTCTCTCTCTGTCTCTCTCCCTCCCTTTCCTCTCTGAAAATAAATGAATAAAATTCTTTAAAAAATGAAAGATGAATAGACAAAATCTTAATAAGTCAATAAAATAAATAAAAACACGATGGATTTTCCCAATTCGATTTAATGAGGAAAATAAGGTGTGGAAGCGGACATGGGTGGCGGGGGCGGGCGGGAGCCTTCGAAGGCTGCGGCGGACACAGGATGTCCGCCCACGGCTCCTCTGCGGGCCGAGATGTCGCCGTGACGTGGTTTTGAGAAAACAGCTTCCGGTTCCCGGACACATTTCTTGGCAAAGGGAGTGGGGCCCGGAGAAGCCTCTGGAATCCCGGAATCCTGTTGTTTTTCTCGCCCGCTGGGCTGCTTTTCGGATGAACTGGTCGAGCCAGTAAATCGCCAGATACAGCCCCGGGGTCTGTGTGTCTGTCTGTCTCTCCAACGCAAGGGAATTCGGGGCTCTGGGGTCCCGGCCCCTCCCTGGCTCTCACCCACAGGGAATGGTGGGCAACCTTTGGGCTGGGTGATGGCGAACAGGTCGCCGATCCCCTGGGCACCTCAGTTTTCTCATCCACGAAATGGGCGTGGCGGCAGCGCCCGCCTCCTAGGGCCGGTGCGAGGTCTGAACGCATTCACGACGGTCAGGTGCTGAGAGCAGCGCCGGGCGGGACTCTGGACAGAGGGTCAGCCGGGCCGTCCCCAGGCACCGAGTGACCGGCCCCTCCCGCTCCCCTGCTGCTGCCCTGCCCCACCTCCGGTGGGGACTGGACTTGGCAACGCTTCTGATTCGCAGGCTGGCTTTCTCTCGGCCGCAGGAGAGCACAGGCACCTGGACCAGGCGGCTGATCAGATCCCAGCGATTAGGAACACGGTCGCCGGCCGGCTGGCTGGGATCCCAGCCTTTGGCCCAGGTATCGGATTCTGTCCCCACCCCCTCCCCCGAGGTTAGAGATCACAACCCAGAACGCACACCCTGGGGGAGAGGAACAAAGAGATCCCTTGCTGGGCGCCCCTCCCTCGTCTCCAGCCCGTTCCTAGAGAGTCAGGCGGGCTTCCTGGAAGAGGGGCCCTGGGAGCCGGGCACGGAACAAAGGAGCGGCGCCTTGCCAGGAGGAGACGGCAGGAAGGGCGTGCTTGGCCGCGGACGCGGGTCATGCAAAGGCTGGGAAGGAAGCTGGCAGGTGAGCGACTAGATGTCTGCCAGCGACAACGGTGTTTAGAAAACATTCCTCAAAATAGCCCGAGCCTCCTCCGGCGAGAGGCGAGCGGCCACGCCCCCCAGCGGTGGAACCCGAGGCCGCAGGGGGAGGGCACTGAGCGCCGACAGGCGCCCACGGCCGCCCGCTGCACCCCGGAGGGAAAGGCTTTCACGGGGCCGGGCGGCACAGACGGCGTGCTCCACGGTTTCGCTTGCACGACAATCCGGAAAGGGGACAGCCGCGGGGGCAGACACCGGGCCCGTGGCGGCCCGGCGCTGGGAGCGGGCGGGCGGAGGCGGCCGAGTGCCACGCGGCGTCAGAAGAGCCCGCGGGGCGACCACAGCGTCTCCTGGGTTGATCTCAGCGGCCACACGGGTGAGCGGCGCCCGCCCGGCGAAACGCGCATCGAACTGTAAGTGTGGAAGGATGAGGTCGGGGGCGAACGTTTTCTGACGGCGCCCCTGAGCTGATTCGGAGAAATACCGCGCCCTCCACCCGGTTAGAGTGCACCACCCAGCGGTCCTCGCAGTTTCCGAGTCGGGCGGGCGCCACCGAGTTCCGAAACAAACCCCGCCCCCTCCCCGAGCCCCGCCCCCGGCCCCGCCCCCAAGGCTCTGCTCGCTGCCTCTCAGGATTGGCCTGTTTTTTCAGACACACAGGAACACGCGCGTCTTCAGACGTGCCCACAACTCTGTGCTTCTCGGAAACAAGCGGAGATGCTCAGGCTCCCAAGGTCAATGCCACGCCTCCACGCTGCGTGCAGGGCGCAGTACACGCGCCCGATGTGCCCGAGAACCCAAATCAACGGAGGCGGCGCCTTCATCGCGCCTGTCGGAAGGGCCCGCCCGTGTTTACCGTGGGTCTGTTCCCGGCAGCCCAGCGGTGGAGGCGACCCACGTGTCTGTCAGTGGGGGAGCGATTACGCTCCAGCACGGGAGTTTGATGCCGTGGAGGTAGGCCTGGACCGCAGTAGCCCCTGGCACAGGCCAAGACTTGGGTCGGCCCTGAAACCACGCGGCCCAGGGGCCGGACACCGGAGGACAAAGGCTGCGTGGCTCCTCTTGGGCCAGGGGCCCAGGACAGGCCCGTCCAGGGACGGGAAACGGGCGGGTGGTTGCCGGGGAGCGTGGGGAGCCGCTGGTGAGTGGGCCCCGGCTTCCTCCTGGGGTGACGGAGACACTACTGGGTCACCAGGCGTTGACGACGGTGGCGCCGTCTCATCACGGCACTAAATGCCACTGACCTGTACGCTTGTAAGTGGTGTAAATGGACGGTTTTATGGTAAGTAAACCTACCCCGAGTTTAAAAAGAAGATTAACTGCAAATCAAAGCGAGATATTTCCCTCGAGATGGACACACATTGAGCCACCCACCCCAGTCACCCTCACAGCCCACTGTGGGATCGCACCCCACAGCCCGAGAGCACTGCCTAGAGAAATACCCACGTGCAAGGGAAACCTGTGTAATCCTGTCGACCCGGGTCACCCCAGTACACCGAATTAAAAAAAAATTGTTTTAGTGTCGCAGGTTTGATTCCCAGTCAGGGCACATACCTGGGTTGCAGGCCATGACCCCCAGCAACCGCACATTGATGTTTCTCTTTCTCTCTCTCTTTCTCCCTCCCTTCCCTCTCTAAAAATAAATAAATAAAATATTTAAAAAACATTTTTTAATTGTCTGAGCTTGAAAAAAAACAACCACCGCAGAGGGTCCTGAGCAGGGAAAGCGGGGCTCCCGCACTGGCCCCGGCGGGAGGGCGGCTGGGCCGGGCCTGCCCGCGAGAGTCCCCGAGGCGGAATCGGCAGGGGCAGGGGCAGGCTCGGAAAGACAGCGCCGGCGCGGGCCGCTAGGCCTGGATCCTTCAGACACGCAGAGAGGGAGTCTCTGAAAGACACAGAGAGTGTGGCCTGTTTGGGGTCCAGCTCAGGCCGGGGCGGCAGCCCAGGGGACGTGTGATGGGGAGAATGAACGTTTCACACGTGTTCCTTTTTAGCGATTTGCCTATTTTTCAGCGATGTCGATCCGACCCATCACCATTTTCATAACGTGTTCTGGCCCCGTCGGCTGCGCCCCACCAGGCCAGGCCTCAGCCTCGGGCCACCGTCCAGTCTGTCCGAGGGCTCACAGCGGGCCCCTGCACCCCGTTTCCTCCACAGGCCAGGGGGTGCCGCAGGCGCGGCGGAGAGCAGCAGGGGTGGGCGTGAGGCAGGGGCGTCCCAGGGAGGACACCGAAGCCGGTGCAGAGGGACACTCGCGTCAGGGCGGGGGCAGCGGCCAGGAGCGCCTCTCCGAGGCGGTGACTTCCAAGCTGAGACCGGAGAAGCCGGCGTCCGGAAGTGACCGGCTCAGAAAAACACCCAATTTTACAGGCCCAGCTTTCTCCAGCTGTCCGAACTGTGCACACCCCTGACCTCGGTGGGATCTTCCTCGTTTTCTCCCTCTGCCCGCACCCCCATGCCCCTTCCTCTGTCGAAAGAAGCCCAGGATGGGCGTGTGCAATGCGGGACACCTGGGCGACCCAAAAGTGATCCTGGTCACAGGCGGGGTCACGAGGAAGGAACGACCACACTTTCGCCCATAATTCCCCTTTTCGTTGTGGCCACGAGAGCTTTTCCCATGCCTGTGTGACCTGAGGTCAGGTCGGCACTGGGGTCGGCGCTGGGGCCCACAGATGGGAGCCGGCCCTCCGCCATCGCTCCCTAGCTGGGCGGCCTCAAGCCAGAGGCTTCCTGCTCGGTGCCTCAGTTTCCTCATCTGTTAAGTGGGAGTGGCGAGAGTCCCTCCTTGGCAGGGCTGTGGGTGAGGCTTAGAGACAGTGCTGAGCAAGTGTGCACAGTAGGTGCTTAATATGAGGCAGCTGCCGTTATCGCCCGGCCCCCAACCGCCTTCAAGTACGAGCTCCTGTCCTCGGCATTCGAGGCCTCGCCCTGGTTCTATGACACGCACCCCTTGCATTCTGCAGCTCGAGTCTGCCCCAGGAAGGCCACCCCGCCCACTGCCTCCCCCACGCACGCCTCTTTGGCTGTGCCTCCCACACATCCAAAACCCCACTCATCGGGTGCCACCTCCTCCATGAAGCCCTCAGGAACTCCCGACAGGGAGCCTGCTCTGACCTAACCAAGATCCCCGTTCCTCCTCTGCTCAATCAATCACCCACCCCGTGACAGAGGCCACGCTGGGGATTTAAAGACTCAGAGGTGAACAAGACGGTCACCCCGCCCCCGAGAAGCTGGGGGAGACTCGGGGGGCAGGAGATGAGTATCCACCGACTGGATAGCGGAGAAAGCCGTCCTGCCCACTCTGCTGCGGTAAATGCTCCAAGGCTCATTTCGCAGACACGGCCCCTGAGGCCTCGAGTTCCAACGTCTCCCCGAGGTCACAGGTGCAGGCAGGGACCGAGCCTTGGGCCCCGGGGCCACACGCAGGCCTGTGACCTCACGCTTCTCTGCCGGGCCGTCCCGCCCGGCTCCCAGCCCAGGGTGCCCGTCAATCATTAACCTGGCCCGGCTGTTGGATTGCAAAACCTGATTCATCCCCCGGCGATAACAGAAAACTGGCTCTGGAGGAAACACATCTCGGCCCCCCGACCAGAGGGGCCGAGGGGTGACCCGCCTGGACGGGGCCCAGGTCTGGGACAGGACCGGACCTTGCCGGCCGCAGACTGGCCAGCAAGCACCCACAGCCCCAAACCCGAGGGCCCCAGAGGCGTCCGCAGCCCCGTGGGGCCCGGGAACCCTGGGAGGGGCGCGGCCTGGGCGGATTCAGCCCGGGCCTGGGACCACACCCTTGGCTGATGTGCCAACCAACTCCTTTAGATTTCAAGATGCCAAAAATAAGAGGAAAGCTTTTTGTAGAAGCCTGAGCACCTTGCTAAGACAGCAGGGTGGGCTGCTTAAGCTGCCCAACTGAGTCATCCTTGCCTCCTCCCTCTGCCTCCCCACCACCCCCGCCGATCAGCTGGCTGGGACCCCGGAAACCGCCCACTGCTCTCCAGCACCCCAGCCCCCAAGTCGCTCGCGTGGACGGGCACCACCGCCGCCTCCTGCCTGGTTTCCCGCTTCTGCCCCTGCCCCGGTCGCTTCCCTCCTCAGGGTCGGGTCATCCTGCTGCTCCGACACCTCCCGTCATCCCCTCCGTGTCTCGGGACAACACTCAAACCCGTGCCAGTGGCCCACGACGTCTCACCCCTGAGACTGGGCGCCTTCCCGCGTGGGTGCTCAATTTCAATTTTTAAAAAAGAAAAAAAAATAAAGCAAAATGTCTTGGTGCTGTTAAGATGCTTAGCACACCCCCGAGGGGAGCCTTGGCCCGGAACGGCCCAACCAGGCGCCCGTCAATCTGGCTTCTGAAACCCCCGCCCGCCCCCGGGGCACCAGCGAGCAACTCCCGGGGGACGTGGGAGAGAGATGAGAGGCCCAAGGCCCCGCCCTGCCAGCCAGGGGGCCCGGCCCAGGGCCAGGGTGCTGGGGCCACCCCACGCCTTCTCTGTGCCCCTCCTACACTTGCAGCCCCAGCGGCCCCACACAAGACCCAGGGCAGGGCGCACTGTGGGTGGCTTCCGTCAGGCTGAGTGGCGGGGCCTTTGTTCCTGCGCCAGGACCCTGCACAGCCAGCCCCTCCCAGGCCTCCTCCCGACTTCTGAGACCCACAGAGAGCCCGGCCCGGCCTCTGGGGGCGGGGGGGGGGAGCAGCGGGGGCGTGGGACACAGACCTCAGCCAGGAGGCCCTGGCAGGCCGGCCTCCCCCCCACACCCGGGAGGGCTCACCGGGGCAGGCCCCAGAGAGCCAGCAGACTCCCATGGGACTGATGGGGGCGAGCAAAGGCCAGGGGTCACAGGGCTCCGGGAAGCTTCCCAGCTGGGCAGGGACCCAGGAACCACTTAGGCCCACTCCCTCAGCCCCCGGACGGGGCCAAAGCAAGGGGCAGGGGCCCAGTGGTCCTCAAAGCGTGGCCCCAGGGCCGGCAGCCTCAGGGGCGCCTGGGAACTGGATGTAAGGCAGGGTCTTGGGTGCCGTTTCAGACCCACGAACTGGGAAGCTCAGGGGACGGGCCCCGCTCTCTGGGAATGAACAAGCCCCCGGGGAGTCTGCGCTCAGTCCGGTCCGAGACCCACTGCGTTGCTGCCACAGATGGACCCGTGCCACTTGGGACCTGGGGACCGGTGGGCGCTGGTCCAGACAAAACTGGAAGGCACGTGGCCCAACGTCGGTGGCAGCAGGTGAGGGCACTTATTACACTGTCCTCTCGCTTTCCCTGCACGTTTGAAGTTCTTTATAACAGCCGTGATACGTGGCCGGCAGAGCTGTCTGGTGGGGGAGGGAGACAGGATGGGCTGGGGCGGGGTCACGCTGAGATCTGAGGTGCCCTTTAGCTGCGGGGGAGGGGCCTCCCTCGGACCCTCCTCCTGGCCTCGGACCCCACGTGAACCACCCTTGCGCCTCCGCAGCTCCTCTGAGCTCTCACAGATGTGCTCTGGCCGAGCTGCAGCTGGGGGGCCGGGAGGGGCCCAGGGGTCTGCATCCCGAGGACAGGGGCGTCCGCAGAGAGCCCCTCACCCCCCGAGGGGAGTGACAAGTGGCAGTCCTCAGTGGCTCCTGCCTCAGACACGGCCAAGGCCTGGGTGTCAGGACAGTCCCCACGCACAGCGGGGACCAAGCCTGCCTGGTGGGGCATCGGCAGGTGGTGCAGTGAGAAGGCGGGGCCCTCGGGCCCTGCGTGGTCGGGAGGTGGCTCATTTCTCCAGCGCAGGTTCGCCGAGCACAGACCATGGGCGGGGCCTTGTGCCGGGCCTGGGGGCTGCCTCCACGGGCTCAGCAGCCTGCACCTCGGCCCCCCGGATCGGCCACATGGAGACACGCCCCCTCCACCGAGGCAGCGGCGCGCAGAGAAGGAAGAGACCCGGCCAGCCGCTGGGAGGGCGGCAGCGGGTATGGATGGGCCAGGAGGGCGGTTGCTCAATGAGCCGCCCTCGGCCGGGCTCACCCGGCCCCGGCCTGAGGACAGGCACGCGGTGAAGCACCCCAAGGTCGTGCACACGGGGCGGCCACGGTTCAAGCCTGCGGGCGCCAGGAGCCCCGGGCGGCCTCCCCCAGCTCTTCGTCCAGCCGTTCCAGCCTGCTCCGTGTCCCCGCACACGCCAACTAATTCCCTACAACTCTGCAGCACCCCAAACTAATAAATCATTATTTTTTGCTGATCTGACAGAAAACAGCTAACGTTTGATTCCTGCCCAGCAGACAGCTCCTGTTGCGTTGGCTGTTGTCATTTTTTTTTTTTTTTTAGCTGACACTCCCAGGGAAAAGAGGTCAGTGTCCCTGAGTCAGCAGCCAGATACTGTATGTTTTAGAAAGTCTTGCGGCACACCGGGCGAACACCGCCAGCCTGGGCTTTTGCAAGAGGCTCGGCGTGTTGTAATTTCCCGGGGCCGTGGGTCTGGCCGCCCCGGGCTCCCGTCCGCAGATCCAGTCCCAACCCCCGGCAGGCCGGTGCCGATGCCCCCGCGGGCCCAACCCCTTCACAAACGTGGCCAAAGGCTCATCACCTAGACAGACCCTTTGGAATGAAGTGCTCGGTGCCGCGGCATTAAGCACGCTCACATGGTTGTGCAACTGTCACACCCTTGGTCTCTGGAACTCGCTCGTCTCCCCCAGCTGAGGCTCTGCCCGTGTTAAAGCGCTGGCTCTCCTCCCCGGCCCCCCCCAGCTCTTGGAAGCCACCACCCTCGGCAGAGTGGCCCCCGCGTTGGTCCACGGGGCAGCCTGTGCCAGAGGCTCCTTCCTTTTCACGGCTGAACCGCACTCCTTTGTCATGGGTGGGCCACCCTGGGGTCATCTGCTCGTCTATCCGCTCCCTCCCCTCGGCTGCTGTGGACACGGGGGTGCGGATGTCCCCCCCACCCCGGGACCCCACTCTCATCTCCCTCGAGGGCGGGCCTGGACACGGGGCTGCCGGCTCTCAAGGTAACTCCACTCCCAGTTGTTTGAGGAGCTTGCATTCAGCCTCCCACAGCAGCCGCCCCGCCCGCCCCCCCACGCACGGTGCCCGGGGCCCCGTCCTCCGCGCCCTCGCCACCGACACCTGTTGTGTCTCTGGCTTGGACAGCGGCCGCCCTGGGGGGGTGAGGTGGCCTCTCACTGTGGTTTTGACGGGCGTCTCCCCGACACCGAGTGTTTGTTCACGTCCATCCTCCTGGGGGAAATCCGAGTGCAGTGAGTCCTCGGCCTAGTTTTCAATCTTTTTTTTTTTTGGTCGCTGACTCGTCCTATCAAGAATTTAAAACCAGGTTTAGGGCCCCCCACTCTCCATCTGCTGTCCCCGCCCCCACCCCCACCCCCAGGTTTTCCCGTCTCAGGAAATGGCTCCATCGTTCCTGTCACCCCGCCCCGACCCCGCTGGCCGGCACCTCTCCTCCCAGTGCGCCAGCAGCCCCCCTCCCCCACCCCCGTCTCGACGCCGGTGCCCGTGCCGCGCCCTCTGCCCAGCAGGCTGTTCCCACGCCTGACTGTCCTCAGCTCAAACGGCCCCTCTCTGAGGGGCCCCCCTGCACCCTGCCAGACACGGGATGTCAGCCTGTCCGCCCCGATCCCCTCATAGCGCTTCCGGGGGGCGAGCAGACCCCTCACAGCCTTCTGTGCGTCCTCGCTCCCCTGTCCACACTGTCCCTCCTGCCGCGTGTCAGCTGCTGAGCAACACCGTGGACCACGTCACCTCCGGGACAAGGACCGAGGTGCGGTGAGGCGGGGCGGCTCTTCAGATCTCGCCCTTTTACTTATTTTATTTTGCTTGAGGTTGCACTCTCCTGTGCTCCCCCTTTTCTCACGGAGCCCCTGTTGCACTTTCCTTGTCTTAGTGTCGACGCCAGCGGGGGCCGTCTGCACGTGAGCTGGCCCTGCGGGGGTCCGGCTGTCACATTCGAGGCCGGTGGCCGTGTGAGGCCGCGCTGACCTTTAGTTTGTGGGAACTGAGAGAACCGGCCGCCTGAGCAGAAGGAAGTCCAGGTCCCAGAGGAACCAAGGGCCAGGGTGTGGATGAGCACCTCGGGGCGCTGTGGGGGTGAGGGCCGGCCCTCGGGCGGCAGGGGGCCGAACAGGGGCCCCCAGAGGTCACGCCGACCTGGAACCTCGGCAGGTGACCTCATTTGGGAGGAGCCTCTTTGCAGACGGGTTAGCTAAGGATCTCAAGATGAAGTCCACGGGATTAGTGGGGGCCCCGCACCCGATGACAGATGTCCCTCTAAGAAGCCAGAGGACGCAGAGCCACACAGAGGGGCCGGCCCTGTGGGGACAGGGCCCCAGCAGAGTGCTGCACACGCACACAGGTGCACCCCACGACGGCTGCACCCTCAGCAGGCGGTCGGCCCCTTCTCGCCCCATCCCAGCGAGCGCCGACCTTGGCAGGAAAGAACCTCGGGTCCTCCCGTTCTCTGACGCTGGTCGTGGGGCCAGAGGTTCCTGATTGGACCAAGCTCGAGGCTTGGGTCCTCGCCCTAGTTTGCCATGACCCGGTTTGCTGAGCCTCGGATGCCCACCCCACCCCGACCTCTGACTCACAACACGGAAAAGGCTCCCGGTCACCACTCAGAGCTGCAAGTCAGAACCCGGCCCAGACACGCCCCCGTCACAGCTGCAGAGTTCCAGAAGGCCCCGGGGTCTCAGGGGCTGGAGCAGATGCGGGAGTGTGCATCAGCAGCCCTCAGGAAGGCCCGCGGAGGGAGCCGGCCCCCTCCCCACCCCACCCCGCCCTGGCGCTGTAAGACCCCGCAATTCCGCCCCCCGCACATCCCGAGGAAAGCCTCGAGAACGCTCAGGTGGAAGGCTCCAGAACGTTTGCTCTTTGTGGGGGTGGGCGTGGAGGTGGGTGGTGCCGGACGCCCATCGCGGACGGAGTAAATAAAACACGAGGAATGTCAACTCGGAGATCCAGGCAGCAGCAAGGAGCCAGGAGCCGGGTACACGCGCAAGGTCGCAGACCAGCCCGCTGCAGGGCGGGAGTCAGGCCCCGGGCCAGCCGGCCACACTCGGGCCGCACCCGGCCACCTGCTCCTCGCCTGCGGGTCCCCCCTCAGCCCTATGGGAGGGTGAGGTTTATCCCATTTTTTGCAACAAAGGCCAGAGACTCCAGGAACTTGCCCAAGGTCAAAGAGCGGGCAGGAGGCAGAGCCGGGGTGTGACCCCACGCCAGCCTGGCCCCCCGTCCTCAGTGCAGGGGGTGGGCCCCCAGCACTGCACACCTGCCCAGGGGACCAGTGCCGGGGCAAGCCGGGTGAGGCTCCGGCGTGACACAGGGAAGAAGGGGAGGTAAAAGGAGACAGAGGGGAGCCACAGGTGCAGACAGCCCCGTGCGCATGCGTGTGCATGCGTGTGCACAGCAGCACGCCCCACGGTCACAAGGGGCAAGCAGCCCCTGTCCCTCGAGTGACGCACGGGGCAAACAGCATGCGGCCCGTCCCCACCGTGGACCAGGACGCAGGCATGAAAAGGAGTGACGCTCTGACTCGCTCTACAAAGCGGAAGAACCCCCAAAACACATGAAAACACGTGCTGAGGAAGAGCGCCAGACACAGAAGGCCACTCGGGGTGTGATTCCATTGATACACAGTAGCAGGCCCAGGAAGACGGAAGGGACAGGTGGCTGGGGGCGGGGGGCGGGAGGGACTGCCGAGGGGCGGGGTTTCGCTCAGGAGCCTGGGAACCACCTTCCCGGAGGCTGGCGCGGGGCGCTGTGGAGGGCCTGGGCCGCTGAGTGACAGCTGTGCGCTGGTCGATTTCAGGGCGCGTGAATTTCGCCTCCGTCTCACCTCCTGTCAAACCGACAGGCTGTGCAGGGAAGCGATGTCTCCGGCTGTCTAACGACACTATGGGTCTCAAGCCCTGGCGGGTGTAGCTCAGTGGATTGAGCGCGGGCTGCGAACCAAAGTGTCGCAGGTTCGATTCCCAGCCAGGGTACGTGCCTGGGTTGCAGGCCACAGCCCCCAGCAACCGCACATTGATGTTTTTGTTTCTCTCTCTCTCTATCTCCCTCCTTTCCCTCTCTAAAAATAAATAAATAAAAATCTTTTAAAAAAGTGTCTTTAAAAAAACAAAACACTATGGGTCTCTATTCTCCACCCCCAGCCCCCTCCCTTTCATGCTGACACCTGTGTGATCAGCCCCTCGTCTCTCAGGTGACGAAAGGGATTTGGTTTTCTAACAAATCGCTTCTCAGTTTTCCGGAATGAATTAACTTGGAGAACCGAGGTTCCATTGTGCTTGTTGGTAACAAGATAAAAAGTGAGCGATGGGACTGAAAATCTCGACAGCTCGGGGGGCACACGGCCGGCCCTGCACCGCGACCCCGCTCACGGCCCCAGAGGGAGCCAGCCATGTGCCCGGTTTCACAGGGCTACGGGAGGAGAGAAAAGGGCAGAATGCGGGCCCTGGCTGGCGTAGCTCAGTGGATTGAGCTCGGGCTGCGAACCAAAGTGTCACAGGTTCGATTCCCAGTCAGGGCACATGCCTGGGTTGCAGGCCACAGCCCCCAGCAACTGCACATTGATGTTTCTCTCTCTCTCTCTCTCTCTTCCTTCCCTCTCTAAAAATAAATAAACAAAATCTTTAAAAATTAAAAATTTTAAAAAAAAGCAGAATGCGGGTCTCGGCCCGCGCAGGCGGCCCGCCCCTACAAAGCGCAGCAAGGCAGGTCATGGATAACCAGCGTTCGCTTCTCGCAGCCGTGGCACCGGAAGTGGGGGATCAGGACGATGTGGTCGGGGTGGGGGGAGGCCTCTGCCTGGCCTCGGACTTCTTGGTGTGTGTGCTCCACGGCTGAAGGGGCGAGGGGGGTCGGGGGGGCCCTTTGCTCAGCGCACCAGCCCGTGAGTGACACCAAATATCTCCCCACTCACGACTACACCACGGCCCGAAGGCCCCACCCCCTGGGAACCCCATCCCCTGGGAGATGAGGGTTTCCACCCATGAACTTGGGAGGGGGGCCTCACATTCAGGCCACGGCAGTAAGACCCCACTCAGGTCACGTGGAGAGTCAGACGGAACTGAGTCAGCGTTTAGGGGTGCCGATGGGCGGCGGGGACAGGGGGAGGTGACGCCACAGAAGCCAAAGCAGGCGGGGACCCAGCGTCCTTTCCTTTGTGGGGCTTTGGGGGACCAATGAGGCTCTGCTTCTGGATCTGTGTTCGTTTCAGGGGTTTATCCAACCACACGTGTCTCGAGGGCATCCCTGGAAGTGCCCCTGATGGTGGACATTTCACAGTGAAAAGAAACCGAAGACTCTGAGTGGAAACTGTGAGGCGGGGGCTGCAGCGGGTGGAATGCGGGGGGGGGGGGTTGGGAACAGGAGAGGTCTTGCAGAGGCCTTGCAGGGGTTCTGGGGGCAGTCAGCCCAGGCGGGAGAGCCGGCTCGGCCCCCACCCCCAGGTGCAGCCAGGGGGTGCACATGGGAACTCCCACAGGGCTCAGAGGCGTGGGTGCGGGGCCGCAAGAAGCCCCCGGCCCACCACTCAGCAGACAGGCCCCAGGCCCGACAGTTGTCCAGCCCCGAGGATGTGGTGAGCGTCGGCTGGCCCACAGCCCGTCCGGTGTCCTTGGCGCTGGGTCGGCCCCAGACGGGAGGGCTGGATGGTGGATCTGAGGGATGCAGGCAGGACCCGCAGGCCTGGCGGGAGCGGGGGGGAGGCCGGGGGGGCAGGAATCAGAGGGTGAAGTGAGGAAGCAGGTGGAGAAATGTCTGCGGGAGGTGAGGCCAGAGGGGTCTCTGGCTCCTTCCAGCCTGGGGGGCAGTGGGAGGACGGCTCAAACTGGCCCTGTGGTCCTGGGCCGCTGTGCAGGGGGCGCTGCCAAGGCGGGGCAAGTCCAGACACCCACCCCGCCTCAGCCAGGAGAGCTCTCTCCCGTCTGACTCGCTCGAGGAGCTTTCTGGGCAGGAATGTGTCCTTAGAAAACATGCCCTAGCCCTGGCTGGCGTAGCTCAGTGGATTGAGCTTGGGCTTCGAACCAAAGTGTCCCAGGTTCAATTCCCAGCCAGGGCACATGCCTGGGTTGCAGGCCACGGCCCCCAGCAACCGCACATTGATGTGTGTGTGTCTCTATCTCCCTCCCTTCCTTCTCTAAAAATAAATACATTTAAAAAAAAAAGAAAAAAAAGAAAACGAGCCCTCGTGAGGAAGCCTCGAGACAACCCAAGGCGAGGGGCACCCGCCCTGACCTCGGCCTGGCCCCTCACCCGCGTCCGCCTCGGGAGAGACCCCGCAACAGGAGGGGGCTGGGGAGGAGCGGGGGCCCAGAGACAGGGCGGCCGGACGCAGGCAGCGTCCTGGGTTTGCAAACACACACTGGGAGGAAGGGTGCCGCCGGGACAGCGGGGGACGGGAGCGGGGACCCACTGTGACACCGTCTGCGCCTGCTGGAGCGTGGCCGCGGTCTGTGGGCACGGAGACACCCCGTCTGTGGGACACAGGTGGGGCAGCGGGGTCTGGGACAAGGTGTCACCGTGTCGGCACGCAGCTCTCACAGGGCTTGGCGCTGAGAGACAGAGAGAGACAGAGAGACAGACAGACAGACAGAGTGACAGAGACAGATGTGGAGAGTGGCAGAGACCAGCGGAGACCGGGGGTCTGAGGACACAGCCCACCCTTGAGGACCACAGGCGGAGCCGCCTCCCTGCCCATCTCTTCCTGATCCCCAGTCCCAGGTGGCCCCACGGCGCTCACCCAGGCGCCCCTGCCGGCATCCCGTGCACCCCCGGCTCACACACGGGTGCTCCCAGGGGCTGGGCCGCCCAGGGGAACCTCCCCCACCGCACTCCGCACTTTCTGGGTACACCAGGGTGCGCCCCAGGGCGCGCCGCAGGGCTCTGGGCCCAGGCCGGAGGCCGGCAGCCATCCCGTTAGGACGGTTGGTGGTGACAGCTGCGCTGGGTGCCTGCCGGCCACGATTCCGGGTCAGCTCCCTGGCACCCGGGCCTGGGCAGGCGCCGGTGACAGCCGCCAAGTCTCAGGCTCCCGCACCCATGCGGAGCCTCCCGCCTGGGGGGGGGGGGGCGGGGACGAAGCCGGAACTTCGGCACGCCCCGCCCCATTTATAACAGCAGGCTGCCGCCGCCTCCTCCCGCTCCTGCCCTGGCCTGTGGGTGCCGCGCGGGGCCCTCCGACTCGCTGCCTGAGGAATGCAGGTCACGACTTGCCTCTGCGAACTTGGCCTCTCCCAAGCCCGGCTCCCGGGCCCGGCTGGCAACCGCGCAGCGTCCCAGCTCCCTGCTCCGCGGCAGGCCCTGCTGCCCGGGAGGTTAATTTTCTTATCGGTCTTTTGTAAATCGGGCTCCTCCTGGGCTTGGGTTTCCCCGCAGGGAAACTAAAAGATGGCACCCGAGCGCGACCTGAGTGGCAGATCTTATCGTCCAAGAGTTGATGAAAACGTCCCCGAGGAAACACTGAGCTGTCGAGCTACCGTCTCTTTAAGAGGTCTCGGGTAGAGACAAACAAAATGCTCTCTAACAGTGTAGGAGCAGGAGTCCCGGACAGGCCACGTGAGAACCTGCCGTGTGGACACTGCGTGGGGGCCAGGGGCCCATCAGCCATGCCTGCGGCCTGTCGCCCTCTCCTGCTTCTGCTCGCACGAGACAGGACCAGGCCTAAGAGCAGGGGGAGGGGGTTGGGGGGGGGGCGTCTTCCAGGGGGGAGGGGCAGTCTGCGCAGAGGCCGGAGGCAGGAAAGCACGTGGTGCGTTGGAGGAAAAGGCCGTCGGGCGCGCAGGGGCCTGCGGAGAAGGCGCTCACAGGCCTGGGGACACATGGCTTTGCACACCACGTGCGAGGGCTTAACGGGGGTCCTGGAAGGCCCGCGTCCGCATCCGTGAAAGAGGTTCCAGCTGCAGCGGAGGCAGCTGCCGGCCCAGAGGCCTGGCGGGCAGAGGTGGGCGGGGCGGGGCGGGGTCTGGCACGGGGCCGCACGCTCGGGCAGGGCAGCAGGCCCGTGTCCCCACACAGGACTGCAGCCTCCCACCAGTCACCAGCCTCCCCGTGGAATGAGCCTGGTCTTCCGGACACCCAGTCACTATCGGAGAACCTGCGATTGTGTGTCAGGCGCAGTACCAGGTGCTGGGGGCACAGCAACAAACAAAACGGAGGTCCCTGTCCTGGTTGGTGTGGCTCAGTGGGTTGGGTGCCGTCCTGTGCACGGAGAGGTTGCTGGTTCGATTCCCAGTCAGGGCACGTGCCAGGGTAGTGGGCTAGGTCCCCGGCTGGAGGTGTGTAGGAGGTCACCAATCAATGTTTCTCTCCCTCTCTTTCTCCCTCCCTTCCTCTCTCTAAAAAATGAATAAAATCTTTAAAAACAACCTGAGGTCCCTCATGGGGAGACATGGACAATAAACATGGGGTCAGGCAGACGCTCTGTCCGCTGTGACAAGGCCACAGAAAAACAGCAAGGTGGGGCCAGGGCACAGGGGCACCGGGAGGGCGTGGGGTGGGCTTTGGAGGGCAAGCGAGGCTTGAAGGAAGGCTAAAGGAGGCGGGCGAGGGGACAGGTGGGAGGACAGGGGTGGGCAGAGGGGGGGCAGCTCAGGCGCAGTGCGCACCAGTGCGTCTGAGGAATGGCCGGCGAGCACGGGGCAGGGGCCGGGAGGAGGGCGTGGGCGCCCCCCCCCCGCCCCCCGTGGGGCTTGGATCTGAGTGGGACAGAGATCTGGCTGCGGTCGGCATGGGGTCGAGATCTGGCTGCGGTCGGCATGGGGTCCCCTCGGCTGCTGGGCTGAGAAGACCTCACCAGGAGCGGAGGGGCGGGCAGGCCTGCAGGGACCCAGCCGAGAGCCGGCGGCCCTCTGGCCCGAGGCGGTGGCCACAGCAGGGCGGCCAGAAGCGGCTGGACTCGGAATGTCTCCACGAGGAAGCCTTAAAGCCTCCCTATGGCTCAGCGCGGGAGGCCGAGTGGAGAGCCCAGACTGAACCCGAGACATTTGGCCCCGGGGAAGCTGCAGGACGCGGGAGCCAGGACAGCGGCAGGATGGTGGCCAGAGGGACGGGGCCGCAGGGATGGCCAGGAGTCAGGCGGGGTGGCCTTTGACCCCCACACTGAGATACGGAGCCGGCTGTTGAAATTCAGGGGAAAGGTATGGGCCCGGGATGCCAGCGTGGGAGTGGCGGGGACAAAGATGGCATTCCCGGGAGGACACCGGGTGAGCCACCCAGGGAGCGTGTGAGCGCACGGGCCGTCCGAGCCCAGGGACATCCTGTGTGGGGAGGTCACGGTCACAGACCCGAGACCGAGAGCGGCCAACCTGTCGCCATCTCAGGGGTCTCAAGAGTCCCAGAAACTTCAGAAAAAGTGGAAGGAACCTCACCCAGAACGCCAGGAAGCGAACAAGGGTCAGGCCACTCCTGTTCCTTCCCCCCACTGCCCCAGCAGGGGCCTTTGGTGGACAGGAAGACGCGGCGGGGAGAAGGGAGCGAGGGGAAGACAGCGTGCCCGGGGCCGCGGGTCAGGGGCCGGGGTTGGTGGGGGGCTCCTCATGCACACCACATGCAGGCCGCGCCGCCCCAGCACCCGGCCGGGCCCCCCCAGCACCCAGCCAGGCCCCCCCCAGCGCCCAGCCAGGCCCCCCAGCGCCTGGGCCCTCTGAGGCTGGGAAACCCTACACGAGTGTCTCCATGCTGCTTTGTTTCTCTCTGCACTTCCGCTCCTGACGGCCACTCCCGGGGCCAGCGGAGGCCAAGGCCGCCTTCCAACGAGGAGGAGGGAGACGAGCCATGTAAACACTCGTGTCCCCTCGTCTCGGGCTGGTTTGTTCTGTCTGCCTGCCACTCTGTGCGGCCGAAGTCTCTGCACAGTGCACGTGGCTGCGGGGCCGGAGCTGTGCGACGCCCCCACCCCGGCGTGGAAGGCCGGGGGCCGAGCACTCCCGACCCAAATCTTCTGGTTCCGAGGTTTGAACAAGAAAAGTCCGTCCCTGGCTGGCGTAGCTCAGTGGATTGAGCGCGGGCCGTGAACCAAAGTGTTGCAGGTTCGATTCCCAGTCAGGGCACATGCCTGGGTTGCAGGCCACAGCCCCCAGCAGCTGCACACTGATGTTTTTCTCTCTCTCTCTCTCCCTCCTTTCCCTCTCTAAAAAATAAAATAAAATAAATACAATCTCAAAAAAACCCACACAGTCTACTTCAAAGTAGATGGCTGTAGGACTTTAAAAAAAAAAGAAAAGTCTGTCAGCATCAGCCGTGTGGCCGAAGCCCACCTTGAGGGTTGGCTTATGACCCCTGGGGCCCCTCTTCTACCGACCAAGGGCGTGGGAACCCCCTTCTGGGCACGGACGTCCACCAGCAGGACCCACAGATGCGGACGTGCCCAAGGGAAGCCCTTCGCGAGCTGGTCCGTGGCAGCAGCTGGCGCCCGGCTGGCCTGCAGGAGGCCGAGGCCCGGGTGCGGCGGTGCCAGGCGGAGGCAGCTTCTGCCGGGACTTCTCCCGGACTGAGCAGCGCCAGACCCGGGGAGGCCAGAGCACAGTGGGGCTCACCCCCACGGGTGTGCACCCCCAGAGACACATGTCAATAGACGTACATGTGTGCCCACGTGTGTGACCAAGCACACCAGCACGGGCCAGTGTTCATGTGTGTGCAGACAAGTGCCCACAGATTAAGCATGGCCACATGTGTGGTGCACTGGTGCACATGTGCCCTCACCCGCAAACACACATGGGTTTATGTGTGAAATGTCACCACACGTGTGCACACATTGATGTGTGTGTCCGTGCTTTACACGCCCACAAGCGTGGCGTGTGACACATGCCAGCACATGTGCCCCCGCATCAGCACACGGCCACTCCTAGACATGCATGTGCGCGCACACCCACACAGGTTCATGGGTCAGTGACCATGCATGCAGGTTGTCACGTGTGTGTACACATAACACTCATGTGTGCACGCAGTTTGCACACGGGTACACACACCAACACACATGTGCACGCACACACTCGGGAAGCCAGAGAAGAGCAGATGCACCGGGAGCGGAGCCGGAAACAAAGGCACACCAGACTTGGGGACACTAGAACAGGCCCTGCTGTCCCGCTGTGGCCCTGGAGCCCGTTGCCTCGGCCCTGCCCTGCCCCGGAGGAACACACAGGAAAGAGGGAGAAAAACCCAGCCTGCCGGGGTCACACCTGTGAGCAGACCTGGGCCTTCCCCGGAAGGGGTTCCCCCCATGGGGAACCAGCCCCACGGCTCCGTCCCACACGGCCAGGTGCAGGGCCTGCAGGAAGCACCCCGCTGTCTGGGGTGCAGGAGCGCTTTCTGGGGCCCAGACACACAGAGCTGGGGTGGCCGGGCCCGCGGGCTCCCCTGGAGTCTGTGGATCTAGAGCACACCCCGGGAGGGAGATGTGGGGAGACCCCCGGTCCCCGCGGTTTGGGGGGGGGAGATTCTCAGGAGTGAACCCCACTGGCCGGACCCCAAGTGGGGACAGGAAGAGGAGAGGTGGACCCAGGCAGAGGCCATGGGGGGGGCCCTGCCCCGCCCCCAAACACCAAGCCGAGCTGCTCAGAAACGCAGAGGAGGGCGGGCAGGGTGGACCCAGGCTCCCGGCGTGAAGCCGCAGCCTGGCCACTGCGGCCGAGTGGCTGGGACAAGTGACTGTTGCCTGCCTCCCCCCAGCAAAACACAGGCAGTGGCACAGTCGCTGTCCCTAGGCCAGAGGGGACCAGTGGAACACCCAGCGTCTGACCTGGCGGCACCCATTAGCGTTATCTGCCATCAGCCCCCACCCTGTAACCGATGGGCAGAGCGCTGCCAAAGGGCACGGAGCCGCGGAGGCGGGCGTGGCGGGGCGGAGGCAGCAGGATGCAGCCCGCGCTGGGCCGGGAGTGGGGAGAAGGTAAGAAAACAACCCGACTTCAAAGGGCTGGCTGTTCGCTCCGCTGGCCCATGGGGAGCCCCCGCCTGGCCCTCGGGGACCCCACAGGGATGGCGGCAGCACAGCCCCTGCGCCAGCAGGCTCCCAGCTCACAGGGGAGAGAGAGAACCCCTACATCAACGCATAGCATGATAGGGTTGACATCTAGGGAAATTTGGGGGATGAGCCTCCCGGCCAGAGGGGCAAACAAGCCAGAGGCTCTGAGGTGGGGCAGGCTTGGTGGGCTCGGGGACCACCCAGATGAGCACAGAGAGTGAGCAGGCAGGCGAGAGGGCGCCAGACTGTGGGCGTGCCTCCGGGCCACAGAAAGGACTTTGTGTTTACCCGGAGGGAGAAGGAGGGAGAAGGACAGCCTGTGAGTGGAGGGGTTAGGGGTGTGTGTGGAGACCCCGGGACAAACCAGACCGCTGCCCCGCGCAGGCAGCAGCTGGGGAGGCGGGAGAGCTGGAGCCGTGGGGGAGGGGCAGAGTCCACGCTGGCCCTGAAGGTGAGGCCAATGGGATTTGCCGACGGACCAGATACGTGGGGGCGGGAACTAGGTGTTCAGTGCGGTTGACGGTTGACGCCAGGCCTTCGCCTCCGCACCTGGAGGAACCAACGCAGGTGTCGCTCTGAGACGGGGCATGCGGGGGGCGAGGGGAGCCCTCCGCAGCTGGAAAAAGCAGTGGGCTAAGCACCCAAGGCTGGTTCCCAAGCAGGACTCCAAGTTAAAGACGGCAGAGGGGATGCGGCTACCCTCCTGGACACGGGACTCGGTCCTGAGGCTTGCCACCGCCCACAGGGGCCAGGGGACGAGCCCCCCACCCCCTGGGGCCCAGCTGCAGCAGGGCCCTCCCTGGCGGCCCCGGGACACACAGCGACTCCAACATGTGCCCCCAGGGGGCCCGGACTGGGCTCCCGTCATCGGTTCAAATCCGGTGGTGGCGGGGGGGCGGTGCACTCGGTTCCAGAGGTGGACGCAGAGGGGCCGGGGCCTGTGTTCCCTGGTCTGCCTCCGGGATACTTTCTCTCCCGTGCACAGGCGCACGCACACGGGCGTGGGCATGGCAGCGAGGTCACCCGAGGCAAATGGCTATCTTTAGCTGTTTCCCAAATGTCAATGGTGGTGAGACATTTGCCCCAGAATTCTCCCGGGACTCAAGGAGACGGCATTCCCGGAGAGTTCCCGAACACTGCCGGGCGCCCGGAGACACGGGGTTACGCTCCTTGGGCCACACCGTCTGCACACCACCTCTCGCCCAGTCCTGGGCGCTGGGGGAGAGGAGAGACGAGTCTCACTTCTTCCAGAAGCTTCTCCTGGAGACCTCAGGACACAAGGTCCTGTGTTTGGGGCTACTCCATTCGGCTGCTTGTGGGGGGAAAGCTACGGATGCACTACTAAGCTTTCATTAAATGCATAACACACGAAAGCATTCTCTCTGTTTAAAAGGATCAAGTAGGGGCATTACAGATACAGCGTAAGTTTGCTTGGGCCACGCCCCCGGCCCCTTCCCTTCCTCCCTTGAGAGTCGCCTCGTCAGTCTGGTGCGCACCCTTCCACACCTTTTTCTGAGCTGTAACATGCACTGATATTAACCCACTGAAAACACAAAGTACTGCTTTGTGGAGTTATTTATAAAACAAAAACAAATAGCACCAAACTTTGGTCAGCAGTGCGTTTCTGAGACCAATCCATGCTACAACGTATGTATCTCGTTCCGCCTTGTGCTGAGAGGCCCACGCCACTAGGAGCTCCCCCTTTATGGCCTGTGATCCAGATGTGGCGGATTAGGGTTTGTGTCCGACACTGCCACAGCTGTGTCAGCCCTGGCAGGCCGCTGGCCTTTGCCCTGCCTCAGTGTCCTCATCTTCAGGAAGGAATAATAATAACACCACCACCTGCACCGGTTTCACAAGGCTGTGGTCGGACCCGAATGAGAAAGTAGGCGCATCCAGGACATTTCCACACATGCCTTTGTACTTGATCACCTGGCCAGGAGGCAAACCTGACCCGACCCTGTCCCACAAGCAGGCAGCCCGAGGTCCCCCATGGGGAGTCGGCCCAGCTAGGGGTGCAGCCCGGGGTCCGGGAAACCGCCCCGGGCGGCAAAGCGAGACAGCCCTACTCAACCCCGTCCGCAACCTCAGAAACGCACCTCAGCCCCAGAAGGGCCAGAAGGGCCACGGTGACAAAGGGGCCCTCTCCGGTGGCGTGGGGGAGGCGGCTACCTCCACACGGCGGGCGGAAGTATCAACCCAAACTGTGCGACAAAGCAGGGGAACAGCCGGTAGGGAAACAGGGAAATAACTGGCCTTTCCAACAAATACCAAGAAGCAGCGAAAAGAAACCAGGATAGACGCGTCCGTTCGGACGGAGGGAAAAAAAGCTTCAGGCTCTGCCGGTGAACTAAAATCCAGCTGCAGGACATCTGTACACAGTGCAGTTCAACGTGTACCAAAAGCACAGGTATGCATGTGTATGACCGAGTGCCCGTGACGTCGCCACGGCAAAGGTCTAGAAGGAGACGTGCCGGTGACCCCGGTGCTGCCTGAAGACCAAAACGGGGGAAACTTTCTTTTTTTCCCTCCATCTGAATTTTCTTTTAAAGTAGCCAAGAAACATAAAAACACAGGACTCCAAGCACAGGCCTCCCATTCACGCTGCCCGGGGGCACGTGCGGCCAAAGAAAACACCAGCGGGCGGCCCCTCCCTCCGTGGGCGCCCCACCCGCGGGGCCCCCCGAACGCTGGCGGCCTTCCCCCTCCGGGAGGTGCTTGGCTGGCACTCAGGGGGCCGTCCGATGGGCCGGGCTCGCCTCCCTGCCTTCACGCCACTCGGCCCCGAACCAATCACCCTCGAGACGGTCACGCAGGATGCCGGAGGGCGCTCGCTCGACTGAAAGCCCCGGAACCCCGGCTCCAGGACAGCCGAGGATGGCGGCACTGTCCTCTGGAAAAGCCCAGGGCAGGAGTGGGAAATTAGGCGGCGGTGCGTGTACACACGTGTACACACACATGCATGCACACGCACACACGGGGAGCCGACATCTGGAACCTGCCCCGGCCATAGAAAGAAACCCTGAAATACGGCCAGGAGCGGCAGAGCTGACGTGCACCTTGGGGAGCCGTCAGTCCCGCCCACCCCACGCCTCCGCGGCCAGAGGCCCCCCGGCTGGGCCGCCGCCACCTGGGCGCCCACGGCGCCGAAACCGAGGGCCCGGTGGGCACTCACGGGCGGCTCTCCCCACGGTAAAGCCATCACGGCTGCTTTGAAAAACATAACAGACAGACACAGGCCTCCTTAGCCTCCACGGGAGAGGGAGAAGCAATGCTAAGTTCTGAGGTTTCACCCCACAAGTTTTCCTGCCATTCCCAGGAGGGCAAAAAAAACACAAACAAACAAACAAAAACAAAACAGCCCGAAGAGGAACTCAGCCGTTGCTCATGAGAGGGCTCTCCACGCAGTCAGGCCACAGGACTCCACAGGACAGGATTTGAAAGCCAAATTCGCCAGCAAGAAAAGATGCCCCCGACAAGATGACTCACGCGGACAACGCTGCCCCCCCACAGCCCCCCAAGGAACGCCTCCCGGCCCCTCCTCACAGCCGGCTGCGCCCCCAGGAGGGTCAGCCAGGTCGAGGCAGACGGAGCCTCCTCCACTCACTCGCTCACTCACTCACCCATTCATTCGGTTCCCAAGCCTCCTGTGCTGGGCCCGGGCACGGACAGTCTCCCTTCTCCGGACACTCACCTGACGACGCAGGATGGGGGCAGGGGGAGGGGGGAGAGAGCAGCCAGCTAGTGACAGCATCCACTCTGCCAGAGCCCTGGGTCTGGCCGGGTCCCCGGCAAAGGTGAGCCCCGCTGCCCCCTCCCACAGTGCAGGTGCTGGCTCTGCCTGCAGAGCTCCGAGCTGCCTGCAGCACAAGTGTGGGCCACGACCGCCCCGATTTCCCGGTCGCCCCGACTTCCCGGTCGCCCCGACTTCCCGGTCACACCTCCTGCAGTAACTCCAGGTGCATTCAAACAGGGCCCCCAAACCCCCAGGGCGGTAGAACCAAACAGTCTGAAGCCCTCAGACACCTTAACTGGCCCCTCTGACTAAAAGGACGGCATTGTGTGAGTAAGGTTAGGTCGGAGCGGAGCCCTCGGGCTGTGGGCTCTCTCTCCCAGGACCCTACCCACTGAACCTTGGACCTGTGCCCGCCTCTGCTGGAATCTGGGGAGAAAATCGGCTTATCCCTTCCAGCCAGAGTGAGGACGGCAGTGCAGGGGGAACACAGCAGCCCCACCAATCACCTACTAGGCCGGGGCCCCCGGGGGAGCTCTTGGGAGCCCATGAATGTGGGGTTTCTGCCCTCCTGGGCTCACAGGAAGGAGGCAAAGTGTGGTCCTAGAACTAGCAGACCCCGCCACAGGCGTGAGGCGCCGCCCCGGGGCAGGCTGGGAGGCAGAACCCTGCGCTCAGGTCCGACCCCTGAGGGCGAGGTCAGGGTCCGGGGTGGTCCGTCATTCAGGCCTCCGAAACGCTAGCCCTCAGCAAGGCCCCTAGGTGCCGCACTTGGCTCCCAACCTCAGCCCGGTTGGCCTGGGACTGGGGAGGCGGGCAGCGGCCCCTCCGGCGCGCCCCTCGGCGCCCAGGCCCTCCGGCTCCCGGCGGGCCCCCGCACTCACCTTGTAGACCTGCAGCTTTATGATTGAAGGCACCGCCAGGATCATGACGGCACCCAACACAGCGCACAGCAGCCCCGCGCAGCCCAGCGCCACGACCGCCCAGCGCGCTCTGGCGCTTCTGCCCATGTCTGTGCACCCGGGTGCCCACGCGGTGCGCTCGGGACTCCGCGCCTAAACCGGACGGGGCTGGCGACAGAGGCGGCGGCGACTCCGGGAACGCAGGCCGCAGGGCACGGCGGGCCTCGGACGGCGACAAACGGACGGCGGCACACGGCACACGGAGGAACAGCCCAGCAGGTGACCAGAGGTTTTATGCGCCATCGAGGGTCCGCTGGACCGCCCCTGGGGCACCGGGCACCAGGATTCGGGGCGGGAGGGGAGGGGGTGGGACCTAATGGCCAGGGCGGGGTCAGAGGCGGGGCTAGGATGGTCCGAGGGGCGGTGCAACCAGGCCCTCTCTTCCGTTTTGCGAGAGTGGTGGGGAAGCGGTGGAGGCCCGGCGTCCGCGTGCCAGGGTATCAGCTGGGCCCGTGCCCCATCCCTCCCATCCCGTCTGCCCTCCTCACTGTCAGTTGCTTCCCGTTCGCCCCTTCCCTCCCACCGTCCTCCGTCGTCTCCCGTGGCCCCTCGCCTCCTTTCCGCTCCCGCGCGCGCGCGCTCGCCCCTCCTACCCTCCCACTTCCCCCGCTGTGACCGGCATCGTGGTTCACTCTGACTAGGAGTTTCCCAACCTGGGTCCCCGGGGCCTCTGCAACCTCCTCTCTCCACCACCGCCACCACGACCACCACACACAGTCTACCGCAGCCTCACTGTTCCTGGCACGCCAGGGCCCCCCCACCTCAGAATCTGGCGCAGCCTGGACTTGGAATCCTGTTCCCCCAGATATCTGCCCGGCCGCTTCCTTCAGGATGGCCGGGCCGCCTTATCAGCAAGGCCTCCCTGCCACCCTGCGTAAGGTCAAAGAGTGCCAGCTGCTCCCGCCCGCCCCTCGGCCTTATCGCCCGCTCCACACGGCCCCCGACTGGGATGCTGCGGGCGGCAGCTGGCCCCACGCCCTGCCCTCGCAGCTAGAACGCGGCGTGGAAGGGGAGCTGGCCCACCGCGAACGGAGCCGACCAACCAGGGGCGGCCTGCGCACAGGGTCCGGAGCGAAGCGCCTTGCGCGCAACACTCCGCATCGCCGATAAGGGAACAGGGAACGGGCAGAGACGATGTCAACAAGTCTCGGTCTGTGCACTCCCAAAGAGGCCAGAGTGACGCAGGAGCCATCTCAGAGAGCGAGCGCTCCCTGCCGACTGCCGATTTCCGCGCGGCCCGCCGCCTCCTCCTCGGCCTGCAGCCCCCACCCACACTGAGCTCTGGACCCCGGATGTAGACGCATCCGCTCATTCTCTGGGTGCGGCCACTAAAGGGGCATGGGGCTCCCGGGTTACTGGGGGCTGGGCTGGCAGTGTCCCTAATCCCCAGGGCAGGCGGGCCAGGCGACCCTGCGGGCTCAGAGCAAGGCCTTCTGAAACTCTTGCTCCACCCTGGAAGGAAGCAGCTTTCTCCCGGGCCTGCCCTGGACCAACGTGTGCCAGCCTGAAGCGCTGTTAGGGAGCGCCTGCTGCAGGCCCGCCAGCGCCCCTCACCTGGGACTGCCCCCACTCCCCCAGCCCCAGCCTTGTCCAGGGCACCTGGAGCAGGGCCCAGCCCTGACCTAGATGGGGGCGGCCAGGCCAGCGCGGTGCGGGTTGGGGACACCGGCCCAGAAGTCCGTACTCTGGCGGCTCCCACCCGGGGGCACCATAAGGCCTCCCCTCCCCTGTGAGGGCCACCGGAGGGGATGGAACTGAGAGCGCGAGGACAGCGCGACTCTCACCGTTCCACACGGACGTGAAGCCATCGCTTAGCTAATTAACTCGGTAATTAATCACAGAACTCATCGATGAATGAGTATCCTTCACTGAATTCCTTAAGGCACTCAAGAGTCATCAGCTGCAGGGGCTGTTTCGTTGATTTATTGTGGTTTTTTGGGGGGGGGTGACTTTTGCAGTTCTTGGGAGTTACGTGCATCCGGGCTCCGCGCTGGCCCTGACTCCCCCCGCTTCCTGGACGCCCGGGCGTCCGTCAGCAAGGGTCCGCTCGCCTTGACCGGCTCGCCCAATCTAGCTCTGATTTATCGCCGAGCCTTCAAGGCCCTCGTGTGCGTGGTGCTTACCCAAGACGGCCGCAAGGCCACGGCAGGAGCGCCGTCACATCACGCCACGCTGTCGCCTGACGGGAGGGAGAGGCGGGGAGGAAAGGATGCGGGAGGCACGTGACCACCCGTGACCTCCAGGGGAGGAGGCGCTCCCTGGGGGGTGGGGGGGGCAGCCTCGGAAGGGGAAGACCTCGCCGTGTTTCTCGGGGAGTGCGGCCTTGCTGGGGGGAGGGGGGAGGATAGGGAAGAGGAAGGGAGGCCGGTGACAGTAAAACACACACGCTGGGCGCTGGTGTCAGAGGGTGATGACACTCGTCCTCAGCTGCAGCCAGCTGCAGAGAGCGAGTGCTGGCACAGGTGTGGGGACTCGAGGGGGGGGCAGAGCTGGGACCCTCCCACGCTGCTGGTGAGGTGTGAGGTGGTTGCGGCCTCGGGGGACCCAGCCTGCAAAACAGCCCCTCAAAAGGCAGGGCCCGGGGTTCCCAGAGGACCGGCGGGCCCGCTCCCGGGTCAGTGCGAGAGACACGGAAACTTTGTCCACACAAAAGGGGGCACTTGTGTGTTCACGGCGGCACTGCCCGCAGTGGCCCCGAGGCGGCAACGGCCCAAACGTCCATCCGCGGATGCACAGGCAAGCAGAATAGGGAGCCTCACGCAGTGGAGTGTGGCTGCCCGGCCGGCGGGAGAACGGGGGCACTGGCCCACACTGCCCCCCCCAGCGGGCCATGAGACTACTCGGCGGGGACCCCGGACACTAAAGGCCGTTTATAGGAAACGTCCTGAACAGGCAAAGCCACAGAGTTGGAGAGGACACCAGTGGTTGCCGGGGGTGGGGGCTGGGGGAGGGGGCGGGATCAGGAGTGGTGGCTAAGGGGGACAGGGCGTCTTTGGGGGATGATAAAAATGTTCTAAAATCGATCGTGGGGCGGGGCACAACCCTGTGCAAGCACCACGATCCACTAAATCGTGCGCTTTCCACGAGTGGATTGTGTGCCATATTAATTCTATGTCCACAAGGACAGTATTTACAAAACAAAAACCCACCCCAAACAAACCCAATGCTTTCCTATGGCTCCTCCCTTAGAATAAAGACCAAAGCCCTCGCCACAGCCCACAAGGCCCGCCCGCGCCTCCCAGGCCTCCCGGGCCCCTCTGCCCGCCCAACCCCCAGGCACCCGCTGCCTTGAAGTCCTCCCTCCAGCGTCGTCTCCTCTGCAAGGGCTTCCTTCCCGCGCACCCTCCCAGCGGCGGCCACGCCCACGGCACTCTCGGCTGCCCTGGCCTGCCGTGCTCTCCCCCGCGGCACTCACCAGCACCCCACACGCCGCAGGGGGCACGTGTGTGTGTGTGTGTGTGTGCGTGTGTGTGTGTGCGTGTGCGCCATTGTCGCCCTTCCCCTCCAGAACGGACAGACTTCCCGAGCCCAGGGGTCTGTGTCCACTGCTGCGCCCCCAGCCCCCAGGGCAGCGGCCGGCACACCGAGGGCCCTTAGGCCGTAGGTGTGGTTGCCCAAGAGCTACCAGAGCCCGGGGGTGAAGGGCAGCGTCTGCGGCCGGGCCCCAGGGCAGCCTTGGGTTGGGTGAGCTGCGGGACCGCCCGGAGCCCCAGCACCCTCGCCCGTCCAAGGGACACCCGGCGTGTGCCTCCTGGGGATGTCCCCAGGGTTGGACGGGATGGTCCTGGTCACACACTCTGCAGGGCGCTGCTGACGTCGGCCGGGCGCGGTCTGCCCCCCCCCGCCCCCCCCCCCCCCCCCCCGTCCCCCCAGCCCAGAGGACACCAGCAGCAGCCCCCGGGCAGCAGATGAGTTGCCGTGCCTGGAAGCGAGATGACCTGATTCAACAGTCGCAGCTGGTGATTGGCGGAGGGGCGTGAACCGAAGTCGGGTGGCCCCAGAGCCCGCCCGATGCAAATCAGTACCCTCTTCTCGGAGGAGAAGGAACCGGGGGAGAGCCCGGGAGAGGGGGTGAGTGGGGGGGAGAGGGGAGGCGGAGCGGAGAGGGCGGGGGGAGGGGAAAGCCCACAAGGCAGAGGAAGCCACCGCCTCTGACCACGTCGGCCACCCGGGCCCCGGCTCGGGCCAGGGCAGACCGGAGGCCATGCTCGCTGGTTTGATTGATTCCGCTGATGCTGACTGAGCACCTACTGTGCGCGGGCACCGAGCACCCCACACGGAGCTCCCCCCAGCGGTGCGCACGGCAGAGCTCCCTGGCCAGCCGGTCTGCATGCCAGCAGACAAACACGGACAGTCACCGGCGAACACAACCACTGGGGACTTTTATCGGTCGCACGGCAGAGCCGTGCCACCCAGTGGCCACCCACCAGGTGAGCCTGCTGGGTGCCCACCGCAGGCGACAGGTGCTGTGTCATGCACGCGCCTGGTTTCAAAGACTGTGTGTGAAAGAAAGGACATAAAACATCTCAACACGTTGTACTGATCACATGTTGACACAGGACGTGTCGGGTCAAATAAAATGCCCCACTAAAACGCACCCCGCCGGCTTCCTTTTTACTTTGTAAAACCGGCTACTAAAGGTTCTTCTGATGGCATCGGTGCCCCCACCGCAGTCCGTCCGGCCGCACCGTCGGAGGTGACGCGGGCGTCCGAGGGGGAAGTCAGAGGGCAGAGAGGCTGCCCCTGCCGGGGAGGGGGACCCCATTTGGGTGGGTGGCCAGGAGGGGGGGCTCTGTGGGAAGAAGGCACCTGAGTGCCGACCCCGAGGGCGGACGGGAAGGAGCCGGAAGGAGCCGTGCAGAGGCCCGGGGAGGACCGCCGCGGGCAGGGGCGCAGCCTGTGCGAGGGCCCTGGGGCAGCAGTGTGCCCCGAGCGACCTGAATTGAGCCGCAGATGCTCGCGGGAATGCAAATGACTTCTTGCCACTGCTTCTCTTCGGCGGCGGGAATGCCTCCTACGAGCCGTGACTCCCCACGGAGGTCTCTGGAGCCGCCGAGCCCACGCGGGGGCTCACCCCAGCCCTTGCCAATCTCGACTCCTGGACAACCGTCCCCGCCTCGTGCGTCTCCAGCCCCCTTCCCTCGGAGCCGGCAGCCGGAGGTCGCTTTTGCCCCGGCCCCCAAGCCTTGGGCCGTCCCCTCCCCGGGAGAGCTGAGCCCCCGACCCCGCACCACGTGAGTCCGGGAGGAAGGTGCCAGTGCGTGGGAGCTCTCGGCCCAGGGCCGCTCGTGAGGGAGTCACCGCTCCTTTCTGCCAAGTTGCCGGACGACGGAGGCTTCATCTGTCCCCACAGCCCCCGGCGGTGGCGGGAGGCGTGCGCCCCGGGCCCCGAGGGCACCCCGAGCTCTCTGGGCCCCACTGCGCCTCCCCAGGGGAGAGACGGGATGCCCACTCGTGCGGCGGCGTAACCTGCTGAGCACGCACTCTGGGCCCGGCCGACTGCGTCCCCGGGGCTGGGGACAGTGTGGCCAGCCAGACAGGCAGCTGCCCCGGGGGGGGGGGGGGGGGGGGGGGGGGGGGGAGACTTAGAAACAAACCAGGCAAACGCAGAATGGAATAGTTCAGGACTTGAACGGGTGCTAGGTGCAGAGGAGAGGGACCCATGGAGTCAGCCTCAGAGAACCCAGGGGCAGGTTGCGGGGGGCGGGGTGACCTGGAGGATCAGGGCAGGGGCGGGGGGCAGGGGCGGGGGGAGTGCGCCTCCGGCGGAATAACCGGTCCGTGCAGAGGCCTGCCCCGTGGGAAGGAGACCTGCCCGCCCGCCCGGTGCTCCAGGAGCAGATAAGCAGAGACAGCCCCCGCCCCGGGGGACCAGCCTCTCCCCCCTTTGAACCTCTGGCCCCCACAATGTCCTTAACGGCGCCCTTCTGCTCTCAGAGCCAGTGTCATAAGTCCTCGCGCCCCCTCTCTCTCAGGCCACGGCAGGGACTTCGGACGCCCGTCGCGTGGCCGTGCCGCTGAGGAGGGACCTGGCCTGACCTGGGCTTCAAAGCAGCGTCCGGACGTTGCTGCCTCTGGAGGGCTGACCCGGCCTCCCCTCGCGCCGGGCGGGGCGCAGTGTCCGGGCGTCCCTGCAGGGCACACCGGCGGGTGCGGGCCAGCAAGGCCTCTGCGTCCGAGGCCGGCTCCGCAGTGCGCCACCGAAGTGAGGAGGTGGCCGCGGCAACCGGGGCGAAAACCGGGATGGCTGGAGAATCTGAAACACAGGCACACGGGGGCTTCTGGTCCTCCTTTCTCTAATTAAAAAAAAAAAAGTATTGATTAACTGATTGATTTTTAGAGAGAGGAAGGGGAGAGACTGCAACACCGGTGTGCTGTCCCTCTGACTCGTGTGTTCACCGGTTGCCCCTTGCTCGCGCCCTGACCGGGGATCGAACCCCACCCCCGGCCTGCCGGGACGGCACCCTAACCAACCGAGCTGCCCAGCCGGGGCTACTTTCTCTGTTTCTGTGTCTGTTTCCACTATAGACCGAACGTCTGTGCCTGCCCCCAAATTCCTGGCCCCCCCAGTGTGAGGGTGTCCGGGCCTGTGGAAGGTGACGAACGAGGTCGTGAGGGTGGAGCCCCCCTGAGTGAGCGCGGTGCCCGTATAAAGGCACCCCAGGGAGCTCCCTCGCCCGTCCTGCCACGTGAGGCCACGGGGCCAGGAACGTGCAGGAGCCGGGTGCACTTTCACCCGACGACACGGGACCCGCCAGCACCTTGCTCCTGGACTTCCAGCCGCCAGCGCTGCAAGGGCTGAGCGCCAGGTGTTTACTGGCTACCGGCGACATCTGTGACAGTGGCCAGCCGGATGGACGCACGGAGGCAATTAATCCCACAATGGTGTGGTTTTTTACAGTTTCCTTTTGTTGTTGTTGTTCGGATAAAAATACATCTCCTGGCTATTGTGCGGGGCTTGACAGTAAAAAGCCTGGCTCAGGTGTGAGGAGGTGTGGCTGTCCGGGCGGCCTGGGGGGCGGTGGCCTGGGTGGGGGGAGCCCGGGAGAGCTGTATGTGGGGTGCAGAAACCACAGCCCCACGGATGGCTCAGGGGTGAGGGGCCCAGGGGGCAAGAAGTCCAGGGTGGGCCCTATTGGGAAGGGCTGACTCCTCCAACAAGCGTATTAGGCTCGTACCCTGTGCAGGGCCCAGTGCTGGGCTTGGGGATCCGACGGTGGGCGGAGCAGCCGTGGTCCCGGTCTGTGCAGAGCCCCAGAGCTCGTGGTCTCGCAGGAGAGGCTGACAATAAGTAATCACAGAGGTCTATAATTACACACCGCATGATGTTTCAAATGAGTTCTAGGAGAGCTTCAGGGGGGCAGCACCATAGCAGGACACTCTCGTCTCCCTCTGCCTCCCCCGGCTCGTGCGGGCCCCAAGCAGGTGAGCTGGGTCGGCAGGGGGCTGCCCTGCGGCCTCCAGCTGCTCCGGCCCAGAGCAAAGGGAGCCGGGAAAGGGGAGCGGGGGGGGGGGGGGGGGGGGAGTGGGGCCTGACCCCCAGCTTGCTGCTGTGGCGCTTCCTCAGGCTCCAGAAGGCTGCTAATCCTCCTCCGATCTCCTGCCCGTGAGAACCTACTTCCCCTCCCCCGCACCAGACTGCCATTTAGCCAACAGAGCACAGCTGAAATGACACTCTGTGGCACACGCCAGGGGGGCCGCTGGGACCTGCCGGGCGTCCGGGCATCTCAGAACCGCCCAGCGCACCCGCGAAAGTGTGTGAGCCACTCCGAGTGCGGGGCGTGCTCTGCAGCCACAGGCAGTGTTCGCACTTTGCAAGGCAGCCTCCCCCCCCCCCCCCCCCCGCCCCCGCAGGGTCCCCTCCCGGCCCCTCCCCCGCCGGCCTGGGACAGCCCCCCGCTCCAGGACCGGTTCTTCCCCCACACCTGTGTAAACGGATTACCTTTGTAAACCGATCCTCCCTCCCCGGAGCCCTCCGCAAAGCCCCTGCTCTGAGCGGCACGGCCTTGCGCCCTGCGCTGATGCACACAGCTGCTCAGCCTGGCCGGAGAGGAGACGCTCACAGGAGAGGCAGCGGGACCCCCTAGCAGGGTCCTGGGCACAGCACACAGCTGGGGCAAGAGCCTTGGGGTAAGAATGCAAAGTACAGGGGTCCCCCCTTATCCGCAACCGTGCGTCCCTAGACCCCCAGGGGATGCCCGGAACCACGGAGAGCGCCGTGCCCTCTGCAGACTGTGTTTGCCGCCACCCCCCCCCCCCACACACAGACTCACGGTCAAGTGGGCTGCACCAGCCAGGCACAAGCAGAGGTTAACAACAGCGCCTAATAAAAGGGAGCGGTGACGACGATACGCCGCAGTAAAAGTCATTGAACGTGGCCTCTGTCACACTGCGCTGAACTCACCTTTCTCCTAAAGGAAGCCCGTCCGGCGTCTCTTCGGCGTCCCCCCCCCCCCGCCACCCTGTGCTGTGGGGGCCACCGTGAGGGACAACCAGGGCGACCCGGACCCGGCGCCGCCATGCCTCGGCGGTCCGCCTGCCAACCGGCGCAGCTCTGCGGGACTGGCGGCGGGACCATCCACAGCGTGGGGACGGGGACAAAGGGGGGGTCCCATCCCCCGTGGGCTGAGAGGATCATGCGAGATTTCATCCCACTGCTCAGAATGGCCTGCGACTTAACACTTTGGAATCGTCGATTTCTGGAACTTTCCATTCAATATTTTTGGAGCAAGGGTGACCGCTGGTCACGGAAACCACAGAAAGTGGAAACCACAGAAAGTGAAAACCACAGGTGTCGGGGACGACTGTGGTTAAAAACAGCACGTCTGGAGCCAGACGACCCAGGTTCAAAGCTCCGTTCCTCCCCGTGCATGATCGATCCCTCACGGGTCTGGCCCTCCAACGCCCCATCGGTCCTGGGGCTGAGAACACCCGCCGCACAGGGTTGTGGTGCCGAGTCAGTGTGTCTGCATCCGCGAAGCCCTCCTACTCCTGTGCCCCGTGAGCCAGACAGGCTGGGAGACCCCAGAGCCGGGGAGGGAGGACTGGGGACAGCGAGGTCTGAGGCCTGGGACGGGACCGGACGGGAGCTCCCGGAGCTGATGGGGCAGCGGGGACGAGCGATCCGCTGGGATCGCCCTGGGCACTCCCCAAAGCACTCATCCTGAGCTCCTGGGCCCGTCTCTCTCATCCCATCCACCCCTGGACTGTTACGACAGGAATAACAATTCTTAAAACAGTTACTATTCGTTGAGCACTGCGTGCCCGCGCCACCCTAGGGGCTTCGGGTGTGAGCTTCAGGGACCCCCAGGCGGCGCGGGCAGCTGTGTGCTGGCGCCCTGCCCCCACTGCACAGGCGGGAAGACCGAGGCCCTGAAGCCGCGGCCACTTCCCCGATGCCCTGAGACCAGGCCCTCGGCAGAGCGGGGAAGCCAGGGAGGGGTGCAGCAGGGGGCTCGGCAGGCAGGCCTTTAAAGGCCCAGCCCTCACGCCGCCGCCCACCACGGAAACACAGATCAAAGCCACGCGAGGCACCGCCTCGCTCCCGTTAGGATGGCTACTGGTAAGAAACGTAGAAAGAAGTATCCATGCGGACGCGGGGCCAATGGAGCCCCAGTGCGTGGCTGGGGGGATGGAAGGTGGTGCCGTTGCTGTGGGAAACAGTAGGGGGCGCTCTCCAAAGGTGACCTCGAGCTCCCCTCGGACCCAGCAGCCCCACTTCTGGGTGTTTATCCCAAAGAACTGAACGCAGGCGCGCAAACAGGCATGTGCACGCCGCGCTCTCAGCGGCACCGCGCGCGCAGCAGCCACGACGTCCATGGGAGAGGGGGGTGAGCGGGTGCACCGACTGTGCCACACACGTGTGTGTGCAAACGCAGTCACAGCCATGGAATACTTTAATGAACACCTTTACAGTAGAAGCCAAATGTCTTCTTTTTGTTTTAAGGTTGTAGAATCAAGGCAAGAATGATTCTTCCTGAAAGTAATTATTTAAAGGGGGGGATGATCCTTCAGGGGTGAATGTCAGGTAGCCCGCTGACAGGGGTGGCTCCGGGAGAGTGAAATTAAAGTTGGACCGGAGCGACCCCCGCCACCACCGGTCGGTCGCCTCCTCTCCCACCGCCTCTGTCCGGACCGCGGCGTGTTTACCTCCCTGCGAGTCTTGGCAATACCAGGCCCCGCGCTATGATTGGCTTAGGGGCAGACATGTGACCCAGCTCCAGTCAATGAGGCGTGGGGGCGGCGAGCTGGGGGACTTCTGCTGGGAAGGGGTTCGAGGAAGAGCTGCTTCCCGCACGTCTTCTGTTGGCCGTGGTCCCAGCTGGACCAGCTAGCTCCCTGGGTTGAAGGTGGCCTTTGTCCCTGCAGGAAGGGCCCGAGCGGAGAGGTGACGGGGGGGGGGGGGGGGGGGGGCTGGGTCCTGAGGATGTCCTTGGCCCCTGAGCCGAAGCCGCCCCCATCCCCGCCCCCCCCCCCCCCCCCAGTGTGGAAATGATGAATGACTTGACTGTTCGCCCCGCGGCGGGCGCTTTGCAGCACTGTGGGCCGGCAGCATCTCCGTGGGCACAGACGGGCGGGCCTCCGGCGGCCAGCCAGCACTGACCGTCAGCCGCTGGGGCGACTCGCTCACCCGTGCACGTGGACGGGCAGTCTTCTCTGTGTCTAGAGAATTCTGGGCACTGGAGGTCCCGAGAGCCGTCGCCTCTGGCGCCAGGGCTTGGTGGCGTGGGGAAAGGAGCACACAGTGACTTCAGATCGTGTGCAGTGCCGAGACAGCAAGGAAGGAGAGTGGCTGGAGAAAGAGCAGGTGACCCCACACTCGGCCGACCCTCAGAGTCCAGAGGGCTGTGCAGCATGCCAGCCTTGGCCCCATCCTCGGAGGTTCTTGGGGTCTGGGGTGCAGGGGCCGGTGTGGTTTTGTAGCTCTGTGATCCTCACGTGCACGCAGAGCTGAGCGCCTCTCCTCTCCGGCTGGGCTCCTCCACGTGCTCCTCGGAGTGGCAGCGGGGCCCCTGGGGCCCTGTGAGGATACAAGCCCTGCATCCGGGGGGTGGGCCTGTTGGCGGGGTGGGGGGAGGGGCTCCCACCCGGTCTGGAGGGTCGTCTGGCTCCTCCTCCCTGAGACGGGCCCCAGGCTATCTCCCATGGCTGCTGAGAGCCCACACCCTGGAGCCCCGTCTGTGCTCATGTGTCACCTGGACCGGAGCAGTCGTCAGTGATGCGCGGGGACGTGTGGGGAGACAGGCCTCCTCTCCCCTTTCCCCTCCCCGGCCCTGCCCCCCACCCCCATCCCAGGAAGGGAGGAAGGCTGTCAGGTGGGAAGGAGTCTATTTCAGCAAGTGTTTACTGGTCCCAAGGTACTTGGCTCCGGCTCCTGAAACAGGATCCCGCGGCACTCCCACGGAGAGGGCCACCAGCCGGTGTCCCTTTGTGATTTACGTAACAGCAGGGCACTCACAGGGCACTCAGCTACTGTGCTGCCCGTCCCTCACTGGGCTCCCCCTCCCCCGTCATCTCATCACCAGGGTTCCTCTCGCCCGATGTTCCCGATCCCGAATCGTTCCCGCCACCCCATCCCATCCGCAGCCCTGCAGCCGGCAGAACAGGGCCCCCTGCAAAGACTCGATCCCGTCCGAAGCCCCCGCACCCGGGAGTGTGACCCGATTCTGAAACAGGGTCTTTGCAGGTGTGACCAGGGGAGGGGAGGCCAGGCTGGAGTGGGCTGGGCCCTACATTCGGTGAGACTGGTGCCCTTCTGAGAGGAGGGGACACACAGAGACACCCAGAGGGGGGGAGGCCACGTGAGGTCGCAGGTGGGGACCGCAGGGGTGCAGCTCCGAGCCTGGGCCGCCTGGGGCCACCCGCAGCCCCGAGAGGCCCCAGGCGGAGCCTGGCCCTGCGACAATTGCTTTCCTGCAGCCGGCCTCCCGGACTCTGAGAACCCAAGCCGCCTGGTTTGCGGTGTTTTGCCACAGCGGCCCCAGAAGAGGAAGCCCGTTTTGGCCGTCCTACTGTAGACCCGTGGTTCTCCTGGGCCACACCTGGGAACTGCCGTGCTGGGCCGAGGCCCCAGGCCACCCGGCTTTACATTTCTGCCCGGTCCCCATGACACGCTGGTGCTGCTGCTCCGGGGACCCCACTTTGGGAACCTCTGAAACGCCCTCGTCGTGCCTTGGAGGACAGTCCCAACCCCCTCGTGGCCTTTCACGGTCACTTCCCGCTCCCGCCCCCATCCCGGCCCCAGCAGCCCCTCCCCGCCTCCGCAGGTCTCCCTGTTCTGGGTGTCCCGTGTGGGAGGAAGCCCAGAGCTCCAACAGAGAAGCAGCCCACGTGCACACCACACCACGAGGCTGCGGTGGGGCCACGGGTTCAGGCTCCTTCCGAGCTGTGCCCCAGGGGCCCACGGGAAACACCAGATCCTTGTGGGGGAAGTTCCTATAACTGAATCGGCCTGCGTGGGGGCAGCCTGATTTCTGGCTTCTTGTTCTGCAGGCGAACAGAGGTCTCTGCTGTAGTCACTTTGGGTTGGGGTTTTTACTGACCTGCCAGCAAAAGCACCCTGACTGACATCACCCCCGCACCTTCACACACACACACACACACACACACACACACACACGCCCCTGTGGCCACGCCTCCTCTAGCCAAGAGCCTTCCCACATGCTGTTCCCTGTACCTGGAAAGACTCCCCTGTGGATTCCTTCTCCTCTTGACCAGTTCCTACTCACCATCGCGTCTCCGTGTAAAAGTCTCATCCCGGGGCTTCTGGAAGGTCCCTCCTCCACTGTGCTGGGGTGTCCCATGGGTGCTCACAAATGACCCCTGCACTGGAGAGAAGAGAGGGTTCTGCTGGGAGGAGGGGGGTGCTGACCGGGCCACCCCCACTCGGACTGCATTCTATGGGGTGGGGCCTCCCGCTGTGCGCCTGCTGGACCCAGAGGGTGCTTTTCCAACGCGCTCTCCGAAACAGGCCACGTCATCAGTTCTCACGATAACAGTGCAGCGAGTGCCTTTCCCCGGTCCTCTGCGGCTGGGCTTGGGGTCAATTTGTAGAGAAACAATTTTATTGCAACCTAATCCTTTTATTTATTTTTAAAAGATTTTACTTATTTATTTTTAGAGAGGGAAGGGAGGGAGAAAGAGAGAGAGAGAGAGAAACATCAATGTACAGTTGCTGGGGGCTGTGGCCTGCAACCCAGGCATGTGCCCTGACTGGGAATCGAACCTGCGATGCTTTCGTTCGCAGCCCGAGCTCAATCCACTGAGCTACGTCAGCCAGGACTCAACCTAGTCCTTTTAAAAGAGCCATTTACACGTTGACCTAGTGCAAAATAGAGAGCTGCAATTTAAATATACAAACTAAGCCAATAAAGCCATTACAAATGATGGGTTTGGAGTCCAGTTTTTATAGTTGCATGAAAGTTTCCTGACGTTCTGTGTTTTCTCAAGATTTTCTAGAATACGAAGGTTTACTCCCACACAAGTGTTTAAAAAGAGGGAAAGGTTTTATCCTTCTACAAAGCAGGATGAGGGCAAAGAGGAAGCTTTTTCATGTAAAGTGCGCGTTAGAAGCCTGCGGATTTTAAGAGCCCCCCTGGGCTTTGACCGTATGTGGGCACCCCATGGTTTCCTCGGAGACTCATGAAAGCGGCCGTCACCTGTTACGGCCACCGAAACCGTAGCCCCGTCTCTGTCCATCTGGGATTGTGATTCTCTTTAAGTGGATTTATTGGGGTGACAGTAGCTAATAAATGATATAGATTTCAAGTTCAAACTCTTCATTTTTGCGAAGCGGATATGTTGCTTATTGCTTTGCTTTGAGCTTCTCCTCACCGTCTGGGAGGCTGGCCGGTTTCCGTAGACTTGGGGCCGGCTGCGTTTTCTCCCGTGAGCGTCTCGCCGGCCACCCCGGCCGCCCCTCCCGCTGCCCGCACTCTGCCCGCGCAGGACGGCGTGCTTGGCCCGGCAGAGCAGCAGCAAATGTGCATTTTTTCCGAATGTATTTTGCTTTTGGTATTTTGTAAAAGGTGAACTTTGATTTTTCTTGTGGCCAGACTTCGTCTTTGACTACGAAGTATTGCGTTATGTTCAGAAAAGCCTCCCAGACTAAGACATTTTTCCCCTTCTCTTCTAGTATTTTGTAGGTGTTTTTTATTTTTCGGTCTCGTCTCTACTTGGAATAAGTCATTTTCAGCTGTGGAATATGAAAGAAACCCAGTTACCCCGACCCAACGCACCTCCAGTGCTTGCCCCACTGCATGACGTGACTGTTTTTCACGGCGCGGCTTCTCCCCATACTTCGGTGTCTTTCTGGGTTTTTCTCCTCTGCCCGTTCCTTCTCTAGGGCCAACCGTATCTTATACACCAACTTTATAATTCATTATAAAGCCAGTCTTCACTCACTTTTCTTTTTCTTAATCCTCATATGAGGACATACTTTTTTTTAAAGATTTTATTCATTTATTTTTTTTAGAGAGGGAAGGGAGGGAGAAAGAGAGAGAGAGAGAAACATCAAGGAGCGGTTGCTGGGGGTCATGGCCTGCAACCCAGGCATGTACCCTGGCTGGGAATTGAACCTGGGACACTTTGGTTCCCAGCCCGTGCTCAATCCACTGAGCTACGCCAGCCAGGGCCTAAGGACATACTTTTTTCGTTGCTTTTTAGAGAGAGAAGAAGGGAGAGAGGGAAACATGGACTGGCTGCCTCCTGCACGCGCCCGGACCGGGGATCAGGCCCACAACCCCACGGTGGCAGGATGAGGCCCCAAGCAGCTGGGACACGCTGGCCAGGACGTCCCTCAGTGTCCTTCAGCTTCAGAATTTTCCTGTCAATGTTCATGTATTCTTTTTTTTTTTCCATGTACTTCATCCGCATTTTCCCAAATTCCCCCAAATTTCCCGTGGGCTATTTCACTGGGGTCTCTTTGGTTCCTGCCTCACTCGAGGGAACCCTGGCATCTGTCCCGAACTGATCTGCCCTCTCTGAGAACAAAGATGGTGCTGTCGCGCCCCCCCACACCTCCCTGTACGCGCAGTCGGACGTCAACACGTCCACGCCGCCCTTCTCCCCGTTCCCTGGGAAGTTGCCGCTACACACTCACCGTTACAGCCTCTGGCGTAAACTGAGACTTCTCCCCTGTTATGTGGAACGTGGAGTGTGTATGGCCAGAGCCGAAGACCGACGGAGTGGGTTTGGGTGGAGACCCCAGAACTCTGCATCACTAACCCACGTTCGTGGCCCATCCCCGCGCCCACGGGGGGCTGAGGACCATTCTCACTCAACCGCTCCTGCCCGGCAGGCACTGGGGTACAAAGGTGAATGCAGGCCCATAACTGTTTTTTCTTGCAGAATTCCTATGTCAGTTAAACACACACACACACACACACACACACACACACACTGTTTGAGGGCATACGGGGATAACTGGCGATGCAAGAACTATGTAGTGTTATCAACCAATGTCACCCCGATAAATTCAATTAGAAACAAAAACAAAAAAAGAATTCTGTTCAAAAACATACACGTTAAAAAGGAGAAGGGTTTAAGTTAAGCTGCTATAACAAAGAAACCCCAAACTATAGTGACTCAAACGAATTATAAATATACTTCCCTTCCCTTTTAAGGGAAATCAGGGTATTTAAAATTTTTACTCTTCTGGACCTAACAATCCGGAGGTGGCTGGTGGCCCAGGACAGACAGACGGCCATTCGGGGACCCAGCCCCTGCTGTCTGGACACTCTGTCACCCCAGCCACCCTCCCAGATCGGACGATCTGGCTCACGACCCCTGTCCACATTCCAGCGCAAAGAATGCAGGACAACCAGCTCCCTTGTCGACACTGCGGCCAGATGCAGGCCCTCCCCTCCCCCTCCACGCTGTGGGCGGGAACCTGGCCTGGAGGCCCGCCCACTCCGCTGAGCCTGGTGACGTCATCCCCAGCGGGGGCGGCCGTGTGCCTGCGGGAGCTGGGGGGAGGGGGGCTCCAAACTAAAGGGAAAAGGGATCCGATAGTCCTCGGGGAGCATTGGAAAGCCCCCCGCACTGCCGCCCCTCGGGCCTCACTCCCGCCCTGGCCGCCGGCCTGCGGACGTGGGCTGGAGACTGAGGAGGCATCTTGGGCGCAGGCAGCCGTTTGGTTCTTGTCCTGTCGCCACCTTCCGCGTTACTTGTAATTTCCGAAAAATAAAGAACAGAAATTGGAGTTTTGCCGCCACAGGTCTGACAAGAGGAACTGAATCAACTCTCTATAGCCCCGCCGGATAGATAGCGACTCAGGCCCAGTCCAGAGCGCACGGTTTCTCCTTTAAGGTCGCCCTTCAGGGCAAGACCAGGCGACCGTGAACCTGAGCGGGCACTTGAGGAGCTTTAGTTTCGCAAGACGCGACAGTTCCGGAGAGCCGGCGGGCAGACCACACGGGCATCTGCCTGACGCCGCTGGCCCGCGCACGCCCGAGTGGCTCAGCGAGCACATCGGGTGTTACGTGTTGTCCACCGCTTTTTCAAAAAGCAGAAAGCGAAACAGAAATGTGGAACCAAATCCTCTTCCCTTTGAATGTGGGTGGCTGTCTCCTTTCCCATGGCCCCCTGCTGCCCCTGCCACTCCCGCCGCCCCGCCCTGCCCCGGGTCTCAGCTGGTTCACCATGCACATTCCGGAGCAAGGGGAGAGGAAGAGAGTGGAGCACAGCCAGGTTCTTTTTTAACAACGTGACCTTGAAGTTGCACCCTGTGGCTGTACTGGCTCCTAAGGCACAGAATGAAACGTCCAGAACAGGTAAGTCCATGGAAGGGACACGGCGTCCACTGGGCTCTGGCAGCACGCTCGCCCTGGGAACCCAGCCGCCTCGAGAGGAAGACTCCCTGCCCACAGGAAGGTGCTGTGCACGGTGTTCTGGTAACAAACCTCGCAGGGACCCAGCCAAAGCTGGCTCCAGAAGCCCCAAGTGGGAGCGGGGACCCCTTCCTGATGCCACCAGCCCCATCTGCCCCCAAACCCATAAATGACCCAAAACCGCCTTGCTGAGCCCCGCCGCCCCCAAACTGTGCGAGGTGACCATCACAGGCTGTGCTGTCATCCACCGTGACGTACGGAATGACTCGATGCAGCAACAGAAAACCAAACACTTGGTTTGTTCCATTTTCACAATCTCACACACACACACACATACACACGTTAGGTAGGCCGAAGGTAGTCAAGGCCCCTTTGCTGCTTTTAAACTCTTTCCAAGATTTACACCAACGCTAGAAACAATTCTAGATCACAGCTGTTTGCCCACGTAACCCAGGGCACTGCCCTCAGAATGTGTTCCCGATGGAGGGCACCTCGAGTGTTCACGCAGCAACAGGGAACAGTAACAACGGCGCCGTGGACCGAGTGTCCAGCCCTCACAGACCTTGTCACAGCGACACATTCACTTCTGCTTGTTTCTTCTTCGTGCTTAATTAAAAAAAAAATTGTGGTGGAATGGAAAACATAAGGAGAGTCACCATCTTAATCAGCTGGGAGTGTGCAGCCCGGAACGTCGGACACACTCGCACGGTTGTGCAACAGGAGTGTTCCGCACCAGCGGCCCTGCGGCAGCGAGCCCGGCCCCCGCCCCCAGGCCTGGTGACCGGCGCCCCCTCTCTGTCCCCGCAAAGCCGGCCACCCTAGACGCCTCACGTAAGCGGGATCGTCCAGGGTATGTGTTTTGGTGACGGGTGTGTTTCTTTTTCCAAACGGAGGTGAAGTGACATAAACCAAACCGTTTGAAACTGAGTCAGCGGCATTCGGTTCCCTCACAATGTTATGCAATCGCCTTTTCTGGTTCCAAAACACATTTTTAAAAAGGTTTGTTTGTTTACTTATTCATTTTTAGACAGAAGGGAAGGGAAACATCAGTGTGTGGTTGCCTCCCGCACGCCCCCTACTGGGGACATGGCCCACACCCCAGGCTGTGCTGTGACTGGGAATCGAACCAGCGACCCTTTGGTTTGGAGGCTGGGACTTAACCCACTGAGCCATGCCAGGCAGAGCCCAAAACATTTTTATCGCCCCAAAATGAAACCCGGTCCCCCTTAAACAGTGACTGCCCATTCGGCTCCCAGCCCCTGGCATCCGCCAATCTGCTCCCTGTCTCCATAGATCTGACAATTCTGGGCACTTCGTAGAGACGGAATTATGCAATACGTGGCCTGTTGTGTGTCTGCTTGTTTTTAAGAAATGACTATTACAGACACACCTGAAGCCTGAGCTACACCCGTACCCGATCCATTCCTTCCTACGCCCGGAAATAACGATTTTTTGAAATAAAGAAGGATGTGTCAGCAAAGTAATGGGACTCGACATTGTCAGAGAACTGTCTACCTGAGATACAAGAAAGTTCTTCCTCTTCATTTCTTCATTATTGCACAAATGTTTATTGAGCGCCTGCTACTGTCCAGGCTTGCTCTAGGCACCAGGCGACGGCGGTGAAAAGCCAGATCCCTGCTTTGGAGGAACTGGGGGCGGGGCGGGGGGAGAGGCAGACAATGAGGAAACACCAGTGGGCAAACAGCAAAAGTGTGAAATATTGATAACACGGGGTGGTGGGGTCAGGACTGACCCGGTGGCCACTTGAGGTGAGGAGGCCGGGCCGGGCCCGCCTGCCAGTCAGCCTGGACCTGGGGGTGTGGGGGGCCTGCGGCTCAAAGAGCGGGCAAAGCCTCGCGGGCGGAGGACACCGCGCACGCACACGTCAGACACCGGGAGGCCGGGACGACCTTGAGATTAGTTAGAGGAACAGCGATGAGATACAGGTGGTGACGAAACAGCGTGAGGGTCACAGGGAAGATGGCAGAGGTCCCAGGAACGCCTCCGAGCAAACATCTCTGACGCAGAGCGGACTGGCGGGGCGGGGGGCAGGGGGCAGTGGGAGACGAGGCGGGAAGGACCGCCGGCCGTGACCTTCAGGGTCCTCGCGGGCTGCCGGGAGGCTGAATCTTATCTGTGTGCTGGGAAGAGGCCTTTGGGGGCTGGATGCAGGGAGGGGCAGGAATCCGGGGAATGTTCTAAAGGAATCCCTGGTGGCTTTGCGGAGCTTCAGATGTGAGCTGAAAGCCTTTTAAAATGAGGTTTGCGCGTCAGAAGCGCCAAGGGAGGAGGAGACAGCCTGGCGGGCGCTCGGCGGGGCACACGCAGAGCCGGGCGCCCGGGGGCGGGGCAGGCCGGCGCCCCAGCAGGTGCGTGCCCACTCCCGACAGCCCCGCTCGCCGCAGTAGGCGCACACACGGCACACGGTCCCGTGTCTGGGGAACAGCCCACGTGCCCACCAGCAGAGGACGGGGTACACAAAACATGGTCCGTCCCCGCGGGGGGCTGTGGCTCGGCCACGGGAAGGGACGAAGCTCTGGCACCTGCCACAGCGTGGCTGAACCCTGAGGACTCGATGCCGGGCGGGAGAGACGCCAGACCTCAAAGGCCCCCGCGGGTCGTGCGGCCCTGTTAGTAGGGGACAGGAATGTCCACAGTGGGTCAGTCCCCAGAGACGGGAGGCAGGCCAGTGGCTGCCGCGGGGTGGGAGACTCGGGGACTGGGGGGTGACCGATGGATGGGCCTGGGGTCTCTCTGGGGCCAGCTCGGACACCGGAAATCTCTGCACCTGCCCCTCCACTTTCCTGTGAACCAAGAACGGCTCTGAAAAATAAAGTCTATTTTTAAAAAAAAACAAAAAAAAAAGGAGGGAAGGGTAAAAGGGAGGAAGGTAGGGGCAGAGGGGAGGAGGGAGGAAGGAGAGGGAGGCGGTCCCTGCTCGCCTCTCCGTGCGGCTCAGCCAGCTCCTCGCGCCCCCTTGTGGCTGGTGAGCTCTTGGGGCAGCCTTGGAGAGAACTGGGGTGCTGAGGCTCTCCTGTGTACAGCTAGCAGATAACATGGGGTTCGCGTCACGGAGTCTCCACTTGGACTGTCTAGCTGTTACCCAGGGTCCTCGTCCCCCTCCCCCGCATGCGCCCTCACGCCCTGGAGCGCGGGGAGAAACCCGTGGGTGGGCCCCCAGCGCAGGGCCCATCCTGCGGACACTGCCAACCCCCCCAGGGGGACTCTCCGGCCGTCTTCTGTTTTCCTCCCACCTCCCACACACCTGCCACGCCTCGCCACCCTGCACGCAATGTTTTAACCACTTTCCAAGCCCACAGCTCCGTGGCGTTAAGCACACCCTTGTCCAACCATCACCACCACCCGCCTCCGGAACTTCCGCACCTCCCCACGCCGAGGCCCTGTCCCCCTTTACACTGACTCCCCCGCCCCGCCCCGCCCTCCCACGTGCTGTCTCCGTGGTTTTGACTCCTCTGCAAACTTCACGTAAGTGGGGTCATGTGGCATCTGTCCTCCGGTGACTGGCTTACTGCACTCAGCATGACATCCCCAAGACCCATCATCCATGGCATCGCCTGGGTCAGAGCTGCCTCTTCCCGGCTGAGTCGCCGCCGGCTGCAGGGACAGACAGACCGCACTTTGTTCAGCCGCCCGTTGTCGATGGGCCGTTTCCTCCTTCGGGCTGCTGGACGGTGCCGCTACGGACGGGGGGTGCCACGCGCGTTTCTCACACGTCAGCTGAGGCCACAGACGGCCCCGCGTGCCCGCCTCTGCACGTGTCCTGGGTTCCAGAGCGAATCGGTGACCCCGCCGCTGACGAGGAGGGCCGGGCGACAGCCCCTCACTCGTCTCGGCAGATGGACGAGCTACACCCGGTCCCCGAGTGTCCCGAGAGACGCGTGGCACTTCTGTCCCCTAAAACAGCGGAACGCTCTCACCACCTGCCACGGCCGTGGGCCCTGCGTGTCTGACGCCGCCTTTCCCTCGCATCCGCCGTAGCTAATCATTAGCAGCGCACAGCTCCACGCAAGTGACGGTCGGGGACGGGATGAGGCAATCAGCACCGGCATCACCCGGAGACGCCCTCCTGGAGGCCAAAGTCCCCCCCGCGTGAGACAGACAGCTCCAGGAGACGTTCTGTCACATGGAAAGTGGTTTTGTCAAACGAAGCCACGCACGAGGCCCCTGTTGTGTTAGGGGAAACTCCGAACAGCCTTTAAAGTGTAACTGCTGCAAGCGGCCCTGTCCCCGGAGCGGAGGAGCGGGGGTGGAGCTGGAGGAGCCCGCGTGCCGGCGAGGGCGCAGGGAGACGGCGCTGCCGGCTCCCGCTGGGCAGAGTGTGAATCTGGGCAACCTTTTTGGACGTGAACTTGGCAAAGCCTGCCGGGACTGACAATGCCTGTGCCCTTTGACCCAGCACGTTCCCTTTGAGAAGTTCATCTTCCAGATGCCCCTGGACACACGGGCAAAGATCTGGGGGCGTAAACCATCTCACCCTGGCCAGGTAGCTCAGTTGGTTAGAGCATCATCCCGATACACCAGGGCGGTGGGTTCGATCCCCGGTCAGGGCACATAAAAGAAGGAACCAATGAATAATAAGTGGAACAAGAAATTGATGTTTTTCCTCTCTTTCCCTTCCTCTCTCTCTCTCTCGAAAATCCATTTTAAAAACCTTATGAATGGTTGATTACTGGAATTCAGTGTTTTTGGGCCTCGGCCGGCTGCTGTCACTGAATCCAGAGAACAGAGCTGCAGAGGACGGGGGACAACTGCACCCCTGAGATGACTCCAGGGCTCCCCCACCTCCTGGTATTCACGTCGTCCCCTCCCCAGTGAGCAGGATTGGCCAGCGCCACCAGTAGGATATTGTGGGACTGGGGGTGTGTGACCCCCGAGGCCAGCCCCTGGAAGACACTGCGCCTCCCACCCTGTGCTTGCTCTGTCACTCGGGCTGCACGAGGCGGCTGTCGCGCCGGGAGGTCGCTGAAGCAGCCCCGTGGGAAGGACAGGACCATCGCGTCGGCTAGGTGGGGGCGCCATCTCGGCCAGCCCTCGTCAAGCCTGCAGACCCGAACCAGAAGCGCCGGCTAGACCACGCCCCAGTCCCCGACGACGCTCGGGCTCCCTGGGGCTCCGCGGCTCCGCGGGGGCGGTCTGTTACACGGTGTTACGTAATGCCGAGCCGGGCACTTACCGGCAACGGTCAGTGGGCACGGAGGTGTCAGAGGCAGGTGGCCGCTCCCGGCCTGTCCTCCGTCCTTCCAGAGCCTCGGCGCCCACTCGATTCGGGCACGGAGGTCTCGGCATCCCCAGGAGAAGGTCCCGGCTGGGCTCGGTCGGTGGTCACCGGCCCGTTCTCCGTGCAGGCACATGGCTAAGGAACAACCGTGTGCTTCACGCCTGGAACCCCGAGGAAAGCTGTTACTTTGAAACTCTCACTGTTTCCCCGATTCACTATTTCCTCACACCTGGCCCCACGGCGAGTGGGCTCTGACTCCGAATCTGGGAGTCGTAGCCCAAAATGCTCCCACGGGCCCAAAGGAGGGTGTCAGGCCAGGGCCAGAGGAAACGAGTCCTGCGGGCCGGCGGTGGGGGGACCAGCCCTGCAGCCTTAATGGTCACAGCGCGCAATCGTGACTTCTTCTCCACTTTGCAATTTCCTCTGTCCCCTGTACGTCCGCAGGGGGCACCAGCAGCCCCGAGAAGCCGACAGCGGTCACTGGAAGATTCTCTTGGGGCCGTGAGCTGGCTGCGTGACACGTGACTATCAGCACAGAGTTGTGGAAGGCGTAAGTCACACGAAATACAGAAACACACTACTGTCACACGGGCTTCCAAGGAAATGCTGGCCCTTCCCCGCGGGCCCCACGCCCCGCCCCTCCCCCCAGCTCCCTCCTGCCCACATTAGAGCTGGTCACTCCGCTCACAGGGTCTATCCTGCACTCCTAGAGTTAGGGTTTTCAACACATTTTAAGATTCATTTGAGGTTTTTCTTTAAAAAAACTTTCTTTTTAGAGGGAAGAAAAGGGAGGGAGTTGAGAGAGAGAGAGAAACACTGATGTGTGGTTGCCTCTCACACCCCCCCCACTGGGGACCTGGCCCACAACCCAGGCACGTGCCCTGACTGGGAACTGAACCCACGACCTTTGGTTCGCAGCCCACACTCAACCTACTGAGCTACACCAGAGGGCTCGTTTGAGGGGTTCTAAGTATGCTCTGTTTTAGCATAACCATCTCTGAGAAAGAGACAAATGTGTCCTAATCATCGTTTCCTGTTGAAACTTGTGTTACGACCAACAGAGGGGCGAGGGAAGTAATAGGGAAAAGTTTTAAAAATATTTTAAATAGATTCTGCAGTTTCGCCAACAATGAAATGAACACACAGGTGGCCCAGTTTCGGCCCACAAGGGCGAGCTGGCTGAGGGCGCTTCTGGGAGAGAGTTTCTGGCTCCGACCGAGGGTCACAGGAAAGAGGTGTTCCCCTTCCTCCCTCTGCACATTTCTGGGCCCACACAATGTCCGGAAGTGCCCAGTCGCCGACACCCTGAGGGGAAAGGACCACCCAGCGGAGGCCAGAGCCCGTGCGCCCTCTGTGTCCTGATACAAAGGCAGTGCACGTCCCCCGGAGTTGGGCCAGTGGGCTGAATTTCCTGTTCCTCCGAGCAGCCTGGTGGGGCAGGGGCTCCACAGAGCTTTGACCAGATGGATGCCTGCCTTTGCTACAAATAAGATCACAAGGGGTAACCGGTATAACTTACTATTTTTAAAAATATACTTGAACTCACTCTTCTTCAGTATAATTCTTTGGTACTGGTTTGGTTAAAAACGATTTCACCTGTTTAGTGACAGTGACAGTTTGAGACAGTGGCTCCCAGCCCTGGCTGGGGAGCACTGAAAAATGCCCCAACGCCTGGGCCCCTGCAGACCAGCCACGGAACCCCCCCCCCAAAGCCCTGCAGCCCCACGGGCCCAGGCTGGTCCCTCCCCGTTTCTCAAACACGCCCAGCTCTTTGCCAGTCCCGGGGCTCCTGCACCCCCTCTGCCGCCCCCGCCCCCACCGTCTGGCAAGGCTGCATCTGCTCGGTTCTCCTGCCCATCTGATGGCAGCAGGGTCCCGACCCCCTCTCACTCATCTGACAGTCTCTGCTGCTGTAATTGTTGTTTATCGCCACACAAAGGGACAGAGCGTGGGGCCGTGAACACACAATACAATATACAGATGAATTATAGAACTGTACCCCTGAAAGCTATATAATTGTATTGCCCAATATCACCCCAATGAATTCAAATAGGTAATAATTTTAAAAATAACCAAAAAAAAAAAAAAAAAGGAACAGAGCTATCCCATTTGAATACAGAGCTTCCGTAAAATAGCAAGGGCTGTGCGATTTCAGGGAAGACAGATAATTTCCAGGAAGCACAGTCAAGGGAGGTTTTGTGGACTCTCTGAATTAGGTCTTGACATTGGGTGGAATCTGATTTGCTGAGGTGGCGTGGCGGTACTTGAGGAAGCAGAAGCAACGTGAGTGAGGGATGGACGTGCGAAACGTGCGAGAACACCCGGGAAAAGAGAGCAGCCGGCAGACGAGGGCGGCAGGGAGGGGGCCTCACCAGAGGGTTAGATCCGATGGGAGAAGGTAAGAAAGAGAGGGTCTGTGTTGAGTGACAGCTCCATTACATGTCAGGGAGTAACTCCAGCTGGGGTGGGAACAGAGGTGGCTACAGACCTGGGGGAAAGGGAGGAAGTAAATCGCATCTCACCGGTGAGTACACAAGCCTAAGGAAAGATACGTAAAAACATAAATTACCTGGTCAATAACCACCACCACTTGGGGGCGCTGCAGGCTTCCCGACCACACCCGGCCGTCCCAGCTCCTCCCTCTTCTGGCAGAAGAGAACTCTGCAGCCTCAAATGCCAGCCTTTCATCCACAGGCGCTTGCCGCTGTGAACAATACACTTCTTTGAAAGCCCTATTTATAACTTGGTGAGGACTTTGTTGTACTTTCAGGGAAGACGTAAAAAGGAACACTAAATCTACAAGGCACACATTTTTTTCTGGTACATTCAAGGCTCACACAGTTGCATATACACAAATGAATCCTCACCTGACATGAAACCAAACTCGGGGGTTTGCAGGCTTACCGGCCAATCAGTAAAGCCCACCGAGTCTAGCATCTCCCCAGACGGAGGGTTCCTTGATGGCGGGAACTTGCCGTCAACCACTCTCACTGGAACTCCGGACATACTAGGATTTGTTGGGGAGTGTCGTCAATGTCCACTAGGGGTTGTGTTGCCCTGGTGTCTTTTTGTTGTTGAGAAAATTACATAAAAGGCATTTTTCCTTTATTTAAAATGAAAGGATGTTAGAACTGTCAAAGGTATAGAAGACACAAAGTGAAAAAAGCAAGGTGCAGGATGCTACCTTCTGCGTGAGGGAGAATTCACCGTCGTCTGCACACGCACAGAGGAACTGCCAAGTGCACACGGGGTGGGTGGGAGACAGGGTGGAAGTCTTTTCCCTAGACGCTCTTTAAGCCTTTTCCGTGTCTGAAGCGCATGAACGTACTGCCTATGAAAAGAATTAAAAGACAGGGAACAATGGCAAATATAGTAGTCACGAATTAGGTTACAAAAATAAGTTCTAACGCTTTTTTTCTGAAAAAGTATGTAATGCTTCACAAATTTGCACGTTGTCCTTGCTCAGAAGCCACACTAGTTCTCTGTACCGTTCCCACTTTAATAAACGTGCTACCGGAGGGAGCATTAAGGTGGATGACTTTTAATCTTGCCCAGCAACCTTATTAGGTATGTGTCTCGTATTTAAACTATCCTTTTAAAATAAGGATGTGTACCTGGCAGCAGCAAACACCTGGAAATGAATGCAGGCATACACATTAAATCATACCACACCCACACAGTGGAATGCTAGCAAGAGTATTAAGGCAGAATGTGTATAAGGGATCCATGGACAAAGCCAAAGGGGAAGGACTGAGTGGGAGGTGGCGGTGGGAGGTAAAGTGGTGACAGGAAAACAGAGATGACTGTGCCTGAACAATAAGAGAAAAAAAAAAAAAGCTGATGGAAACAGGCTCAAATCCTTGTAATGTCTTATATGGCTGCAGACTTTGGTGACGTGTAACGTGTAAAGCAAGCTTTTATTGTGCATACATGTATGCATATAATATGGCAGATGTATTTCAAAGTCCCCCAAACTGCAATTTTAATTAAAAGTTGTCATCAAGCCCTGGCTGGCGTAGCTCAGTGGATTGAGCGTGGGCTGGGAACCAAAGTGTCCCAGGTTCAATTCCCAGCAAGGGTACATTCCTGGGTTGCAGGCCAGAACCCCCAGCAACCGCACATTGATGTTTCTCTCTCTCTCTACTCCCTCCTTTCCCTCTCTAAAAATAAATAAATAAAATAAAATAAATAAAATCTTTAAAAAAAAAAAAAAAAGGAAAAAAAAAGTTGTCATCACCCTGGAGTTGGGTGGAGCACTGGGCCAATACACCGAGGATGTAGTTTGATCCCAGATCAGGGTACATCCAAGAATCAACCAATGAATATACAAGTGGAACAAGTCAATGTTCCTCCCTCCCCAAAACCAATTAAAAAAGAAAGTTATCACAGGGAAGTAAAAATGGGTCATTAGGAATTTATGTGGGTTATCTTTTATTAAACACACAACGTATGTACACACTATAACCTGACAGAAGTTTATGCTTTTTTCCTGGGAATAAGCTCCTATGGAACTTTCTACATCTTCTGGAGGAGAAGGAAGAGAAACAGACTGCTTGCCTCTCAGGCTGCTGGGCCTGCAACCCAGGTATGTGTTCTGACCAGCAATCAAACCAGCACCTGTTTGCCCTGGTTTTCTATGTGCTTGTAGTTATTTGTGACTATCAACTTTCACAGTTGACAGCAGCATGACAGTTCAAGCAGCCAAAGGTCCAGTGACTCTTTGGAGCTCCTCCACCGCTGCAACACCCAGGCTTTGACTAATTCTCTGGTGCGCCCATTCCAGGATCCTTCCGGCTCTGGGCAATGCTGGCAGGCTCTCCATTTGCCTCCATCTCGTCTCAAGACACGAGGTGTGATGAGATGACCTAGCCCCACATTGTCAACTAACTACTGAACTTACAGTTGAACGTTGATGGACTCATCACTTGAGAAATCTGCAGTAATTCTGGTCCTCCAGCGGTCAATCTGCTGACTTCAAATATTTTAAGACTAGTGCAAACAGTTTTCCTCTACATGATTTTACAAAGGGATACCCTAAAACTTGAGTGGAAGGAAGCAGTGAAAGGGCTGGTGCAACCTCAAGTCCTCTAACAGGACTGATTTGTGGGTACCTACTCCTTATTAAGCCAGCTTCCCCGCACATTTCCTTTGGCTCTCCTTATCAAATACAGTATTCCTTACCAGCATATGATTGTGCAAAAACATGACATTGAGAATTCTCGACACTTTACCAAATATGTATATCAGCTTTCGTTTCCTAAATAACCACTAAATAATGCCCAAGTAAACTTAAATACAAATCACCTGTTAAGTCTGGCCCAGTCATATGGTTTTCTATGCACCCTACAACCACCTCCACCCTTAAAAACAAAAAAAAAACCACACACAAAATTTCCTGGTCTCCCAGAAAACTTTCCCACTGAGCTACCTCACAACACCCCCAAACTCAGTATTTCTAATAGTAGTTTACTAATAAATCTACATTTACCTGCATGCAGGAAAACTAACTACAACCTCCAATTTGCTGGGGTTTTTTTCTGTTTTCCTTACCCACCAACTGCAGTTCTAAATTTAGGCCACCTCCCACTAGCATTTTTAACCAGTTACCACAGAATGTTATTTAAAACCTTCACCCCTCAAACCCCATCCTAAAAATAGAAAGACCTTAACACTGGTGAAGGGTGATAAAAAAAAAATTACACAACATTGGAATGCAACAACTTTATTGAAACAAAGTGCAATTAAACGTGTTGAAAGCTTCAAAGGGGAAACTTAGAACCCCCCCCTCAAGCGCAGGACCAGGTGCAGGGTGGACTCCTTCTGGATGTTGTAGTCGGACAGGGTGCGCCCGTCTTCCAGCTGCTTGCCAGCAAAGATCAGCCGCTGCTGGTCTGGGGGGATGCCCTCCTTGTCCTGGATCTTGGCCTTGACGTTCTCGATGGTGTCACTGGGCTCGACCTCCAGGGTGATGGTCTTACCGGTCAAGGTCTTCACGAAGATCTGCATCCCCCCTCGGAGGCGCAGGACCAGGTGCAGGGTGGACTCCTTCTGGATGTTGTAGTCGGACAGGGTGCGCCCGTCTTCCAGCTGCTTGCCGGCGAAGATCAGCCGCTGCTGGTCAGGGGGGATGCCCTCCTTATCCTGGATCTTGGCCTTGACGTTCTCGATGGTGTCACTGGGCTCGACCTCCAGGGTGATGGTCTTACCGGTCAAGGTCTTCACGAAGATCTGCATGCCGCCTCGGAGGCGCAGGACCAGGTGCAGGGTGGACTCCTTCTGGATGTTGTAGTCGGACAGGGTGCGCCCGTCTTCCAGCTGCTTGCCGGCGAAGATCAGCCGCTGCTGGTCTGGGGGGATGCCCTCCTTGTCCTGGATCTTGGCCTTGACGTTCTCGATGGTGTCACTGGGCTCGACCTCCAGGGTGATGGTCTTGCCGGTCAAGGTCTTCACGAAGATCTGCATGCCGCCTCGGAGGCGCAGGACCAGGTGCAGGGTGGACTCCTTCTGGATGTTGTAGTCGGACAGGGTGCGCCCGTCTTCCAGCTGCTTGCCGGCGAAGATCAGCCGCTGCTGGTCAGGGGGGATGCCCTCCTTATCCTGGATCTTGGCCTTGACGTTCTCGATGGTGTCACTGGGCTCGACCTCCAGGGTGATGGTCTTACCGGTCAAGGTCTTCACGAAGATCTGCATCCCCCCTCGGAGGCGCAGGACCAGGTGCAGGGTGGACTCCTTCTGGATGTTGTAGTCGGACAGGGTGCGCCCGTCTTCCAGCTGCTTGCCGGCGAAGATCAGCCGCTGCTGGTCAGGGGGGATGCCCTCCTTGTCCTGGATCTTGGCCTTGACGTTCTCGATGGTGTCACTGGGCTCGACCTCCAGGGTGATGGTCTTACCGGTCAAGGTCTTCACGAAGATCTGCATGCCACCTCGGAGGCGCAGGACCAGGTGCAGGGTGGACTCCTTCTGGATGTTGTAGTCGGACAGGGTGCGCCCGTCTTCCAGCTGCTTGCCGGCGAAGATCAGCCGCTGCTGGTCTGGGGGGATGCCCTCCTTGTCCTGGATCTTGGCCTTGACGTTCTCGATGGTGTCACTGGGCTCGACCTCCAGGGTGATGGTCTTGCCGGTCAAGGTCTTCACGAAGATCTGCATCCCCCCTCGGAGGCGCAGGACCAGGTGCAGGGTGGACTCCTTCTGGATGTTGTAGTCGGACAGGGTGCGCCCGTCTTCCAGCTGCTTGCCGGCGAAGATCAGCCGCTGCTGGTCTGGGGGGATGCCCTCCTTGTCCTGGATCTTGGCCTTGACGTTCTCGATGGTGTCACTGGGCTCGACCTCCAGGGTGATGGTCTTGCCGGTCAAGGTCTTCACGAAGATCTGCATTGTCTGTTGGAAAAAAAGAACAAAACAGAAGCGCCCGACAGTTTAGCAGTGAAGTCACATCCCAACGCATTCCTAACGCTAGAAATGCCCTTTGGCACTGCCGAGCTGCTAAGACAAGACGCCCCCCAACCCCGTGCAGCGTCCGCGCCGCGCACTGTAAACGCCGACCTTGAAACCTGTGACCTTGTTAACCGAGCTCGCCCCAAGACACCAAGTAAAAAGCGTTCACGCCCCAGGAAGGGAGCCAAAACCACCCCGGCGACGTAAAAACCACCCGAGCTCCGGGTCCTCACACCGGAAAAGCCGCGGAACCGGAGCGGGCGCACTGCGGGCCTCACGCACCCCACCCCCCGCCCGCTGTCCCGCGAAGGCGGCCGCTGGGAGCCAGGCCCGCGCCCTGCGCCGCCTCGCGGCCGGCGCCGACCCGCCCCCCCCCGCCCCCGCCGGCAGGGGCCCCGCCCGCCACTGTGAGCCCACACCGGGTGACGTCACGCGGGCGCGCGCCCCCCGCGGGGCACCGACCTGGCTGGAGGCCCCCTCGCGGCGGCGGCGGCGACAACCCGAGGTTTCCGCCCAGGGAGGCTGCGCGACGGGCTTCCCGCTCGACTCCCCGGCACCGCCCGGCCCGGGCCTAACCCTGCGCTGTCCCGCGGCTACGGAGCCCAAACCTGCCCCGTTTCTTCTCCCCCCACAGCCCCCTCGTGGTCTCGCCGCCCCCACAGCCCGCCTCCCGGGCCGGCGGTTGCGGGGCGGCGGCGGCCGCCATTTTGCGCCGTGCCTCCCCCTCAGGGCCGCCCGGCTCCCGCGCCCCGAGCCACTGGAAGCCCCGGCGGCCCGTCGCTCCCTGGCCCCCGTTGCCCCCGCCCCGCAGCCGCCGGGGCGACCGCGGGCCCCCGGCCGGCGCAGCCGCCCGTCCTCACCAGGCGACGGCGGCGGCAACACACAGAGGACTGCGGCGACAGAACTCGGGCTCTGCACGGAACTGCCTGCGCCACGCCCGGCGCCTCTTTATATAGCAACGGCGGGGCCGCGCCGGGCAGATCCCTCCGCAGAAACGCCGAGAAGGAACTACTTTTCTCTGCCGGTCCGCTGTCTGGGGAGACAGCCAGTTCCCCGGCGTCATAGAAACCCCCTCCTAAAATGTCCTCCTGGGAAGTCTGGAATTTTCTGCTGAACCCCGTGGTTAGTGGGCCGCTCTCTTCAGGGTCGCCGTGTCTCCACTCGGGGCGGAGGGATCAACGCGCTCACTGCGCGCTACGTTCGCGGACGTGGCCGGCGCTCCACTTGATTGGCGGGGGGCCGCCAGCGCGGGCGGGGCCCGCGAAAACCCGGCATGGAACCTTCGGGCTCCCGGAGCGGGTGGGCGCCCCGCGTCGCCTCGTCAAGGCCGGACGCCCCCTGTCCTCAACCCTAACGGTCCCCGCCGTTCTGGGGTCCCACCGTTGGCGGGCAACCTCGCGCAGAGTCGGGGTCCGGCTCCCTTCCGGGGCGCCCCGCCCGCCCCTCCCCCCTCGAAACAGAGGGGTGTCTTTATTTTGGGGTCACGTTTAACATAATGACATGTTTCTGTCCCCCTAAACTTCCTTCCACTCCGAGGCCGGTGGCGAGGGCCACCCAGCCCCCCCAGCCTCAGCCGGGGTCCCCGCAGCGGGCGGCGGCCGCGCCCATCCCCCCACGGCGCGGGCACCGGGACAAGGCCCATGACTCGGCAAATCTCCGCTCGGGGCCTGGACACCTGGGCGAGGCCTCCGTCCCGGGGTGGGGGTGGGGGGACCCCCGCGGGAATTTCTCCGAACGAACGATCGGGTGGGGGGATGCAGGGGGTGGGTCTGTATCGGATTTTGAAAAGAAAGGTGAAACCTCCACCGCTCTGTAAGAGGGGTGGCGCTGGACCCCAAAGCCGACGCGGACAGAACTTTCTAGAGTGGTTTGCCCTCCCGGCTGGGCCGGCGCGCAGCCTGGGGGCACTCGGTGTCCGGGCTCAGGGCGCAGCCCCTGCCGTGTCCCCGAACTCAGAAGTCGGACCTGCTTCAGCCGGAGGGTGCCAAGGCGCCCATGGACTCTCAGCTCTGTGTATTTGGGGAGGGGGGAAAATGGGTTCAATATCCCAAATATGAAATCTAATTCTACGGGCAAACTCCATCGGGGGTCAAAGAGGGGAAGAAAAGGTCACCAGCCAGATGTTTTCGCTGTGTGTCATATAATATATATATTATATGTTATATGTGTATTATATATACAGCTATAATATATATATATATTAAGTGTTTTAAAAATGCTTGAACATGGTGAAAAGCTTTTTAAAAAGTTTTTAAAAGTTTCCAGGGAAAAGCTTTGCGCGTGCCCTTATAATTGGGTAGTCACTTCCTGCTGGACTCTTCTAGAAAAACTCCCTGTCTCTAAACATTGGTAATGGAGGGGATATTTTAATTTCTACCCTGATAAGACCTTTAAGGAAAAAAAAAAAATCCGAAGAGGTTACCAGAAACATGACTAACCCTCGGCCCGTTTCCCTGGGTCTGTTCCCCAAGTCACTAAAAAAAATCCGTGCCACTAGGAAAAGATTACGTTCCCGGTTTGATTTGGGAGCATGACATTATTTAAACGTTATACCTTAAACCGTGAATCCAACCGAAACAAAACTAGGTTTTTTTTGGCAACTAACGGGTGTCTGCGTTCTGAAAAACGCCTTGAGCTGAGCAAAATAGACTTCACCCTCTGCTGTTTTTTAGCATCTTTCAAAGAGCATAAATGCATTCCTGGGGAAAATAAACGAGAGGAAACGCGTTCCTCTCGTTTCGCGTTCGCAGGAGACCCCAGGGGCTGCCCGTACAGACAGATGTCCGCCAAGATGATTTCCTTCCCAATCCCTGCGAAGAGGGGGTTACAGGAACGAAACTTGGAGGCTCTCCGCAGGGTTATTTGTCCCTGAACCTCAGGAAGACATTCTTTAGGGCCCCCCAAACGCGGCGGTTCTTCCGCGGGGACGGGCGCCGCTCCCAGCCACGCCCTGTCTGCTGCGGGCCGCGGCAGCCTCGTGACCCTCGTCGTTTCAAGGCTGAGTCACCGGCTTGGAGACGCAGCTCTTTTGGGTCCAAAGGTGCGGAGGAAAAACAGCCCTGAGGTCAGAGGGCGGAGGGGAGGAATGACCCAGCTGGGAGGGCGGGGAGTCGGCCCAGGGTCGCCGTCGGAGAGAAAACGACATTCTTGTGAGCGCGAGAGGAGACCCCGTGCTGTCTCCTTAGCGGGAAACACGAAAACCCGAAGTACCCCTGCCCTCCCCGAAACTGAAGTCCCACTTTGGGTTTTGGCCCAGTCAATAGACGTAAACATGTGTCCGAGGGCACTGAGGTGAGACGGGAAACACGACCTGCCCAGGTGATCTGGGGTTCTCGCCCCCGGATAGAAAAGAATTTAGGCCAGGGGCACAGATCCGAGCAAAGGCAGATCATACTGAGGCTCCGCTGAGGGCAAAAACAGGGAGACAGGACCTCAGGGTCTGCACCCCAAATCTGAGGCCTAGGCGTGTTTATTCCTCGGGGACTCCGAAGGGGCTGGGGTTAGCCAATCACGGTGAAGGTTGGCTGGCTCTTTCCTCGTTGGGAATGCTGGGGTCCTGGGGAGCATCGGTAAAGCAAGGCATTCTGGGATTGTGCAAGGCTTATTATGGGATGCAGGGAGGGACTTTCCCAACCAGGTATTTTGAGTTTGTCCCTAGGGTTTGTGGCTTGGCTTGAGATCTGAAAAAACAAACGTAAAAGAAGTCGGGGTAGTTTCCGGGACCATTGATTTACAGCAACATACCATACTGCCCAAGGTCGGGCAGGGCTTGACTCGACAGAGCGATCTGGGGGGACCGTTTTACTCTGCCCATTTCAAGGTGGCCGGTGTTTCTCTAGAACCGTGGGTCTCACCCAGGACTGAGCTGGTCCCCCAGTGGACATCTGGCAGTGTCTGCAGATACTGTTTTGGTTCTCACAACTGGGTGGGGGGCGGAGGAGTGGTGCCGTACCCCAGTACGGCGCTACTAGCGGCTGGCAGTAGAGGCCAGGGGTGCTGCTCAGCACCCTAAAATGGGACAGTCCCCCACAACAACCGTCACCTGGCCCCAAGGGTCAGTAGCGCTGAGGTTCAGAAACCCTGGTCTACAGAGGCTGCTGCTTGTTGTGGCAACTGCTTTTCTGCTTGCCAAGGAGGGCTCCCAACGAGTCCCACTGGGTCTCGGGAATCAGGTGTCGGGTCACGCTCCTAACCCTAAAATCCCTTGACCTGGAATGCAATGTGCTAGAAGGTGCCAGAAGCAGGATGAGTCAGTCACTGGATCCATTTCCAGGCCCTTCCTCCCGGGCCCGTCTTTGGCAGGCGCCCCAGGAGAAACTTGCTCCAGAGCCGCCACCAATGAGAGGGACACCGGAGCCCAGCAACACGGCTGGATTGGCGGGCAGGCGGGGCACGTGACGCGCTGAGCTCACAAAGGGCCCGGGTGCTGGGCTGGGGGCGGGGAGGCGGGGAGGCGGGGGCTGGGGGGCCGGCACCTGTTTGTCTGCTTTTCTTCCTTCCCCGCAAAGACTTCAGTTCCCCTGAAGGTCACGAGCTCGCATGGGGCTTAGCTCAGCACCGTGGGAATGTTCCAGAACACAAAGACGGGCAGACCTTTCCCCCTGGAGAGCTGGAAGGGAAAGGTTTGCCCTGCTTTGTCATCGGTTATATAACCGTAAAAGGCAGGCAAGGGCATCCGCGGCTTCACAGGGAAAAAACACCGCAGCGGGCCGCGGGACTCGGTCCCTTTTCCTGTTGACGCTGGTGCATTTGCCTCACGAGGCAGAACACGAACCGCCGAGGCTTAAAAATAACCAGTTTCTTCCTCTAGCCTGTTCGGGCTTTAAAAAAAAAATTGTGGCCAAGTACGCACAACGAAGTTTACCAGCTCAACTATTTTTAGCTCAGTAGTGCTAAGAGAATTGTCAGGGAGGAAAAATAATTTGCCTTTCTGACTCCTTAGAGACCCTGGTGATGGCAGATAATATGAGGAAGAAAACCCAGAAGTTCCCTAACAGGCTTTACTTCCCTGGCACTTGGGAGATGCCCTGGGGAAATGAGTAAGGCAAGGGCTTGCTTTGGATTTGGGGCTTAAACACCACAGGGAAAAGGGGAGAGGGACCCAGGCCTCTCAGGAGAGAACGAACAATCTTTAGGGAAGAGAAACGGGAGAACAGAGGGGATGGGATATGTGACAGTTCGGGACGGAGTTGGGTGTCCACTCCCAGGCCCCCTCCTGTGACGAGACCCAGTCCTCCCGGTCGGTGAGACCCGGGAAGACCCATGACCACTCAGGTCCTTGTGGAGGATCTGTTCCGAGGCGGATAAAGGGGTTTGGTGAGTGGCTGTCCCAGCATTTGCTGGTTTCCCCGTGCCTTCAGCTCAAAATAATATCAAAGCGGACTATTTTGGGGTGGCATAGTCGGCTGCCCTTCGACACTCGCGTTGCTATGCAACCGTCACTGCCCTCCCTCTCCAGAACTGTGTTCATCTTGCAAAACTGAAACTCTGTACCCAGTGACTAAACAACTCTCCGTTGCCCCATCTTCCCGGCCCCGGGGCAGCCACTGTTCTACTCCCTGTCCCTGTGAATGTGGCTCTTCTAGGTCACTCAGATAATGGGCTTCGTTGTGTTTTGTTTTGTTTTTAATGTAAAATAAAATGTCCTTGCTAAAATATTTTTTTTCAAAGATTCACAACAACTTTTCTAGGAAGCTCCATTTCCCAACACAAGCCTCATGTTGTTATTTTCCTTAGGGTATTTCTTCCTTGTCATTGTGTTCGTAGAAATGTTTGATTATATCCCTGGCTGGTGTGGCTCTGTGGACTGAGTGCCAGCCTGCAAGCCAAAGGGTCACCGCTTCGGTCCTGGTCAGGGCACATGCCTGGGTTGTAGGCCAGGTCCCCAGTGGGGGGCGCGTGAGGGGCAACCACACGTTGATGTTTCTCTCCCCTTCTCTCTAAAAATAAAATCTTAAAAAGAAGAAACATTTAACTGTAAGACACAAAATAAAACAGCAGCATATCATTAGTTTCGTGTTGGGCCTCGTGATTTAAAAAATAACTTCAGTTTTGTTTTTCTTCTTAAAGCCTTGCTGGGGTTGAGGGAGAAGTAACCTTCACAGCAGCTCGGCTCGTGACAAACAGCAGCTGCCACCGATACTCCACCCCCACCGGTGAGTGAGTCACTCCAGGAAGTTCGGTTCCATCTCAAGAATCCAGGCTATGCCAAGAGTCTCTCCAGGTCCGAGATGAGGTGTTTTTATGGTTTAAAACATGGAGTCAAAGGAGACAAGATCGATGGATGAGGATCCATCGCCACAGCAGACAAAGAACTGAACCCACAGGATGCCACAGGACCCCCCTTTTCAATAAAATATAGCATTTATTTTTAGTGATAAAATGCAGAGTACAAATATAAGTAGCATGTGCACTTCATCCTCCCTCCCTCCCTCCCTCCCTCCTTCCCCTCCACCCCCACCCCCACCCCCTCCCTTCCCCATCTGTTGCTGATGAAGCAGGGGAGGAAAGTCACCAGCTGGGAATGCTGGTTTTGTTTTGGGTTCCTCCCTCTGAAATGGATCCTTCTGGCAGCAGGAAGGGCAGGCTGGACCTTTGACTCACACACACACCCTCTGATCCCAGGAATGCATCACGGGCCCTCCAGGCCTTCAATGAAGTCACAGTCCCCGGAAGCAGGTAGTCACCACCCCCACCCCTCCCCCCAGTGTGATCCTTCTGCTCGGCTTGCTGTAGTTTCAGTCCTCACACGTGGTTTTGCCTCATGTACGTTTTTCTGCGAACTTCTGTTTGCCTCTTCTAGCAAAAAAAGTGCACTTGGAATGTTCAAGACTCCAGAAGGGACCGATCACGACTACTGAGAACATCACACCTCTGAGTAGGGACTGGAGGGGCTACATGTGTTAAAATTGCATTCACAGCTCTTTAACAATGAAGAGCAAAAGGACAGTGGAGATGCCGGGGATCGAACCCGGGGCCTCATACATGCAAAGCATGCGCTCTACCACTGAGCTACATCCCCCACCCTAGGTTATTTATTTCCTGAAATTCTCTGCTAGATTCTAATCTTAAATTGTTTTCTTTCTAAATAAACTTTGTATATTCAAATGACTGTTAAGGTTTATAAAAAGCAAACCAAAATAAATCTTTTGTTTCTCCCAAATAGGGCTGTTTTTTAAACAAACTTACAGCTAAAATTCTAGCACTGGACCCAAAGAACAAAAGGGAACTAAAATTATTCTTTCTTTGTTGTTTGTTTTTGGTGGAGGTGCTGGGAATGAATCTTTTTTAAATTAAATTTGCGTGAGGTAATGTTACAGTACAAAAGGGGGGGTCAAGGGCAGCCGAGGCAATATACTACTATTACCCAAAAGGAATCCCCAAAGTTCGTTATGTCTGCCGCCAGAGGAAAGACATCTCTCAATGCCCGGGATTTGTGAAAAGGAATTTATTATTCATTTGAAATAACACGAACTAAAATTCCCCACAAATGCCCACAGTCCTCCCGGCACCTTCCACGTGGCAAAAGGGAGCACTTCCAAAGCCTCGTGGTCCTGACTCTCACCCAAGCTGCATGGTTCCAACCAAGACACGAAAGCCGTGTGGTCCTAAACAGACACGTGGTCCCCAAAAGAGAGACCCCCGATGGCTGCTGTGCCTCCGTTTAAATTCCAGCGCCAATCTCCCTCTGCAGCCCCGTTTCCGGCTCCTCCTACAATTGGCCACAGCTGCCCGCATTCTGGGCAGGTGTGGCCCTGTGGTGTGCAGCCAATGATCTCCAAGCTCTTCTGGACCCTATTTCAAATCCCTATTTGGGGCTTCCCTCTCGGCTGCACCCTGTGACAGTAATACTGGTTGATGACATTGTGTAATTTCACGTGTACAACTTCATATTACCCACGTGCATACTCCGCTGTGCGCACGCCACCACCGCAGGTCTAGTCTCCTTCCGGCACCACACATTCGACCCCCTTTACCCTCTTCATCCTCCCCGCCCTCCTGCCTCTCTGACAACCACCGGTACTGCCGGAAATGGAAACAAACCTATTCTTTTTTAATATTTTATTTATTTTTCAAAGAGGGGAAGGTGGGGAGAAAGAGAGGGAGAGAAACATCATTGTATGGTTACCTCACATGTGCCCTCTATTGGGTACTTGGTCTGCAACCCAGGCATGTGCTCTGAGTGGGAATCGAACCCAGTGATCCTTTGGTTCACAGTCTGGTGCTCAATCCACTGAGCCACACCAGCCAAACCTCTTTCTTTTTTTTTTTCTTTCTTCTTTTCTCTCTTTCCTTTCCTTTTTTCTTTTCTTTTCTTCTCTTCTCTTCTCTTTTCTTTTCTTTTCTTTTCTTTTCTTTTCTTAAACAGACCTATTCTTGAATGTGGCTTCTCACAAGCAGATAAGAAGGGAAGGAAAATGAAAGCCTTTCTTTCCGATAACGAAGGGTGTTGCTTGATTGCACCTCTACCCCAAATCTCTGGTTTCCTCTTTTAAAAACATTTCAACCTTCAGTGACTTTAAGGTCTGCACATCTGCTTGAAGATTTTCTTTCCTACGGAAAAGAACTTTTCTGAATGTAAAAATAAGCAAACTAAAAAGAAACAGATCCCACCCCCAGAATCATGGCTTAAACTCAGGAGAAGTAATCTCCTCACAGTCTCGCACTAAAAAGAGCCACCGTTAACGGTCTTGAGCCTGTATCTCCTCCGGAGAGCTTGGGCAGAACCCCAGGGGACAGAAGTCACAATGTATAGTGTCTTTCTGGTCATCAGGGCGCCACTGAGTGGCGAAGGAATGGGAGGGGGCGAGGAGGGGGCAGAAAACCGAGGCTACACCTCCTCTCAGGAGTGCCAGAGACTCCCAGGCAGGAAACAGAATCACTCACTGTGCTGGGGAGAACACCCCCAACATATCCAGCCTCCACGGTGCCCAATCAGGTCCCTCACAGCCTGCTGATGCCTGAGATTTCAGGGCGAAAGGCCTCCGTGAGCTGGTGCACAGGACGCTGGATTCTGCCGCAATAATTTTATTTCCGAACCTCTGGGGCCGCCTCTGTGAAGTGGAGGGTTTACTAGTACCTGCTCCAGGTTGGGAGTGGCACTGGACGGTGACACGTGGGAGGGTTGGAACAATTGGTGTCGTTGTGTGAGCTCCCGTGGAGGGCCGATGCCCCCACAACCCCCCTGGAGCGCGCTGACGCTGTGCAGGCACTGTTGAGGTGCCAGGGATGAACAAGGGCGCAGGGTCAGCTGCAGCATGGGGCTGCTGTGCAAGCCCTCCCCGGCCTTCGCTCGAGGGGGTGGCCGAGAGAGAGAGAGAGAGAGAGAGAGAGAGAGAGAGACCTTGGCCAGAACAGAAGGACGGTGCCCTGGGCGGCCCTATTCTGGACATGGTTTGGGAGGAACCTAGGGGACTATATTCAGTTCAGCGGGCGCCCCTGCTCGCTCTCTTGCCAGATTACTGTGCTCAAAACAAACTCCATTGTTTTGCCTCTCGCATAAAACTCTTAGTCTGGCCTTTAAGGCCGCCGGGGATCTGGCCTCTGTTGATCCTGCTAATGTCCTCCCTTCCTCTTCTCCTTCCTCCTCAGGGCACCCCAGGTGCACCCGCTTCCTTGCTGTTCCTCAGGCACGTCAGCTTCCTCACCACTTCGGGGCCTTTGCACGTGCCACTCCCTCTGTCTGGAAGCCACCCCCCAGGTCTTCTCATGGCTTGCTCCTCCTCACTGCCCAGGTCCTCGGAAAGGCCCTCCTGGCACGTCTCCCAAGGGACCTGAGCCTCGCATGCACGGCCTGTCCCACCCTCTGATCTGTTTTGCTTTTTTCTTCGCCCCTCTGTCGCACTCGAAGCCAGCTTTGTACTGTTTGTCTGTGTCCCTCGCTTGCCGGTCAACTCAGGAGGACAAGGTCTTGTCTGTCTTGTGTCCTGCTCTGTCCCCAGTGCCTACAACAGCACCTGGCACAGAAGGACTCAGTACATATGTGTGGGGTGAGTGTGACAAAATAAACAAAGAGATAAACAAAGGGAAGAATAGGCCACGAGAAGGGGGAGGCCCGTGCTCAGGAAGCTGAGCCTGCAGCTCAGTGGAGAGCAGAAAACCGCTGAGTCGAGCGTCCCCCACGGCCTGTCTCACACCCACCAACGCTCCCCGAGGGCATCCGTCGGCGTGGCACCGACGTCCGCAGCCTCTGAGCCAGAGCGGACACGCGGCCTGTCTGGGGCAGAGGAAGCCCTTTTTGGCCTTAGAAGCGGACAGCTTTGTTCTGGGAAGCCAGTGCCTAAACCAAACACTGCACCGCAGCGCTGTGGGCGTGCAGGAGATGGAAACTAACGGGTCCGTGGGAGAAAGCGCTTTTTCCCTGTAACCTTGGGGCACTCACTGGCAGCTGGGGCGCGGGTGCGACCAAGCAGCCCATAGACTTGGGCCGGACGGTTCACTCTTCCAGAGGAAAGAAATGCCTGTGGGAGCCCAAGAACTCGATATGTACAAAATAAAACTGAAAGAAGAAAAAAATAATTCGATCTGTTTAAAAGAAATGAAAAAATACGGAGAAGCGATAAAAAGCTGCAGGAAGCCTCCCCGTCGGGGAATCGAACCCCGGTCTCCCGCGTGACAGGCGGGGATACTCACCACTATACTAACGAGGACGAGCCCTGCCAGCCGCCTTCCGGATTCGTCCATATGGAGACAGCGCTCTCCAGGCTGGGGCGGGGGTCGCCTCGCGGGGCCTCCGCCGGCGCGCGGGGCCGGGCCTCGCGGGGCGCGCAGAGCCCTGCTGGGATGTGTGCAGCCTCGGAGCCCCGCGAGAGGGAGAAACGAGCTACTGGGGGAAAGGCGCGACTCCCTGCGTCCGCAGGCCCCCTGGGGCGGGGGATGTAGCTCAGTGGTAGAGCGCATGCTTTGCATGTATGAGGCCCCGGGTTCGATCCCCGGCATCTCCACTTCTCGGGTTTGTACAACTTTTTTTTTTTTTGAAAGACTTTCCTTTAAGGTATACTAGCTCTTAGCAGACCCCGAGGATTTACCCGAGTTATCTTTTCCTACAGCAGTAAAGAACCAGAAGTCCCACTTAATTCCGTCTTGAAGAGGCCGTTTCCTGCTCGGTTCTTTGATTCAGTTGCGGGCGTTCAGGGCGCAGACATTAATAAACAGAAAGCAATAATTAACGAACAACCAACACCCACATAGAACAGATTAATCAAATACAAGAAACAGAGTCAAGGAGACACCGGCCCCTGTGGATTTCCGCAGATGGGAGCTGCGGGGAAGACCTCATCCCTTCGGGCTCCCGGTGGACACGGCTCTGAGCTGTTTTAAACAAAGAAAGTAAAACCCTTTTACTAGTTGGACAAAAGAAAATCATCATTTACTTATTTCTACCCCCTCATCCTGGGGATGGGGAAAAAAAAAAAAAAAAAAAAGCAGGGGCTGCCGAAACCCGGGATCGAACCAGGGACCTTTAGATCTTCAGTCTAACGCTCTCCCAACTGAGCTATTTCGGCGGCTGTAGCGGGCGTCCTCTCCTTTACTCCTACTTTGCTTCACAGCCCTGAATCATCCGCCAGGGGACCAATGCCAAGAGACTAAAATCAGCCGGAATCCATTCCTGCTAGGCTCGCCCCGCAACTGTGTGCAGTGCCTCCTCGGGTCTTTCAAGGCCACCTCCTCCGAGAGGCTTTCCCTGATCACACCTTCCAACACGACCCCAGCCCCTAATATTTATTGTTAGGTTAGGTATTGTATTGTTTCCTTGTCCATGCTCTGTCTCCCCAGCTGGAATGACAAACCCAGAAGAAGCCATCTGTCTACATCACTGCTGTATCCCTCAGGGCCCAGGAAAGTGCTTAATACATATTTATTGAATTAATAAACGAACGAATGAATGGATGAATCGTACCTGGCTGAGTCCGGTTTCTCAGGCTCTGGTCTCTGTGCAAAAGAACAAGGTCACCCTTGGGTACAGCTCCCCAAACAGCCCCAGCGGGGCAGGGATGCTGTTTATTCCAAGGCCCGTGGGATGATGTACAAGCCTGAATGTGGCGTTCCTTGGGGCAGTGAGTGCCTCACGTCCGGCGTCCAAACACGGTCACCCCACCTGTGGCACCTGCTCAGCCTCAAGACATGAGGGAGTCAACAAGTCGGCATCCAAGTGCGGCGCTCCCTGCCTCCCTTCCCTTTGGGAAATGGGGGCGGGGGGGGGCGGGTATCCTCCCTGGTGTGAAGTCATTTCATAAGTGTTTGTGAGCACCTGGCTCGTTCACAAATAAACCGTAGTGACGGGATCGAATATGGGGGGTGCACCAGTACGAGAAGTGGGGAGCTGGGAAATGGAAGATCTGGGGAATGAAAGGCTCTCAGACACAAGGGGCAGCCTGTGCAAAGCCCTGAGGCTGGGACGAGGTCGGCAAGGAAGGGACAAGAGTCAGCGTGGAAGAGGTGGGGAGGGGGGAAGGGCACAGGGTGCGCGGCCAGGATAAAGACGCAGGCAGAGGCCAGATCTCGCCAGCCTCCGAGGTGAAGGGCTTGGATTTTCTTCTGATTGCATGTGGGGAGTATGACCGTTTGCGACCGAATTCGTCAGGGTGTATAGTCCACTTCTAGTCTGCTGTCCTGTGACAAGTCCGTCATCCCTGGGGAGGGGCTGTGTGACAGCTGAGTTCCTTCCAAGGATCTGTCATTAGGCAGATAAAGGAGACTTCACCGACAGCCTCTCCCTGCATCTGCTGTTTGTCAAGGGCCTACAGGTCAAAATAATCTAAACGCCGAAGTAGCGTATTCTGAACTCTTTCGGCAGCGGAGCAAGTTGGGGGGCTGCAGGGGACTCCTACTGCTGCTCTTCACTAACTCACAGAAGTTCTTTAACAGCTGTTAAATGTATCATTCTGATAGAAATAGAATAAGGAAGAAAGGAAGGAAACCAAGGGAAGGGAGGATGGCAAGGAAATGGAGAAAGAAAGCGAGGGAAAGGAAGGAGGGAGGGAGAAAGAAAAATAAAATCAAACAGTCTGGAAAGATAAGAATGGAAAGTCAAGGAGGCCCTCCCACCTTCTCCCCGTCCTTGCCCCCAGAGGTGACCGGCGTCTAGAGTAGATTGCGTTTAGGTGACCTTGAGCAAGTGACATCATCTGTGCAATGTGACAGAGCAGCTCATACCGGTAAGGTTGTTGTAAAGCGCTGACGAATACTGCCCGATCCGTGATAAAAGCGCTGTAATCATTAGCTATTGATCAGGAATGTAAATACAAAAATGCTGCGACGTATGGAATATCACGTACCTAATGGGTAATCATCAGGCCCACTGGCGAGCACCCAGTTTACTTACTCAGTGTGTCTTGGGGGTAGGGACATGTTGCGGAAGCGTGCTAATTTTGACGTTTGCAGACGCAACTGCGGTACACGTCCCCGCGCGCGTCTATCTTCATGCATGTGTATCACAGAGCATTTAAAAGGTTTGTATGGCCTCCCCGTCGGGGAATCGAACCCCGGTCTCCCGCGTGACAGGCGGGGATACTCACCACTATACTAACGAGGACGAGCTCTGATTGGTTTCCTCCTCGCTGGTCTATATAGATAGTGTTCTCTTCCTACCGCTCCCACCCAGCGCGGGCCGGGCCTTTGTAAGCGCGGTGGGTCGGTGGGTTCGGGGGAGTCACCGAGAGCCCTGCGTGAATCAGTGGAGACGCCGAACGTTTAGAAAGGCGTTTCTGCGAGCGAGAAAGGCTGTGGATTTCTGTACTATCACAACTGCTGGAAACGAGGGGATGTAGCTCAGTGGTAGAGCGCATGCTTTGCATGTATGAGGCCCCGGGTTCAATCCCCGGCATCTCCACTTTTTACCCGGGGACCCAGACGCCCCTCATCGGTAGACCTGAGAAGGAACCTCCCTTGTACACCCCAAGTGAGAAATGCCCCTGGGTCCCGATGGTACAGACCCGGATCCCTCCGCTGGAGACTCGAATTTGGGTAGTTGGGAGGGGACAACCTGCACGTTTAAGCCAACACTACTAGATATTCGTGTCATCAAGCGGGAAAACTGTTCAGTGACTCTTCTGTGCCTAATGCCACGTAACGTGCACGCATGGAGCACCTACTGCGTGCACAGGCAGAGTTCAAGTACCCTGGCACCGAGTAAGACAGGCCCAGGCTGCTCAGCTCCCCTGGGCGTGATCCTCCGGTTTGGAGTCTAACAGCAAGCAGGTAGTGACAGGTTTCACGGAGACCAAGGGTGATGAGAGGGAAGCGGAAGGCAGGCCGCGTGGGGGCGCTGCTGGAGACACCTTGTCGCTGCGCGTCTGCAGAAACAGAGGAAGTGGCAGGTGCCAAGGCCCTGAGGCTCGGGGGGTGGAGCGTGATGTGCCGCAGAGTCAGAAAGGAGACCCCGTGCGTGGAGTTTACAGACGTAAGGAAGCAGGGGTTTCAACCTTCTGAGACACTGGAGAGCCTGCTGCACCCGAACACCACCAGATTTTGGTGTAAGGGCTCCCTTCGGCGGCCGCACGGAGAATACACCATGTGCCCACAGCAGGGACGGCAGATTGGCCGGGAAGTCCGACATTGGCCCAGGCAGGAGGTGAGGGCCAGGATCGGGGGTGGGGGACAGCCAAGGGGAGATCCATTTGGGGGGCACACTAAGGTTGGCTACCAGGCCGGGGAAGTGTATGTTTATGGAATTTTAAACGCGTCATCTTTGCTTTGCCTTCCTTATGTACTTGCATTATTAAGCTTTGGCATTTAGACTGTGACATTTAGCACAAACCGCTTCAGGGAAAACACCCAAGTGGAAGCGAGGAACTGAGCCACCCCAGCGGCTCCCAGTGCGGGCGGCTGGCACCCACAGGCGGGTGCGCCGCCATCGGTGAGCTCCAATACGTGTGTGTGTGTGGGGGGGGGGGGGCACCCCTGACCACCCCACACTCCAGTTCACTAGAACTCACAAGGCTTCTACACCAAGATTTATTATGGCAAGGGGGGCCGACCGCGGGGGAGACGCCCCTCCTCACGCCCCCTCCGCAGGAGAGGGTGGGCAGCCCGGGCCCTGCGTGCTGCGGGGGTGCTGTCCGCGGCTCTGCCCTCCAGCCGTGCCGCTGCGCGCAGGGCTGATGTGGTCCACGGGGCACACTTAGAAAGGGCGCCGGCTCGTGAGGTAAACCGTCATCTGTCCCGTAACAAAGCCGCTAAAAAAGCCGCCCCTGGGACAGACTGCCCAGGGGGCCGCAAGCCGGGTCCGGAACCGGGCCAAGATGAGCACGGGTTTCCAGGGAGGCCAGGGTGACTGTGCCAGGAACAGGCTGCTGGCACCCACTTCGGTCCCCAGACAGTCCTCAGCCCTGCGGCCGGTATCGGGTCAGAGGTCAGAGGTCGGAGGCCAGGCTTTCTCGACGTCAGCGTGCATGGCCTGCGGGAGCCACTCGCAGAACTCAGCCAGCAGGTCTGCGGGAGGCGGAGGACAGACGGTGTCAGAGCGGCCTGTGCCCGGCCACCCGCTGCAGGGCACAGCCTCCTACCGCGCCTGGGTTGCCCTGGTCGGCCCCATCCCACCCACCCCCGACCCCTCGGCCCGGGGGCGCCTGCCGTGGTCAAACCCACATTTGGGGTTTTTCTTCCAAGCAGCCAGCAGGGCGTCTCGGCAGTTGGCTGTCTCGGCAACAAGGGCTCTCAGGAGACTCTCCGTCCGGGGCTGCAGCCTGCGGGCGGGGATGTGGGGCGTGGGTCATCGTGCCACCCACAGGCTGGCCACGCCAGGCCAGCCCTCCCCGGGAGGGTGAAGGGTCCCTCCCCCTCCACCCTGCTGGGGACGTGGGCTGGACTGGAGGGTCCAGACCTGTCATCACCTCTGACCCCATCCCCCACCACTTGCGCCTCCGCTGCCTCTGACTGGCCTGTCCTGGCCTTTCCCATTCCAGGGGCACCTGCCTACCCAGGCTGCTTCTGCGCACGCTGCTCGTTCCATCCAGAACCTTCCTCCAGATTTCTGCCTGGCTTACAGCCCCACCTCCCCCAATCTGCCCGTGCAGTCTCCTGATCGACCCCTCCCGGTGACCCTGAATCACCACCCCCGCGGCCATCTGTGCCAGCCACGCAGTTCGCTGTCCGTCTCCCCGCACCACAGACCTCCCTGCGGGGAGGGGGCCCAGCCCCGAGAGGGTGCTCAAGCCATCTGCTGGCAGGGCACCCGGCCCCAGGCCCTAGCCAGGCAGGGAGCCCGCAGGGCTCAGGCACACAGGGCGCCCCCTGCTGGCGCCCAGCAGCTCCACGCTGGGACGACCAGCGTCTCCTCAAAAGCCCGTTCCCTCCAGAGCCTCAGAGCATGACCTTATTTGGAAAGAGGGTCTTTGGAGGTGTAATGGATTAAGACGAGGTCACGCAGGATCGGAGTGGGGCCCTGAACCCAATGACGGTGTGCTTATGAGAGACCAGAGGGGACCAGAGAGAGACCACGTGAGGACAAAGGCAGAGATCTGAGTGATCCGGTCACCAGCCAGGGAGCCCCTGGAGCCCCCAGGAGCTGGGACAGGCAGGAGGACCCCCCCCCCGCCCACCCGGAGCCTTGGGGGAAGCACAGCCCTACTGCCAGCTTGATTTTGAACTTCTGGCCTGCGAAGCTACAAGAGATCATGTTTCTATTGTTTTATGCCTCTTAGTTGATGGCACTGGGTCTCAGTGGCCCAGGACACTAACAGCAACTTCTGCCGCCACCTGCCCCACAACACGCCCAGGAAAGGCTGTACCTGGCCCATGTCTTCAGCATGGTGCTGGGGCTGGACAGCAGGCAGCCCTGGTAGGAGGCCAGCTTGGGGCAGACCTGGGGAGAGAGCACAGGCCAGGGAGGGTCCCAGACCCGCCTCCCGCCCGTGACGCCAAGGCAGGGGCGAGGGGAGCCCCCCAGCCGCCTACCTGCCCTTCCAGCAGGAAGCGAGCGAAGTGCTTGTAGCAGTCGAGGCCTTCCGGAAACTCCACCTGGACGGCAGGGAGTGGCCAGCCAACTCGGTCTGGAGACGGGAGCCCATGAGGGGGCCGTGATGGAGCCCGTAGCCCCCCCAGTCCCCTACCGAGCCCTGGGCCCCCCCCCCTTGAGAAGGACAGGCAGTGTGGGGTGATACCAGCTGAGACACACACGTCTCCTAGGGCAAAGCACGTGTGAGCCAAAGCCACCAGGAGGTCCCCGACTCACAGAACTGGCTGGCCCGGTGACACAGCACCCGGCCCCTCTCGGGGCAGTAGGCGGGGGGCGGCTCCTCCAGGGGCCGGTCGAACTGGCAGTAGGAGGGCAGCAGGGCCGGGACCCACTGGACCTCCACGGTCGAGACGCCTGGGCCCAGGGAGAAGGGTGGGGGTCAGAGTGGGCGCTGCCGCCTGGGAAGGGCTCGGGCACTCTCCCTGCCATAGTCCTGGTGACACAGCTCACCAAGGCCACGGTGGGTCGGGCCAGGGGCCGGCCACCAGCTCTGCTACCTTTCATGTACATCCTGGTGGTCTCCACAATTTCCTGGTAGACCACAAAGTCAGGGAGCTCTCTGAAGAGGACGGAACTGGGGTGGATGAAGACGGGGTCTTCGAGCAGAGGGGTCTGCAGAGAGAGGGTGAGTGGGCCTCAGTCCAGGAGATGCAAGCGCCCAGTGAGGGGAGCCCACACGAACCCCGGTGCATGCCCGGCCGGGACAGCGGAGGGGCGGCCCCTGCACAGCGCACCGTCCAGAGAGCAGCATCCAGCCGCGGGAAGACACGGGCGTGTGGATGGGAGCTGACGCAGAGAAGCCAGACAGAAAAGGCCTTGCATTGTCTGGTCCCGTCTGCAGGGAGCATGCGGGATGCGGCCTCGAGGGGCGGGGAGATGCGGAGAGGGTGGGGCAGCGACAAGGTTCTGAGACCGACTGTGCACCAGCCGCCCGCGCTGTGCATCTGCTGAAAGCCGCCGGCAGGCGCCTGAGCACAGCCAGCCGTGTGGTGCGTGACTCGGGCCTCAGTGAAGCGGACGTGCAAGTAAAGTTGGGGCGAAGCTCGTGCTCAAAGGAAGCTGTGGCCACCCTGTGCACACCCCTCTGTTCCATGGTGGGGACCACGGCTGAGGACAGACCCACCTGGACCCCAGGGTCCCCCCCCCCCCCGCCATCTGCTGTCCCCCCAGGTGTGCTGACCGCGCCCACAGCTGGCACCAGGCCGCAGGATGCGGGACAGAGGGCAGGGAGGAGCGGGAGCTCTGGGCGCAGTGACCGCCCCACTGCCCGTCCCCCGAGCTGGCACCCAACCTTGTAGGCGTTCCGCCACTTGTCGTCCAGCAGGTCCTCGCTCTGCACCCTGCGGGCCAGGTGGTCCCCCAGGCCAGCCATCACGATCTGCCGCAGGTAGGTCACCTGGCTCTCGGAAGGCGGCTGCATCTTGGGGTCCACGAAGAGCCCGGCTTCGGGGCACACGGTGTTCACTGCAGCGGGTGCCAGGGGTGAGGACGTGGGGGCCTGGGGCTGGCTACCCCCTGACCTCCTGGAAGGCCCCACACCCTCTGCACCGAGCCCCACCTCAGCAGCTGCTGACTGCGGCCCCTCCGCAGAGGCTGCCGGGACACGGGCCTCGCAGGGCCGGGCCAGCTGCTCGCCCCACAGCCACAGCCTCCCACTCAGGACAAAACCCCAAACCCTCTGGGTTTCATTGGCCGAGTCCTGCCCCTTCCACCTGCCTGCACAGCGGATGTGACTGAAGCTCTAACTGCTTGCTCTGCCCACAAGGCGGCGGCGAGGACGCCATGTGCCATGGGGGGTAGGACAGTAGCCCAGAGACCCGTGGACCCTGAGGACCCCGTGAGCCAAGGCTGGGCCCTACTCGGGAGTGCAGAAGCCCAGGATGGGGCGGGCCCAGGGGCAGCTGGTCTGGACCAGAGCCAGGGACAGAGGGTGACCAGAGGGATGTCACTAGGAGAAGGACGAGACTGAGACAGGCTGATGGGAGAGCGCGTGTGTCCTCCCAGGACCCCCAAGGCACCGAGCACCGGTCTGGGGTCACGGATGCATTTCAGCGGGCAGGGGGATCTGCAAACGCAGAGCCGGCGAGCAACTGGGGCGCAGCTGTTCGTGGACCACGTTGCTTAGAACAACTTTAAACATCGAAAGGGCCACGTTCTCAGCCGGGGCTGCCCGTGGACGGGAAGCCCGGGGGTCCCAGGGGCCGGCACTGGGGCCGCACCTGCAGTGGTCAGCTGGCCCCGCAGGCGCCGGATCTCCGCCATGGCCTTGTACCGTAGCCCGTTGGCCTCGCAGAACCGGGGCGAGCAGCCCGCGTACTCGCAGGCTCCCACGGCGCCTGGGGGAGAGGGAGGGGCACGGTCACTCGCTGCCCCCCGCCGGCCCCCACTCCCTCTCTGCGCCCGACACGCACCCAGCAGCACCATGAGGTCTCCGAGTTTCAGGGAAGCCCCTTGTCCGGCCCAGACCCTCTTCATCTGGGCCACCCGGGCCCGCTTGCTCTTCAGCCTGGCCAGCTCCTCGTCGCTGGCGGCCGGCCTGCAACACAACGCACCCGGCTACCGCCCTGGCCGAGGGCCGCAGGGGCAGCATGCACGTCTGTTCATCGGGGCGGGCTGGGCGGCTCAGGGACAGAGACACTGCCCGCTGGGGCCACCAACGTGATTGAGGCCTTAGGCTCCGGCTCAAAATTCACACCCAAGTTCACCTCTGGAGCCAACAAGACCATCACAGGGCACGTGTCCCACCAGCGGCTGCACGTGGAGAGCAGCGCAAAGAAACAGCCCGACCGAGGACAACGTCTTGTGTCCCTGCGCTGTTCCTAGATCGCAGTGAGGAGTCCCCAGGTGTGGGCTGGGTGAGGAGTCACCGCTGCAGTCCCCACACCCGAAAACAGCCGCTGCCGCTTGGGGGGGGGGGCGGGGGAGTCAGGTGCGGTCTGAGGTCCTTTGCTCGTGTGAACTAATCCCGCTCGCGCATCAGCTCCAGTGCCATTAGCACCTCACCCCCCGTCCAGGTGGGGAAGGCGAGCACAGGGAGGGAAGTCACCTTTCCAGGGTCACACAGCGCGGAAGTGGCACGGGGAGGTTTGCACCCTGGCAGTCTGGCCCAGACTCGGGGTTCCCAGCCCCCCAGTGCTACCCCGCCCTGACGTCAGCGGTATCCGAATAACTAACAGATTCCGCAGCGATCGGAACACTGGCGGGTGCAGAGAGGACAGGGTCCTGCTTGAGGCCACCCAACGAGCCAGTTGTCCCCCCGCAGGCCGGGCTCCAGGCCCTGCTCGGCCCGGCCGTGGCCCCAGGGCCCGGCCCCACCTGTCGAGCTCCTCGAACAGCTCCCGGACGGTCATGGCGGCCACGAGGGTGATGGCGTAGGGCAGGCAACCGTGCTGCCGGCTCAGCGCCAGCATCTTGGCGTAGCGGGGTGCCACGGGGAACGTGGCCATGGTCCTGCCCAGGGCGGTGATGGGGCAGCTCAGCCGGGACCTCTGCAGCTGCTTCACCCTGCAGCGTGGGGGAGGCCAGGCAGACGGGTCGGCTGGGGAGGGGGAGGGGCCGAGGACATGGTGGGCGCTGGGCTCTCCGTCCCCACCCCCAGCTACCTGTCTGTTTTTGGGGGCGCCTGCAGGGCCCCCAGCGCAATCAGCAGCTCCTCGGCGGCCAGGAGGGCCTCCACAGAGGGCGGGGTTGGGAAGGGGAAGTTGACCACCTGGATGCAGGGACGGGGCGGTAGACAGGTGTGAATGCCGAGACGCAAGCACGGTGGCCGAGAGAGGGGGTGAGGCCAGGCTGTCCTCTGGGCACCGTGCATGCCAACCGGACGCAGGGGCCGGACACTCAAAGGGGCCCGGGCTTCCTCAATCCTCGGGCCAGGGGAGCGCCGCAGGCCCCCGTCCTGCACTCAATCACACCCCGCACGCACCCAAGGGCACTGCCCGGGCGCGGCCCCTGCCGCCGCTCTGGGCAGCAGAGACGCAGGAAAGCAAGACGGGGCTCCGCCGCCCAGGCTCTCGCTCAGCCAGACGGGGCTGCAAGACCTGTGAGCCAGGTCCCCCCGGGCACGAGATCGGCAAGGGGGCTGGGATGGCGCCTCCTCCGAAGGAACGGCCGACTCAAAGCAGGGTCCTCGCGGACCCCCAGGCGCCCCTGCTCACAGCAGCTCCAGCCACAGCGGCCCGGCCAGCTAGGGAGCGGAGCCGCGAGCGGTCTGTGCGCACATTGGAGCGTGACTTGGCCGAGACCGGGGCCGAGGCAGTGACCCGCACCAGGGCCCGGGGACGCCGGAACAGGAGGCCGGGCGGGAGCCCGGTCCCAGGAGGACGAGGCCCGAGCAGCTCCACTGACACAGAATGTCTGGGATGGACGGACACAGAGCCAGAAAGCAGGCCTGCGGGCGCCCAGGGCTGGGGGGAAACGAACGGGGAGCGCATCCTCACGGGTGTGGGGTGTCCCGTGGGCGCAGGGCGCCTCTCCCGGACGGCACCTCTCGGGGGGGTGGGGGTGGGGGGAGCAGGTGGTCCCGTCCCCCACACCGAGGACAGAACACTCGGTGATACCGGGGCAGGGACGCAGGGGCTGGGCCTGTCTGCCCGCCGGCCCCAGGCATCTGGGCTGGACCATTAGGATCAGCTCCCGGGTCCCCCGGGCCACAGAGAAGAGGAGCCGGCCCAGGAGGGGCCGGGGCACCCTAGCCCAGCACGCCCAGGACAGGGGTGCCACAGCGCAGCACGGTGACGGCAGGGCCAGGGCAGGGGGCCGCTCTGACCTTTTCGATGTCCAGAGCCTTCATCTGCAGGACCAGGTCCTCCACGGGCCTCCGGGTGATCTCGGGCGGCGGGAAGGGCTCGAAGTCCCCAAACACGGCGGACGAGTAGAGCCTGAGGAGGACAGGGCCCGGCAGCTCAGACCCCTGAGTGAGTGGGGGACGGAGACGCTTGGCCCGAGGTGCCCGGCCGGCCCCGCCCGCCCGTGGGACCTCGCCCATGACCCTGGCTGAACCAGCAGCCGCTGCGTGCGGCTGGGCAGGGCTCACACAGGGCCCGGCGCTCGGTGCGTGGTGACCAGTCATTCCGCACCGGCGTTCTCTGTGGGGCTTCTCGGGCTTCCTTTTTTTGTGATTTATAACAACGTTGGGGAAAAAAAAAACAAAACAGCAACGGAGCCGTTAAAGAGTACCAGCGCTCAGAGTGGGGGAACCCTGCCAATGCCGATGTCGACACCAGCGAGGACCTGACGCCCGCGCGGCACGAGGAGCTCTCACAGCTCGGCAATGAAAGCCCAAGAGCCACCCTGGCTGGCGTGGCCTGAGCGCCGGCCGGGCTGAGAACTGAGAGGTCGCCGGTTCGATTCCCCGTCAGGACACGGGCCAGGTCCCAAGGTGGGGGCATGAGAGAGGCAACCGATCGATGTTTCTCTCCCAGTTTCTCTCCCTCTCCCTTCCTCTCTCTAAAATTAAATAAAGTCTTAGAACAAACAAAAGCAAAGGGCCGCATGGCGGCACCAGCAGCAGAGAGAGGCCTGGAGGCCAGAGAGAGAGAGAGGCTTACAGAGCACCCTGGACAGTCTCCACGGGGACCCGGGGCCCTCGCCTCCTGCCCCTCGGGGCGTGGCTGCTGCAGAGCGACCCCAGGGTCCCTGGCGGGGGGGCCTGGGGCGCCTCACCTGTAGCAGTGGCCGGGCTCCGTCCGGCCCGCGCGGCCGGCCCGCTGGTCCGCTGAGGCCTGGGAGATCCAGGAGACGCGGAAGGAGGACACGCCGGTCACACGGTCGTAGTGCCGCTTCTTCACCTTCCCGCAGTCCACCACGTACCGGATGCCCGGGATGGTGAGGGACGTCTCGGCTACGTTGGTGGCCACCACACACAGGCGAGTCCCCTCCGGGGGAGGCTGGAAGACCTAGGACGGCGGCAGAGGCCGCGAAAACCCCACCGGGATCAGGGGAGGGTGTGTGTGGGGACGGAGAGCTGTCGCTCCCATCGGAGAGGCCGGCCAGGCTGCATGCGTGTGGCCGGGAGGTGACCAGGTAGACAGGGCCCAGCCTCGATGCTCCCAAGCTACATGCTGACCAGTTGGATGGCCCAGTGCCTGCCCTGCCCCCATTCCGCTGCCCACGGGGGCTCCCTGGCCAGGCGCCTGTCCTCGCCCCGGCCTGTTACCTGGGCTTGCTTCTCCGGGGCCAGCAGAGAGTAGAGCGGAAGCACGTGCAGGGGGAGCGAGGCATCCGGCTGCTCACCTGCAGGGGAGGCGGAGGATGCTGCTGCTACCCCCCGCACCCACGGCAGGAGCCGGCCTCAGCCTGTCCTCGCCACGGCCTGCTCTGCCGGAGATGCCCCTGGGCCAGCCACGCTGCCAGGGGCTCAGCCCCCCACACCAGAGAGGCAGACAGGGAGGCCCAGCCTAGGTGGGCGGAGGGCGGAGGGGCCCCCGGGGCTCTCCCCAGCCCCACTGCTCCACCAGATGGGAAGCGCCTGGCCCCCTGTGGAACCCCTGGCCCCCTGTGGAACCCCTTCCTCGTACAGGGCCCTGGAGGCGGCTGGGGGTGCCCTCGGGCTGCCCGGTGCTGGACAAGGAAGGGCTGGACAGGCACGGCCTTGGGGCTGTCTCCACACAGAAGCACCCCCTGGAGGTGGACACTATGCCCAGATGGCACGGAGGCGTGCGCTCCCCCAGCTACGCTGAGCCCACGGGTGGCCCCTCGCCACAGCCCACACGAGACGTCCCCAAGGGCCTGTCGGCTGCCAGGAAGCAGTGGGGCTCAGCGCTGGCGCGGGGCAGAAGCTCCAGGCCACACCCCGAGACCCGCAGCCCCCGGGGGGGGAGGGCTGGAGAGTCGGGGGCTCGGTGGACGCCCTTGGGGCGCCTGTGCCAGGGCACGTGCACGGGGGCGGCACCTCCGTCCGCTGCGTCATCCCCCAGGTCCAGGTCCAGGTCGGAGCCCAGCGCCGCCTCCTCGTCGTCCATCTCCGCCTCCCTGTCCTCGTCACCTTCGCCCGCCGGCAGAACCGAGTAACTGTCCAAGCTGATCTGCGGCAGCGCCTACGGGAGACAGGGCGTCAGGACCGCGGGCTGCAGGGGACCCCGCGCGGGCACTTCTGTCACGGGCAGGGAGAACGAGGACCAAGGCCCGGCTCTGCCACCGAGAGCCACAGGCCCACGGCAGGCCACACAACCTCTCCCTGCCCGAGTTCCCTCGTCTGACGGTTGGGGATAATCGTGGGACGATTTGCTAACGTGTGGAGAGAAGGCAGGGCCCCGCCTGGCAGGCTGCTGTGCACAGGCGGGTCGGCCGCAAGTAACGACTGACGCCACGGCTCCGGTGCCTGGGGCCTGGCCTCCGGAAGCTTCCTCTGGGACCACAGCGCAGGGAGTCTTGATGTCCCCTGTCTCAGCTGGCCCCACGGCCCCTGGGCAGCACCTCCCGCAGAGGCCCCTCCACGGCAGGGAAGGGCTGGGCCCTGGTGGCCGACGTGGTCCCTGGTATCCGCAGGCAGCCCCTGGGCACCAGGATGAGTCTAATGACTGAGGAGGGGACCTTAATTCTGTTTCTCTTCAACCACATTTCCACGTGCACGGCCAGCCCCGAGGGGGCCGGGGAGGGGGTGGCGGCCACCACACAGGCCAGGAGGCTGCAGAACCCCCAGCTGCCCTCCACCTACCGCCGCCTGGGCCTTCCTCGCCCTCGCCCGGGACTTCTTAAACTTCCTCGTTTCTTCCACCGAGTCCTGCTGGTCGTCCTTTTCTGGAAAGGGGAGCTGGTCAGGGAGGAAGACGCCCCGTGGCCCCGGCCGGGCGCTTGGGGCTCCGCCCTTCCCTGTGCAGAGCGGGGTCACCACGCCGGCGGCCTTTATGGGGGGACGGGTGGGCGGACAAGGGGCAGCTCTCACATAGGGACGTGGGGGCCCCGAGCCTCCAGCCCCCTGGGTACCTGGCGGCCGATGCCTGGAGCGCGGGAAGGCCCTCCGGAGCCTGCGACACAGCGCGTGCACCTCCGCCTGCCCCGTCAGGAACACCAGGATGCCGCCTGCGGGGAGAGCGAGGCCCTGTTAGCTGCTCCCCAAGCAGCAGACACCACCGTAGCCGCGACCGCTTGCCCAGCCGTGCGCCGAGGGCTGGCCTCAAGGACGACCCGTCCAACTGGGAGACAGGGATGGACGCCGGCAGCCACCTCCCGGACCGAGTGCAGCGGGACGGGGAGGCCACAGCTACCGTCTGGCCCGGCCCAGCGGCTCCACGCCCCGGAGGTCGGGAAGGGGAGGCGCAGCCAGAACCCGCCGCGGCAGCTCCGGGCGCAGCAGCCGGAAGGGAGGGAGCGGCCCAGCGCCCCCTGGAAGGTGGTCCTTCCGTGTAAAGGGCTAACGCTCTGGCACTGGCTACAACGTGGATGGACCTTGAGAACGGACACCGAGAGAGACGCCACCCACCAAAGGCCACCCGGCGTGGCCCCGTGTTTCACTGAGTCCGTGAAACACGCAGAACAGGTGCGTCTGCAGGACGGGGGAGGGGAGCCACCTGCAGGAGCTCCGTCAGGTAGATGCCGTGACTGAGCCAGCGCTGGGGCCCCAGGGCTCGGGAGTGCGGCTCGGGTGGGGCACGCCCATTCGCCTGGCCTGGGCCCTGCGCACCATCCTGCCGCCGGCTGCTGGCAGGCGCCGCTCGGTGCTCACCGAAGCCTCACAGAGCTTTGGGTGGAGCTCGGCAGGGCGGGCGCCGTCAACTCTGGAGCCAGGGAGGAAACTGAGGCACGGCAAGGACGGTAACCCTCGGGCCACTCGGGGGGAGGGCAGGAGCCCCACCGCCCACCCCCGGGGTCTGGAAGGGGCGGGCCTCACCTGCGGGCAGCATGCGGTGGATCTTGCACACCTTCCGGAAGCACTCGCCGCTGTAGTCCTCCTGCGGCGTCCGCTTGTTGAAGTGCACCGTCACCGGGAACTGCCGGGACTCCACCTGCCACGGATGCCCACGGGATGAGCGCGCTGGCCCGGGCTCAGCCCCTCCCACTTCCCGGGCTCTCTGACCACGAGGTCTCCCTCCTCTACTGCGTGGGTCCCTCCTCACGACTGGTGTCCTCGCTGTCACGGCTGACAGGGTCCCGCCCACCCCGCTGCCCGAGAGCCCGGCCCCAGTGTCACCTTGACGACGGGGGGCGGCTCCGAGAAGAGCCGCTGGTTCTGGGTGAAGTCCTCCACCCGCAGTGTGGCCGACATGATGAGCAGCTTCAGCGGCTTGAGCCTCTGGGGGACAGAAGACAGGCTTGGTGACCCTCGGCCGCCCAGGGGGACAGAAGACAGGCTCGGTGGCCCGCGGCCACCCAGGGCCACCCCCCCCCCGCCCCATCCTCCTTGCCAGAGGCCCCAGAAAAAAGCAGGGGAAGCGAGCTGAGAGCAGGATCCTCCTCTCCCAGGGCGATGGCTCCTTCGAGGGGGTCCTTAACGTCCCCCAAGTTAAGTTGCAATGGTGGCATGAACCCGGGTCCTCCCACTGCCACCTCCCAGCCTCGCCCCCGTCTCCTCACTTCCTCCCACCCCGCCTCCTGCAACGCCAGCTCATGGCGCCTCTTCAGATGAAGCCCCGGGGGCCAGCCCGGCCCACCGCACACAGAACTGCCGTCTGTCTGACGAGCGTTCTGTGTTTGTGATTCAGACAGAAAAGTGTGTCCCCTTCCCAGCAGGACTGGGAGGCCACCCCCCGGCTGGTGTTCCCTGACACAGCAGGCCCCCGGGGGTGGGGGTGGCAGGGGAGACCCTGGGCTGGGCACTGGGCACCCAGGCGTGGCCTGCGGCCCCATCTCAGGATGCCAGCAGGGCCTGGCCAAGCACGAACTCCTCGCTGGAGCCTCTGACGTTGCAGGGAGGGAAGGACGATGGTCTCTGAGCTGGACCTGGGACTCCCGCCTGGGCTGCTACGCCGAGACCCCAGCCCGGCCCCGGGCCCCCCCCCCCACCTCCCGCCCTACCTTCTCCCGGAGAGACACGATGCGGGACAGGAGGCCGATGAGGATGTCCGTGTACACGCTGCGCTCGTGGGCCTCGTCAATGATCACCACCTTGTACTTCAGCAGCAGGAAGTCCTGGGGGCGGAGGCTGGGGTGTGAGGCCGGCGGCCGAGGCCTGAGCCACCCCGGGGTCACTCCTCACCCCCGAACTCCCACTCGGAGGGGGCCCCCTCTGACAGCAGGTGCGGGTCCCAGGGCGCGCCGCCTGAGGTCCTGGCCGGTGACTCCCCTGCCCCGGGACTCAGTGCCTTCCCCCGCACAGCAGGGTCACCAGCGCCTGACGCGTGGGGTCCCAGGGTGGGGGGGTTTCAGTGACAGTGACTCGACTGCCTGTGAAGTGCCCAGGGGCCGGGGCCGGGCCGAGAAAGGACAGCTACTACTTATTAGATCGGAGCACCAAGTGCAGATGCCCGTGGGCCGCAGAGGGCGGAAGTGGACGTGAGACGTGCAGTGGGGGCCAAGGGCAACTACCTGGACCGCTGCACGCCGCACGGGAAGGGGCCACCAGACCCCAAACCCAGCTCACAGCCGCCTCCCTGAGCCTCCCTGGCCAGCCGAGAGGCCGAGGGAGGAGTCACCTCCGCCCCCTGACCCTGCGCAGGGGGAGGCCGCGCAGCCAGTGAGGAGCAGTGTGCACGTGGCTACTGCGTGCACACCTGCGAACCCAACCACGGTACAAACCCGAGCTCACGTTTAACGAGCACCTGCTAGGCGCTGTGCTAAGGAGCTCTCGCGCACTATACGGCTCCTGCACAACAGTCACACGAGGGAGGCACCTGCTTGCAGATCAAGACGCTAAGACCCAGAGAGGTTAAGTGACTGGCCCAAGGTCACACAGCCGTTGGCACGGCAGCTGCTTACAGGTGTGGTGGTGTCCTAGCTCCAGGCTGCCTCCACGCACCGGCCCTGCCCTCCGGGACTGGACGAGCGACCCACCTTCTGGATTTCCTTGAGCAGCACGCCGTCCGTCATGAACTTGATTCTGGTCTCCTCGGTCACGTTCCCTTCGTATCGGATCTGATAGGAGACGACCCTGCGGGCACATGGCAGGTAAGTCCCCCAGAGGCCTCGCTGGTCGGGGCTGCAACCTTGTGGGCAGTGCCAGGTGGGCAGCAGAGGCGGCCTGGTCCCCGTGGGCGGGCGGCCCAGGGCCGAGGCCCGCCACCTGTGCCAGCAACACGCCCCGAGGTCTCTGGCAAAGGCGGCACCCGCTCTGCTCCAACCACTCTCCGAGGCAAGTCCTACGGCCCCAGCGCCAGGAGAGGGGGGCCTGCATCTCAGAAGGGTTTTCAGTGGATGTGGTGATGCTGAGACCGAACCGCTGCCCGCCGGCGTGCGCCCACTGCTGCTTTGCCCTGCCCTCGGGCCCCGCTAGGGCCAGTCGGCCCGCTCAGCACTCTGCGTGTGATGTGACGTTGAGCCCGAGGCCCGGCTGGCCTGTCCCAGCTCCACGCCCCCTGCCTGGGAGGGTCCCGCTGTCCCACACGCAGACAACCTTCTCAGGAGAGGAGACCCCTGTCCCAGGTACGGAGTGGCAGAAGTGATGGTCCCTCCCAGTGCCCTCGGCAGGGACGAGGGCCCACGATGCCGCCTAGATCCTCAGGGACAGCTGACCCTGCACAGGGCCAGAGGACCGCCCCCCACCCCGTGCACCCCTAGAGGCTGAACCCTCACCGCTGCGACAGGTTCATCTCCTTGGCCACGCGCTGGGACATGGCTATGGCGGCCACGCGGCGGGGCTCCGTGACGCCGATGATGCTGCCGTCGCTGGGGGCCAGAGAACGCAGTGCGTTAGCGGTGCCACGCCCCCCCACGCCCGCTGTCGGTCCCCAAGTCACACGTGGCTCCCAGGCAGGACTCGCTGGGCAGAGGTGGCCCTCACCGGGGCCCGGGGACATGCACGCCAGGCAGGGCACCTCAGCATCGCTTAGCAGTAAACGTGGAAGGGCCACACACACGGGGGACAGACCCATGGGCCCCGTGCGACGGAAACCGGGCGTGGAGCCCACCACCAAGGGGACGGGCTGGTTTGGGCTGTGCAGAGGTCAGCTCAGCAGGCCGGACTGGCCCCCCTGCAGGGGGCGCTGGAGCCCTGGATTCTGGGAGGGCTCCCACGCACCCCCCGCCCCTGCCCCTTCCCTGAAGGATAAGAGGGGAGGGGCTGTCTGTGCGGGACCCCTGCTGTCCTTCGGGAAGGGTGGCTGGGGTTTGGGGACCTGCAGGCAGAGGGGGCCTAGGTGACCAGCCCCCCAGTAGCACCCTGCGCGCTGAGTCTCTCGTGGGCTTCCCGGGGAGATGGCACGTCACGCGTGTCCTCTCAGCTCCCAGCTGGAGGTGTGACCAGGGTGACTCCGCCGGGAGCCTGTGTCCCCCAGACGCCACCCCGGGGCCTGTCCCTCTGTGACTGGGCTCCGTGTCCTCTGCTGGACCCAAGCTCGACCTTGACTCTGACGACACGCTGAGTCCTGGGAGCCCTCCCAGCCCATTGCTGAACGGGGGTGGCCTTGGGGACCCGGCCATGTGGGTCCAAGGAGCCCACAGAAGGCGACACCCTGCTCCGTGTGCCAGGGACGGATCTAAGTAAGGGCTTCACACAAGCTGGGGCACCTCACGGACACACCCGCCCTGACCCTGGGGAGCAGGTGCAAGGACACCCTCCCCGCCCCCCCGGTTCCGGGAACGAGGCCCAGAGACGGGAAGCAGCTCGCCCGTAGCCGCGGAGCCGGGGCCCGGCAGCTCAGGAGACCGCGCCCGTAAGGACCTTTGGGGGGGTGGACAGCACCCCCACGGCCACCTCGGCCCCCACCTGCTGTAGCCCGCCTCGTAGAGAAACTGGGGCACCTGCGTGGTCTTCCCGCTGCCCGTCTCGCCGCACACGATGATGATGGGGTGCTCGGCCACGGCCTCCATGATCACTTGCTCCTCGGAGAGGATCGGCAGCTTCAGGCGCTCTTGCTGCAGGGGGAGGAAGTCAGTGCTGGGGCTGGGGGCGGGGGCGGGCCCCTGCAGAGCGGCCTCCACGAAGGTGGCGGCTGGCACTCGGCCGGCACCCAGACTCAGGGGACCGAGCACGCCCACCGGTGAGTGGAAGCCTTGAGCCTCGGGGGCGGGGACAGAGCCGCGAGCAGGGCCCTTCAAAGGGCGAGACCCGCCGTCCTCAGGGACCGCGCGGCTCCCGAGACACGGGAGGAGCTCGGCTGTCGCTGGTGGGGTCGACCCGTATGTGCGGGTGACGCCCCCTCCGCCCCCTCGGGCCCTCGCCACGCGGCCTACGTTCTCAGCAGACGCCGGAGCCTCGCACCTGCATTTCCGGGGAGCGGTTCACGGGCACGAAGACGGCGGGCTTCACGGGGGGCCTGGCCAGCGGGGAGGCCTCGGCTGCAGGGGCCGAAGGCACGGCGGGGGTCCCGGCAGGAGGGGGCGGACCACTGGGCACCGGGCTCTCCCCCGTGCCCCCGGGCAGAGCTGGCGGCAGACATGGCGCCGTCGTCCCCGCTCCGGCCTCCACCTGCTCGGCGGCCGGGGCCTCGTCGGGTTCAGACTCCACGGAGGAGGACTCCGACTCTTCCTCCTCCTCTGCCTCCTGCAGACGGCGCTTCCGGCGGGCCCCGCTGAGGCTGCTGATCGTCCGACCCGGGGCCGTGACCTCGTCGGCTCTCCTGCGGGAGAGCCAGAGTCTGACGCAAAGGCCCCAGGACCGACGCAGGCAGCTCTGGGCTCCGGCCGCCCCAGGGCCTTGGCACATGCTGTTTCCACTGCCACCCTCGCCTCACTCCAATGTCACCTCTCGGGGGCTTCTCCCAAACCGCCCCACCCTTTCCCCAGCCTTCACTTCTGCTTGGTGTTCACCGGAGCCACACAGAGGTGCACACACTCATGTGATTGCTGCCGTCCCCCCCGCCCCCCACCATGAAGGGAAGCTTGTTCAGCATTTTGTTCGGTGTACTGCTCTCTGCCTGGGGCCAAGGACAGCCTGGGACACAGCCGTTCCGTGCACAGCAAGATGAACAGAGCCGGCTGGTGGGAGACCACAGTGAGTGGGGGGTCTCGGGGAGGGCCCCAGGGGCTCAGCCCAAGGCCGGGGTCCTGCAGAAACGTCAGCAGTGTGCTGAAACCGTCCAACAGCTCAAGACCGGGGGGAATCTGGGTTTTAATGGGAAATCTCTTTGTTCTTTTTTAAAAAGAGATTTAGTTTATTTTTAGTGAGAGGCGGGGGGGGGGGGAGAAAGAAAGGGAGAGAAACATGGATCGGTTGCCTCCTGCACTCCCCTCACTGGGCACCTGGCCTGTAACCCAGGCACATGCCCTGACTGGGAATCGAACCGGCGAACTCTCTCTTTGTGGGATGACGCCCAACCCACGGAGCCACCCTGGTCAGGGCTCTCCCAATTCTTAACTGTGGGCTACATTGGGGTGAATGGTGTCCCCCCAAAATCCAGGCTCCCAGAGACTCAGAACATGACCTCATTCAGAACCAGGGTCTCGGCAGGTATGATTAGGATAGGGTCACACTGGACTGGGGTGGGCCCTACACCCCAGGGACTGGTGTCCTCACAAGGAGAAAAAAGGGGGACCCAGACACGCTGTGAGGACGCCATATGACAACGGGGGCAGAGGCTGGAGAGGGTGTCTAAAAGCCGGCCATCGGCGCGGACTGCCGGCCAGCACCAGGAGCCAGCAGAGGGGCGTGGGACAGACGCGCCAGCCTCCAGAAGGGACCGCCCGGCCGACACCAGCGTGTGGCGCCTCGTAGGGTGTTCAGCAGCTCCTGGGGCCTCTACCCACTGGGAGCATCAGAGGCCCCTGCAAACGCGTTTCCTCCTGACGCTCGGCCCCAGGGGGACGCCGTCGCCCGGGAGGGGCAGGCTGCAGAGGGGCTGGCCGGCTCACTCTCTGGCGTGGTACATGCGGTCCCCGGTGCCCAGCTTGGACGTGGTGTAGTACAGCCTCAGCTCCGCCTCCGACACCTGGACCTCGCTCAGCTTCTGCAGCATCTGCGCGCGCTGGGGGAGGACACGGGCGCGTCAGGACCCTCTCTTCGGAGGGAAGCGGGATGTTACACAACACTCAGCATGGCTGACGCCACCCGCCTTCTGAAACCGACGGTCGGATCCCAACCACTGGCACGTGGCGTTCTCCCACCAGCGGATGTGCCGCGGGAGCCGGGGCTGGTAAGCAGGCTCTCTCCACCTCCCTCTGTCACTGCACACTGTCTCGCACAAAAAGCCGCCTGTGGGGACGTGCCCCGGGGCTTCTTTCCCCTGGTGAGCAGCTTGTGAGTTTTTACTGCTGTTTACGTTATACGTATTTGATACGTGCTTCTACACGTATATGTCACAATCGGTAAAAGAAAAACAAGGTACGGGATGGTGTGGGGAAGCGCTGCACCGGATTTTAGAAGGACACTCGGAAGAGTGAGTGCTCTGGGGGACGGGCGTCGGACGGTCCCCTGCTGGAGTCACAGCGCCCCGCACGGGGACCTTGGCAGAGTATCAACTGTGAATCAGCAAAGCCTAGAGATCGGGGTCTCTCAGTCTCCCCACTGCAGGCATTTTGGGGCTCAGTCCTGCTCACCCCTGCCCCATCTCTGTCCGGCCCGGAGAGCCGTGTGCAGACCCCGGCGGGGCAGCAGGTGTACCTGGCTCTTCTTCTCCTTCTGTTCTAAGATTTTCTGCAGCACCTTCCGCTCTTTCTTGGTCAGAGGTTTCTTCTTCTTCGACGGTGGAGGGGCCTTGGTCTTCTTTTTCTTCTTCCCCGGCAGGACCAGGGCGTTGCTGGCATCGACTCCTTTCAGCGTGCCCCTATCTAAAAGGGCAGGCTGGTCTGACCCGCAGCCCCAGGGGCCAGGAGATGCTGGCAATGCTCAGGGCTCCCCTTACTTAATGCTGGTCTCCCCTGGGGACCTCCAGCCCTTCGTGGGAGCCCCCTGAGGGCCCACACAGGAATGGGGGTGCAGACCCAGCCCACTGTGCCTTCACTCGACCCATCCACCCAGCACCTGCCACGGGTCGGGCTCTGCTGTGAGCCAGGGCACCCCTGTCCCAGTGTGGGGGGAGAGAGAAGGGGGTACACTCTATAACGAGGTGTTCCTCGGTGTGGGGACTGCTCTAGGGCGGGTCTGGGAGATGCAAGCTATTCTCACAATAATGTTACAACGTACCGAGTCTATGTCCCACCTATTTTCAAATGTCACCTTCTGAAAGTATGCCATGCAGACCAGCACTCAGCTACCACATCCCTCTTCAACTCAACCTACTGCAGCAGCTTGGGGAGCGACCCCTTGTGCCTGACATCCAACACTGGGGTGCCCTCTGCAGTGGCTCAGATGGGCAGTGTCCGATCCTGTTATTAACTGCTCAGGCTCCTTACGAGCTTATGTAAACAGCACGAGAGGTTGTGTGACCATCATTTAAGAACGAGGCAATTTTAAGCAACGCGGCTATCTCCCACAGCCACGGTCCTCACCTGGTGACCCCGCCCCCATTTTCAAATTTCACCTCCACTCGGCCATTCTGGCCGCCTTCAGGTCTTGCCTCAAAGGACGCCTTCTCCATGAAGCCCTCCCCACGCACCCTATGCAACATCACAACTCGCCCAATCACCCCTTCTGTTCATCTCCCCAGTACTGACAACCCCGCCACGGTCTGTATAGTTTCCGTGATCCCAGGAGCGGCTAAGCTGCGTACGGCGGGGATTTGCTCCCCATAAATCTCCTTTTCTGTCACGTTTCTAGCGCCTAGCACTTTGTAGACGCTCCAACTGACGGCAGTGTCAGCAGCCTGCAGTTGAGCAGGCAGGGGTGGGCTCAAAACACTTTAGGGCAAGAAATGTACAATGGGAGCCATCAGGATGGATGAAATGAACTTATTTTCTTGCCCAAATGCGCTACGCTGGGCTGGCCTGTAAGCGAGAGAAAGCCCGGGTAGTGTTCCAAATTCGGGTAAAATGAGACTGTCACTGTCCGGGGACCTTCAGCCCCCACCGGCCGGCCTCGGAGGCGAGACCCCTGGTGGCCCTCCTCCCGAAACCCAGCCCCCGGACGCCTTACCCTCTAGTTCCAGCAGCACAGGGGGCGGCTCTGGGGGGCCTTGCGAGGGGCCGGGGGCCGCCTGCTGGCGCCCCTTGACGTTGTACCGCCGGCGCAGCTTCCCCATGGCGCCCTGTTCCTGCTCAGGTGCGGCTGGGATGCCCAGCAGCGTACCCCTGGGTCCACCCCACGTGGGTTTGCAGACTGTCGCTCCAGCCGGAAAACTTCCGGGCTGAGCTCTCGCGAGAGCTGGGACTAACCCGCGCGCCGGGGCTGGTGCTGGAGGCGGGGCCCTGTGGAAAGGCGGGGCGGGGCTGGAAATGGGGCGGGGCCAATTTAAACAAGAGACTGTTTTCACCTGGTGTAGCCTGAGTCTCTGAATTTGAATTATTTACTACTATTGATTTGGCTCCTTAGGAGTGGGAGTGTTTTGTCACCTTTAAACACACCACCCTGTCCCTAATTACAAGTGTCCTCCTTTTTGTTTCTCATTTGCATTTTCTGATATTCTCGCAACATGCATTAGTGGTGTAGTAAAAAGCCACTAAGTATTTCCATTGCACGGACGGAAGAATAGGAGGAGAAGGTATCTATTAGCTTTAAAAACTCTCATTACACATCGCACTGTGTGGAGCGCACTCAGAGATAACACATCTCCTGAATCCTGCAATTATCTTGCAGACAGAACGGCTATAGAGTGTCACCTTCTTTTCCTGTGAAAAGCGTTAACATGTTAGGGGCAAACATTTGATATCGCACGAAAAGGTGGGGGCTCTAGGCGTTATTTCAGAATTCTGGAAAGGATGGAGTTGTTTTTAAAAACTCCCAGGAAACACACCTGAAGGCTCGAGAATGAGATCTGGCCGCAGGGCAGGTGTGCAGTACACAGTTGTCCAATGTAAGAACGAGCGGATGAGTGAACGGAGAGTGTGACTGAGTTTGGATGAAAGGAGGAACTCCCCTCCTTCCCCGAAACAGACACAGACCCCTACAAAATCACAGGTGACGCGTAAGGATTTGGGTGGCATACACAGGAACCCGTTTAAAGGTTATATAGTAATTGTAATGGGTTTTCATCATTTTTTAATTGCTTAGGATGACACAGTCCAGTATCTTTAAATATGTTTATTTCATTAAATAAAAAGTGTGCCCATCTTTAAATTATTAAGTAGGTCATAGGACACTTCCCTGTATTTTCTTCTAAGATAATGTAAACCAAAAGATTATCTCCAGGAGAATGTAGCATTCTAGACCCGGCCGGTGTGGCACAGTGGGTTGTGTGTTCTGCTGCGAAGTGAAAAACTGCTGGTCCCATTCCCGGTCAGGGCACATGGATGTGCTTCCCCCTTTCTCCCTCCATTACCAGGAAGGAAGGAAGGAAGGAAGGAAGGAAGGAAAGGGAGGGAGGAAGAAAGAAAGAAAGAAAAGAAAGAACATTATATACTGCAAGAAGAAAAAAGACATACACACAACAACATGTATCTCATAAATATAATGTTCAGCAAAAGGAGCCAATCAGAACTTGAGATCCCATTTACATAAAGTTCATACACAGGCAAGACGGATCCCCTAAATTTTGGAGGGGGTGGCAGTGAATGGGAAGGGACAGAAGGAGCCTTTCTGGGAAGGTGCCAATGTCCGTTTCTCCAAATGCGTGCTGGTGACTGTGTGTTGTTTAAATTCACGGAGAGACAACTTATGATTGGAGTATTTCTTTCTAGAGGTTATACTTCAATGAAAAAGTTGACTTTACAAAAAGAAGATAAAATATATGGCGAATAAATATATGAAAACGTCACCAGGAATCCAGAAAAAAATGTAAGTTCAGAAACATGATATGGTTTTTCACACTTTGGGCTGGCAAAAATGTTCATTTTCAGGGTTGTCTCAAAAAATGCCTGGTTCGACAGGGTTGGTTTGGATTCGGGTGCAAACAGGCCCTTGCGCTGCATTTGGTTACCATGGCTCTCAGCTCTTTAAACATCAACAATCCCCCCTCCCTCCCCTTTGTGTGCCATCTACATGTGGAATAACCTGGTCCCTGGTGCTGTAGAGAGCTCCCCACTCCGGATTTGGCGGATCGCTTCTGCTTCTTCGAAATTTTCTCTTCCATTCCCCCTATTTCCCGCAAACTGTTGCTTCTTTCTGTGTAGAGGCCAGACCAGGTTATGGCTCCAAGTACTTTGGCAGGAACCCATTATAGGCGGCGCTGACACTTCCTGCTACTGAGATGGGCTGGCCCAGGTCAGGACAACGTGAGTCCCTTCATTTTCCAGTTTGCCACCAACGTCTTGGTTTTCATTTCTGGATGACGGTCTCCTGGGTCTGTCCGTTCACTGACAGCTGTAGAATGACTTTCTAATTCTCGCACGCCTTCCTCATTTCCTAGCTGGACTTTTCTAAAAAAAAAAACTCTCGGCTGTTTTGCGACTCTGAGATAGAGTTCGTTCAGGAAGGACAAGAGGGATGCTAGACGCTTTCCCTTTGTTTAAACATTTCAGAATGAATGAATGAGCTGGGGCCCTTGCCAACGGCAACCGTGGCCGATTAGTGGGTACCGTTGGTAAGCTCAGCGATACATAATATGCACAGTAGTTCATGTTTTCCAATCAACTGCAGTCAAGTTATCTAGGCTTGGGTTGCTTCTCGCAGAAAAATTATTATTATTATTATTTATTAACTTTAAAAGGCTGAGACCCCACCAGGTCAGGGAGAGCTTTCGGAGGACGCGAGCGGGGAGACTAAGCGACCTTAAACCGGTCGCCACTGCTCCTGCCAGGTCGTTGGCGGGTCCCTGTCTCCGGGGGCGGGGCCAGGCGTGGGCAGGGCGGTCGCGTCTCTGCGCGCGGGGCGGGGCAGGTGGCGCATTGGCGGCGGCGGGCAACGGCGCTGCACGCGGTGCTCTAGCGCGCCTACGCGGTCCCCGCCGGAGTCGCGGCGCCCCTCCGTGCGGCCCTCACCTTTCTTCCTGTCCTCGCATCGCTCCGGCCCCAGGATGGGCGCGCGCGCCTCGGGCTGGCCCCGGGCCCGGGCCGGGCTATTGCTACTGCTGCCGCTGCTGCTCGGGATGCTGGCCCCGGGCGCGCAGGGGGCGAGGGGCCGCAGCGGCACGGAGAAGAACAGCTACCGCCGCACCGTCAACACCTTCTCGCAAAGCGTCAGCAGCCTGTTCGGCGAGGACAATGTGCGCGTTGCTCAGAAGGTGGGCTCTGGGCCAGTGCCCGCGGTCACCTTGCCCCGGCCGCCGCGCACCTGGCGCCGGGGCTGGCCTGGGCCGTACGCGGCCTCCGGTGCGTGGGGTGGGGGGTATCAGGGACAGGGGTGCTTGGGACAGGGGTGCTCAGCCTGCACCCCGGAGCCTGCCCGGCCGGTGTCGGGTCTGGCGGCGGGTTCCGGCGCGGGGCCTGGGCGCAGGGCCTCGGGGCGCCTTCTGCTCCACGTCGCACTTCTCCTTGGACCTTGCCCTGTAGGGCGCCGCGGCCAGGGCCTCTCGGGGGCTGCGCTGACGCCGGCCGCGCCTCTCATTCATTCATTCTACACGTTTGAATGAGCACCTACTGTGAGCCAGGCACCGTGCTGGCTTACCCAGGGGCGCCCTGCCCGCCTGCGCCTCTTCCCACGCTGTTCCCAGCCACCCCAAGTCTCCTCTAGCCTCGCACCCAACCCACTTCCCCTGGGCTCCTGTAGCCCTCTTTTTTTGTAGTTTGAACAAGAAAAATGGAGAGAAGCAGGCTGTTCTGTTGCTTTGGACGCCTGGCACTGTAACCCCCCTGAGTGCCTACTGTGTGGGGGGCCTTTCACTGGGAGCCGGTCGTTCCCTGTGGAGCTGGTTAGGAGCCTGCAGCCCCTGGAAGGGCGTGGAGCGCTCCAGCACAGCTCAGGGAGAATGCCGGCTCCCCCTGGGTCACAGCTTTGTCCTTGGAGCTGGGTGGGATGGGCCCGCCATTGGGGCCAAAGTTCACCAGTAGTTCTCCAAAAGAGGAAGTGAGTGGGGACGGTTGCCTGTGGTGTGTGGTTCCTTTGGCACCCTGCTGTTAATTGCTTTGTCTGCGCTAGCTCTGGGGCTTCGTTTGGAATGGAGAGAAGTTTGGGTTCAAGTTCAGGCCCTGCCACTTGCAGACTAGATGGCTTTAGGCAAGTGTCTGAGTTTCTCCCTCCTGTTAAGTGGGGTTGCTCATGTCCCTTCCACTGAGAATTCATGACGGTGGACGGTCAGTACTTTCCTGGTCCAGAGCAATGGCTGAACTGGTGTCACCTGCTATTAGGTATAGCTTAGCCAGGGCACAAGCCAACATTGTTTAACCGGGCTGGAAGGGCTTTCAGGGTTAAAAAAAAAAGTTTTCTGGTACTTGAGATTTGTGGGGGGGGGAATGATGAAACCCCAATCAGACTGGCCGGACATTCTCCTTGGGCGAAAGGGAAGACGGGTTAATGTGTTAGGAAAATCGACTTCTGACCCTCCTCTCCCGAGCATTTGTGGGGGTCGGGTGGCGGGGGTGGGGGGTGGGGGTTCTGGAGCAAGTGAGCTCTCTGTAGGGGGTCGTGGGGAGGAGCGGGGGTGGGGGCACCACCAGACACCTGAGTGCAGACAGGCTGCCCTGGGTCTGCCTGGGCCTGAGGGGTGTGGACGAGGCCAGTCTGTGCCCCAAGCCTCTTGAAAGCAGAAAGCATTTGTCTTGGAGCAAAAAGAAGTGTGACTTCTTCGTGCAGGACGAGCAGCTGCAACCTGTCCCAGCGGACGGTTCTTTGGGAGAACCCGAGGCCCTCGGCTGTGAAACAGAAAACATTTACATGAGGGCTTCACCTCGGGGCTGGCGTCAGTGAGGCAGCTGGGGCTGGCGAGGGCTCCGGACTGGGGGTCAGACTCTTTCTCCGGGCAGCCGGGCTTCGCGCCTCCGATGGAGGTGATTGTAACGCTAACTTCTGTTACTTGATTAAAATGTGCTGAGTGCTTGTATCAGTAGAGGAACTCAGTCCTTAGAACGGTCCTAGGAGGTAGATGCTGTCACTGTGTCCAGTTTACAGGTGGGGAAACTGAGGCACAGGGTAGTAAAGGGACTGGCTGCTGTTGAGGCTGAGTGGTAGAACTGGGATTTGAACCCAGGCAGCGTGGGCCTGGCGCCCACGGTCTCCTGCCTCGGGACCTTTCCCGGTGTCTCCAGTCCCAGCAGTTTCTAGAACGAGGCTGACCTGACTTATCTTACTTCCTGCTGAGTGTGGCCCAGACCAGCCAGGCTTGTGGGGGCTCGTCTCCTTAATCCTGAGGCAAGGAAACCCGGGCTGGCTGGCAGCTGCGGTTCCCAGCGCGCCGGGTGTGCTCACTAGAGCCAGACCCGCCCGGCGGGCCGTGGAGGTGGAGGGTGTGTGAAGCAGCACCCCATTCGCCAGCCTGGGACTTGCCTAATCACGGTTCTTGCTGACCGGCAGACGTGGACCGGGACTCCGGCTCTGCTTCTCACCGACCTTGGCTGGTCGCTTGACCTCTCTGGGTCGCCCGTGCGCGCAGGAGACAGGTGACTTGGGGGCTGAACGTGATGGGCCAGGATGAGGGGTACCAGGCGCCAAGTGGGCCTCCAGCGAATGGTAGAAGGTGTTTGTGTAGGGAAGGGGTTCGTCTGGCAGCAGCGACACAGTCCTTCATGCGTTTAAAAACTGCTGAGCGCCTCGGACACGAGCGTTTGCAACAGCACCTTTCACGTTAGCCGGAAGGTGGAAAAACCGCCTCCATGCCTGTCGGCTGACGGGCAGGCAAACAAACAGTGGTCCGGTCACGTGGGGGGACCGGTTCAGCCACCGACAGGAATGAAGTCCGGCTGCACGGGCGAGCCTTGGGGATGAACTGCAAGACCCAAAGGTCACGTGCCGTGCGATTCCGTTTACGTGAAACGCCCAGAACAGGCGACCCGCAGACTCGGAAAGCGGATGGGCGGCTGCTAAAGTTGGGGGGGGGGCAGCTCGGGGAGTGGCTGCTTGTGGGAGACGGAGCTTCCTTCTGGGGGGTGACGATGTTCTGGAACCAGACAGAGGCGACAGTCGCAGACATGGTGACCGTCCTTCCTGCCAGTGGCCCGTGTGCTTCATGGCGGTTAAAAGAGCCCCCACTCTGTGGAGCGCACGGCGGGTGCAGCGTCCCCTCCGGAGGAGCCTCCAGGGACCGGGGTGTGCACAGGCAGCGGTGACAGGACGGGGTGATGTCGGAGCGCTGAGTGTTGGTGAGCAGAAAGAACGGGGCGCTGTAGCAGGCCCGGTGGGCGGCCCTAGCCCGCAGCTGGCACCCCTGTTTCTCAGAGGAGGGACCCGAGGCACAGGGGGGTGGTGCTCCTCCCGTAGTTCGGCTACTCGGTGGCGGGGAGCTCTGCCCGTCCACATTTATCCCCCGCCCACACCCTGTGGGACTGGAAGTAACCGCAGAGGCATGGCCAGGGGAGTGAGCTGCAGGAGAAGCACCAGGGGCCGAGGGGACAGTGTGAGCAAAGGCCCTGCGGTGGGAGGGGGCTCGGAGCATGGGAGGGCCAGGGAGGTGTGGCTTCGGTCCCCGTGGTGAGCCAGGGACGTGATATTGTCCTGACTGCGGATGGTGCGGGGGTGGGCACTAGGCTTAGGGGCGGGGGGCGGGGGCTGCTTCACAAGGTTTATAGACATCTAATTTCTAGGCCGTGCACCTGACGCTGACATACATGTATGCCAACTGCAACTGAAAAATAAATAAGTAAAAATAAAAATGAGAGAAGAGGCAGGGAAAGGCAGAGGCTTTGACAGAGGGTGAGCAGAGGGTTCTGGGAGCACCCAGACCGGGAGCGAGGCAGCTGTGCCGAGGGGCGGCTCCTGTCTCCCGTGGGTGCGTTGCTTATTCTGCCAGAGGGACTTTAGCCCAAATTTTGCTCAGTTCTTGGCCCACCGACAATCGGTCCCAGCTCATCAGTGCCCTGGGCTCCTCGGCCGCTCGTGGTGGCCGGCGGCTGCGGTGGCAGCCATGGTGGTTCTGTTTTCCCGCGGCGTGTCGACCGTGAACTTGGGAGAGGGCAGCGCTGGCGAGTGCATAACGACCTTCCTCTTGTTTCTGCAGTTCCTGACCAGGCTGACCGAGAGGTTCGTGCTGGGTGTGGATATATTTTTGGACACTGTGTGGAAAGTGTGGACGGAGATCTTGGATGTTTTGGGACTTGACGGTAGGTATCGGTGTCGGGGGGGGGGGGGTCTGTCAAGGCGCTGTTTTATCCCGGTGGTTTCTTCAGGTGTGCCGGGTACCCACAGTGGGTGGTCGTGACGCGCCTTGTGGGCAGCATGGGTCAGAATAAACACCTGTTGTGGTAGTTGCTTACGTGAAAGGTCCGTCAGAGCTGAGACTCACAGGTGCCACTCAGGATGAGGTGCCAGGGGCAGCGTTGTGGTGTCTGTCTCCAGGCCAACTTCTCGGAGTGGGGTGGGCCCTCTGGTGTCCGTGTCAAACTGCTCCAGTCCCTTAAGCAGGAGGGGGTTTAAATCAGAGAGTGAGGTGCTCACGGAGTCATCAGAAGGTCCGAGGGAGTGGTGTGTGACCCCTGGGCCCAGCCGACTTGCCCTGCTGTGGATGCTGGAGGCCGCTGCTGGGACTGTGGACATCAAGGACGCGGCCCGGGTCCAGGCTGCTGCCGGTCCCTCCAGGGAGTCTGGAGGCGTGTCGGGGTACCCAAGGCCACCACCCCCAGGCTCGGTGACTCCCCGGGAAAGCTCCCAGGACCCAGCGTGGGGTCGTACTCATGTCTGGTACATACGCCAGTGAGAGGGCACGGAGCAAAATCCACGAAGGGAAGAGGCAGGTGCGATGAAGTCTGGAGGGGACCAGGCTGCAGCTTCCGGAGCTTTCCCGGGGTGGGGTGGGGGGTCACCCAGGACACACTTAGTTCCCCAGCGACGAGCTGTGGCACTGCCTGCGTGAAGTGTCACCTACCAGGGAGCCCACTAGAGACTCAGGGCGTTATCACGGGCAGGTCACGTGCACCCCCTCTGCCTGACTCCCCTGAGCCACACCATCTGGGCAAACGGCCCCGCACGGAGAGCCCCTGTCCTGAGGGAGGGAGGCCCTTTCTCCAACACCCCACCGCCGGGCAGCGAACTCCAGTCTCCCCAGATGCTGGCCGGCCGTCCCACAGACGAAGCTCAGTTCTGACGTGACCCCCTGGAGATGCGTCAGCTCCCACAGGCCGGGGGCTCCGTCCTGCGAGATGGCCCCACTGCCGGGGCCGATGGCCAGTCAGGGTGTCCCAGGGCTTCTGACAGACGCCCCCTGCTGTTCGGGGGCTCCCACGACGCTCTCCTCTTCTCCGGTGACTTTGCTGGGTCAGCCCACGGAACTTAGGAGACACGTTTACTCACGAGATTATCAGTTTATTACAAGACTTAACTCAGGAGCGGCCCGATGGAAGAGACGCAGGGGGCAGGGTCCGGGAGAGGGGCTCGGCGCTTCCGCTCTCTGAGTTCACGGCCCCGGAAAGCCCCCCGAAGCCCCTGCATCACGTGGGCACGATTGAGGAAATCTTTAGCCACGGCCACAGGGGACGGATCCGACCTGCAGCCCCCTCCTCTCCCGTCCCCAAATGACAGGGGTGTGGATGGAAGGTTCCCGCCCTCCAACCACAGGGCGTGTCCCCTGGCAACCAGCACCACCTTCAGGGGCTTCCGAAAGCCGCCTCCTTAACAAACGCAGGTGTGGTCGAAAGGAACCCCGTGTGAATTATCAGGACAATTTTATCGTTGTTATCCCTGGGGACATAAATGCCCTGGGCTTTAGGGACCCTGTGCCAGAAACAGGGCCAGAGCTCAAATACGTATTTCTTGTCGTGAATCACGGCACTCTGGAAATCCAAGTTCACAGACTCGAGCCAAGGGCCGGTCCTGCCAGCGGGCCTCGCTGGAGAGGGCGGCCTTGGCCAGCGGCTGACTGTCCCCGCACACCCCCTAGTGCGGTTCCTCCCTGGGCTGTCTGCGGTCCCTTCCTGGCCAATCAGCCAGGGTGATTTTTTTATTACTATTTTTATTGCATAGAGTAATTAAACAAAAAACCATAAATCAGGTCAAGTCCCTCTCCTGAACTGCCCAGTGACTTCCGGTTGCACTTGGAATTGACACAGGGGTTGTGTGAGGACTGTATGCTCCAAGGATCTCCCCAGCCTCTGCCTCCGCCCTGTTTTTGGACGCCGTCTTGGCCTTCACACCTTCCGGGAGTCCCTTTAGGTGTTTTCTGCCAGGAGCGATTCCCAGCCCATTGTCTGCTCAGCTGTTTCCATCTTTGGGCCTGTTGTACATGACACCTCCTCCAAGGGGTCCGCCCTGATTACCCCAAGTAAAGCCACCACATCTGTTCTCACACTGTCCCTTCGTTCTCTTTATGGCAGCAGCCCCCAGCCTTTTTGGGCACCAGTGACTGGTTTTTCCGCAGGGGGGGATGGAGAGGCAGGAGGCAGGGCTCAGGCAAACTTCACTTTTGGCCCAGTTCCTAACACACCCAGGGCCCACACTGGTCCGTGGCCTGGGGGCCTGGGGACCCCTGCTTTGTGGCACCAGTCCACTGTAACCTCCCATGTGTGCTTCGGGGGGTGCGGTCTCCTCTCTGGAACCCCAGCTCCCGAGGCCGGGGTCTTGCCCGGCTCCTCTAGCTGCACCCTCCGCCCTGGCTCTGCCCCGGCACCGAGGAGCCTAGCGTTGACTGCCGCTGGAGGACCGCCCTGCCGCTGTGCTGCTGGTGTGGTGAACCGTGTCCTTCCAGAAAGGCCCTGCCCCGGTGCAGGCGGCCTCCCCCAGGGACGGGGTCTTGGTGGGTGTGGTTGGGTTAAGATGCCGCCGTCCCCGGATCGGGGCGGGTCCCGAACCCAGCGCCTACTGTCGCTATCAGAAGAGGGGCATCTGGACACAGAGACACCAAGAAACACCCGGAGAAGACAGCCGTGCGACCCCAGAGGCAGAGTCTGCAGGGACGTGGCCACTGTCGTCACTCCAGAGGCTGGACAACACGAGGCAGGGGCCTCCCCTGGAGCCTGCAGTGGGAGCCCCGCCCCGCCCTGCCCTTGACCCAGAGCAGGGAGAGAAGTCACTCTGTTTCAAGCCAGCGGGCGCTGGTGTTTGGTACAGCAGCCCCGGGAGACCGATACGGCTCTGTCCCTGCAGAGTCCCTCGGAGGCATCCTGCTGGCCTCCGACGCCCCCGCCTGGCCCGGGCTGGAGGTGGAGCCCGAAGCCCCGGTCACACCTGCCGCCGTTCCCCTCAGCCGCTTGGAACCACCTGCAGCCTTGAACCACAGAGTTCCACCTCCGAGGGGCCCTGAGGCTGCTGGGGCCGCCTCGCTGCTCAGGCCCTTTGAGAGGAGGCTGTGTGGCCCGCGGCCCCTGGGGCTGCCAACGGCGCCCCCTGGGACTGAGGCTGAGCCAACGTGTAACCTAGATGCAGCAACTGTGTGCAATCCCGCTCGGAACCCCGCTCTCCGCCTGCCCGGAGCGCTCAGCTGTCGGCATGCCCCCCCCACCCCCAGCCCTGAGCCTGCAGAGACAAACCTGGTTGCAAGGAATTGCATGCCACTCGGGCTGAAAAAATACGGAGGGGAGCCGGCCGTCCAAGTGTCTGGACAGGGCCAGAATCGGAGGCGTCCCGCAGTGGGGCCACGCGACAGTGGGCGCCCACCTTGGTCCACACTGCGGAGGGGAGACCCCATGTCACCGTGTCTTCCCTTTCACCTGGTGCACCGGCTTCAAGGCATCCAAAGGCCTCTGCGACTTGTGTCTTAGGCTTAGAAGTTCAAGTGCGCAAAAGGCTCGACAGGAAATGCCCCTGGGTTGGACGGTCTGGTGCAGTCCTTCCGAGAGCACGGTCCTCTAGCTTCCTCCTTCAGAACATTCCAGGTGTTGTCACCACGGAGACGTCTTAGCCCAGGGCGGTCTGGCAGGAATAGGCAGCCAGCTACCTATGCCAGGTGACATGTCCTCGTCACACTGAGAAAGGAAAGTGGTGAAGTGAATTTTAATAAGTTATCCCCGTGACCGCGATCCAAAACATTGTCCTCTCCACCTGTCATCAACGTGGAAAATGACGACTGAGGCGTCCTGCGTTGGGGGGGTGTCCGGTCTTCGGGATCCAGTCTGTCTTGGACACGGCGCGTCTGGCTGGGACTGGCAGTGTGCGTGGTGGGCCACGGGGCCAGCGGCCGCTCTGACGCACAGCCTTGGCCAGGGAGGCCGTCGGCTCCGGCGCTGCCCTGCCCTAGCGGGGGACTCTGGATGAGTCACTGTGTGCCCGGGTCCCCGTGTGGGAAATGCTGTGTGTCTCATCAGCAGGTCGTGAGCACTGAGGACAATGTGTGCAGAGCTGTCAGCACGGCGCCTGGCCCACGGCAAACACCTATGGAAACTCACGAAGATTTAAGCAGGGGCCGCTGTCCGCAAAGGACATCGTCTAGTGGTTCCAGGGGCTGCCCAGTCTCGATTCTCTGTGGACAGGGCTGCCTGTGTCTGGCAGTGCCCGGCGCAGCCTTCCCCTACACTGCCCACGGGAACTCGCCGGGCGCGCAGTCAGACCGAGAAGCAAAGCCCACCTTGAAAACGTCCACTTCTCTTTGAGTGGCACGTGCTGTGGGTTGGACTGTGTTCCCCTCAAAGTCACACGTTCAAGCCCTGACTCCCAGGACCTCAGAAGGTGACCTGGTTTGGAAACGGGCTCGTTGCCGATGTCAGCAGTTAAAAATGAGGTCGCGCTGGGGTAGACAGGGCCCTACTCCAGGTGCCTGGTGGCCTCACGAGAAGGGGACATCTGGACCCAGAGACACGGGATGAAGGTGAAGGTGGAGACCAGAGTGAGAGCCGCTGGGAGTCGGAAATGCCCAAGACCGCCAGCAAAGCCCCAGGAGCTGGGGTGGGGGGGCCTGGACCGGAGTCCCCCCCAGAGCCGCAGGGGAGTTCTGCTTAATTTTGCCATGAACCTCCCCATCTTGAAAAAAATTGCCCGTTTAGAGAAAAAAGCTGAAGAAAGGCACGTCAGTTTCCCCTGTGGTACACGTCAGTAGGTGGAACCCGGGCGAACCAAAGCTCGCGGGAGCCCTGAGACCGGAGGGCCGGGCTGCGCCTCTCATTCCGCAGGCGCTCCGTGTGAAGCTCAGCTCCGGAGCCAAAACCGCTTTAGTCCAAGTGCTGGTGGAGCCCCCCGGAGGCCCCACGAGGGCGCGCGTCACCGTGGCTGTCCGGGACCCTGCCTGGGCGGCCCCGGGTGCCGTCAGCCCCGGAGGAGGCTGCTGTTCGCGAGGTCGTGCTCAACCCTCTGACCACACGTGGGGTTGCGGGGAGGGGAGGAGACGGTCACCCTGCAGATGCTTTTAGGGGCTCGGAAAGCCCCAGGCTGCAGCCTTCCTGTCTGGGGCTTGCTCTGCGTGCACGCTTGGCCACTCCCCGCCGTCACGTCCCCGTGTCAGCCGGGGCCCTGCTCCTCCCTCTCGCGCACGGAGCAGGTTGTACATCGGCCTCAGACCTCGAAGCGAGAGCCTCGGAGCAGCAGCAGCAGCAGCAGGAACTTGCTGACCCCGGTGTGTACGGTCCACCGGTACTGGACGAGGGAGCCAAGAAAGCGCCCTGGAAGAAAGACAGTCTTCGGTCAGCGGTGCCGGGGACCTCGGATACTCCCAGGTTAAAGGGACAAGGCCGGACCCCCCTCAGACACGACTCACAAACTCACTCAGGGTGGACTGGGGACTTGAACGTGAGACTGGAAGCCGCAAAACGTCCGGAGGAAAACACAGGTGGCGCGCTCCTTGACGTCGGTCTTGGTGATGATTTGGGGGATTTGACATCAAATGCAAAAGTAAATAATCCGGATCCAGCTCTGAAGCTTCTGCACAGGAGGAGAAGTGAGCAAGAAAATGAAAAGAACCTCCGACATGGGGAAAAGGTGTTTGCACACCATTCTAAAATACATAAAGCACTCATACTACTCAGTAGCAAAAAAACTCCAAGTAACCCTGCCCTGGCTGGTGTGGCTCAGTGGACTGAGCACCAGCCTGCAAACCAAAGGGTCACTGGTTCGATTCCCAGTCAGGGCACATGCCTGGGTTGCAGGCCATGGCCCCCAGCAACCGCACATTGATGTTTCTCTCTCTCTCTCTCTCTTTCTCCCTCCCTTCCCTCTCTAAAAATAAATAAATAGAATCTTTAAAAAGAGAAACCCCAAAATAACAGCAGCTTAAACAAGATGGAAGCTTATTTCTCTTATGGGAAGTTCACAGGTAGGTGGTTAGGCAGGTAGGAGGCTTTGTAGCCCGTCATCCTCAGGACCGAGGCACCTTCCATCTTACTGCTCCCCCAGTAGGTGACCGTTCTTCCCTCATGGCCCAAGACAGCTGCTCCCACTCCTGCCATCGCATCCACATCCCAGCAGGCAGAAGAAGAAGAGTGAAGAGCACAATCCTGCTACCTTTAAGAAAAACACTCGAAGCTGTCGCAGAAACGTGTCTGCTTCCCTCTCCCTCGACCACGGCTTAGTCATGTAGCGATGGAGGAGGAGGCTGGGAAGTGCCTTCATCCTGGGCAGCGTGTGTCCCGCCTGACGGTGGGCACTGGTTGCTGCAGAGGGCAGGAGGGGAGGAAACGGAAGGGCAGTTTGCAGGCCCTGCCCTGCTGTGGTGGGCGACCTACACCCATGGGGCAGGCAGTTTGAAAGGCTGACCCTGTCTTCTCTGGGGCCTTAGCGTGGAGGTCCGAGGGGCAGCTCAGTTCCTGGGGTGCGAAGGCCCAGCAGGTGCGCTGGGCTGCCCAAGCCCGGCCTGGACAGAAACCCGACTCCCTGTAACTGGCCACTGTCCCCCTTTTCTCTCTCCTACAGTCTCGAACATGTCCCAGTATTTCAACCCCGCCTCGGTGGCCAGCAGCCCGGCCCGCGCCATCATTCTGGTCGGCGTCATCCTCCTGGCCTACTGGTTCCTGTCCCTGACCCTGGGCTTCACCTTCAGCGTCCTGCACGCCGTGTTCGGCCGCTTCTTCTGGATCGTGCGCGTCCTCCTGTTCTCCATGTCCTGCGTGTACATCCTGCACAAGTACGAGGGGGAGCCGGAGAGCGCGGTGCTGCCGCTGTGCTTCGTGGTGGCCGTCTACTTCATGACCGGGCCCGTGGGCTGCTACTGGCGGGGCGGCCCTGGCGGCCCCAGCGTGGAGGAGAAGCTGGAGCACCTGGAGAACCAGGTCCGGGTCCTCAACATCCGCCTGAGCCGCGTGCTGGAGAGTCTCGACCGCGCCAACAGCAAGTGACAACCAGCCAGCCGGCCGGGTCCCCTCGCCCCGGCGCCCCCTCTCCGGAAACAGAAGAAGAGGAGGAAGAAAAGGACGGCGAACCCCAAACAATCTTAATAAACGTTCCTGGGCAAGAGAGAGGGGCGCTCTGTGAGGGTGTTTCCGGCCACGCGCGGACTCTCAGGACGCATTCCGAGAGCGAGGACCCGCTCCGCGACGTGGAGCCGCCTACCGGGTGTTGTGAGTGGGAGAGATATTTTTTACACAAAGGAGATAACCCTATTAGCTGTACAGTCAGAGAAGTTTATCTGCATAGAGCATACAGTTAATTTTTTCAAGCATTTAAATACATCTTTTGTAAGGTTTTTTAATAAAGGCAGACCTGAGTCGAGTTTCTTAAACCTTTACGTAGAGGGGGAAGGACGTGCTGATTTGACGCTTTAGTTGGAGTTACGTGTCTGTGTCCGCAGGGGGGGGTGTCGAGGGCAGGGTCTGTGTGCATCGTCTTCACGTCCCTGCAAGGTGAGTGCGTGTGTCAATGTCATTTTGGGCTGATGGCGACCGAGCGGATGAACACTGTCGCTTCTGAGTGTAGACAGCTGGGCTGGAGGATGAAACCGATTGTCTCTCGGGGCATAGGGACCCGGGCCAAGCCCCCACCGATTATGTGTCCAAGGGAAGAAATCCTTATGTGTAGAAATCTTACTAAGGGTTCCCCGTCCCCTTCTGTGCTTGGGTGCATTGTAAGCTCCACCTGTGATAAAGGCAAAACTCGAGGGCCTGGAAAAGAAACGTCCTCGGGTGTGATGTCCCGGGAATCTCGCGGCTGCGCTCGCCTCACCGCCTGCCGGCTGGGTCTGTGTGGGGAGGACTTGTTGGGGCTCTCGAGGGCTCTTTTGCTTAGTTGCTGCCTTTTGGCGTCGGGTGGCTCAGGACCTTGGAGGGAAGACGAACCGTGGCAGGTGATAGCACTTGCAAGCCCAGCGCGGCTTATAGAGCACCTCAGGAACTCGAAGCAGCAGACGCAAGCCTAGGGGGGAGATGTGAATGGTTTCTCCCGAAATTTTTATGATATACCTGCTAGGGGGCTTTCTGTCGGGGGTCTGTGGTGTCCGTGTCGTTTGCGGTGGTCTCCAGGGGCAGAGAGAGGTCCAAGCAGGGCAGACAGCTGCGTGCACCTGCGTGGTGGGCGTGGGGGTGGGTGGGTTGGACGGCTCGGATCAGGGGCTGGTGGAAGTGCCCCCTCTGAGGTTCCCCGGGGGTGTAGGAATGCCCCAGAAAACAGGACACGGAAAGGAAGCCCAGCTGTTGCCGAACGTAGTTTTGAAGGCTGCTGGGGATCCCCAGGGTCTCCACAGCCCTCCCCGGTGCACCCCCTGTGCCCCGGCAGCCCCCACCCGAGCCCCCTTCCTGTCTGATCAGGCAGAACCAAGGCCGTGTGGTCCACGCTGCAGATGGCTCAGCCCCTTCCATCCCCAGTGCGTTGCTCCCGTGAGGTTTTAGCTGGAAAACGGGAGCAGGGGTTTCTGAGGGATAGTTAGGAGATGGCTTTTTTTAAGGTGCACAGCAAGGGTTCAGCGCTCCTGCATTGGCCTCGCTCCTCGGGTTTGCCCGGGCAGGTGTGAGTCCCCGGGTACTTGCAGCCTGGGCTATCCGGCTTGCGGCTGCCCGTCCGGTTTTGCCATTGAGATACTTGTCGGTGGACGTGTTCTAGCACTGAGTACAGACGACTCCGGTCGGGGGGGCGCGCCCGGGTCCTCCTGTTTCTGTGTGTGCATTCGGCTTGCTTAGGTACAATACATGGCTTTGTGTATGCTGACCAGGGGGCATTGGCATGTTCTGCACAGAACTTTTTTCTTTAAAGATATTATTCATTTATTTTTAGAGCAAGGGGAAGCAGTGGGGAGAGAGAGGGAGAGAAATATCAACATGTGGTTGCCTCTTGTACGCCCCCTACTGGGGACCTGGCCTGCAACCCAGGCATGTGCCCTGAACTGGGAATTGAACCTGCGACCCTTTGATTCACAGGCCGGTGCTCAGCCCACTGAGCCACACCAGCCAGGGCTGCAGGAAACTTTTAAGTCTTAAACTCTCACTGGCCTGGGTGTAGTGGTCACTCCATTCCCCATCCCACCCTTGCACCTGACCCTGAAGGGTCCTGTCCCGGTAAGAAAGCCGTTTGAGCTCTCAGAAAACCGAGGGAGCCCCCCTACCCCCCAGCCAGCCACCAGCATAACTGAAGATCGAGGTTGAGACTTCGCATCCTTCCTACCACGCGGGCGCAGGGCGGGCTCTGAAGGCCATGTTACAGTCCTGTGCTCCAGGGACGGGTGTCTGTCTGTCTTTGTCACGAGGGAGCCTTGCTTCAGTAGGGGGTCGCTTCAGGGCAGGGCCTCGTCTGAGAGTCCGATGGAAATCCTCCATGCTAGGGCTGAGGACTCTTGCTTTTTAATGCAGAACCTTGACTTCTGTTTGGGCACCTTCTTAACCCCCAAAGAGCTGGTTTTTATTCTTCTTTCTCCATTCCATGGAAGCGTAATGGGTATTTGGCCTCCCCCGCCACACACACCTCTTTCTTTTTTCCTCTCTTTTGTACGTGGAGAAATGTATTTTTGTACCATGATCTCATACCTTGAGGAGACCTTTTTTATACCTTCAGGGCTGTGGGGTGTATCAGTGCAACACTCCATTTAACGTGGCGTAGAAACATCCCGGCGAGACGACCACGGATCTGTCCCGAGTGAGACTCAGTTTTCTAAACCATCAGTGTTAATTTCCCGATACTTCAGTGTCACAGTAAACACCAAGAACAGAATCTAGTCCAGAAAAGGAAAGGACCAACTGTCTCCCAGTCGCTGGATGTGTGTGGATGTTTGGGGACCGATGTCTAGAATGTTGTCTTCCCTGACACGCAAGAAAAAGATGCTTTCGGGGTGCAGAGCCTCCCCTAATCCCTTAAATACATTTCCTGACACCGGTCAGCATTCCCGGTCTCCTGGGGTCTTCTGCTTCCTGTTTGGGGGGTACCCCGTGTCATTTCCAGGAACGAAGTCGCAGCAACAGAACTTGAAAGCTTGTCCTGTGAATTGTGCCAGGGTCTTAATTTATAAAGGTGACCACACAAGGTCACACAGGGGTTAATGCCATTGAAAGGCTTTTAATCCTCAGGCCCCTGAAGGCACAGCACGCCACGCAGGGCCACACGCAGCCTGTCCCAGGCGGGGTGAGCAGGGAGAGGGGCCCCGGGGGCTGCGCTGGCATCCGCTGCTGGGTGCGCGTGTGGGTCAGGGTCTGTGTTTGGGAGGGTCACGACTTTTGGGCGCCCACCAGGGCCGGCTTCAGGGGACCGCAGGGACTTTGGCTGTTAATCTGTCTCTGATTCCGCAGCCTTACGGAGAGATTAGGAATGGCGTGTCAGACAGCCAATGCAGACTCTAAAAATCCCACATGGCTTCATTCCATGCCGCCTGCTGCTTAAGATGCTTTTGATGAATGACATCCATCTGCCTTAGGGGTTGGTGCCCGCCGCCTTCGTCCTGCTGGGGTTGGAAGTGGCCGACTCAGTCAGAAACGCAGCCCTCGGCCGTCCGGCTGTCACCCGCCCCCACTTTATTATTATTATTTTTTGTAATCACTATTCTGCAGAGTTTTTGTTTATGGCCGTCTGAGCAGTTGGAGTTTTGCCCCTCACCTGTGAATAATGGAATTATGTATCTTTTGCAGGATCTAACGCAGTTTAAAGTTAGTGTCAGGCACCCATCGATACGATGTACAATATCTGAGACAGACAGGCTTTGGTCCGCATTCGAACTCTGCCCTCTTCTCTTCCGTGATGGCTTGCCGTGCGGCAGGTGCAGCAGGACCAGATTTCCCCCCTGTGCTGGCATCTAAGCTGATTGTCACTTGCGTCACGTTCTGAACACCTGTGGCAGCTAGGGGCATTCGTGACCATATGTTCCAATGTCTTTTTGCAGATTTAAAGGTTTTAGTGTTAATTGAATATCTGCATGTGTGTGGAACCTCTGAGTACTGTAAATTAAATTGATTCCTTGTGACAGTGCCGGTGACCGGCACTCAGCTCAAAGTCGCCGAAGCAAGCGCCCTCCTCCTCACCGGAAGTCGCCCGTGTGAGGTACCGCGCCCATTGTCAGCGGTGCGCTCACGATTCGGTTCTGATTCTGTGTACCTGGCTATGAATCGGATATAGCATTTAATTTGACGCTTCACATAAATCCGTCCCATCTGAACATAGTGGTGTGTGTGTGTGTGTGTGTGTGTGTACATGCGTGGTGTGCGCAGTTCAGCCCCATGAGCTTTGAGAAACCGATTCTACAAATATCGTGTATAGACGTAAATGTATAAGGCTTATTTTTTTAATTTAATCTCTTTTTTTTTGGCAAAGCGATACATTCCTGTTATTTATTGAATAACTGGCTTTGGTGATAATGTAGAGATCTTTGTAGACTGATTTCAGAACAGAATTAAAATACTGTGAAAATTACAGCTCAATAAACGTTTATTGTAATTTCGTTGTACGGACTTCCTAAATACATTTCATCACTTCCGGCCAAGCATATGTGGGGTTTCCCCAAAGCGGTCAGGTAAGGGGGGTCCTGTGAGTCTGCTCCCCCCCGAGATGGTCGTACGACCCCAATAGCACACGGGATGTACTTACACTAAAAATGTATTTGTTGTTTATCTGAAATTGAAGTTTAACCAGGCATTCTGCTCTGGCTGGTGTGGCAAAGTTGGTTGGAGCATTGTCCCATAGTCAGAAAGGTCACAGGTTCGATTCCTGGTCAGGGCATGTGCCAAAGTTGCAGGTTTGGTCCACAGTTGGGGGGTGTGTGCATGGAAGGCAACCAATCCATGTTTCTCACCCTCTCCCTCAACCCCCTTCACCTCTCTCTAAATCAGTGAGCATGTCCTTGGGTGAGGCTGGAAAACAAAAATTTAACCAGGCATCCTGTATTTTTATATGCAGATTAGAGGCACCCCAGCAAGGCTTTGAGGACCACCCTTCCAGCCCCACCCTGAGCCAAGGTTCTTGAGAGATACTTTGTGTGTGCTAAAAATGGTTTTCCCAGCAACATTCAGGAGCAAATGTAACAAGAGAAAGCCAAGTTAAATCCACTCTGACCAACAGTATATGGCAAGGAGAGTCTCACAGGGGCCCCCAGGGGACGGTGCAAGGCTAGTCGCTGTGACCGTCTTTGGAGGCCGCCTGGCCGGCCCAGCTCAGGGAGGCGAGCAGGCAGAGAAGGCAGCAGCCAGTAGCTGTGGCAGCCGTGCTGGCGAGACGGTAGGAACCAGAAACAGGAAAACCGTCCATAAGTGAAGTAAATACAAGGGATTAAAATAACCATTTTTTGCAAGAACACATCAAAAAAGAAAGATGTGAATGAAACAGCATGCTGGGGCGGAAGATGGGGACCCGGAGGAATGAATGAAACAGGAGCCAGTCCTCGCCAGGCAATGCTGTGCTGGCCGAGGGGACAACGCCTGTCCCTGCACCGAGAGCCAGAGGTCCCACCCCGGTCCAGCCTCCTTTGAGCCTCGCCAGCTTCCACCACGCCAGCTGCCTGGGTCACGGCCATCACTGGTTTAGTTAGTTTCATAAAAATAATATGTGTATGCTAACATGTAATGGGCTTAGCATTGGTATTTTTTAATGAATATATGTGTGTATATATATATGTGTGTTGCTCAAGTTTTATTTCTAATTTGGTAGTTATTTCTAAGTTTATTCTTAATTCTAAACGGTAGATATAACCCACAGAAACAAATGCTCCTGGTCGTCGGTAAAAGGGCAATAAAAGGTGCTCGCCTTAGTCCATTTGAGCTGCTATAACAAAAATACCCTAGGTGGGAGGGTTTGAACAAGGAGCACTTAGCACAGTTCTGGAGGCTGAAGTCCAAGGTCAAGGTGTCAGATACTTGATGTTGGGCGAGGGGCCGCTTCCTGGTTCAGCCACTTTGTATTCTGTGACCCCGGTTATGTGTCACTTCCTTCCCTCTGCACTTCGTGGGGTGCCCTCCCACCCCCCAAGTGCGTTGGGTCTCACTGGGAGCCAATGGACTCATATCTGAGTATAAATGTTACGAATGTTATGCAAATGGTAGAGTGACCGTGTCCCACACGCAAATTCCTGCTTTCGTCCCACAGGAGCCAAGCTCTAGGCTGTGACTCAGCGACGTCAGGGGTGACTATATCGAGACTGGGGGAGACCAGCACTGGGGGCAGGATGACTCGTCCTGTACCCATCCGGTCGTCAAGGTGACAGCGCGCGGGCCTTCCCGGTAGAAGGGCGACCCCGCCCCGCTGCCCAGCTCCTATTGGGCACGCCTTCTTCTGCCTCTCCTTTCAGATTGGCTGAGAGGCGCGACCCATACAATGGAGCCACTAGCGATTGGTTGGCTCTCCACCCCTGTGCGGCAGCCGATGTGGGACCAGCGCTCCACTAGCCAATCAGCGTGCAGGCTAACTGTGGTGCGCGCGTGTGGTCGGGATCCTTCCGCGCTGCCACCGCCTCCCAGCGCTCCGGGGCGAGCTGCAGGCTGAGCGCCGGCAGGGGCAGGCGGGAAGCCCGCGGGAACTGGCGGGGCGCACCTGGCGGGGTGCACCTGGCGGAGGCCGCGTGCACTCTGTGCTGCCAGGTGGAGGAGAATGAACAGAGTTGGGCAGCTTTACGAGGGCGGGCTTTGCCTACTTTTAAGGACGCCTCCGGCAAATTCAAACTGGTGCTTAACATCCAAAAGAATGAAGGAACAAAAACACCCAGAGAATCACGAATACAAATAAATACAATACATAAAAGGACGCTCGTAAAAATAAAGGGAAGGTTTAAATTGCCCACAATGTCCAAGACATGCTCAGTATAGACTCGCAGTAGACACAAGAGGGACAAATGCCGAACCCCCTCCGCCCTGAGGTCGTTAATCTTTCCATAACGTCTGTCCAGGTGCTACAGGGCGCCCGACCTCCCGGGAGTGGCTGGTGAACCAACCAGACGGGCGGGGCGGGAGTGAAGTGCTATCTGGCAGCTTGCTGGAGGCTCACCAAGGACTTACTTTCAGATGCTGATAAGTGCTATGGATACCAACAGGGTCATGGGTGGAGGAGCTATCCGGGTGCGATTCTGAATTGCACCCACACGCAATAAAATGGGGTGGGGGTGGTATCAGGGTGGCCAGTGACGTGCGGGCTGGGGAAGAATTCACAATGACAGCCGAGAGCAAACCTTTATTTGCTTTCTAAGGGAGGAAAGAGGCTAGGCTCCAGAGAAATGCAGTAGCCCCGAGGGGTTAGGGCACCAGATGGGAGGGGTTAGGGCTCTGAGCTTTCCCTGGATTGCGAGGAAAAAGGTCGAGGGGCTGCAGTTGCGTGTCAGCAGCGGACACAGACAGGATGCTTCCGTTGGCTGGTTCTGAGTGGGCTCGAGTTTGCCCAGATGTTATCTGTAGGCTCAGGGTCCAGCCCCTGCGGCCTGGCTGGTCCCATTTCGTACATTTTCCGGGCCTCTGTGGCTTCAGTGTGTTTCCAATTACTTTCTAGTCCTGAGGGTAGAGTAGTCAGTCATGCACTATGGGGTCACGCGATCTCTAGCAAAGAGATCTGAAAAAGGCGCTTTTCTCCTTTTAGGAGGGATGGTTTTCCAAGGAGGAGCAGCATTCCAGAGGCCTTTTACTACGTGCATAGCCTGGGGTGGGGTGGGCACAGCATGAAAAAGGGAAGTGTGTATGTGAGTGAAAATGAGACTTCTTTGCATCTTATTACGTCCTCTAGCGCTTTCCTGTACTAGATGGGCCGGAGGAGCACACAGGAGACTCCTTATGTTTCATGATCCTTTTCTCTGGAAGCCTGTCTTCTGCAGAAAGGGAGGAGACGGAAGCCACATCAAGGCAGGCCGTGGGGAGGCGCCTCCTCGGGGTGTCCCCTGAGCCTGCAGTGGCCGATGTCAGTGAGCTGGAGGGAGAATGCATCCACGTGGCACCTACCCCGGCCTTCTCAGAACTTCGCTGTCAAGGGCAGGGACAGAAGACAATGATCAGGATAACTGTCTTGCCCTGTCAAGGGAAAAAAAAATGAAATAATGGGTCGAGTACCCGGGAAGGCGGTGGGAGGAATGCTTAATGAGTTGGCCAACCAGGGAGGTCCGGTTAGAGGGGGGGACGCTTGACCCCATGGCCAACGTCTGTGTCAGGTGATTCAAGCAGAAAGGGTCTGACGCATGGAAAACCAGTTTGCTGAAGGCTGGTTTGCCAAATCCTCAAGTCACTGGACTTGCAGAATTGGCCTGACTGACCCATTTACCAAAACCAATCCCTGGTGGCTTAATCTCCTTGAATGAGAGTCAAACAACCATCTAGTCTTCCGAGTTTTTTCCTTGACTATAAGAAAATGCACTCCATGAATAGATTTTTATTAGTCGATTCAGGAACATCCGGCCGGAGGACCCTGGGTGTTCCCCTGCAGTGTCTTCACCATGGAGTGTCTGTGCCCGGCGTGTGAGCTCTGGGGTGCGGGGAGGGGTGCGCTGTGCCTGCCTGGTTCCCGGTCCCAGTCCCTGACCTGCTGCTGTAGGCTCTCCTGTCCGTCACCGGCAATCTGTTGAATTCCCACTGAGTCCCACGGCCAGACTGTGCACATAGAAATCTCCCTTTCCGGGCGTCAGGATGGAGAAAGTTTGAAGCTGGAGGCTGCACCTTTGGAAGTACTGATCACGCCGGGAGCCTTTGTGTGTTCGCTCCAGAGCAACCGTTGTGGAGCAAAACAACCCTTAATGTCGTCGGAGGCGTGAGGCCCTGCTGCTATTTATTTGTTTAATCGTGAGAAGTATACGGGAAGGCGGAGCACGGTCCGTGGGTCCGGTTTGGGAAGGAATGTACACGCACCATGTCCCTGTCACCCAGTCTGATGGGGCTCAGGAGGCCCCTCCCTGAATTCACCCCCTTTTCTTCTCTTAGAAGAAACCTGTGCCCTGAAAGTGAAGTTTTTTTTTTTTTTGCTCCTCTTTGTTTTTCTAACATGTATGTGTCCCTAAACCAGAGATCCTGGGTTTTGCCCGCTTCCAACCTCGCTGTAAAAGGAAGCAGACGCCTGGGGCGCGTCTGAGGCCTGGTGCGCGCCTCTGCCGGGCGTCACGGCTTTGAGACTCATCGGCCTGCTGGCTCGTGTTTGGGGCGCCCCTTCCGCTGCGGGATAGCGATCCCCTGGGTGGCCCCCCCGCTTTGACCCGGCCCTACTTCTGTTGAAGATGCTGGCTTAGGTGGCTACATTCTCTCCTCAGCCTTGTCCTTGGGGCTGGCGAGGGGGTGGGGAGCCCGAACTCTGAGACATCGCTCCGGGCACTTCTGGCCCCCGGTAACTGGTGTGCGCCCCATCGCCGCAGGCCCGTGGGTGGGCGGGGAGGGTTGCGGCAACTGTCCCAGGAGGGCCAGGGAAAGACGTCCTTGAACACCCTCTGGCCCGATACCCTCAGGGAGCCTGGCTGGGAGTCCGCTGGGAATCACCCCTTCCCCCCACACCTCCGGATGGGCCTGGAGGGGCTGCTGTGGGAGTGGCAGCCAGCATGTTCCCCGTCTGGTCTACTCCCCTTCCCCGTAGCCCCACCGCATTACCCCTTTCATGCTGACTTGGGGGAAATCAGTTTTATGCTAGAATTTGTTCTCCCGTCTGCGCTCCAAGGTCGCGTATCTAACCCGGCAGCGTGCCCTCTTGGTTCTGCTTTCCAAAGTAGCTCTGTGTATATGAGGATGTTTAAAGATCTCTCCACCCACCCACTCATCCATACCACCTTTCCACCCCAGTCCATGCCACTATGACACCCCATGGGCACTTTTGCAAAAACCTCCTAAGAGGTCCCCTGATTGTGCCCCGCCCACCCCAACCCCAACCCCAACCCCATCCTTTTGGAATCGAAGTCACATCACACCCCACTCAAAACTTTCCAAATGGCTTGTACTTACACCTTGAATAAAATCGAAAGTCTTTACCCCTGGCCTCCCAAGGCCCCACGTGGCCAATACCACTGGGCTGTGCCAGCAGTACGCCTCAGGCCTGCGACTCTGTCTGGAAGGTTCTTCCCAGAGATCAGCACTGGGCTGGGCGCTTCGCCTCACGTGGGCGGAGAGTCTTCAGTTCTTGTCTTCCCTGGCCTGCGGAACCCTGAGATGCAGGAGCTGATTCGGGGGTCCCGGCTTGGGTTTCGGACCTTCCCCAGTTATTACCGATAGCCTTCCATCTCGGAGCCGGGGCGACGGGTGTACTAAAGGGAAGAGAAGCCCCTGGGGGGGGGGGGGGGGGCAAGAACAATGGCCTTTGGTGATTGCTTCAGTTACAACGCCTTTGGCAGCGGTTACGACAGCTCGGCAGCCAGTGGCTTAAGCCAGGATGGCAGTTACTGTGCCTTCAGCCAGAAGCCCAGGGCTCGCGCTGCCGGCCCAGCAGAGCGGCTAGGCTTCCCCCCTCCTGCCCCGACACACGCCGTGTTTGTGCGCTTCCCGCAGCGTTGTTTCTGGGGGTCGCGGAATGTCTGTCTCAGCTGCCAAGGACCGGGCTCAGCAGAGGAAAACCGGCCCAGAGCCCCCGACTCCATCACACTCTCCTTTGGTCTCATTGGCTAGGACTCGGTCTCACGAGGACCCTGAGCCAATCACTGGCAAAGGAGAAAAAGGAGCGCTGTGATTGGCTTAGACTGGTGGGCCTTTAAATTGGGGCATATTGATCCCCGAGGGTATATACAGAATTTCCAAGGGGGCGTGGGCATCCAGATGCTTTTAATGCACTCAATTTACAGATCCCGCATCTCACATGTCCTCAGCCCTTACGATCACGAGGGAAATGACGCGCGTGCCCATTGTCCTCCACCACTTAACGGCATCAGAGGCTGACTCGGAACTCCCCCCGGTTCTGGACTCGCCCCGGGCGTAATCAGCAACCCCACCCCAGAGCCTCCTTTAATAGCTGCCTGCCATTCGCTCACCTTTCTCTGGCTCGGACATTTCTCCCAGGCGGAAAGTTTGGCTTGGGTTGAAACGTTCTAAATGTGGAACGACCAAAGCAGTGGCATTTACTGATTCTTGTAACTAAAAATGTAGGATTTTCCGATACTTTAACCTTTTTCCAGATACATTAAGGAACATTGAAGAATACATTTTAAAATGCAATTTCTTTCCGAGTTGGTGTGCCTCAATCGAATAAAATGACGAATAAAATGTATTTTATTTAATCACGTCGGGGCATATTCATTCCAATGACAGCCAAGCCTCATCTCACTTTATTATCAAATGCTCAGTTAAAAACATGGCCATGCAAGCCCATGAGGGAACTTTCTAGAAGTCAGTTCTTGGCACCATCCTCCCAGGAGACACCCTGAAGGTGGCAGCTGGCAGGCGTTCTCAGCGGGGGTAGGGGGGCTAGGATGTCTACCAGGCTATTTTCCAGCTCCCTCCTGGAGACAGAAACTTTGCTTTTTTCCCAGCCATGCCTGCATTGCGACATCCGTTTCTGAGTGCGCAAAGAATATCGTGCTTTGTGAAGAGGATGAGTGTCATACTGTCAGAAGCACGTGAACTCTCCTGACCCCGGCTTCTCCCCCCTCTAGGGATGCCTTGCCTTCTCCAGACCACCCCTGTGGGCCTGTCTGGGGCAACTCCTCGCTATTTCCAAACACTTGGGCCCCACCCATGAAAGGACTTTCAACAGACTCCGGAGGACTCAACCTGTTCGCCCAGTTTGCTGCATTGGTTAATGGCCAGCTGAACAGTGAGGACTTTGAAACGTGGAAAATGTAACTTAATGCACACCCCAGTGGGAGAGAGAAACATCATGGGTGGGCTTATCCACGGAGGGGCAAGCAGGGCAAGTTCTGAGGAATGACAAGGAGGTCCGTGCTCCGAGGCAAGTGCCCGTGTCCTTGGCCTGGCAAATTTCTACCCTCTTTCTGGAAAGTTCCGAAGCACCTGCAGTGTGATGGGGATGCACAGGTCAGGAGTGTGGTGGACGTGGGGTGTCCATCTGGATCCCTTACCAAACACCAGCAACAGGGACAAGCGTGAGCTGGGATTGCAGCTAACCAAGGCGGGTGACGCAATGTTCTTGGAAAAGCAGGACCCTTCCAGCTCTGTTCCTATTTTTAGTGGAAAGAACTTTCTCAAATCTGTTCTTCTCCACCCCCCACCATCCTGATCTTGTTAGGAAGGATGGGGGGTAGCAAGGTGGGGCCCCGAAACGCACCTCCTCAGAATCGAGTGTCTGGGGGCCTGTGCCAGGCGCGGTGACAAAGCGCCCAGTTCCCTCACTGACCTCGCCTTCTCTCCCTGGGCCCCGGGTCTGGGTGAATGGGCCAAAGGGAGTAAGAATGAACCAAGTGGTCGTCAGGTGGGTGTGTAAACCCAGCCCTTCCCGGTTCCATGAGAATTGGCCAACCCAGTGGTCGGACTCCAGACTTCCGTGCCCCCTGAGGGCTGGGTTCATTCTTTCCACACAGGAACTCTGTAGCCTAGTCTGAAGCAGGCATGCATGAGCTATTTCTGAATGAATGAATGAATGAACGAACGAATGCACGAACACAGCTGAGAGCCCAGCGGTGAACCAGTGTGACAAGGATTCTGCTCCTCTGGAAGTTGAAGAAGGGGTGAACCTTCACAAAGGGCTAGCCCCCCGGCCCTAGGGCATGGAGGTGGGTGGATGGGGCTATTCTGGCAGCCAATGGAGTAAGCGCCCTGTTTAAGTGAGAGCTTGTGCTTATTTGTGGTGCCTGGGAGATGGAAAGAAACTGTGTTGGGGTGGAGGGGGGAGGTGGCTTCACAAAACTTCAACACTACAGAATACTGTACCTGGGGGGAAGCTGGTGGGGTCGCTGGGAGAATGAGTTACGGCAGGAATATAGGGACGGGTCCTAGCTCTGGGCACCAAGGCATTGTAGGAGTACCAGCAGTAAACAGCTCCAGTCAGAGCCCGTTCCTACTCTGCTCGAAACCTTCCCATTCTCATCGCGTGTGTGGGGGAGGGGGAGCCCCTCACCCCTGCCACCTTCTCCATGGGATCTTCCCTGCCGCCTCTATTTAAATGGAAACCTCCCACATTACCTACTACCCTTTCCGCTGCTTTATTTCTCCCCGCGCGAACAGTATTCTACGTGGTCCTCTGCTCTGTCTATCACGATGCTCCCTGGTATACTGTGTGCGGCCCCGTGAGCATTATCCTGTGTGCGACCTGCACGGGACGTGTTTATTTGTTCGTGGTCTGCCTCTCCTCCTCCGCACACCTGTCCCTCTCTCCTTACGTGCTGCAGAGAACAGCAGGGCTTCTGCTTTGCTCACGGCTGCCTGGCGCCCAGCAGGCGCCCAGTCTGCAAAAACCCAAGAGGGAGCCTAGGAACACCTGGTGGAACCTGCGGCTCTGGCTTCCGGCGCAGCTTCAACCCCCAACGCGCCTGCGCCGCCCCAACCGCCGCGGAGGAGCAGGTCGGAGACCTGGCCGCGCTGCGCTCGCACTCCTTTGCAAGGCGCCGCACGCGCGGAGGGTTACACGCGAGAGCAGCGGCGAATTGAAAGGGCGGAGACGCCCGTGGGCGTGGACTTCGGCGGGCGGGGGCTTCGGTGGGCGGGGCTCGCCGCGTGTTTTACTGGGGGCGGCCGCGCCTGGTTCAGTTGCGCTGTCCGCGGCGTGTGCAGCCACCTGCCCTCGACCCTAGCTCTCGCCGCGCCCCGGCCCCCGCCGCGCCCCCGCCGCGCCCCCGCCGCAGCCATGTCCAAGGAGCCGCGGGCCGGGCGGGACGAGATCCTGGAGGCCCAGGTGATGTGGGAGCCGGACAGCAAGAAGATCACGCTGATGGACCGCTTCCGGGCGGCCGTGAGCGCTGCCTGCGGCCTGGAGCTCGGTGAGTGAGCGTGGCTGCTAGGGGGCTCCCGGGCCACCTCCCTTGGGATCCGAGGGGCCCGCCTGGCCGACGGGCTCGCCTCTTGGGGCCCTGGTGCCCCCTTTTCCTGGACGTTGCTCTCGCGGCTCCTCCTAGTTGTTGGAAGGGCTTCCCAATGTTGTTTCCCTCTTCTGGGGTTGGAGGAGCCGCTGGACTTGCGTCCCTCTCCAGGGGGTGGGGCGCCTCGGACTGTGGGGGTTTGTCCCCTTGCCCGTGCGGGGCATCACCTCCCCGCTTTCTGAGTGCTGGGCTTCTGACTGCAGCACCTCCTGTGGGTGTGGTGTCTTCTTCTGGGAGGGTCCCTCACTGCACCCAGCTGTCCCTTGCTCACGGGGTTCCTACTTGTGAGGTGAGGTGCTCGCCGGGGTCTTGCACTCCAGTCCCCCGCCCCCCCCCCCCCCCCCGGCTTTCTCAGGAGCACACAGGCCTTTCTGCCTTGCAGCTCCTCTCCTCCGTTTGTGGGGGTCGCACCTCGTGCTGTTTCTTGTTAAGAGCCTCCACCCCTCCCTGGGCTGACCCTGCTAGGAGGCCAGCGTGTCATTTCAGGGCACCAGGGAGAAAGATGATCCGAAGGCAGCTGCCTTTGGGGTTGCCCTCCCCTCTTGCTCACCCTCCCAGCCCCGAGCACACCTGGAGGGCCCTCCTCCCAGCCACCCCTCAGCCTCCAGAGCCACCAGGCTGGGCATGGGCAGGGCAGAGCAGGGCCCTGTTTCTGGGAGGTGCGTGCATGTGCTTGCCCCCCACTTTTGCCCGCTTGTCCCCCCACCTGCTGGGCCTTTCAGCTCTTCGTGGTGTTTCCTCCCCTCGGGCCCCCTCCACTGCCTGTACCAACTCCTGTGATTCTGCTGGTGGCATCCGTTTCCTCAGTCAGCCTCACAGAAGTGGTGACCTGTCATCTGGCTTGGACAGGGTGTCCGCCCCACCCGCACCGGCTTCTTCCATCCCCCCTCCCCCCACCCTGGCGCCAGCACCCGCACCTCTCCTGGGGCCCCGGTCTTCTCTCCCCGGAACACTGCTTGGTCTTCCTGCTTGCTGCCTTTCCTCTCTGCTTCAGCACACCCTGCGTGCCTTGCCTGAGCGGGCTGGGAGCATGGGCCTGTCTGTCACCCCTTGGCTCCGGGCTCTCAGCAGCTCCTCGCTGACCATGAACTTCGAACGGTGCAGCTGGCAGCTCCCACCCAGCCCCCTCCCTCGGCCCCTGCAGCCCCCTGCCCCTCCCTCCTGAGACTGAGCAGCTGGAGGCAGATGGGTCTTGTCGCTCTTGGGGCCTTTCAGGCGGCAGCTGAGAGGTTTACGAAATCATCTCACCCACGGGCAGTCCTGTCGGACGGGTGGGACCACGCTGTAATTTGACGGCCTGGGCTGGAACTGGCCCTGCCACTGGCTGGCCGCGTGATCAGGTGGAAGTCTCTGGATCGCCCCGAGCCTCTGTTTCGACATCCGTGAAACGGGCCATGTGTGCCACAGGGTGGGTGTGAGGTTGCAGGAGGTGGCCCGGCGGCCCCAGGGCCACACGGGACCTGCAGGCGTAGTTCAGGTGGCTCCCCTGCTGGGGGACCACGTGGGAAAAGCCAGATTTCCAGCCTCTCCGGAGAAGCCAGCAGCCTTCCCCTGTGTGTGGTGCCCCTGCTCCCAGGGTTGGGAACAGCGAGGACGGGGTGACCTGTGGTCAGCCGAGGACGGTGACCCGGTGCGGCTCAGCCACTGGAGGAGGCCCTGCACAGCCTGCTGGCCGTCCCCCCGCTGTGACCGTGGGCCAGGGCACCAGCCTGTGAGAGTCTGTCCCGTGGAGGCGGGCGAGGCCTGAGGGTGCAGGACTTTCTGCGGGTCGCAGGGTCAGAGCCTGGCGTGAAGAGGCCGCATGCCCCGAGCGCGGGGCCAGAGTGGGGGACGTGTTTCCTCGCACACGAGCTCTCCGGGGGCTGCTCTCCGAAACTGGGGGCGTCTGGGCCAGCAAAGTCACGTTTACTGTGTGGCCCTCTATACCTTTGTGATTTTGAATCATGGGACTGGATTGCTTACTCAAAAATCAAAATAAATAGATGATGCCCCCTCCCCCAACACCGTGCTGGAGTGAGAGGGCCTCAGCAGGCTTCCGGTTTTGACCTTCGGGGTGTCCTGGTCTGTCTGGGGCAGGGGTGGCAGACCCCTCGTGCAGCCCGACCCTGTCCAGGGCCCGCTCTTGGCCTCCTGTGCACATGCTCACCGAAGCCCCTGGTAGCCCTGCGGAGAGGGGCTCTGTTTATCACCCCCATTTGACAGATAGGGAAACTGAGGCATGGTGCGAGCTGAGGTAGCCTGCCTGTGGTCGCACGGCTCATAAACGGCCAAGCCAGGGCTGGAGCCCGGGCCCCGAGGCTCCTGGGTCCTATTCTTACGCTGGGCAAGACACGGAGTTGCCGCCTCATGGCTTTCGCTCCCCTTGGGCACGGGCGGTGGGGGGCTGGCTGCACCCCGACGTTTCTTGGCAGGTGCCTGTGCGCCACTCAGCACACCCACGATTCCGCAGGGGCACCTCCTGACTGCCGGGCCTCGGGGGCTGCCCCTCGGAGACTCACTGGGCTCCGCGCCCTTGTGTTCTGCCCCTAGAGAACTACCATGACCTCTACCAGTGGTCGGTGGGGTCATACGCGGACTTCTGGGCCGAGTTCTGGAAATTCAGCGGGATCGTGTCCTCGCGCATGTACGACGAGGTAAGTGGGGTCCTCGTTCTGCACCGCCTTTTCCCGGCTGTGGTCCGGAGTGAAGCGTGGGTGTCTGGGAACGCCATGTGGTCTCTTCCTCTACAGCCTCTCGTGGGTGGGTGGGGGGTGGGGGGGTCAGCGCTGCAGAGTCATGCCGGGGTCACGAACCCCACGCCGGCTCTGGCCCCTCCGACGCGTGTCCGGGGAGGGGGCTTGACCACCCTGAGCAGTTGGGCATCGTTTTACGTTTATTTTATTGAAAAGCTGTAAAAGGGCGGTAAAATGCAGGTAACATAAAATGTATCATCATGACCACTTTCAAGTGTGCGGCTCGACGACTTGACAGTGTGTGCATTCACGCTGTTGGTTTTTTAAACTCTCAGCAGTGAACCTGGATTCAGAGATTGCTTTTTAAGTCCTTATCCAGCAATTAGTAAATAGCTGGGAAAAGGAAGTCCTGTTATTCAAAGTATAATTGACTGTGTGGCTTTTAAAAAAGATTTTATTTATCTATTTTTAGAGGGGAAGGGAGGAAGAGAGGGAGAGACCATCAGTGTGTGGTTGCCTCTCGTGCGCCCCCTACTGGGGACCTGGCCCGCAGCCCAGGCATGGGCCCTGACTGGGAACCCACCCAGTGACCTTTGGGTTCGCAGGCCGGCCCCTAACCTTAACCCTAACCCTCAGTCCACTGAGCCACACCAGCCAGGGTGGCCTTATTTACTTTCCGCCTTCAGCACCTCCCCGAATTAGGTGCTCAATAAACATTTGTTGAGAAATACATTGGTGGGGGCGGGGTGTCCCCTTGGCCTTCATTGTCAGTGCTTTACGGGGGAGTAACGGGCAGACGCAACTGCGTGTCCTGGCAGTGGGTGACGGGGTGATCTGGTGCACGTGCACGCTGCGGAGTCAGCGCATCTGTCACCCCACAGCGCGGGGGCTCCCCTGTTCTCGCGGTGGGAACGCCCGTGCCCACCCTCCTGGCCCTCGGGTGCGCGGTCCTCCCGGTTGAGCAGGGCCCTCGAGGTCTGTGCAGGCTGGCCGATGCTCAGTCTGGAAAGCGAGCGGAGGACACGCCGGGCTTCCCGGTCGGTGGGGCCGCGGTTACCTCCTCCTCACCATGCCCACCTCACGCGTGGCCTGCCGTCCCTTCCCTAGGTCGTGGACACGTCCAAAGGGGTGGCGGACGTGCCCGAGTGGTTCCGGGGCAGCCGCCTGAACTACGCGGAGAACCTGCTGCGGCACGAGGACCAGGACAAGGCCGCGCTCTACGTGGCCAGTGAGTCCCGGCGGCCGCCCCCACGCCCTGCTCCCCTCTGCCCGGGCCCCGGCGGGACTCTCAGGCCGCACCCCAGCACCCCTGGCTCTCTCTGGTTTTGGCAAAACACGTGTCACGCTACATTTTTTCAGCCACTTGTAAGCGCAGCTTAGCGGCGTTAGGTGCGCTCACGCTGCTGCGTGAGAGGCCCCTAGGAGCTCTTCGTCTCCCGCGCCGAACCTCTGTGCCCGCGAAGGGCCGACCCCCCTCACCGACCCCCCCTCACCGACCCCCACGGTGCGGCAGCGCTTCCGAGAACCTCTCTGGCTCTTGGGGCCACCGGCACTTCTGTGACCCGAAGAGCTCGCAGGCCAGGGTCCCCTCGCCTCTCCCTGCTGGCCCCTGGGTACACCTGGTACACCTGGTGCACTCCACGCACTGCGTCAGACCCTGCGGGGGCGCCTGGTGGGCCGCCCCCCCCCCCCCCCCCGCCCTGAGAACAGGGGAGGGTCACACCTGAATCTCCTTGAACAAGTAAAACACAGAATATGCCTAAAAACAGCAACACACCCGCCTGCTACCCAGGCCGGGGAGTGACAGGGTCAGTGCGTCTGCGTCCCACCTCTCCCTGCTTGTCCCATTTCCTGCGTGTTTCTCCGATCCGGGCCTCACACCCCACTGTGTGCAGGTGTTCCTGCCCCCACCCCCTCACAGCCCCTCCCAGCCGGGCTCACCTCTCCTGCGCACACTCCGGCGGGGCGGGCGGTGGCTCCGAAACGAGCCTGCGCCCCTCTCTCTCTCCCAGGGGAAGGCAAGGAGGAAATCGGGAAGGTGACTTTCGAAGAGCTGCGGCAGAAAGTGGCTCTGTTTGCGGCGGCCATGAGGAAAATGGGCGTGACAGCAGGAGACCGAGTGGTCGGTGAGTGCTCTGGGCGCTCGTCCCGGTTTGTGGGGGGAGACCGAGGCGGAGGGAGTGGCCTGGGGGGTCGGGGCGACTTTGGAGTGAGGCCGGAGTCACGTCTGACGGTCAGTGGCGCCCTCGCAGCAGAAGTAGATGAGGTCGGTCGGTGGCTGAAGGTGCCGCCTCCTCAGCAGCCTCTGAGGCCCCCGGGCTCCCGGGCCGTGCGACCTGCGTCGGCGCCCGAGCCCCGACTTTGTTCGTCTGTGTCTGGGGCGGCAGAGAGGCCGAGCGGCGGCTTCTTGAGCGTCTCTCCTGGGCAGGGAAGTTCTGCTTCTCAGCCCTGGCCCTCCCCCGGCGCCCAAGGAGGGGCTGGTGGCGGTGACAGCTGACAGCGGGGGCTTCCGGTGGCGGTTTCCAGGCCAGGGTGGGGCTGAGGCTCTGCGTGCGTTTCGCTGTGCCGCTGAGGTCGCTGCAGGTGAGTTCCCGGGATCAGAAATCAGATTTTGTTCTGAAGCCCGAGATCTCGGCCGGAGACCAAGTTTGCAGTTTCTCTTGTGCACTGGAGATTCGGCAGGCTTCCCGGAGGCGGGGGCGAGCCGGGCGGGGGCCTGGTCACAGGTCAGTAAGACCAGGTGCTGTTCGCTTTGGGGGGAGGGTCCCACAGGCGGTCGGCTGTTAGAGGGCGGGGCCCCAAAGGGGGCGTTGCAAAGGTGCATGCTCACCTGGATGCACAGCACGGGGGACGGGGCTCGCCTGAGGCACGGGGAAGCCTGGCTGTGAAGGAGCCTCGTGTGTGTGGGGGGGTGACCGCCCGCCCTGGCCTGCCCGGGAGGGAAGGGAGCCACGGTCAGCCCACTTCCTGGCACCTCTCCTTCCTTCCCTCCTGCCCCGTCCTCCTCAGAGTGTCCCTTCCAGCCCCTCTTTGGGGTGCCGCGGCACCCCCGACCCCGAGTCGTGTTGCCGACCTTTGTGGTAACGGTGTAGTCCCTTACCCCAGTCTGTCTGTCTGTCTGTGTTTGTGCCTGTTTGATGGTCAGCCCCCCCACGGAGCCCTGAGCCCCACGAGGCCAGGCACCGTGTCCGGCCAGCTCGCCGCCGTCCCACAGCAGCGTGGTCCGGCCGGGTGCGCCGCCCAGCGTGGCCTCGTTGAAATAGAATCCACACGCCGTGCTGTCCAGCCATTGGAAGCGCCTGAGTCCGTGGCCTTTAGGATACTCTGTGGGAACCTCACCACAGTCAATTCCAGAACATTCTGCCCACCCACAGCCCCCGGTTGGCGCTGGGGTTTGTCTGTCGAGGACGATCCGAGTGGACGGAGTCACGTGCTGTGTGGCTCCGCGGTCCGGCCACCTTCACACGCTGCCGGAGTGGGCGCAGCGGTGGCTGCCGGCAGCTCGCTCCTTTCCCAGTCCCGCCGTCTCCCGCGGCACGGGCGGATGGCGCTGTGTGTCCGTCACCCGCCGGTGGGCGCCGGGTAGAGCCGGGCTTTGGACCTACCGATGCTGAGGTTTGGCGCGGGTGGGGGCCCAGGGCAGGGCGGAGACCTGGCTGGGGACGCTTCGGGGGCCTTGTCCTCTGTTGGCCAGAGGCGGCTTTCCCGGCCACGGCCATGGGGGGCGGCGGCCGGGCCCTCGTCAGGGAGCAAGTTGACAGGAAAGGGTGACCCGATGGTGAGGGACACGCCAAGTTGCCCCGTCTCGCCCTCGATGGCCCGTTGCGCACCTGTGGCGTCACCCTGGGTCATCCGGGTCTCTGTTCCGATGGTTCCTGCTCAGGGGCCGTCCCTGGAGAGAGAGCCCCGTGGAGAAACCGGGTGCCGGCTCTTCTTGCACCCCGCTTTGCTTTCCTGGCCTCCTTGCCGCCCCCCCAAGACCACAGGGTTCTGCGTGTGTGAGGCTGCCCTCCGGGACCAGGGGCCGTGCATCTTGTCACTGCCATGTCTCTGCCTGCACCGAGCGCCTGGCACGCAGCAGGTGCATGACGGGTGTTTCTGGGGCGGGTGAACGAGCTGGCCGGCGGTCAGAGCGGCGGCATTGTCATGGCTGAGGCCTCAGCATCTTGGGTCCAGTGTAGTTTGCACCCTTCCAGGGTCTAGAAAAGGGATTTGGAAAGGTTCTTCTCCAGCTTTTTCTTCCCTCCGGTTCTCATTTCCAAACGCCTCCTTCGAGGCCCGAGTTCTGAAGGGGCACTGGGAGCAGGTGTGCGGGGAAGACTGTGGACCCCCCCTTGGCCGTGCTGGCTCTGGGGGACCCCAGGGGCTCCAGTGCCCTGGACTCTTCAAAGCCAGGCTGGTGCCCGGTGGCTGCAGGACTGGACTGGGCGTTCCCCGGGGGCGGGGTGCTAGGGAGCAGTCCCGGGGAGGACTAAGTGGGCAGATGCTTGCTGGGCGTCGTCGCTGACGGAGTCAGGGCTGTTCCTGGCTCGGCTTCCTGTGTCGCCTCCTCACTGTTGGCCAGTCCCCACCCAGCCAGCTGGGCCTCGCAGTGCCCCTGGGCGGTGCGCCATTGGGAGGTGCTGGTGTGCCCTCACCCCCAAAGCAAACATCCGGTACCTGCCACACTCCAGATGCTCGGGGGAGCCCCGCCCGGCAGACGCTGGGGCTGGGCAGAGGCAGCGCAGCCCTGAAGCAATGGAAGTGCCCCTGCCTTGGCCAGGGGGGTCCGGAGCAGCCGAAGGAGGGTCAGGGGGGAGCGTGTCCAGGGTTCTCAGGGCGGAGCCCAGTGGGCGTGGCGGCCAGCCAGGGAGCCCTGCTCAGGGAGGCCTTTGGCCCTGGCCCTTCTGCCCTGGTGCACGAAGCCTTTCCTCTGGACGTTTAGGACGGTCCGTTTAATTGGCCGAAGTCTCTCTGGCCCTAGAGGCTCCTTGTCTCTCTCATCAAAAGCCCAGCCTCTGACCCGACGGAGGCCTGAGCCTCTTCCCCGCCCCTTAGAGGCCCATGTATGTGTGTGCGGTCCTGCTCGTGTTCTCCGTTCCCCTCTCCTTCCTCTCCGTCGGCCACCCGTCCCTCCCTCCGTCATCCATCCATCTGTCCATCCATCCTCCATCCTCTATCCATCCATCCATCCATCATCCATCCATCTGTCCATCCATCCATCCATCATCCATCCATCATCCATCCATCCATCATCCATCCATCATCCATCCATCCACCCATCATCCATCCATCCATCCATCCATCATCCACCCATCATCCATCTACCATCCATCATCCATCCATCCATCCATCATCCATCCACCATCCATCCATCATCCATCCGTCATCCATCCATCCATCCATCCATCCATCATCCACCCATCATCCATCCACCATCCATCATCCATCCATGCATCCATCCATCCATCCATCATCCATCCATCATCCATCCATCATCCATCCATCCACCCATCATCCATCCATCCATCCATCCATCATCCACCCATCATCCATCCACCATCCATCATCCATCCATCCATCATCCATCCACCATCCATCATCCATCCATCCATCCATCACCCATCCATCCATCATCCATCCATCCATCCATCCATCATCCATCCATCCATCATCCATCCACCATCCATCATCCATCCATGCATCCATCCATCCATCCATCATCCATCCATCCATCTATCCATCCACCCATCATCCATCCATCCATCATCCATCCATCCATCATCCATCCATCCATCCATCCATCATCCATCCATCCATCATCCATCCACCATCCATCATCCATCCATGCATCCATCCATCCATCCATCATCCTCCATCCACCATCCATCCATCAATCATCCATCCATCATCCATCCATCCATCCATCCATCATCCATCCATCATCCATCCATCCATCCATCCATCATCCATCCATCATCCATCCACCAGCAGCTGACAGGCCGGTATGGGAGGGCCTGGACAGGTGGGGCACAACAGAGCAGAGAGTGGGACGGACGCGGTCTCTGCCGTCGCTTGAGAACCAGGTGTTGACCAGCCCGTCATGATTGTCATACGTGGGGGATCATTTTGGCGGGCTTGGTAAGGGAGGAATACAATGTGCTCTGTGGGTGACTGTCCCAGCCACCTGCGTCTGAGGAGTGGCCAAGAGAAAGCTTCCTTGAGGAAGTTCCCCTTGAGTCAGGAGCTGAGGGGTGAGTGCGCCCGAGCAGGGAGTGTTGGGGCAGTGCACACGGCCGAGGCAGGGGCAGCCGGGAGCAGCCGCAGACTTGGAGGAAGGCTGCTGTGACCGAGCCCCGTGTGGCCGGACCTGGGGGAAGAGGAGGTGGGGTGGGGTCCTGTAGGGCTGCGGGTCCCTCTGGCTGGGCCCTGAGAGTGGCTGCGGGGGGCTTTGGTCAGCCACCCAGCTGGGAGGCGTCACGGCCTCTGGGGAGGGGGCGTGGGGAGGGGAAGCTGGCCCCACTCCCCACTCCTGCCTGACTCGTGGGGGATGCCTTGGGGAGTCTGATGCATCCGATACGCCCTGAACCCAAGCTGTCCCCCCCCCCCCCCCCGTGTCTCCTGCAGGCTACCTGCCCAACGGGGAGCACGCCGTGGAGGCCATGCTGGCCGCAGCGAGCATCGGCGCCATCTGGAGCTCCACGTCGCCCGACTTTGGCGTGACTGTGAGTTGGGGGCCCCATCGGAGGGGGTGATCGGGCTGTGTTGCCTGGGGTGCAGCCCACCGGATGGCTTGTGTAGGAGCGTGAGGGCGGAGCTCCCGGTGGAGCTGTGCGGCCGGCAAGGCGGGGAGGGAGTGGCCCCGGGGCAGCCCGGGAGCTGACCGGGCACCAGCTGTGCTGGCCTGAAGGTGGCGGGGGGGTGGGGGGGCCGGGGCGCCGTTCTGGGGGCTGTTTCTGCAGCTGCTCCTCCGCAGCTGCTCCTCCGGGGTCCGCGCTGGGGGGCAGCCGGCAGGGCAGGAGGGAAGGCCTGTCGGGGGGCTCCCGCCCGTCACCCTTGGACGGCTGGCTCTCGGGTGGCGGCACGTGTGCCTGAGGCCGCCCCCTCGGCTGGAGTCGGGGGCCGCCCCTCGGGGAGGCAGGCCCCCCTGAGAAACGGGGTTTGCCCATCCTTCCCGCCAGCTCCTCCCGTGAGGCGACGGTCCCCTGGGGCGCGTGTCGTGCTTCGCTCGTCTGTGTTCATTGGCCGCCAAGTGACAGGGATGCAGGAACAGGGCCGTGGGCCCGAGGCCGTGGAGGTGCCTTCGGGCGACGGGTGACGAACGTCTCCCTCCGCCCCCAGGGTGTCCTGGACCGGTTTTCCCAGATCCAGCCGAAGCTCATCTTCTCGGTGGAGGCCGTGGTGTACAACGGCAAGGAGCATGCCCACCTGGACAAGCTGCAGCAGGTTGTGAGAGGTGCGTGGCCGCCCCGGCGACACCGGGCCTGTGCCTGCTGCCGGCAGCTCGGGCACCCGGGACGGACGGACGGACGCGCCCCTGTGCAGCCCCGGCGGCCGGAGGCCGTGACGTGCGTGCTCCCCCCACCCCTCAGGGCTGCCAGACCTGGAAAAGGTGGTGGTGATCCCTTACATCGCCTCCAGAGAGAAGATAGACATTTCAAAGATCCCAAACAGGTGAGTCGGCCACGTGCTGACCGCGGGCCTTGGGGGGACCTGCCGCGGGGCCGCCCGGCGGTGGATTCGGGGGCTCCCCTCACGTTCTGGGGCAGCAGTGCAGGCGGTTGTGGTCCAGATCGGCGTTTGGTGGACAGGCGCCTGAGGCCCCAGACCGAGCCCCCCAAGGCCACAGGGCGGGTCAGAGTCAGGACTGAGACGGTCCCAGGGGCCCGCTCCTGCTGTCTGAGTCCCTTTCGGGGGCGGGGGGGTGCCAGGCCCCTCTCCTGGGACTGGCGAACCTAAGTAACGTGTGTGTGCACATGCACACATATATATACATCGGTGCACACACGTGTCTGCAGACACAGGTATACACACATGTATTTGTGTGTCAATACACACACATGCACACACGTGTATTTTCCTTTTAGAACCTATTTCTGTCCTCTTTGTGGACAGCACCTTCCTTCACTCTCCCGACACTCACACGCCGATACCCCATGCGCCCCGGGAACTGTCCTCTCTCCTGGAACAGCCGTTGGGGGGGAGTTCCCAGGTCAGGCCTGGTTTCCTTCACTGGGAGGCCCTGCCCCCAGCCCGCTGTCCCCGCCGCAGTGGGGAAGGCGGTTGCACGGGTGCAGCAGAGATCCCTCGGGGCTGGCTCCTTGCGGGGGCGCAGGGAGTTCCGGGGAGTTGAGAGAAGGGAGTGTCATTTCTTGTTCGTGAGCAGGGCTTGGGGACAGCTGCGGGTGCCAGGGCCGCAGCAGCCAGAGGGTGCTGCAGGCCAAGGGACCGTTGTCCGAGGGCCGTGGCCTCGAGCCAGACCACTCAGGTTCAGGGGTCGCTGCGCGGCCCGTGCAGGTGATCAGCCTCTCCGTGCCTTGGTTTCCCCATCTGGAAAATGGGCTGGTAACAGTCCTTTCCTCACAGTCCGGCTGTGAGCTCAGTGCTTTCGTCAGCTCTCAGTGATGGTGGCAGAAGGGGACAGCCGCAGGCAGGAGTGGGTTGGGTCCCCAGGGGCCCCCCTGTCGGGACGTGCAGGCCTGGGGGCTGGGACTCGTCTCCTGGGAGCCGGGACTTGTCCCCTGGGAGCCCTGGCAGCCTGGGTGCAGGACAGCCGGTCTCAGTCCTGCCGTGGGGGCGTGCCCGCAGCACCGTGGTGGCTCTCAGAGCCCCGCCTCCGTTTCTGTACTGAAGCGCCAGAGGGGGGGCAGCCCTGCCCTGGCCACCCACGCTGTCACGGCAACTTGGAATTTCCCCCGGGCTTCCCCTCGGTCCAGTCCCCCCGAGTTTGGGAGAGGGGACCTCCTGCCCCCTGGCTGCCCCTCGGCCCGTGTCCCGGAGCCCAGGCTGGGGCCCAGCCAGACGGAGGCAGCGAGGGCTGTGTCCCGGCCGGGAGGGGGCGCCCTGGTCTGACCCGAGCGTTCTGCCCACAGCGTGTTCCTGGACGACTTCCTGGCCGCCGGGAAAGGGGACCAGGCGCCCCAGCTGGAGTTCGAGCAGCTGCCCTTCAGCCACCCGCTCTTCATCGCCTTCTCCTCGGGCACGACCGGCGCGCCCAAGTGCATGGTGCACTCGGCCGGGGTAGGTCCCCGCCCACGCGGCGCCGGGTGCCGCCCGGGGACCCGGATGGGGTCCTGTGCCCGGTGCTGCCGTGGGGCCGTCACCTCGGGGAGGGGGCAGCGCTCCAGGCCTGTGGAGCTGCTTCTGTGATGGCCCCGGGCGTGTCCACCGGCCGGCTGGGCAGCGCCCTCCACACCCAGCCCCCAGGGGGCTCTCTGCCAGCTTGGCGGGCGGGGGGGGGAGGGCCCTGCAGCGTCTTGGTCACGCCTTGTCGTAGCTGTTTCTCCTGCACCCCACACCCCCCCGCCCCCCCAGGAAGAGTCTCACCTGAGTGGGGTCCTCACGCTCTAACGGCTGTGCATCCCTTGCTTGCCAAGCTGTGGTTTGAAAACGGAATGCAGGACTTCTCCTGTTCTAGCACATTTGGCTTTACGGGTTCCCCACGCCTGGGAGCCCTTCGCATCCCTTCCGTGGGAAAGAACCATTTCCGTTTGACCCAGTCGGGGCCTCATGTGGCCCCTCACGGTGTCCCCCTCAGGACGGGCAGAGCCAGCCGCGCTCGGCTGCAGCCCGGTGCAGACCCACCGAGGCCCAGGTGCGGTGCAGGCTGGGAAATGGCAATGGAGTCCTTTCGGGCACGGCAGCAGCTTCTCCGGACACCCTGGGCAGGGGGAGGGGGACGTCGGGCCGAAGGCTTGTTTTGGGGGTGCTTTCTGTGGGGGTGAGTGACCTGGGTGCTGGGCTGGGCGTGTGCCTCGGGCCGTGAGGTGCGGCTCGGCGGGGCTGCTGCGGCCCCTGCTCCCTGCAGAGGGGTCCGGCCGTGGGGGGACGGGTCAGGAGCCTGCAGGCAGAGGGGTGCGCGTGGCAAAAGCACAGACGTTCAGGAGGAACCGACCCGTCTGGCTCGGCTTCCGTTCTCAGTGCTTTTGGGGTCGGAAACGTCACTTTGTAGGACAGGGACGTAAAGACATGTTAGGTGTGATAGGTCCCTGGTTTCCTGGGGTGGGGGCGGGGTGGTGCCGGGTTTGCTGGTTCGTTTCTTCCTGCTTGAGACCCACGGCACCACGCTGCGTGCACACCCCTGCCCCAGACGGGGCCGGGACTGTGGGAAAAGAACCGCTCCCGTGAGTGAGTCACGGCCAGCAGGGCGCAGCGCCCTGGAGGAGGGTGGGGGCCGACAGCCAGGCTACCGAGGGCCACGCCTGAGCCGATCAGGTGAGGGGTGCACAGGTGCAGACGGCACTCTGAATCTCAGTGAAGACGGAAACGGGGAGGGCTTGGGGCGGGTTCACGTAGTCAGGGCCTGGTCTTTGCAGCCGGTTCTTATGTGAATTGTCACCGTTGACTGAAAGTCCCTGAACCCTTTGCTGTCCCCGGGGAGGATGGTGTATAAGCCCCCCGGAGGCCCCGGAGGCTGCAGGCGGCCCGGGCGCACAGCAGGGGCCTGTCCCTCCCCGCAGTCCCTGCACCGCCCTGCGTGGGCCCTGTGCGGCCTGTTCTGAGGGCGGCTGTTCGGAGCCAGTCCTTCGTGGGGGCTCTGCGTCTTGAATCAGAGAATTTGTGGGCAGGATGGTGTCTGTCGGGCCTTCAGAGGGACCGCCTCCTCCAGTGGGCTTGCGTTCTCCGTGCTGTGGGGTCCGACCAGGGTCCCTTGTTGTAAAGGCCAGTTCTAAACTTGGGCCCTGGAAGTTCCTGACCCCGGGGCTCCGCTGCCGGTGGCGGGGCGCTGCCGTCTGCGGGCCTGGCTGAAGGGCCGGCTCGGTCCCTCGGGGCCAAGGAGGGGCGTCTGCAGCCCGGCCTCGGGGCCGGGGGTGAGGGCCACCGCGGAGGGGGAAGGCTCACGGCCCCTCCCCCCCAGGGCACGCTCATCCAGCACCTGAAGGAGCACCTGCTGCACGGGGACATGACCAGCAGTGACACCATCCTGTACTACACCACGGTGAGTGGGCCCCGGGGGCGCCCCGGGGGCGGGGCTGCGCTCGGTGTGGGGCCCTGCCCCTGCCCACCCACCCGCGTGCCCTCCTCGGCGGCCGGGCTCCTCCAGGGCGGCCGGGCTCCGGCTCCACTGCGGTCTCCCCTCGCCTCTCCCCCCGCCCCCCCCCCCCCCCCCCGTGGCACGGTTAGTAGCAGGCAGCACCCGAGCCCCCCGGCCACACCTGGAGCAGCTTCAGCTGGCCGGGCCTCCTCCCCGACCGCCGCTGCCCCGCCCCCCGCCCCTGCTGCCACTTGAGTCTCCCCACCTCGTGGCCCCCACTTTGCCGGTCCTCCCAGGCCAACCCCACCTCTCGAGGGCCCGGGGCCCGGGGCAGCCCGGAGAGCCCGGACACAGTGCAGCCCCTAGAGGCGAGGGGCGAGGGTCACGTGACTGAACTCTGCCTCAGCCAGCGGGGCGGGAGCTTGTGGCAGGTGTCCTGGGAGAGACAGCTGCCTGGGGCAGGGGGGAGCACAGTGGCCCCTGAGACATCCACGCCCCGATCCCCCGACCCCAGGAGCCTGTGACCCCCAGCTCAGCTAACGCCCTGCACCTCCCTCCGTCCGCTGCAGGTCGGCTGGATGATGTGGAACTGGCTGGTGTCCGCGCTGGCCACCGGCGCAGCCGTGGTCCTGTACGACGGCTCCCCGCTGCTGCCCACGCCCAACGTGCTCTGGGACCTGGTCGACAGGGTTGGGTAGGTGTCTCGCTGGGACTGCCTGCCCCCTCCCCCCACCTGCCTCCTGTCCGTGCCCGCTGGCCGGGGCGCAGGGTTGGGGAGGGCCTCGTGGAAGCGGCTGTTGGAAGCCGGGCCTGCTGTCCAGGAGCCCGCGCAGCCTGCTGGGCACCGGGAGATGCAGGGCCCGAGCTGGCCCCCGGCCACGTGCGAGTGCCGGTCCCACCCAGAAAAGTGACGCCTGCTCACTGGCAGCGGGCCGCTCGCCCCGGGAGAGCCCGCGGAGTTTCTGGTGACTCCTGTCCCTCCTGCGCCCTCAGCATCACCATCCTCGGGACGGGGGCCAAGTGGCTGGCGGTTCTGGAAGAGAGGAACCTGAGGCCGGGTGAGTGTGCCCGCAGCGCTGGCCCCGCCCCAGGCCAGGGAGGCCGCACCCCCACCCGCCCCGCCTGCCCGCCCACGTCCCGGCCGCCCGGCGGTGCTAGCGGGGCTCCTGTTTCTGCCCCCCCCCCCCCCCCAGTGGACACCCACAGCCTGCAGACGCTGCGCACCGTGCTGTCCACCGGCTCCCCGCTGCGGGCCCAGAGCTACGAGTACGTGTACCGCTGCGTGAAGGGCAGCGTGCTCCTGGGCTCCATCTCAGGTGCGGCCGCCGCGCGCGGGCGCCCGGAGGGCCCGCGGACGCCCGTGGGTGTGCCCTCCGGCCCCACAGTGCCCGCGGGTGGGGCGGGTGGGGCAGGTGGGTGAAGCACCCGGTTCCCACAAGCCTGGCGCGGCCACGGGCAGCCATCGGCTTCGGTCTCTGCCGGCAGGACCCTCGGTCGGAAACACGGGGGCGCGGGAGGCGAGGCCGGCCCCGTGTCTAAGCCCCTCCCCCCTCTCCTGGAGTTGTTGGGGCTTGCCTGAAAGAGCAGGGGGGCCCCTCTGTCCTTGGGGGGCGGGGCTCTCTCTCCTTCTGGCGCAGGGACACAGGCAGCGGCCGTGTCTGCGTTCTGAGCCGCCCCCTGCCGCTGTCTGTCACAGGCGGCACCGACATCCTGTCCTGCTTCATGGGCCAGAACCCCTGCCTCCCCGTGCACAAGGGCGAGATCCAGGCCCGCAACCTGGCCATGGCCGTGGAGGCCTGGGACGAGGAAGGTGCGTCCGTCCCGCTGCGTCTCTGTCTGCGGCTCGGTGGGAGCGGCGACCCGGAGGGTGTGGGCGGGTGCCTGTGCTCGGTGTCCGTGCCCCTGTCTCGGGCAGACCTGTGTCCCCGGGCGCTGGTGGAACAGCCCCTGGTTGCCCCAGCCCCAGCCCCGGCCCCTGCGGCCTGCCCCCCCCCCTGAGCAGGAGGCGTCGGGCTGGAGCGGAGACGGAGAGCTGGGCGCTCAGGAGCGGTGGTGGCAGGTGTGCCGGGGAGTCCGAGCCTCGAAGGGCTGCCGAGGCCACCCTGGCCGAGGACCCCGCTGCCCTCTCTGCTGGCCCAGGACAGGCTCTGGTGTCAGGGTCAGTCACGGCTGGTGGCCGTGCGTCAGCAAAGCCTGTTCGTGTCCCCAGCGCCAAGCAGGGCCTGGCGTGTGGCGTGTGGCGTGTGCACCGCCCACGTTCAGGGACTTGTCCTCCTTCTGCCGTGACCCTTGCCCGAGTCCGACCGGGAGGGGGGTGACACGTGCCCCACTGGCATGAGGAGGAGGGAACAACCACCAAGGGGGCCGCGCCGGGTGGCCGTGGCGAGTTTCCAGCTGACCTTTGAACCCCCCCCCCCCAGGAAAGGCCGTGTGGGGGGAGAGCGGCGAGCTGGTGTGCACCAAGCCGCTCCCCTGCCAGCCCACGCACTTCTGGAACGACGAGAACGGCAGCAAGTACCGGAAGGCCTACTTCTCCAGGTTCCCGGGTGCGCGCCCCGCCCCCCCCACGTGGGCCCCGCCCCCCCACCCCGTGGGCCCCGCCCCCCCACGTGGGCCCCCTCGGCTGTGTCGGCTGGCGGCACTGGTGGTGTGGAACCGATGAGTGTCCCGTTGCTGCCGTGTCTGCCGCGGGCTCTGGGGGGTGACCGAGCGCTTTGCCCTGCAGGGGTCTGGGCGCACGGCGACTATTGCCGGATCAACCCCAAGACCGGGGGCATCGTCATGCTGGGCCGGAGGTGAGGGTCGCGGTCGGCTTCGCTTCCCCGCGTGGTCGGGGGCGTGGGGGGGGCCCGTGCCAAAGGCACAGCCAGTGACCGCCCACAGGGGCGGCAGCTCTTCCGGGACGGGGTGGGGGTTTGCGGGTCCTGGGGGCCGCAGCACAGCTGGGAGGGAGGGACCCACGCACAGGCGGGAGGCTCGGGGAGGTGACGGGTGTGTCCACCTGAAGGGCGCTGCCTCGGCCTCTGGCCTTGAGTTCAGAGAGAGGGGCTGGCTGGTCGGGATCAGGGGTGGGGGCGTGAGCCTTCCGTGACGGGTGCTGGTGTTGCCGTGTGGACGGGGCGACGCCACCCCGGGGCCCCCTCCGCAACACGCCGCGCTCGGGCGCTGCCATGTGTTCACGGCCTCGTCTCCGTTTGCAGTGACGGCACGCTCAACCCCAACGGGGTGCGGTTCGGCAGCTCGGAGATCTACAACATCGGTACGCGGTCCCCTGCTCCCGGTTGTCGTCGGGTCACCCGGGAAGGGAGGGGCCCCGGGAGCCCGGGGCCTGCTTTCCAGAGGCCTCGGCTTCAGGGGAACACTGGCCCCCCCACACCCCCCCACCCCCTCGAGTCGGACATTCATGAGCTCGCCCTTTTCGGGACACACCTCATCCACGTGGCGCATAGCTCGTGGCGCCCCAGCAGGGGACTCCTAAGGTCACGTGAGCTGTCCCCGTCCCTGCCTCGGTTCCTGCTCATGGTGAGCCCTGGGAGGGGTCGGTGGCGTCTGCCCTTCACGAGAGAAGGAACGGATGTGCGGCGAGGTGGCACGGCCCCTGGAGGTCACAGCACCGTGCTGGACGCCGAGGGCAGTGTGGGCTCCCCCGGGGCCTTCAGAACGCCCAGCTCAGGCCACAGGTCAGCCTTGTGCAGCCCGGTGGGGGAGCCCGGGCCTCTCTCCAGCCTTTGCTCCTCCCACCAGCCCTGCCACGGGGTCACGCTTCCTTTGTGTCTTTAAGTCCTCGTGTGCAGGAAGGGCTGCACGCGGCCCCTGGCAGAACGTCCCACTCAAGCTGAAGCTGTCTGTCTCCCTGGCGGGGGTGACTGTCCGCCTGTGCCCCTCCCCCCGACGCTCGTCCCGGGAGGGCAGGAGGGCGGGAGGGCAGAGAGCCTGCCCTCTGTCCCTCGGGGTCGCAGGGGCCGGGCGGGACGGCTGCAGCACGCCCTCCCCATGTCTCCGCAGTGGAAGCCTTCGAGGAGGTGGCGGACAGCCTCTGCGTCCCCCAGCACAGCAAGGACGGGGAGGAGAGGGTGGTCCTCTTCCTGAAGATGGCCTCTGGCCACAGCTTCCGGCCCGAGCTGGTGAAGCGCATCCGGGACGCCATCCGCGTCGGCCTGTCCGCCCGGCACGTGCCCAGCCTCGTCCTGGAGACCCAGGGCATCCCGGTACGGCCCGCGGGCCCCCTCATCCCCCCACGCCCAGCCCACGCGCCTGGCCTCTCACCTGGGCCTCGCTGGAGCTGTGTGTGGGTGGTCCTCGTTGCCTGGCAACAAGTCCTGTTCTCGCCATCCTTTTTTGAAAACCTTTACTAAATTGCACTATAAAGCGCCTTCTGCTGCTGTTGGGGTGGGGGCGGTGAGCAGGCCGGCCCGCAGCGGCCGGGGTCTGCTCTCGGAGTCGTTGTTGAGGAGAAGACCGGTTCTAGCTCTTTGAGGAGCCGCCGGGCGCGCTGGCCGGCCCCTGTCTCTCCGCTGTGGGCTCTGCCCGTGGAGGGTTTGTGCCCGTGCACCGGCCCGAGGGCCATGCCCCCTGGTGGCCTCTGCTCGGGCTCCGGGGTGGGGGGAGGGCCTGGAGGGACCTCGGCTTCCTTGTGCTCTGCTCACAGGGCCGTGACCTGCCAGCCGAGAGAAGGAAGTGCCGTGCGTGTGCACACATGTGCATGCATGCACACAGCACTAAACCCACAGATGAGCCAGGCTGCCCCTCTAGCCTGCGGTGTGGCTGCCCACCGGGGCCAGCAGGTGGCGCCGCGCTCCGAGCTGCCCACGGGAGGTGCAGTCCCAGGCAGATGCAGTCCCAGGCAGCGGGCCTGACTCTAGGCGTGGCCCTTGGGGAATACTGAGGGACGGGCTGCCCTCGGCCCTGACGCTTCTAGAGCCACCGAGACGGTTCTCTCTGCCTTGGAGCTTAGGGAAACCGTGTCTCAGTTCCGGGGGGCCCTGGGGCGTGCTCCTGCTCCCCCGGCCGCGTGTTCCCGGCTGGTTGCTGCTGCTCAGACGGAGCCCCCACATCCCTTTCCCGTGGTCACGACTCGTGGCGACCGTGTGGAGACGCTGGCTCTTGGGGGAGGGGCCCCTGGAGTCCGTAGCCACCGCCTCCTGCCACCTCTCCCGACGGGGTCTGGGCTTTCTCGAGCGAGGTGCCCCTGTCCGCGGCGGGCGCAGTCGGGGGACTGGACTTTGGTTTGAGGCCCTGAGCTCTCCTTGGCTGTAGGCGAGCCGGGGCCTCAGCTGACAGCGCGGTACTCCGAGGCCGTGCCTGCGTGTGCGAACGTGGGACGACCTCCGAGGGGGATGCACCGCGGGCTGTGTCTCCGTCCTCAGCGCGCTGGGCTCCGCTCGCCGGGCCCGTCGGCTCCGAGCTGCCCTCGCTCCAGCGGCTGCTGCTGGGCCCGGGAGCCCTGCGGGAGGTCGCCTGAAAGTCTGCAGGTGTTCTCAGACCCCCGTGGTCTGAGATAACGGGACTCGTGGGAGGGGGCTCGCTCTGTGTGCTGCTGAGCCAGGGAGGGTCTGGCCCAGCCACGGGGACTCGGAGTTGGTCACCGCTGAGGGGGACAGGCCCCGGGCACCGGGGGCATGGCCCGGCTGATACGACTGCCCCGACCCAGCCTGTCCTTGCCCCGGGCCATAGGTCAGTCGCCTGGCCCCCCCCGACCCGCTCTCGCGGGAGCTGCTGCCTCTCCCTAGCCTCTCTTCCCCAAGGAAGCAATACCGACATTTCCTCTGAAACATTGTTGCGCGTGTTGGTCCGCTGATGGAAGACGTAGGTTACTGGCTCCCACGAGCTGTCCTCGGAGCTTCTGTGCGAAGCTCAGACGCACATAACGTGCCCGAGACGCTGCCCGGGCGAAGGGCTGAGGCCAGCCCCTCGGAAGCCAGCACTCAGACCCTTAATTAGTTCCCACTTCGACTGGGTTTTTCAAAGGAGTGAGTTTTAATTACACCACAGGCTAAAAATACCCACGTCGCCGGTGAGGAGGCACCAGGGTTCCAGTGGCTTTATTAAAGGGCTCTGTTTTTCTAGAAGCTTCCTGGTCCCTAAACACGCCAGTGCTGTTGGGGTCACAGGCGAAGCCCAGGTGTGACAAGAGAAAGTCCCGCGGCCTCCCGCTCAGACAAACGCTTCTGAGAACGCGTCGCGAGGGTTCGGTGGGGACCTTGGGGGCAGCTGGGTGTCCGGTTGCTGGTCAGTGGCAGAGTCACGGCTGGCCTTCGTCATGTGCAAGTGTAGCGAGGTGAACGTAAACAGTGACATCAGGACCAACACGCTGCGAGGCACGCCTGAGGGCTGCGCTCCCTTCCGGCTCTGGGGGAGGCACCGTCACCCCCTTTTGCATCTGAGGAAGGGGTGCGGGGTAGGAACTGGCCCCCAGGCCCCAGCGGTGCTGGTGGTGGCGGGGCTCTCCGTGCCCTGGAGGCCGCAGTCGGCAGGGGGCTGGGAGCTGGGGGCTGGGAGCTGGGGGCTGGGGGCTGGGAGCTGGGGGCTGGGGGCTGGGAGCTGGGGGCTGGGAGCTGGGGGCTGGGGGCTGGGGGCTGGGAGCTGGGGGCTGGGGGCCAAGGTCGGGGTGCCCGGCCCTCGCGCACCCGGGCGCAGAGCGAGGGGGGCTTGCCCTCCGGCTCACACGGCCCCCCGTCTTCTCTCCCCGCCCCGGCAGTACACCCTCAATGGCAAGAAGGTGGAGGTGGCCGTGAAGCAGGTCATCGCCGGGAAGGCCGTGGACCACCGCGGGGCCTTCTCGAACCCCGAGACCCTGGACCTGTACCGGCACCTCCCGGAGCTGCAGGGCTTCTGACCGCGTGTCCCCGCCCCCGCGTCGGCGCCGCGGCCCCGGTGTGTGCGGGAGGGTCCTGGGACGCCCCGGCGCTCTCCGGGGGGCTTGCCCCCCGTGCCTGTGGTCCGAGTGGGGGTGCCGTTCTGACCTGGGGCCGGCAGGGTGTGTGTGTGTGTGTGGGAGCATGACCTTGCACGTGTGCTCCGGCGTGCACACACAGGAGGACTGGCGGCAGGCGCTCAGTCGTGTGTACGGCGCGGCCTGGCCCCTGGCGACAGACAGCACAGCCCCGAGGGGCCGTCGTGCCCTCGGCGCCCCCTCCGCGGGCCCACTTTGCGCCGTGAAGGTGCAGGTCGGCTCCTCCCTTCACTCTGGCTCCGGCCGTCATCCCTCAGGGCCCGTCCGTCCTCCCCTGCTCATCACTTGTCACCAGGGCGTGGCCCAGTGTGACTGCCCCCTCCCGCCCCCCGCCATGCTCTGTGTGGTGACCAGGCACATGCCATCCCTGGCGGAGCCGTGTCCGCCCGCCCAGCCGCACGGTGGGCGCTGCCCGGAGGACGGCGAGTGCCCGTGGAGAGCCAGCGGGTCCCCTGCCGTGACGGGGGCTCCTCGCTGCGTGGACGTTGGCCGGTGAGAACCCTCCCCTGTGAGTCGTCTGGTGCGTGGGTGTTTGGAGGACTGGGCGTCCCCCTGTGGGCGGCGCTGCTCTCGGGGATGTGGACAGCCTCCCGCCCCCCGGCGGCGGCAGTCGCCGTGGACCCCGGGAGACAGACCTCTCTGCGCGAGGGCTCTGCCCCGGGGAAGGTGTCGCAGCGCCCGCCGGTCACGTCCCGGGGTTGACAGCCCGTTGGTCTGTACGTGTTCTCTTCGGTTCAGTGTATTCCTGTGATACTCTTGTGATCCCGATGTTCGTTTTTGTACTTTTTAAAATGGAGCACAATGAAATCCTTTTTTGAATCCCTTTTCTTCTGATTATAAAAATTTATGGGGCCTGGGCTGGTGTGACTCATTGGATTGAGCGCCTGATTGCAAACCAAAGGGTCGCTGGTTCGATTCCCAGGCAGGGCACAGGCCTGGGTTGTGGGCCAGGTCCCCTGTAGGGGGCGCTCCAGAGGCAACCACACATGGATGTTTCTCTCCCTCCCTCCCTCCCTTCTCCTCTCTAAAAGTAAATAAATAAAGTCTTTAAAAAATAAAACAAAGACATATGGGGAAAATTGCCACGAGGAGTTTAACGCAGTAACAAAAACATGCGTGTGTGTGTGTGTGTGTGTGCACACTACACATGCAGCGTGCCGGCGTGTGCTGTCTGGAGGGGCGGCTGGCTCCACGGGCAGGGGGCTGGCTGTGCTGATGGGCCAGCCGGGAGCCGTGCTCCGGGGGAGGTGGTCGGTCCAAATGGTTGGGGCATTTCCTGGGCCCCTGCTGACCAGTGACCCAAGGGTGCTTCTCAGTGGGAAGCCACACCCCAGCCGGCGATAATGTCTTCACCTGGGCTCTCCTGTGGCTGGTTTCTGGGCAACGACACTTACCTTGTCATTGCCAGGGTCACGTGTCCCTGGGGCCGTGTGTGGCTGCACGCTGCAGAATCCAGGCCCAGCCCAGCAGGGTTGGTGTTTCTCACGTCCCAGGACGCCGGAGGCCAGCCGTCGTCCCGGGGTGGCTGCTGCTGCAGCGCCCAGCCTCTTCTGTCTCCTGCCCCTGCCGTCCCACGGGTTCTGGGCGGAAGAAGGGCCGGGTGGGAGGGCAAAGGCCCACCCCCCTCGGTCTGTCCCTTTTTTATTAGCAGAACAGGGGCTTTTCTTGAAACCCCACGCAGCACCCACAGGCTTCTGCACCATGGCCAGAGTGGGCCGCAGAGCGCCCCTAGCTGCAAGGGAGTCTGGCAGCCAGCGTGTTTTAAAACAGTACTGACTCCCTTTTTGTATTCGTCTCCTGCTGCTGCTGCTGTAACGAAACACCACCAGCGCAGTGGCCTAGACCCACACAAACTGTTAACGGCCCTGGAGGGTAGAAGCTGCCGATGGGGGTCTCACTGGGCTGATGCCACAGGGCTGGCCGGGCTGCGTGCTTTCCGGAGGTTCTGGGGAGATCGGCTCCCTGCCTTTTCTGGCCGCTGCATCCTGACTGCTGGCCCCCCCTTCCCCCATCCCATGGTGTCTCCCCGACCACGTACCAGGACCCTGTGGTGACACTGGCCCGTGTGAAGATGTGGGTTAGTCCCCGGTCTCACCGTCTACAGACCAGCGAGTTCAGTTTTGTCTGCAGCTGCAACCCCCACTCCCCTGGCCACACGGTTGGACATTTTCACAGGTTCCGGGTGTTGGGACCTGGACGTGCCGGGGGCGCCAGAGTGGTTGTCGGGGAGGCATGGGCCTGAGCCGGAAGAACCGTGGTTGGTGACTGCCCCCAGGCTGGGCTCACCCTCCCCACGTGACCAACTGGCCTGCTGGTCCTCCCCCGGGACTCGGGCCAGGCCCGGACCCGCTCACACTGGCCGAGGAGTGGCCAAGGCCTCCTGGCTGTGCCCTTCGGTTCCGGCAAGATGTCCAGGCGGGCCACGCCCACACGGCCTTATTAATAGGCCAGGCTGGCAGCTTCCCTGATGAGAGCCAGACGGTTGGGAACCACAGCCTCCCGCGCGCCTCGGCCCCAGTATCACACTCAGAGAACCCGCCACCTGCTGGCAGCCGCCTTCTCCTCTCCACGGTGGCCCCACCCTGCCCGACGCCCCCGCAGCTCCGGGAAGCTGTGGGTCTGCAGTGCGGCCTGGTGGGGGCGCCCCGACACCGTGGTCCCGCTCATCCCCCCCCCAGCCCTGCTGGCCAACGGGCGGGCTGTTCCTCCTCAGCGCTGCCTTCCCCCCTCCGGGAACCTCCTCCAGGCCTCAGGGCTCCTTCCTGGCTGCACCGGGCCCACCTCCCCCCTTCTGGCCGGGCAGGCAGGCTCTCCTGGGGAACCCTGGAGCATCGGGTGGGGTGCCTGAGCCCGGGCCCACCCTTCCTTCCATGCCCTGCTCCTCCGCGCTGGCTCAGATCCCTGCACTGTCCCTGTGGGCACCTGTCAGCTGGTCCCCTCCCTGCCTTCTGCACCCCGCAGGCCCCCCGATTTGCTCCTTCACCTGGACCCCGAGCCCCTGGCAGAGTGCCCAAACCCACGTTCCGGGAAAGGCCCGCCCGGGACTGTGCAGGGACAAAGCAGACCCTTCCCTGGGGGCTTCAAGTGCCCTGGGCGAGGGTCTCGCGGGGAACAAGTTCCCCCACTTGGGGCCCAGCCTGCAGAGGACCGCGGCACACAGAGGTACAGGTGTGGTCCTTAGGGTGCTGGCTAGGGTGCCGGCTAGGCTGCCGTCACGAGCACCCCCGAATCTGGTTCGGTCGGGAAGGAGTTTTTCTCCTGTCACAGCCCCGAGGACGGTGGGTGAGCTGGGGTGGCTGGGTGGCTTTGCTTCACAGGGCCACCCGAGGGCCCAGGCTGCTTCTGGCTGCTGGTGGTGCAGCCAGGGGCGGTCTTGTCCGCGGGGCGGAGCCAGCTCACGGCGCTCACCTCACTGGAACCTGCCTTCTTCCCGGGAAGAATGGAAAGAATTCTTTTTTTTTTTTATGAACCTCATTTTGTGGTCTTTTATTGGGTGGGGGATAGTTCTTGAATGTCTAGATTTAAAAAAAAAAATCACACTTCAGTGGAACACCGTGACTGCCATGTATGGTTTCCAAGTCACTCCGACCCTGTCATGTGCTCCCGCCCTAATTAGAGTTGTGGGGGGGCACCCGTTCGTGCGTCATGAAACTTGAAAAGACAGCGTTCCGGGAACGGGGCGCCCCTTGTTCCCGCGTGGCTGGAATCGTGGGTTTTAAAGAAGACGCTATTTCTCCTCTGAAGACGAGGGTGCCGCCGAGCCGTCCTCTGGGGGGAGAGGGGCGGGGAGGGCGTGGAGGGCGGCCCGGGCTTTCCGCCATCTCGGAATGGATGTGTTTCCGTGGCTTTCCTTCTTCTCTTTCTTTCTTCTTTTTTTTTTTTCTCCCGAAATAACCCGACTCAGCAGCGATCCCTCTCCACCGATGGGACCGTCAGGGTCTTGCCCAAGTCTGTGTCACATAATTGCTTTCGTGCTCACACCCGGCTCGCTCGTGTTGATGGCTGCGACGCAGATGTGACAATTCTATTAGGCCCGGGTTCTTGCATGGTTGACCCTGCAAATTGAATCCGGGGAGGTCAGCCCTTCTGCCTGGCTGCTGGATTCCGCGTGCACGCGCCGTCGGGGGAGGGGCCCGGGAGGCGGAGGCGGAGGCGGAGGGGTCGGGGCCTGGGCGGGACAGCCTCTCCGCATCCCCCCCCCCCACCCCTTGTCCCGCACCCTCCCTTGGCTGCCCAGACGGAAAGTGCAACCCTTGATGGATGGGCTTCTGCCCCCTTGGCATCATTAGCCACTCTGTCAAGGTGACAAGGTCATTTTTAATATCCGCTCTTCGCAGCCGAGGTTTATTTTTAGGTTGGGAGTCCGCCAGCCTTCCGAGAGAGAGAGAGAGAGAGAGAGAGAGAGAGAGAGAGAGAGAGAGAGAGAGAGAGAGAGACTGAGCCTCGAAGAGCTTAGGGCCACGGCTCTGACCCTGGTGGCCCAGGCAGCTGTGAACACTTCCCAGGCCCACAGGGGGCGCTGTCTGAGGCTCGGGACGTGTTCCCAGGACGTGATGAGCGCGTGTAGAATGAAGATCCCTTTTGCGTCCCGGGGGGGGGGGGAGCATGGAGTGGGGCCTCGGCCGTGGGAGGGGTTTCATGGCGCCCCAGGAAGGGGAACAGAGCTACCCTGTGTCCCGGCCTTCCCACCCCGAGGGGGAGACCCTAGAGGATCGAAGGCACGGACTCAGGCGGGCGTCTGGACACCCCCATTCACGGCGGCGCTGCTCGCAGCGGCCAGAAGGGGCGATCCCGATGGTCACTTAGTGAGTGACACAGCGCCCGGTCACCGGGGTCTGGACCCCTCAGACTAATTCGGTGTCGTCCGTCAGCTGTAATTGAAACATGAAAAATGATTAAAAAAAAAAAAACACCTGAAATATTTTCCCTTTCGAGTGTTTCGAGGACCTAATTATGAACTTCATTATAATTGTTCATTAGTTATATTTTGTTCAATTACTTGAACAAGTTGCCAAACGGAACACAAAGCCGGCAATTAGCATTATGTAATTGTAATGAGGCGCTCAGATCGGGCTGCTGCGTGCCTTTCCCGCGCAGGGAGCCAGCGGGAGGCGGCGGCTGGCGCCCCCGTCCGCTCCCAGGCCCCCTCCCCCAGCCGCGGGTGGCGGGGCGGCCTTTTCTGCAGCGCGAAGATCCTGGTCGGAGACTTGGACACGTGTGAGGGCGGGGCCTAGAGCGTCCTGATGACGTCGCTCGTGTGTCACGTGGTGTGTGGCAGCCCGCGTCCCAGCTGGCTTTCGTGCCGTAACTCACGGGGCGTCCCTGACCGTCCCCAACATGAGCGCTTTGCAGATGCAGACATCGAGGCACGGGGTCCGGGCGATGCGCCCGAGGTCACGCGGCCAGGAGGCGCTGGAGCTGGGCCTTGGCTCGTGCCCTTGACCGCGGCTCTCTGTTGGGCATTGATTGCTGCGTCTCCGAGAAACGTGCGTTTTGAAACACGCAATGGCCCACTTTCTCCAGTAGGAGACCAGCAGCGAGAGAAAAGATGACACCGCGTTTCGGCCACTTCGTTGTTCGTCTCAGGATGTATTTCAGAGGTGGGAGTGTGAATGCAGCTTTCTACAATTCGCCCCGGCTGGTGTGGCTCCGTGGATTCAGGGCCAGACTGCGAACCGAGGGGTCACGGGTTACATCTCCATCAGGGCACAGGCCTGGGCTGCAGGCCAGGTCCCCAGTAGAGGGCGCTCAAGAGGCAACCACACACTGACGTTTCTCTCCCTCTCTCCCTCCCTTCCCCCCTCTCTAAAAACAAATAAATCATTGGCTGCTCTTAACCACTCCCCACTCCCAGCTGTGGCTGGGGGCAGGCAACACACAGGCCCACCTGACAGGCGACAGCCCTGCTCAGGCACTTCCATCTGTGAACACGTTTGGACAGGATCCCATCCCTTAAAACCTGTTGAAGATACAGAGGCCGGCGTGACTCTGCGGCAGAAGAGGAGAACCTTTATTAATGCCACTGGGAAGTCCGAGGATGGATTTCAGGCATGGCTGGGTCCAGGACCTCACACAAGGTCCCCAGGGCTCGTTCTCAGTTGTGGTTCTCACAACTGTGGTTCTCACTTGTCCCTAGAGGACAAGCTGGGTCCTCTCCCCAGAAGGGGAGGGACATGGCTGCTCTCAGGCACGCCCAGCCCCCCTGAGTCTCAGGGCGGAGCGGGGGCACGGGTTCGGGAGGCCCGGTCCGCAGCCAGCTTGTCCCGTCCCCTGTTTCGGGATGCAGCGTCCACACCCACGTGGAGGGCGTGCTGCAGGCGGGTCCTCTCCGTTTCTCTCTCTCTTCCCCCGTCCCTGTCTCTCTCCCTCGCTCTCTCCGCCTGTCTCTGGCTCTCAGCCGATCCCGGTGCTCGGCCCACACTGGTCTGGGCTCCGCACTGTCAGCGGGAGCCCCCTCCAGGTGGAGGGGCGGATCCGAGTCCATCGCCTGGTGTGCACGGGGCTCGGAGCTAGTTCTTAATAATGATGGAAGGCGACAGGAACCTCCTCTGGACCAGACTGAGGGACCTGGTCAGAATCACACTGGCCGCTGTGGCGCCGGCCACGGCCACCGGGACAGGCGTGATCAAGAAGCTCGGGTTCCCCTGCAGCCTCAGTCCCCTCCTGGTCCAGCCTCATAGTCTGGAAAGCTAGGGCAGCCTGCATCCGGGACGGGTGCGTTGCAAGGACCAGAGTCCCTCTCAAAGAGGCTGGAGTCACCGGGGCACAGCGCAGGTGTGGCAGCCCCAGAGCGCAGCTCACACCTGCGGTGGGCACCGTACCTGGTCAGCCGGGCTACCTGGATGGCCTTGAGGGCAAGTCCTGCTGCTTCGATGGAAAAGGAGCTGATTGCAATGACACCTGGGAAGCTGCAAGGTGTCGGCAGCTATGAATGAGGAGCGTGAGGGTGTCCACAGGGAGGGCGCTGGCCACAGCGTTAGCCTGTGCGGCATGGCCGCCACGGCGGGCCCCGGACGCCTCAGGACACGGGCACCGCTTCTCCGCCCCTGCTTCCGCAGGCCGGTAGCTCCCAGCTCGAAGTCTGGGCGCCCACGCTCTTGTTGGGGGTTCAAGTGGGTTTCTATTTTGAGCTCCGCTGGCCTGGGGTTTCCTGAAATCTCATTCACTTGGGGTCATGCCTGCCTGTTCCCCGGGCCGCTTCTCACACGTGCAGTCTGAGCACCCAGAAGCAGAGCGTGTGTCCTCCAGTATGCCGCAGTCCCCACCACTCCCTAGGGCCCTGCACCCACCCTGGGTCACTCAGTTACCTTACTCAGCCTGGTCCCCGTGGACCTCCGAGGTTAGGACCCCAGAACCAGAGAGCGGGGGTCTTTGGACGATAAAAGGAATGAACCCTTAGAGGCTTCTCCCTGGGAGTCACATCCCCCTGGAGACAAGGAGATGACAGGATCTGTCATTTGCTGAGGGGGTGGGGCGACACAGTGACAACAAGTGCTACCCAGGCACAAATGGGCGGATGCAGGGCCTCTCACGGGGCCCAAATGCAGGACATGGAGCTGGCCCATGGGGCCGAGACAGCCAGGGCAGCTGCCACCCTCTGCCACCCTCTGCCACCCTCTGGGTTTGTCCCTGCGGCTGACGTCAGCAGAGGTGCCGCTCACCAGGAAGTTCCTTGGCCCCGGAGCAAGGAAACATCTTCTGGGCTCTCAGGAGGCAGAGTCGTGGGTGTGTGGGTCGCCATGGCAACCCTTCCGACATGGTGACGCCCCGAGTTCGGTCCCCTCCCACCTCGGGCAGCTCTGCTACCTCACCTCATTGGACCGAGAGGCTACCACCTGGTCCCCACTGCTGTCACCCACTGAATGAGCTTTAGGCCCCCTCCGGGGACAGAAGCTAACGTGTCGCCTCCGGAACCCCTCGTCAGGGCCCCCAGATCAGTGACTCCTGCTGGGTCCAGGGGCGAGTTCTCCGACCTTGGTCCAACGCCTTCCCGTGCTCCTCCGGCTTCCGTTGATATTTATCGACAACACCTGGGGATGCTGTGGTGGCGACCTCTGTTGCCCTGGGCCACAGTATGCGCCTGAGCCGTGGGGCAGTCCTGGATCCCAGCGGGGGCAGATCTTCGGGGGGCGGGGGTCTCCTTGCAAGGCGCCTGCACCCCCCACCCCCGTGAGTTCACCACTCGGTTTTGGGAACAGGACGGCTTGTCTCCCTAGACAGGAGAGAGTGGGGACTGTCTTTGGCCCGGCAGGCTCCAAGTGACTGGGAGGTCGGAGGTTCTCGGAGTCCTCTGGGCCCTGCCCGATGTCCCCGTTCCCGGTTTCAGCATCCCGTTCTGTCCCACTGGGTGTCTGACGCCCGCAGGAGAGACCTGGCGGGGCTGCAAGCCCAGCCGATGTGATTCGAGGGCCGCAGGGTCAAATCATGTTTTCGGTGGTAGCAGCCCTTGCCCCGTGGCTATGGTTGGTGAAGGACACTTCGCCCCCGGAGACAGGGAACGTGATCAGCGACCGCCCAGCGCCAAGAATCCCCGGCTGGTAGGCGCTGGTTAGCTTCGTCGAGGGCTGAAGGGGGGTCTGGGGGCCCGGAGCAGCCGAGAGGAGGAGGACAGTGCAGGGGCTGCAGGCCCGGACGGTGCCCGCCCTTGTCCCCAGGGCTGACCTCTCTGAGGGGGCACAGCGACCTCGGGGACATGCACTTGGCTGGAGCTGGGACCTGAGTTGGAAGGCGAGGCAGCAGCGGGCCCATGCAGATGTCCACCCTAGTTCTCTGGACACGGCCCACTGGCCAGGGACGCTTGGGTGGTCACTTTGCCTCTCTGAGGCCCAGACTCTCGTCTGACAAGCGGGGGCACTAACCGGCTCATCCACACTCTCGGGGCCATGGGGGTGGCAGGCAGTGGTCCTAGCTCGGAGAGTGGACTCCTTGGTTCATGTGGGCGGCACAGCCAGGAGGTGCACAGCTGCTGTATTGGTAAGACATGACCTTGGCTCACAGGCACCAGGACACCTCACTTTCTCGGCTTAATTAGGACTCACTTTCCTCATAGTCAAGAGTTCTCGAGGTGGTTGTCTCTGGGCGGTGCTCGAGTTGCTCAGGGATCCGAGGGCCAAACATCTCTGTGAGTCTTTGGCCTTCTCCTCATGGCCACAAGATGGCTGCTGCAGCTCCAGACATCACGGCCACATTTAAAGCAGGAAGAAGGCCGAGGGCCTGGCCAGCCACCTCTGTTCCTGCCTCTGATGGACAGAGGCCATCCTGGCCTATATCTAGCCCTCTGCCCTCTCATCTCACTGGACAGAAGCAGGTCCGCAGGGGAGTCTGGGGTGATGAGCACGTTGATTTCCTACCTCTGCAGAGCAAGGAGGCTGGGAGGGAGAAGCGGGGATGGGTGTTGCCTTGGAGAGCTGACGGTGTCTGGAGCAGCTGGCAGGTGACACGCGGCAGTGACCAGAACCGCTCTGCCACGGAGGGGAAGAGACCACGGGAGGATTCAGTTTCCACCCCGGTGGGCCGTTCACGGGGCTGCATCGGAATCTCGCGCATGTACATTCGGAGGTGGAATTATTTTCCGGGCTTGCCATTATGCAAATGGCTGTCTCGCTATAGCTCAGGGTTTTCGTTTTCCTATGAATTATTCCTTTCTCGCTGTCTCCCCCCTCTCGGCAGGCACGACACAAGCACTGGCTGATCAGAGGAATTTTCCAGTCCTTCAGTCGACGGGATGTTCACTGAGCGCCTTCCAGGTGCGGGGGGCTGCTCCAGGAGCTGCCCCAGGCTCTTCCCCGGGCTCTGTCCCAGGACCTAGGGGACAGGGTTGCGCCCTCTGTGGTCTGGGAGCTCATACCCCAGTGGAGCAGAGAAGCAACAAACTCATCAATGTCTCAACGTAGGAGAGTGACCCGTGGTCGGCAGGGAGTAGAATGTGGCGGGTGAATGGATCTGTGGGTGCGGAGGGTGCTTTAGGCGGGGTGGTCGGCAAGACTCTCGGAAGAGAGGCTGTCCCAGGAGAAACGTGGAAGATGGGAGGAGGCCAGCCACTCGGTGGTCTTGGGGGGGAAAGAGATTCCCGGCGCAGGGAGTGAGAACACAGGCCGAGGCCCCGGGGTTGGGGGACCGAGCTTGGTGGCCTGGAGGACAGAGGAAGGGAGCTGAGGAGACCCGGTGGTGGGCAGTGGGGGGCGGGGTGAGGAGCAGGCTGAGGCACGCCGGGCTTTGGAGGGGCGCTTTGGCCCAAGTTCTGCCTGTTGGGAGCGGGCTTCCCAGGTGGGACTCCTTGGCTAGACATGGGCCATCAGCCCCTGGCCTGGGGCCCGGCCGCCCGGGCCTCAGCTTTCGGGGTCCGCGTTACCCCATTGGCGTGACCTCATTTGTTTCCTTGCCCACCACCTATCTCCCCCACTTGAATACTGACCCTGTGGGGACACGACCCTTATCTGTGTGGCCCTCGGTGGCGCCTCCAGCCCAGAGCTGGGAGTGGCACGCAGCAGATGCCGGAAAATACCGGACCGCTGTGTCGCGGTTTTCCGTTGTTGAGTAATCGGTGACTTAAAAATGCAGCAGCTTAAAACAGCACCTGCTCATTAGCTCACAGTCGGTAGGTAGGGGCTGAGGCCCGGGGTCTTGCCTGAGGTCTCGCTCAGGGTCTCGCTCAGGCTCGGGGTCTCAGGGTCTGAAATCAGGGTGTTGGATGTGGGATGCGGGATCCATCCCCCAGCCTGCGTGGTGGTGGCGGCGGGGCTCAGCTTTTTGCTCTGTGGGTGCTGGCAGCAGCTGCTTCCAGCCACGGCCTCCGCCAAGCCCCGACCTGGCCTGCCGGTCTCCTCCCCGGTCCGGCCCCAGGGCCCTTGCATGTCCAGCTCCTGCTGCCGGAGAGCCTCTGCCCTCGGCGTCCGTGTGTCCGCTTGCCCGTCACCCCTTCAGTGGAGCCTCTCCTGACGCCCCTCCCACCCCCCCTTTAAAAACTCCTTGGTGCTTGTTTTGCACCCTCCTGGGCTTCCCTTCCTCTGACCCACCATACGTCGGGCCCGTTCATTTGGTTTACGGCCTCTCTCCCGCCCTGGAACGTCAGCCTCGCACGAGCAGCGAGTCTGGTTCGATCCTCTGTGGCGTCCCCGCGCATGCACACGGGAGGGGCTGGCCAACACCCAGAGGAAGAGTGAGTCAGGTTCAGGGAGGGCAGTTTCCACCTCGTCTCCTTTTCCTTCCTTCCTCTCGCTGGCTCGCTGCCTCGCTCCCCCCTCCCTTGTTTGTTGGGGAAGAACCCGCCAGGCACAGCCTCCCTTCCCCAGGCAGCGAGCATCCTTATGTAACCAGGGCCTCCGCTGGCGGAGCGAGGGGCTGGCGGAGGCTGTGAGCGGTGCTCCTGGGTGTTTGCAGCCTCTCCTTCCGGCGGCACGAGCTCTCTCGAAGGGCCTTGGGCAGGAAGAGAGGGCGCCTGGGCCCAGTCCAGGGGGGGTCTGGGGGCGGGAGGGGGTGGGCACTGACTGCAGGGTCCGCCCGTGGCCAGGGTCGCGCCCAGAGGTGCCCCTCTGGGGGTGGAAAGTGGGATTCGGGCTCTGAAGCAGACGGGAGGGGCTGCGTGCCCCGGAACACCCTGCAGTCTCGGGGTGCGGCGTCTCCCACTCGGATGCTCCCTGCCGGCTCTCACCTGCAGCAGCCAGGCGGCGTCCACAGGCCCGGCCGGGCTCTCGCTCCCCACCCCACCCCCCCCACCCCAGGCGTGAGGGAAAGGCACCAGCCTCTCCGAGCGTCACCTCAACCACCCACCCTGTCCTCAGCCCCCGAGGAGTCACCGTGCGAAGGCGCCGGCCACGGCCAGTTTGTTTGAGGCTCGCACACTCATCCTTGTTTTCTTTTTCGCTTTGTTTATTCACTCTCACACACACGCCCTCTTTTATGCAATTAATAAAAGCGCTCCTTCCACTCCAGGTGAGCTCAGCACACGTGACGAGTCTGTAAATGTCAAGGAGATGAGTGCAGTGCACTGTGGGTGGTGCGGCTCCGAGGGCGCTGCAGCTGGGGGCGTCCACCGTGGCGTGGAGTCAGCTCGGGGCCCCTCCCACCCAGAACGGGGGCCGGGCGGCCTGGGGGCTGCCGCTGAGCTCCGCACGTTGGCGTGTTTAAGACACTGGAATGTTCATGGCGGGGGTGGGGGTGGTCGAGCATTTTCAGCAGCCCTCCCCGCCACCCCCCGGCCCCCTCCCCGCTCTTCTGGCCAGTCGACTTCTGCGGGTGAGCTCCCATCACCGTCCTGAGAGCACCTGAAGTTCAAATTCAGCATGGGGGGGGGGGCAGTCCAGCAGTTCTCGGTGGTTAACAACCACAGGACTCGGCGGCCAGGAAGCTGTCGCCACTCCCCAGGGTGGGTGCCCCGAGACACAGCGAGTCACCCCGGTGGCCGGCTGGCAGCTCTGCATCTTGACGTGGGGATCGGCCTTCCGAAGAGCTGGAGACAAGCACCGTGGAGACCCCCCGCAGGGCTCCGGGGACAGCTAGGTCTCGGTTCAAACTCCAGCTCTGCCCCTTGAGTGAAACCCCCGAGCCTCAGTTTCCTCATCTGTAAAATGGGGGCAAAACACCCCTGTCCTCTGGCTGGGAGGGTGGAATGGACTGCCACACGGGAGGGTCTTACTGAACAGTGGGGCAGGGCTGATCCCCTTCGACAGGTCACGGTGCCTCTGCTCACCACCCGGCTTCCTCCTCCGCTCGGGCAGGAGGCCTGACGCGGGGACTGGCGCCGAGTGTTCCAGAACCGCGCCCGTCTGCTTCGGGCTTCTGTCCAGGACCCTTGCTGGTATGTTGAACCGAGACCCCCGCCTTACTCAGAGGCGTGGGCTGTGAAAAACTGGGGTAACCCAGCTGTAGTGCCAAAGCACAGGGCTTGTTCTATGCTGGAGGGAATGCAGCCATGTTTAAACTTTTTACTTTATTGTCATCACTTCTGTCACCAGCAAGCGGAACCAAGGGGCATGCGGTGGGAATGCAGGGGCGGGAGGAGCCTCCCCGGCCCACGGAGCAGGGTTCTGTCCTTCACGCCGAGTCCCCTTACAGTGGACGCCCGTCGTCCTGACCCTCTCTGCACCTGTCTCCGGAAAGCAGCACGCTGATTCTCCGGGGGACCCCAGTGCCCCCCACCCCCAGGCTGTGGGGTCGGGGCAGAGCCGACCCTTTTCCAGCTTGTACGACTCAGGCCTGGCCAATTTGCATAGTCATCCCCTCGGACACAATGATTGGTCCAGGGATAAGCATGTGAACTCCCTGTGGCCAATGATATTCCTTTCCTGCCCTTCTTCTGCCCAGTGCAGAATCCTGAGGACATTGGGCTTCTGGAACCAGCCAAGCCTGAAGCCACGGACACTTGGATGAGGCGAGCCAGTGAATCCCTTCTGATTTAGGGTTTAGTCACCGTAAAATAGAACACCGCTCGGAACCCCGTGGTTCCAGATCCAAAGAAATCTCTTGGCCCTCTCTGTAGGCGAAACGCAATGATTTGGCAAGGCGCTCGGCTCCAACTTGGGTCCCCCCGGGAGGGAGGACTGCGGAGGACCGCAGCCAGCACCGGTGCCAAATGTCCTTTGCTGTTCCCGCACTCCCACCCAGCCTGTCGTGGGCTGGCTCACTGCCCGCCTCTCCGCGGAGCTGTGGGGCTTTGCACGCCCTGCAGAGCTAATGAACAGTATTAATCCTGGCGTGGCACTAAGTGTGCTCTCACTTTCCCACAGGAGGCGCTCCTGAACGGAGACTAAAGGAAAACCAGAATGTGCAGGGAGAGACACACAATACTTAAAATTGTGTACCCAGGCCTATGTGGTCAGGAGAAGGAGCTAAGTAAGCAGAGGGGAACGAGCCCGCCCATTTCCCCGACACACAGCACAATACCCCGCCCCACCCAGAGCTCACCACAAGGAGGTGGGTTGGCCGTGATGATAGTGAGTGAGGGTAAAACCACACCCAGGTTGGCTTCCCCTAAGTTTCTAAATTCCATTGCTATCTCCTCACTCAACACGCCTTCCTGTACAAAGAACTGACCCGAAGGGGCAATCTGTAATCAGTTGCACAGAGCAGAGGGCGTATATTAAAGAAGAACAGGACAGGCAAGGTTGAGTTTGTGGACCTCACCTCAAGATCTGAGCAAGTGGGCGCCTGCCAGGCACTCCGAGCAGCTGGCGTCGGTGCCGCTGTCTCGAGAGGCCCTGGAGGTGACAGCCCCAGGCCACACACGCCTTTGCCCGATGGCCCGGTTTTTGGGGACAGACGCGGAAGGATGAGCCGTGTGCACAGGGAAGGGGGCAGGAACGTGCCTGTTGCTTCTGAACATCGAGGAAACGGCACACGACCCGAAATGTTCAGGAACGTGAGCACTGGTTAAACATTTCCAACCATGGTGACATTTCCAACGATCAGATTGTTCTCATTAAAACCGTCCTGGAGAAAAAGATTTAAATGGCACGGGAAGACGGTCGTAATGTGTCATTAAGTGCAGGGAACACGTTAAAACAATACCCATGATGTGAGCTCATCTTTAATGAATTATATATAGAATATGCTCAGAGCAGAGGTTGGAGAGAACACAGTCCCGGTGAGAAGTGGGGATTTCTGAACGGTGGGGCGGTGTTTTTTTCAATATCTGCATCTTCGAGTTTCTGCCAGATAATATAATTTGAAAAATAACCCTCACAAAGTCACTGTAAAGGGAGGATACTTTTCTGTATTTTTTTTTTCCACCATGTGATTTGTTTATTGGGTGGTAAGTATGCACCCTCGTCCACTTGGGAGTTTCGCATGCCTGCCTTTATCAGCGAGGCTGCTTTGGGCTGCAAGGAGCAGCTGGCCAGATAGCTGTGCTCACACAATGCACTTCGTCACCTCGGCGACCGGGGAGGCTGCCGACAGTACTATGGCTCCAGGACGTGGTGCCTCCAGGTCAGAAGAGGCTGCCAGAGCCCTCCCATCACACCTTCACTCCCCAAGATGCCAAGAAGGAAAGGGGTGCAGGGGGCAAAGGGCCCTTTGCCTCCATCATCTGCTCAATGACTTCCATCTTCCTGAATTTCCCTGTTGCCTCTCATTGGTCAGAACTGGGTCACATGCCTCCTCCTGGCACAAGGAATGCGATTGGCTGAGGCCTATCAGGATTCAGCCCCTGGGGCGGGGCTTATGGCCTCTCAGACCAATTGGAAGCCTGTTGGGAAGGAAGATAGTTCTACGTTGAGTTTCTGGGGGTCTTGGGCGGTGGGGAGGCAGGGGTGGGCAGGGGAGGTGTAACCCATCCATTTGGAGGGGCTAGCACGCCCTTCAGTCAGGCCGCCTGGGGTCAGATCCGATTCCGCTGCCTGCTGGCTGGCCGTGTGACCGAGGGGAAGTTGTTGCATCTTTCTGCCTCAGTTTCTTCGGCCATAAAACAAGCAGATGGCTGAGCTGGATGAACGGAAGCGTGTGAGCCCCCAAGAATGAAACCAGCTGCTCCGACGAAACTTGTGCACGAGTGTTCCGGTGGCACTGATCGTAGCAGCCGAAAGAAAGGAAGGTGGAAATGGCCCGAATACCGCGTAACGGGTGGGCCGGTCCGCTGGTGTCTCACCCCCAGACAGTGGGGTCTTACTCCGCCTCAGACGGGAGTGAGTGCTGACTCACACTGCAGTGTGGGCGCACCGTGGACGCGCTCCGTGCCAGAAGCGGGACAGGAAGGCCACTCATTTTATAGTCCCGTTTGCAGTGAACTGTCCCGAACAGGCGAATCCATGCAGACAGGAAGGAGTCCGGTGGCTGGGGGAGGGAGGAGTGCGCTGGGGTGGGGGAGGAGCTGGGTACAGCGTTTCTGTTTGGGGGCTCGGGAATGTTCTGGAACCGGATGATAGCACGAGGGGTGCCCGGCCCTGGGTGTGTACCGGATGCCACAGAACTGTACACGCCGACGAGGGAGAAGTGGCAGATTTCACGTCTTGTGCGTGTTATCACAGTGAAAAGCGGTAAGGCCCTTCGAGCACTGCCTGCCAGGCGTGTATCAGAGGTCCTGCCGTCACTCCTTTCTAGTCTTTGTCTTGTGCTGGCACGTTTTTCCCCTCACCTTTTAAAATTAAGTTTATTGGGCCGTGGCTGGTGTGGCTTAGCGGATTCAGTGCCGGCCTGCGAACCCAAGGGTCGCTGGTTTGATTCCCAGGCAGGGCACGTGCCCATGTTGTGGGCCAGGTCTCCAGTAGGGGGCGCTCGAGAGGCAACCACACATTGCTGTTTCTTTCCCTTTCTCCCTCCCTAAAAATAAATAAATAAAATCTTTAAAAAATTAACTTTATTGGGGTGACATTGGTTAATAAGATTACGTAGGTTTTAGGCGTACAATTCTGGGGCACCTCATCAGGACACTGCACTGAGCGCTCACCACCCAAGGTGCAATCTAGCGCATGTTAAACCCCCACACCCGACCCCCCTGGGGCCCTCGGCCAACCCCGAGGGCCACCCACCCACTCACTCAGCCCACACTGCCTGCTGCGCGCTGCCCTGGCGCCCGCAGCCCCGTGGTGGGGGAGACGCGGGCTGAGGCACTGGCAGAGGGGCCGGGCAGCTGGCTGTGCAGGCTGTCGTCTCCTTGTGGTTGGGAGGGCAGGCAGTTAGCAGCTGGTCTGCAGGAATCTGTAAGGTGGGGAAGAGGACACAGAGAGAGACGGGGTACCCGAGGCCGGGGGTCCCCAGAACAGTTGCCCTAAAGAGCCTGCTCTGCTTGGTCGCTGGCCCAGGTGGACAGGTGTGCCGGGAATGGCGCCCTTCTTGATTTCCTAGGTACGTGAGCCCCGCTGCTGTATGGAGAGGCGCCCCTCCCCCGCACCGTTCCCGGGGGTGGGGGTGGAAAGGTGCCCGGAGTTGATACTGGTCCCTGGTGGAAATGCCAGCGGCCGGCTCGGCTAACCACGAGTGTTTGCGGTGGGAAAGGAAGACGGTCCATGTTTGCAACGAGCATCTCCACGGGTGGGTCACGTTGGGGGTCATTGCCTGCCTGTTGGAAGTGCTGGCGGTGCAAAGCTTAAAGGGGTCTCATAAAGCGATGTAGGGCAAGTGGGAAATCTATTTGCCTTGCCTCCCCTATCAAACCTCGGCCGCCCCCGCCCCCTCCCACAGTGCCTTGCCCTGTCCTCCGTCTGCCTTCTGAGGCTCAGGTCCGGCCTGCAGTACCAGCCGTAGCCACGAGATGGCAGCGTCGCCCCACACTCGTGGGCCAGCGCGTGGGCCCAGCTGCAGCACGCTGGGCGGGGGAGGGCGGCATTGGGGCAGCTGCTGGTGGGTGGAGCCTAGCGCCCAGCCGAGGGCCTTGGGCCGCGGGGTAAGGCTGGTTCTTACTTGCATCTGCTTCCCACACTCACAGAACCTGGGGCAGGGCCGTTCCTGGCCTCAGTTTCCCTGTCTGTGCACAAGGGGACAGTTTGGGCTCTGGGAGATTCTCATGATCCTTCCCGGGGCTGGGGGTAGGATTCTGGGTTTGCTGGAGGGGGACACAGGGTGGCAGGGAGGGGACGGCCCTGCCCCGCCCTGGGGTCTCCTAGGTCATCGGTGCCCCATCTCTGTCAGCCCCCCCCCCCCCCCCCCGCCCCCAAGCCCTTCAGGATCAGGGAAGGCCTTTTCCTGCTCAGACCAACACCAGAAATACCCCCGTTAGATGCAGACTCAGGGGCCTGGTTAATGGGTGGACATCTTCATCCAATCACAGCACAGGCCAAGGCAGAGCTGCAGTTGTCACGCAGGGGCTCAGAGAGGACCAGGGGGCCGTCTGAGGCCACACAGCCGGCAGGTGGGGAAGCGACCCTCAGAACCGCACCCTCTCCCGAGCCTCTGGCCCAGACGTTGTCAGCGCCCTCACACGGCGGTCCCTGGCTACAGACCCTCCTTCCCGTCCGGGCGGGCGGGAAGTCTGTCTGTCTCCGCGGGCTCTGCCACAGCAGTCCTCAGAACAAGACGGGGACAGGGCCAGACAGGGAACGGGGCAGGGCGGGTGTCCCTTTTAGACCGTGTGGTCTGGGAAGGCCTCCCGGAGGAGGTGACATTTGAGCGGAGATCCGAAGGGAGAAGGAGCAGGTCTTGGGAAGAGCCGTGCAGGGTGTGCCGGGAAGAGGGCACCGCCGGGGCGAAGGTGCGGAGGTGGGGACACGGTGTGTGGGCGGAGGGCCCGGGAGGCCAGGTGGCTGCAGGGCCGGCCGTGTGGGCCCGGGGAGGAGCTGGGCAGGTGGACGGGCCCATGCTCCCAGCCGCCGCCAGCCCTGGAGACAGCCAAGTGACTCTTGGGGTGTGACTCGGCGGTCCTGAGGGCGTTGGGGGGAGGGCAGTCACTGTCACCACACCTGCTACCGTGTGACCCTTGCTCGGGGACCCCCTGGACTGGCTCATCCCCTCACATGCACCTCTGCCGGAAAATGACGTCTCATCTTCAGTCACAGACGCCCGGCTCTCCCTGAGCTGCAGCCTGGCCACACCCGTGGGGCACCTTGGCAAGGACACCCCTGGCCATGGGCCGGGCCCCCATCTCCCCTGCGCTTCCTCCCATGAGCTGTGTGTGCACAGCCCCGCCCGAGACAGGAACCCCCCCAGGGGGGCAGGCGCCTGCCCTCCACTCATTTTCCTTCTCCCCGGCACCCCACAGGGGCCTGGGGCCTGGGGCCTGGTGCCCAGCAGGCGCCCAGCGAGCACTCCGGAATGAGAGCGGGAAAGAGGAGAGGTGGCCGGGGTGGCCGTGCACGGAGGGTCCCGAGAGTGAACTGGAAGCTTCAGGGGGCTCATCCTCCCAGCGGGGGAGCCGGTCACAGAGAGGGGGCAGACGGGCCCTCCGCCGGGCCACTCCAGACCCCAGGAGACTGCCTGTTGTCCAGCCTGTTACGTGGCTCTCTGGGCAGCCCGGGCCTTGCCAGGGGGCCCCATGGGTTGGGGGTGGGGGGCTCGCCCAGGACCGGGGTCCTTGGAAAGGAAGCCTTTCTCAGTTAACCTGGGCTGCGGCCTCACCGCCTGCCCCCAGCTCTGTTCCCCTCTTTTATGTGGGAAGCTCTGAGTGCTGCCTGCGCTAATGAGCTTGTCTGTACTAATGAAGCAGGTGCCCTGTCCCCCGCCGGCCCCCTCGCCAGCTGGGAGGGGTGGAGGACGCTCTGATGTGAGCTCTGGGCCTGCAGAGGGAAATCAGATACATAATAATAATGACCGTAATGATGAGAATACTAATGTCCACCGTGGATCCCTCTGCATGAGCCCGCACCTCACGGGTCAGGGTTTCTCGGGCGTGCTCCGGGGTGCCGGCCGGGCGCCGCAATGGCCTCCCCTTCTCAGACAGGGAAACTGAGGCCGGAGAGGCTGGAGCGGGCTCCAGGCGGCACACCTAGAAAGGGGCGGGCCACGGGAACGCTCCCCAAACTGTCAGTGCGTCACCCCGCACCGCCGGAGTCCAGAAAGTCTGACATTTTTTCCTGGGAAACCGAGACACTGGAGCCGGGGGCCGGGACCAGGGTGCCTGGGGCAGCGTGAGGACTCCAAGCGCCGGCGCCCACTCCCGGGAGTCCTGGCCTTTCCAGCTGGGTGGGGCAGCTTTCAAAGCGGCTGTGCCCAGGTGTGCCCAGCGACGTGCATGCATTTGGCCACGCCCCCACTGCCTTGCCCGGGTTGAGGGGTGCAACGGAGCCCATGAACATGGAGGACTTCTCCATCGTCGGCACTGTGAGCCCGCTGAGGCCTTGCTCCTGCCTGGAGGAAGCTGACCACCCAGTCCTCCTCTCTGCCTCGGCTGCACCCCCGAGGTCCCTGCCCCGCTCTGGCCTTCTCCCCCTGCCCCCCACAGCACCCCCTCGCGCAATCTCGGCCTGCGGGAAGTGGGAGGGTGCGTGCTGTCGCTCCAGGGGATCAGGGCCTCTGAGGGCCCCTGCTTCTCGCCTGGGTGGGCGACGTCGGGACAGCTTCGACCTGTTCCAGGCCCCCTGATGTGCCCCTTTCCCCTGCCCTGTGGACACTCCTCAGGCACCCCAGACCCCCGGAGGCCGCGCTGCCTTCCCCTCCCCAGGGGCACCCCCTAGCCCTGCCGCATCTATTACTTGCCGGCGCCGAGCCTCGCCGCCCCGAGTCCCTGCAGACGCCTCCCCTGAAGATGTCGCTGCCCCGTTCCGAGGACCCTCGGCCGTGCCCCTCGGCCCCCGACCTTGGGAACTCCCGCCAGGACGCGCCGAGCACGCCCGGGTCGGTCCGCACTTTGCCTGGCGGGTCGCCCCGCCGCCTGTACCTGTCCCCACGCGGCCCCCGACCACCCCCGCGCGTCTCCCCCGGCCTCTGCGTCCAGGCGCCCTCCCCCGGGGACGCCAGGGAGTGGCACGTCCCGCCGCCTATCGCCGGGCGGCCGCCCGCTGCCCGGTCTCCGGCGGCGGCCCCTCCCCCGGCCCCGCCGCCCCTCCCTCCTCCCGGCGCTCGCTCGCTTGCTCGCTCGCTCACTCGCGCTGGCTCGAGGGGCGGCCGGCAGCTGGCGCGGGCAGAGGCGGCGGCGGTGGCGGCGGCGGCGGCTGCGGCGGCGGCGGCGAGACAGGGATGGGACGGGCGCTGGGGCGCAGGAGCCGCGGCGGCGGCGGCAGCGGGGGCCACGCAACTCGGGCCAAGTGCAGGGCCGCCGGCGAGGGCGCGGGGTGCTGAGCCGGGCCCCCGCTCCCCTCCGCGCCCGGCCGAGCTCCGGAGAGCGCGCCCCGGCGCAGCCTAGGAAGCGCCGCCCGCGCCGCCCGCCTGCGTCCGGGGAAGAGCGGCGCTCGGGGAGCGAGCCATGCCCGCAGCCGGAGCGTAGCCTCCCGGGCCGCTCCCGGGAGCCGCGGGCCGGGCCGGGCCGGGCCGGGCGCGCGACAAGAGCAGCTCCGCGCCGCACCCACCGCGCGCCGAGGACCATGCCGCCCCCGGGCCGGGCGCCGCCGCTCGGGCTCCTGCTGGCGCTGACTGCGCTCCGGTGCCCAGGTAACGCGTCCCCGGGACCCCATCCCCGACCCCGGCCGCCGCGCGCAAAGTTGGCTCCTGCACAGAGCGGCCACCTCCTCAAGTCCCCGGCAGCTCGCTCCTCCCAGACTTGGAGCGATCTGGGGGCACGCTGGGAATCCGGGGGTCCCTTGCACGCACCGCCTTCCTCCCCCAACCCCCAGCTCCCCTGCGGGTCCTTTCAGAGCGCCGAGCCTCTGGAGGCGAGTGGGGGCGCGCCTCCCGGAATCTAGCCCCCTCCCTGCTCCGCCTCGGGGCGCCATCCCCCAGGTTTCGGTTCTCGCGGGGTTTGGCTGTGGCAGGGCATCGGCGAAGCCCCTCTCTTGGCTCCCTGGCCCCGGTGGTCAGGGCCGTGAGTTCCCAGGACACCTGCGGGCCCAGACGTCAGGTCGCCTGCCGGCGCAGTCTGGCACGTCCCGGCTCCTCCCCACGGCCCGGGGCACTCTCCTTTCACATCCCCCCCCACCCCCAGGGGCCCCCTCCCCAGGTGGCCTCGCCCTGGCCGAGGTGCAGCTTGCCGCTCGCCTCCTGTTTCAAAGCCGGGCTGCCCCAGCGCTCTGACCCCACGTGGGCCAGGCAACCCCGAGCATGTGGGGCCTCCTTGGAACCTGGTGCCGCCCGGAGCCGTGGCCTGGGCACGGGGCAGCCAGGCTTTCTGCTGGCTCCCGCACAGCTGTCGCCGGAACCTAGTGAGTGGGAAAGGCAAAAACAGGTATTTTCTGTCTCCGCTGGAGTTTGGAGAGCCTTTCCCCGCCGCCTTGGTGTGGCTCCCTGTTGGTGCAGGAGGGAGCTCATCCTAAAATGCCAGTTCCTCCCCTCCCCCCACCGCAAGCAGCCGAGAGAGACCCTACAGGTCCCTCGGAACCGGGGGCAGCAAGGTTCCCGCTGCGTTTGGAGCGCTCGGTTCCCCAGACCGTTTACCACCAGGACCTGTGATTGATCGGTGAGCAGGCGGCTCGGCTCGGGCTCCGGGAAAACGTTCTCCTCATTTTCTTAGCAAACAAGCCCCACACGCCCGCCCGCCCTCGCGGAGAGCAGCAGGAAAATGCAAGTGTAACTTTTCAGCTCTCGCTGTGGGGGAAGGTTGCATGAGGAGCAGACCGCGGCCGCCAACTTCATGTGCATTTGCATGGAAAAAGTAAATATCGCCTTCCTCCGAGGTGCCCTCTGGTGACCCGGAGTGTGTAATAAAACCTCGGCAGAGGGCGGGGGGGAGCCCTGCGGCCGGAAGCCTCCGTGGGCATTCGGCCTTGGCTCCGTCTGGGCAGCCGGTCCCGCCGCGCGCCGGGCTGCAGCTCCAGCCGGGAGCTGTGCTGCTCTCAGGCTGGTCTCTGGTGCATCCGAGGGGCTGCGCCTGGGGGTCCGGGCGGCGTCCCTGGAGCCGAGGCCCCGGGACCTGCGTCCAGGATGCACGGCAGTCCTTTGGGACTGGAAGGTTGCTGTTGTGTCTCCGTTTGGCTTCTCGGCGGGGGTCAGCGCTGCCTGTCTGTCCTCCAGGGTGGGTGCTGGCAATCTCTTCGAGGAGCAGCCTGCCTCACGCTTTGTGAGAAAACGTGGTGCAATCCGCACCCGCCTTCCGCCGCTTCCCCTGGCCGTGGGAGCGCGCGAGGCTGGCTCTGGGAGGCTGGCTCGGGGAGGCCTGGTGCTCCTGCGGGGGGCGCCCTGCCGCCGGCGAGGTCCGCTCCTGGCCCTGCCGGGCAGCTCCGGCCACGTGCCACCGCCGGGGCTTTGGAAGCACTTGTCTGTCTTCCCCCGATCCCCACCAGGGCCGCGGAGAGAGGCAGTTTGATAACTCTATATTTAGCCCCAGCGAGGAAGGAGAGCTGGAGAGAAAACAAGGCTGAAATTCCTGAAAGATACTTAGCCGCCTCCCGTTTGGTGGGAAGGTCTGCAGGCAATGCACCCGCGCTCCCTTCGCCGCCGGTGGGCCCGGGGGGGTGATTTTGGCCGGTTGGCCGACCACCACGTCCGGCCGGCCGCGGCCCTGGCAGGGGCGCCGCACGAGCTCAGAGGCGGGAGAGGAGGCGCGGCGCCTGCACTCGCAGGGCCTGTCTGCCTGCGCCCGCCCCTCCCCCCTGCGTGGGCAGCAGCCATGGTGAAGAGCGCGGTGGGTGTACTTCTTTCAGCCGCGCAAAGTGCTTAAACATATGGAACTGTGCTCGGTAAGAGTCAGCACAAACCCCACAGCCTGGCGACCGGGGGGCCCCCATTATGCCAGCGCTTTGGCGCCTGCTCCGGCCCTGCAAACGAGCGCGGCCGCCACAGTCCCCGCCGCGGAGCTGGCCGCGCCGCGCGCCGCTGACCCATTGTGCTCGGGCCTGCAAAACCGGGGTGGGTGGCGGGCCCCTGACAGAGGGGCCTTGTGAGGGGCCGAGCCCGCTGCGGGGGTGGGGCGGGAGGCCTCAGGCGGAGGGCTCTCAGTGCTGCCTGGCACCTTGGCACGGGGCATATTCCACCCTCATGGCAGCAGGGACGGGGGGGGGGGGGGCGCCCGCGTGGGGGGCTGCTCTCCGGAGAGGGGGCGCTGGGTGGGGGCAGGCAGCAGTATGCAAATGCTGTCCCTCCCCCGAGTGATTTACTGGTGGAACAGGGGAAGTTCCCAGAGTAAATCATTGCCTGCCCCCCCACCCCGTCCCTCCCTCTGCCCCCCTCCCCCGGGTGCAGGGGATTTGGGGGCGGGGAGTGCTGCCCGAGCTTGGTGCTGAGGCCAACAATGAGCGTGGCGGTGGCCTCGACGCTGGCGAGCAAAAGAAACCCGGGGCTTGTTGGCGTGAAGTCTGGGCGGGCGGTGCCTGGGCCGGCAGAGCCGTTCCGGAGGCCTCCTCCGGACGCGCCCCGCCCCCAGCCGTGTGCCGCCGGGTGGCTCCTCTGTCCTGTGCTGGGCCACAAACGGAGTGGGGGTGGCGAGGGCGCGTTTCCCTTTGCCTCTATGGGCCTCGGCAGGTGCATGGCCCCGTTCCCGTGGGGAGCAACCCTGGCACCCCAGGAGGCGTCACGGGGTGATGGCGGTGCCACCGACCCTTCCCCCCGTCCCCAGAGTGAGCGAGTCACGTCCACAGCGAGAGCGTGACTTCGAGCGTGCCCGCCGCCAGCCCCTTCGTGCACGTGGGAGGCGGAGCCTTGGGCGCGGGGCGGGGCCTGCTGGCGGGGCGTCTCACAGTGCGGGGGGGGGGGGGGGGGGCGGGTGTCAGCCCTTGGCTCATGGAGCCCACAGTTTCGCTGCCTTTAAAACTCCTTTCCCAGGACGTTCTCGCCCCGCGCAGGGCCCCATCCCAGCAAAGGCCCCTTTCTGGCAGAGGACCTCCGCCGGACCGTCCTATACCGACCGGGGCTCCAGTGAAGGAGCTCAAGGTCACGTGAATGACAGCCGCTCGGTGAGGCCGCAGTGCGGACATGCGCTCGGGGAGACAGGCAGCAAACCGTCCCAGCGGGGACGATGGCGACGGGATGGCGATGGAAGCTGGCGCTCCTGCGGGGGCCCCGGGCTTGCGGGCCCCCTCCCTGGGGCGCCAGGGCCCTCGCCCCCGGGGCCCGGGACCACCCTCACGGCTCCCAGGCCCCCGGTGGGTGGGGCAGGAGGCTGTGTCACTGGCCTGCGCTCGCTCGCCCGGGGTCAGGGGTCAGGGGGGGTCCAGCCCTGGCGCCGCTCTGTGCACGGAAGGGGGGCGGGGGCTGCGGGGCAAGCCGGCCGCGTGCTCCAGGGTGGCCGGTGTTGGAGTCCCTTCCGTGGGCTGGCCTTCGCTGGGGTCTGTCACTTCCTTTCCTCTCCCTCTCTCTCTCTCTCTCTGTCTCTCTCTCTGTCTCTCTCTCTCGGCAAGAGTCCATCTCTGGTCGCAGACTGAGGGTGACAGCCATGGGCACCACACCGGAGTCGCCCTGTGGGCAGCTGGGAGGCCTTCACGTTCTGTGCCCTGGAGGGAGTGGGTGGTCCCCTCCGAGGGTGAGACTTGGGCAGACACACGTGCCCCGGTTCCCTTCCCTTTCCTTCCCGGTTGCCCCATGCCCGTGTACCCCGGAATCAGAGCCTGAGCCAGCCCCTGTCGGGACCTGGCTGTGAGGCCTCCGACGCCCCTCGCGCCCACACTGCATCCCGCCGCGTGTTGGGCCGCCCCGGTGGGGCGAGGACTCGCAGTGGCCCCACTTTGCAGATGAGGAAGCTGAGGCCCAGTGCGATGCTGTGACCCGGGCAAGGTCACACGGCCACAGAGGATGGACGGGTATGCACCCACAGTGTGTCGGCTGAGTCTGTGCCCCTCCCCCGCCCCTCCGTGATCCTGGGCACTGAGACCCGTGGGCAGCTCACTGGGCTGTGAGACAGATTTGGGCGAGGGGAGGCCCACGGACGTGTCTGGTTGAGGGCGGACTTGGGTCTTTTTTGAGAAACCGGCATTGGGGAATTCTGGTCCCTCTAATGTCGCTGAGCAGTGCAGGGAGCCCTGGGGCATGCCAGCAGGGCGGGGCTTGGCGCTGCGGGGAACTGAGCCGGCGGGGAAGGCTGGGGACGGCCACCGCTGCCCGTGGACGTGTCTTGTTAGGGGCGACATCACAGGGTGGGAGATGTCGGCACCTTGACCCAGCGTCTGGCGTTGCCCCCGACAGCAGGGGGGTCTGGCCCAGGCCCTGGGCCTCTGCGAGGCTCAGTTTGCCCGTCTGTGAAGTGGGCCCGGCCTTCCGCCACGAGGCTGCTGTCACTGACCGCCACCGACGGGTGCCTGACAAAGCACGGACATCTATTTCTCACAGTTCTAGAGTCCGGGAGGTCCAAGGTCAAGGGGCCAGCACGGCCACATGGTGTGGGAACCCAAGTCTCCGTGTCTTCTCACGGCGGGAGGGGCGCGGGAGCTCTCCGGGGTCCGTGAGGGCACCAACCCCACCACGGGGGCTCCCCGAAGACCTCACCGCCTCCCGAAGGCATCACCTCCTGACCCTGTCACCTTGGGGGGAGGGTTGCAGCATATGGACTTTTGGGGGGCAGCAGACATTCAGGCAATCGCAGGCCCTGACCGACCTCTGTGGCCTTGCCACGGGGTCGGGGACCCAGCAGTGGGGGAGGGGGGCTGGGCAGCCAGCCTGTGGGGTCCCAGGAGGAGGAGGGGCAGCAGGGAAGGGCTGGGGGGCTCCTTCCGTGACAGCGACAGCTGCGGACGACAGGGGCCCCTCAGGCCTGCCATGTGGCTTCTCACTTTGGGATTTCACTAACTGCCTGGGGGAGGGTAGGGGCTCGGCTGTGTCCTCAGATGGGGTTGCCAAGGCTCAGAGCCAGGCAGGGACCTGCTGGAGACCATGGAGCCATGAGTGGCAGGGAGGGGTCTCCTCCCCGAAGCCCCTGACTCTGGTCTCTCTTGCCCCTGTGGTGCCTCTTTGTCCTGGAGTTTTGCCTCAGTTTCCCCACACTCAGGCTTGGGCGCCTGCGACCTCAGGGGCCTGCATTCTAGGGCAGTCTCAGGGTGACAGAGAGTGATGAGAAGCTGACACACAGACAGGAAAGTCCCAGGCAGTAATGTACGCTCTTCATATTCAACACAAGGCGGTGCAATGAGGAGGGACTTCTTGGAGAAGGCGGCATTTAGGTCTGAGACCTAAATGATTGGAGAGCTCCAAGCCAGAGGAGGGTGTTCCAGGCAGGAGGAATGCACATCCTTGCCAAGTTGTTTGCACATGCCTGGCACAGAGCAAGTGCTCAAGAGATGCCGACTCATCCATCCATCGTCCATCATCCATCCATTTATCCATCCATCCATTTACCATTCATTCATTCATCCATCCATTCATCTATGCATCCACCATCATCCATCCATTCATCCATCATCCATCCGTCCATCCATCCATCATCCATCCATCATCCATCCATCATCCATCCATCCATCCATCATCCATCCATCCATCCATCCATCATCCATCCATCCATCCATCATCCATCCATCCATCCATTTATCCATTCATCCATTTATCATCCATCCATTCATCCATCATCCATCCATCCATCATCCATCCATCATCCATCCATCATCTGTCCATCCATCCATCATCCATCCATCATCCATCCATCCATCCATCCATCATCCATCATCCATCATCCATCCATCATCCATCCACCATCCATCATCCATCCATCATCCATCCATCATCCATCCATCATCCATCATCCATCATCCATCCATCATCCATCCACCATCCATCATCCATCCATCATCCATCCATCATCCATCCACCATCCATCATCCATCCATCATCCATCCACCATCCATCATCCATCCATCATCCATCCATCATCCATCCATCCATCCACAGACGTGTTAGTCCGCACTGAGCACTGGGGACCACCAGGGAGCATGGGAGGCGCACCCCCCGTTCCGAGGACCTGTCGTTCCAGCAGAGCGAGACGACATTGGCACAATGAAACAAACGATGGGTGAACACATAAAGGTCATTTGGTGTCAGGCGGGGATGGGTGCCTCCGGGAGCAATAAAGCAGGGTCCCTTGTTGTCGCCTTTACTCTCCGTCCAGGTACGTGGTGTGTGTCCTTCCGCTCAGCGCAGGGCGGACCCCCATGCCCCCCCCCCCCCCCCCCCCCCCCCCCGCCTGCCGGGGCGGCAGAGGAAGAAGCCGGGCGCCCCCTCGCGGCCCTCACGCGGTCCGCAGCTCCCCGCCCCTCCCCGACACCTGCCTCCTTGACTGGTCAATACCCTCGCCTGGTGCTTCGGCCCCAAAACTGTTACATAAAAAATCAATAGCGCCCGATTCGATTGGCTGTATTTTACGACCGAGGGCGCTGGAGCGTCTGGAGTCCCCGGGCGCCCCTGAGCCGGCTGTTTTGTGGATATGAACCTAAATGAGCCCTTTGGGGTCCTGCCTCGTCACAGCTGTGCTCGGGAGCCCCGCGCTCCCCCCCCCCCCCCAGGAGGGGCGGCTCCGTCGATGACGCTGCCCTCACGTCGGCTTCGTGCTCCGAATGCTTCCCACCGGGCTCTCCGTGCACGGGGCGGGCACACGGGCACAGGACACTGCGGCCAGCCAGGGCTGCAGCCAGCGCTCGGGCCCACGGGGCCCTGGCCGTGCTTCCCGAACTGGGGGCGGGGGACGGTGGCGGGCGGTGCCTTTGCCCGCCCCTGTGTCTCCGTGCTGAGCGCTCTGTTATGTCCCTGTCCTGGTATGTGTCCTCCTGTGGTTGTGTCCCCTGCTGCTGCTGGCCGTCCTGGGCGGGCTCAGGGGCCAGGTCAGTGCAGGGGGGCACCTGGGCAGAGGGCTGAGGCCAGAGGGGGTGGCCTGTCGGGGGGACCCTGTGCTTCCCGAGGCAAGTCTGGGTGGGCGGATGAGGTGGGGGGCACGGCAGATGTCATTTTGCCAAAGAAGTTGCTCCCGGGGTGGTAGGGAGTCGGAACTTTCCAGCTGGGGGAGGGGAGGGTGGCTGGTGGCCCGTGGGCCGCATCCGGCCAGCAGACACTCGTGTCAGCGCCGCTGGTGTGTGGAGAGTGAGGGTGGCCGTACGCAGGCTTCCGGCTTCCCTCGAGACACTGGGAGATCTGCAGGCGCTGGCCTCGCCCCTTGGCCTCTCTGGGACTCAGTTTCCCCACCTGTGAAATGGGCCCTGCTGATCTTCTTGGGACCGTCACCCCGGGCCCCTCAGAACGCTCCGCCCGCCCCCGTTCATCCTGACGGTTTCTCGTGCGTCTGTGCTGGGACAGGCACTGGCCTTGGAGGCGGTGACTCGGCCCCTGTCCTCGTGGCGCACGGGCACTGGACTACATCAAAAGCTAGAACGCTCTCTGAGCGTAGCCGGTGCTGCAGTGGACCGAGAAGGGGCAGTCAGAGGGGGGCAGACAGGGGGGCTGTGGGGTGGGGTGTCGTGCACCTTTAAGGAGGAAGAGCACGGAGGTGACGGAGGAGGTGGGGGAGGGAGCCGAGCCGCTGACTCGGGGAGGGTCGGGAACAGCCTTCGCTCTGAGCTGCAGGAGCGGCAGGGGCAAAGGCCCTGCGGTGGGATGTGCTGGGCGGTTCAAGGGCAGAAAGGAGGCCAGTGAGGCCGGGCTGAGCGAGGGGCCACTGCAGAGGAGGTGACAGGGACCCGCACCTGGCAGGGACGGTGGCTTTGACTCACAGGAGTGGACGCAGGGAGACCCAGGAGGGCCGATGCTGTCCATCACCCAGGGGTGATGCCGGCGGCTCGGGCACAGGGGTGGCTGAAGAGGCGGTGACAGGTGGTGAGATTCGGGTGGGGTTCGAAAGCCGAGCCACAGGCTCTGCCGATCGGTGGGTTCGTTCGGTGAACACCGACCCAGTGCCCACTCTGTGCCTGTCTCCGCCTGTCACTGTGCTTGGAGCTGGGCGCCTTGGGGTCGCCCTGTGGTGGCGAGGACATGCACAAACAGAGCTCACGTTGGTGACTGGGGCTCTGCCCTCTCTGGGACCGGCCCGCAGCCCCGGGGAGAAGGTGGGTGCTCCAGCCGGCTTCGGCCCCCGCGGGGCGGAGGTAGCGACCTGTCAATAAGGGGAGTGGGGCCAAGAGGACGCAACGGGACGGTTGATGTACAGTGCCCAGCGCACAGTAGGTGCTCAGTGGACGCTGGCGACTGTCAAAACGACGTCACGACAGCGGAGGAGACCACGGCTCCGGGACGCTGTTTGCACTTGGAAACTCAGCCGCTGGGGGTCCCTGCGGGACCACCGGCATCCAAAGGAAACAGTTCCCTCTGTGTTCCCAGTGGGGTGGTTCTGGCGCGGCGTATGGTTCATGTGCCGGTACAGATGTCCTTGCTTTATTTGTTTAGACCTGTAGGTGAAAAGCTATGTCCATCAAATTCCATTTTCCTCACCTCCTCCCACAGCACTTCGGAGACGTGCAAATGCCACCCAGCCCTGTGCTGGCCTGGGCCCTCACATGTGTCTTGTCATTTCTGCACCCTGAAACAGGGCAGCACCAAACCACGGCCCGCGGGCCACATCCGGCCCTCCACTTGCTTGTGTAAATAAAGTTTTATTGCAACACAGTCACCCAGATTTTTTTTTTTGCCTCTTGTCGCTGCTTTCTCACCACGGTGACAGAGGGGCGCAGCTGTGACAGAGACCCCATGGCCTGCAAAGCTTAAGTAAATGACCTGCTCTGTGGCCTTTGCCAAGATGAAGTTCGCCTGAAGCAGCCACGCTGGGAATTCTCTGTAGATATGTGTTTGCAGCTCTTGGCGGCCAAGATCAGGGGCCCCTTTTTAATGTCAGAAAAGTTACCCCGCTTGTTGTCCGGACGAGAGTTGTGGGGCCGGTCTGTCTTGGCGGAAAAAGAAAAACATATCGATTGAAAGTTGCCATCAATTCCATACTGCTTTTGAACGAGTGGGTTTTGGTAATTACAGTAGCATTTTATGTAACATTTTAAAAATAGTAGCACATGTGTGTGAGAGATATTTTCTGCTCTGCAGGCAGAGCTCGGCGATGGCTCCCAGCTCAGGGGGCCTTGTGCAGGGCTGCTGCCGGCGGGGACTGGTACTGAAGGGACCCACTGGTCAGTCATTTCAGCTGCCGAATGACCCTCGTCAATGGGCCTCTTCTATGAGCTGGGTTTTTTTCCGATCTGGTTGTTCTGAAGATGAACGCAGCCCTCTCTGTTTCACTGGTGACACAGGTCAGGGCTGTTTTCAACACTATGATTTTGGGTGCGCTCATGGAGACAATGTGCCACACGCAAGGGCCTGTCACTGTATAAATTTGGATTCTCACAGTTGCAAGGGGCACACTTGGAAATTTACTGGTCCTTGGAGGTGGGAAGGTCAAGGGGGAACAGCTTCAGGCATGGCTGGATCCAGGGGCTTAACGGTCTCCTAAGGAGCACTTCTGCTCTTTCACGTCGTGTCTTCATTCTCTTGTCCCCCGTGTGCACCTCACGGTCAGACAGCCTTTCTGCCCCTGACGGCAAGGTTGGCCACACTCTGCTCCAGCCTTTTTCCTCTCTGACCGGAGAAATCCAGGGTCTCTTTGCTGGTTGTCCCAGCTTGACTCATGGGCCCGACCTTTACCGGTTGAACTTGGGTGTGCGCTGACCCCCGAAGCAGGGCCCCGTGCCCCCCAATCAGCCACACGTAGGGCTGAGGCTCAGCTCCAAAAAGGCAGGAGGGTTCCCCATGGGAGAGCCCGCTGCTTCTTCCAGAGGCGGAGGCCTTGGGACAGCCTTCCGATGGGGGTAGGGGCAGCCCCTGTGTGGGGCTAGGCCTCCCCTGCCCCTCCCCCCCGGAGCCGACACACACCCCTCCTGCCCCTGAGGTGCTCCCCAGCTGCAGCCGGGCTCCCGGGGCTTCTTTCCTGGGTGCGTGACCTGGACGCCCCAGGTCAGGGATTTCTCACGTATTTTGCATGAAAACCTAGAGTATCTGGAACGTGGGCCTGCAAACACCGACAGAAGTAGAACCCGGCCTCGGACCCCGCGAGCCCTCCTCTGGGAAGCCTCTGCCCTCTGGAGAGAGGGGCAGGACGAGGAGAGGCTGCTGTTCCGGGACGTGTGTCGCGGCGTGGTCGGTCGTGGCAGGAAAGAGGCGCGCCCCGAGTGTCGGTCCCCCTGACGGGGTGGGGCAGTGGCATTTCGGTGGCGAGAACCATGCCGCTGTTCAGAAGGGCAGGTGGGCCCTGTGTCCCTTGTCCTGGAGGGATGACCGTGGTGGCTTGGGGTCGAGTGAGCAGCAGGGTCACTCGCACAGTGCCTGCTATTTTGGCGTCAGCCACCGACAACCCCCCGGCGCACATCAGCCAGCTCGTGTTTATGTAGTGCTTTCCTTGTGCCGCTCGCACAGCTAAGCGCCGTCGGCTCAGCTAATGCTTTTGGCGAGCCTGGGTGTGTGGGTTTTGTCGCGATTATACCCATTTTAAAGAGGGGGAAGTTGAGGCACCAAGAGGCACCTCAGGCGCTGTCGCCTGCCAATCAAAAATGTTTCAGAAAGGATCGGGCTCCTGCCCCTGGCGCCTGTGGTTGGCACCCCACCCCCACCACGCCCAAGACGGAAAACGTGGCCGATGGCGCCCCCCAGAGGCAACGCGCAGCTGCGCGCACGAATCCCGAGTGCGAATGGCACAGCCTGGCGGGGGAGGGGTGGGTGGTCCTCATAGAAGCGCCGGGTCCCAAGTGTCAGAGCTGACCGGAGGCAGCGCTGGGCTCGTTCCCTGAGCATTGCAGGTTCTAATCGATTACTCCTAGGACAACCCTGTCGTGTGCAGACACTAGCCGATACCCATGTATTTCTTTAGCGTGATAGGGTTTTCTAATTTTACCGGCGTGAGAATTGTATCCAGTGTGCCGACCGCAGGAGCTCCTCCTGAACGCCAGCGGGACACAATGTATCCTGTTTTCCCCGCGGCGTCACTTTAAAATGCTTTTCATTCACGCATTCAGCCCCTGGTGCTGACCAGCCCTTGTGGTCACTCAGGGTCACTCCCCCGCGTGTGACTCGTCACAGGAGAGCCCCTCATCAAGCGAGGGGGATCTGATGCTTCCGCGTGGTCGCCGGCGTGCCCGGGGACTTGCAGACAGAGTTTAAAGCCTTCACAGGCATGTGGTGGCGAGACTGCAGCTGGCGGGGCCTCCACAAGGGTCATGACCAGTGAATCCCCAGCTTCCCCCGGCCCTGGTAAGTCTGACGGGGGACCAGCCACGGCGGTGGGGAGGGAGGGTTGGGAGGGGCTTCTGGGCATCTGCAGGCTGTGACAGGTGGGTGGAGGGTGGCCCTCCCCAGCTGGGAGGCGGTGGTCTCGTGGACCTGGCCCACCTTCTTCTTAGTTCCTTCCGCTGTCATAATGCCCCCCTTGGTCTTAGGCACCCAGTGCCCCCCTCATCCCGGCCGGGGGGGGCCATGATTTAGACTGCGCCCCACCGTCTCTGGCCTGACTCCCAGACAGCAGGCTTGCTGGGGCTCCTCCCCGCAGGGCCACTGGCTCCAGGCCCCTCCCCCCGTCCTAGCCTGCGGGTGGCTTTGGTCCCCAGATCAGCCCTGCGGGGCCGGCTGCCTGCCTCCCCTGCGTCGTTGGTGTGTTATTATCCATTTTCTCCTCTCCTTCACTCCTTTCAAAGGGATCCACCCGCGTGGTTAGCATTCCAGGGCAGCCAGTGACCTCCATCCTGGGAGGGACAGGAATTAGGATGTCACCGTCACCTGGGGCTGGGCCGCCCTGTTTCAGCGCTGAGTGCAGGCTGGAAACCGGGAGTCTGTCATCGGCTCCTTCCTCTCTGGCTTTTCTCTGGGCTCCCAGGGGAGTGGGTGGGAGGTTCCACCGGTCCAGACCCGCCTGCTCCCCTGCGTGCGTGGGGTCCCGCCAGCCCCCATGTCTGAAGCACCCGTGGAAGGGACCTTCGTCCCCTCCTACTGCAGTGGCCACACACCAGCCTGTCTTGGCCACCGGCAGTCCGGGGCCCTGTCCGTCTGGCCAGCCCAGGGCTCTGACAAATCTGAGCCAGTGTCCAGGAGCTGGGTGATTCAGTGAGAAAATGTGTTTTTTTTTTTAAAGATTTTTTATTTATTTATTTTTAGAGAGGGAAGGGAGGGAGATAGAGAGAGAAACATCAATGTGCGGTTGCTGGGGGTCATGGCCTGCAACCCAGGCATGTGCCCTGACTGGGAATCGAACCTGAGACACTTTGGTTTGCAGCCTGCGCTGAATCCACTGAGCTACACCACCACAGGCTTTGTCCGAGCGTCCTGAGGGCGCTGGGCTCTGCAGCAGGCGGTGGGAACTCGGGCCCAGCTGCGAAGGGGTCCGCAGGCCACGGAGAGTGCGTCGCTCTCCGTGACGGAGGGGTCCACATGGCCTGTGGCCGGCCGGAGCCCGCCGGGCCGGCACTGCCTGGTGGACGCTGCTGTGCTGACGTGAATGCTCTCCGGACTGTGCTGTCCAGGACGGTGGCCACTGGCCACTGAAACGTGGTCTGTGTAGCCAAGGGAGTGAACGTGGGGTTGTTTTACTTCGTGGTTCTTTCAGTCGAGTTTCAAACGGCCGCCTATGGCTCGTGGCTGACGTGTCGGACAGGGTGGCTCTGGACACTTGGATCTGCGCCTTCCTTTTCATCCAGTCCCTTCGTTTACCGCTGGGGAAACTGAGGCACGTGGCTCGTGCAGGGCCAGGGCTGGGGCTCGGATCACCTCGGAGGCTCGGCTGGGCTGTCCGATGGGAGGTGACTGAATTCTCACCGTGTACATATCGGTGCCTTTCCCTTGCCTGCCGTGTCCATCTGTTTAAGTGGTCTAATTAAGAAATCGTTTAAAAGAAAAATGAGAAAGGTCACCGCTTAACCCGCCCCCTCCCCAAAAGCGAGGGGAGGGGGCTCAGTCTAGCCCTCTGTCTGTGGCCCCTCCCCGCCCGCGTCCCCCCCACCCCCCGTTTGCTCCCCTCTGCAGAGGAGCTGGCGGAGCGATTTTTCTTGGCTGTGGAATCGTAACATTTCATATCTGGCCTCTGAATTTTTAGCACAGAGATGAAATCTGAAAGTCTCGCACACCCACGCCGCGGCATTCGAGGGCGGGAGAGGAGCCGCCTTCTGTGGGTGCCCACCGGCCGTGCCCACCCGGCCGCCCAGGGCCCCCCCTGCTCCCTGGTGCTCGGGAGGGAGAGACACGGAGGTTGGCTGGGAGATGAGAGGAGTGTGGAATTCTCAGTGGAGCTTTTCTGCTTTTTAAAATCAGCATTCTCAGCCACGCCACTACCGGGTTTGTGTCCCGGAGAACTGGGAGCAGGTGGCCAGGCGAACTGGCCCCTGCATCTTCGTCGCAGCGTCTGCTGGGGGACAGCCCAAGTGCCCCTCGGGACACGGAGGGGGGACAGGACGTGGGCTGTGTGTGCAGGGGCACGTGATTCAGCCATGACCAGGACGGAGCCCCGACGCCTGCCGGAACGCGGGAGAACCTTGGAGACGTTTCGAAAGTGAGAGGTGCCAGACACGGAAGGCCACGCAGTGCGTGATTTCATCATGGGGAGTGTCTGTCTGGGACAGGCAACTCCACAGGGACGGAAAGCTGACCGCTGACCCGTGGTGGGCAGGGGCAGCGGCGGGGGCGGGGGGCATGGGGGTGACTGCTGATGGGGCTGGGGCCTCCCTTTGGGGTGATGAGAATGTTCTGGAACTAGATAGAGGTGGTGACTCCACAACACTCGGAATGTACGAGATGCCACTGAATCGTTCACTCTTAAAATGGTTAATTTCTCTGTCGTGTGAATTTTGTCTCCATGAAAAACAACCAGAGCCATCTGCAGGGAGAGGCCCTGCCCCTCCGGATGTGTCACTCACAGCTCCGGGATCGGTATCCGGAACGTGGTGATCAATTGGACGTAAAAACAACACGTGGCCCGTGGTGAGGCTTCCGGCAGTGCCTCGGGGATGCGAGGCGGGGGGTGGGGCGCGGCGCTGGAGCGTGGACTGGCCGCCGGGTGACGCCGGCCCGCCTTGTCGGGCCGTGCCTTCCCTCATGGCATTCTCGGCGTGCTGAAGTGGCACGCAGTCATCCGCTTTATTTGAGGTTCGTTCTAGAACGTCAGCCTCGTGAGAGCGGGGACCTTTGCCAAGTTCATGGACGGATCCCCAGGACCTGGGCCAGTGTCCGGTACCTAGTAGGCGCTCATTAAATACCAGCTGACCGACTGTTTAATGAGCACCTACTCTGTCTGTACTTGGCCCACGAGGACACGGGGAGAAGACACGCCCCTTCTCCAGTGACAACCAAACGTGTCTCTGGACACTGACCAATGTCCCCTGCTGGGGGCAGAACCATGCCCCGTGGAGAAGCACCGAGCCCACTCACCCACTGCACCGTAGGTGTCTTTGAAGGACGGGCATGGATTCGGTCCGTGACACTGAATGTGGATTCAGGGCGAAGCTGCACATCTTGCAAGAAATGCCGGGTTTCGGGACGTCTGCAGAGGGGGTGCTGGGAGCTGCCCCCCACACAGCCAGACCCACCGCTGACCTAGTGCGGAGCCCGAGCAGTTGGCCCTTGAAGGGAAGGAAATGGACTGAACTGCTAATGTGATGGGCGCCTCCAAATAGAATGGTCTGACTATCAGAGGGTGAAGAGGTGACCCTGGGGACGCCGACGGGCCCTGAGGTGCTCCAGCGGAGACGCAGGTCCCAGCCACCGCCTTCCGGGAGTCAGATGTCGGGGGAGTTTGCTCTTCACGGTTCTGCCAAGTGAATCAGCTGGTTCCTGGTGACGTCCTGTTCACGCTTCCGCCTGACCCAGAGCGGTGGTTATAATTCGCATTTTGCGGACCATAAAAAAGCAGTCTTATTTGCAAAGTTTTTATTTCATTTTTCAAGCCGAAGCCCTAATCATGCCTGGTTTTTTTTTTTTCCCCTTCCGGTGGTGAAATGCGCAGAACATAAAACGCGCCATTGAAACCGTTTTAGTGTGCAATTTGGAGGCGGTTAGCATCTTTACGAGGGTGCGCGGCCACCAGCCCGACGGACTTTGGGAATATTCTCATCGCCTCAGAGTAAAGCCGCACCCCTTAACGGTTCCTCCTCCTCCCCCACGCCCCTCCGGCTCCCGGCAACCACCGAGGTCCTTTCCGTCTCTATGGCTTGGTCTCGTCTGGTCTTTCCCGTGCGGAGCCGAGTGACACTGGTCTTCGGTGCCCAGTGACGCTCACCCAGTCTGGTGTCTTCGAGGTTCCGCCACGCTGCAGTGTGCATCGGTGCCTCCTCCCTCTTTAGGGCTGAGTAGTATTCCGCCACATGGCTATGCAACATTATTCCCTTTTCCTGCGTGTCTGTGGATGGACACTTAGGTGGCTGTGCTTTCTGGCTGTCGTGGTGAATGCTGCTGCAAACATTCCCGTACGAGGTTTTGTCTGAACATCTGTTTCCGTTTCTCTTGGGTCTAAACCCGGGAGTGGAATTGCTGGGTCACACGGCAATTTTGTGTTAATTGTATTTTATGTTAATTCTATGGTTAATGATGGTATCGTACGCCTATGGTAATTAGAAGTCATGCTCTTTTTTAATTGTGAGATTTCAGTCTCCGTGTGAAGTGGGTCCCCTCTCGGTGGACTTTCCAGGGACCAGCTCGTCTGACACTGAAGACCTCTGGGCGACAGTTGCCTGGGAGACCTGCCTTCCCCTGACCACTGAGTCCTATTGAAGCATCGGTCCCCTTGTGCTTGGGGGGGGTGACTGTCTTGTCAGGGGCAGGACCCCCTCGTGCTTCCTGAGGGACTAAGGCCCCCAGAGAGACCCCCTTCACTGCCTGTGTCGGGGCAGCACAGGGGGCACCCCCTTCCCAGGGATGGTCTGGGGGGGGCCAGGACAAAGACTGACTGAGTCCCCGATGTGATCTCTTTGAGAAAGACCCCCGCATCTTTCCTTGCTCCTTCCGGATGCTTAAAAAAAGTTCATCTTCCTGAGTTGAAAGCAGGTACCTGCTATAAATAAATATGTTAACAGTATAAAATAGGTATTTGCAAAAAGTAGGCGTTTCCTCCATCCCCAACCCCTCGTCCAACCCCCAGGGCTGTGCCTTTCTTGGGTCTCTGTCGTGTTTCTGGAAGAATTGATTCTAGCCGGGTTGGCTGACCACTAGACAAACCACCCCCTGAATCTTCGCAGCTTCATCCATCAGAGGTTTCTTCCTTTCCCCTGAACCAGCCCAGTCAGGGTGCGAAGCAGGCCCAGGGGACCCCGGGACCTGGGATTCTCCCCGGGGTGGCTCATGGACACCCGGGGCCTCCATCTCCACGGACTCTGCACCAGGAGCCGGAGGGCACCAGAGGATCACTAGGGAGTTTTTATGGGCCAGGCCTGGGATTGGGGCACCGGTCTTCTACTCGCATTCCATTGGCTGGAACTCAGTCACGGGGCTACTCCTAGCTGCAAGGGAGGCTGGGAAATGTAGTCCGGATGTGGGCCCGGTACCCACGGATGATGGACGGGGAAACAGCTAGTTTATCCGTAGCAAAACGTGCTTTCCCTCAGGGAGTGCTCACAAATGCTGGGCTCTTCTGGTCGGAAACCAAACTCAAAGCCAGTGTGGCCAAATCGCCATCCAGAGGGGGAAACAGACACGCAGCCTAGGCTTCCAGTGTAACATTTCTGCCCCCAGCTGGCTGTCGGCCCCCAAATCCCCTTTTACCTGGTGATGGACACTGGGCTGCTTCCATCTTTGCCTTCCTCAAAAAAAAAAAAAAAAAAAGATGCAGCCGCGAGCGTGCTTGTGTGTGCACCTTCGCGTGCAAGTTCAAGTCTGCCTGTTCGGTTTTATTTTGAGGCAGCCGAAGCCGCTCCCCGCCCATTTAGTAGCTTGCCCCCAGCTGAGGGTGCTGGTGCCCATGGCAGCATTCCAGAGGGTCGTGTAGGACCAGATAAAGGGGCCCACACCCGGGACACGGCACCGTGGCCTCCAGACCCAGCTCTGCCTCGGCCCTGCTGCCTGACCCCTTCCCGTTTAACGGGGTCACCGACAACACCAACCGACATTGTTCTCAGCTCTGTACACATATCAAAACAGTTAATGTTCTTTTTTTCTTTGTTTCTTTTTTCTTCTTTTGAAACATTTAATTTGCACAACAACCTTCTGAGGAACGCACTGCTGTCCGCCCCGTTTTGCAAATGAGGAAACTGAGGCACAGAAAAGGTCAGCCAGCTGCCCGAGATTAGGTCATCAGGACCAACCGTGGCTGGGAGGGTCCTGCGAGAAGGCTGCGCGGCCCGGTGGGGAGGGGCTGGGTCTGTTTTCCCATCTGTAAAACGGGAGGAAGACGTACCCGCCAGGGTCTACTGGATCGGTCCTTCCTCTGTGTATTCGCGTGGCCAGCCCCGCGCCGGCCCTGGAGAACCGTTCCGACCGGGTCCCGGCTGTCCGGGAGCCGGTGGCCTCGGGAGAAGGTTCTCTGGGGTTCCATCGAATGCGCGTTTCATGCCTGAGCGTGCCCAGGGCTCCGGAGGCCCTCGGGGGGCAGCAGTTATCGGGGATAATCACACGCCCCGTGGACTGCGGAGCGCGGGCCCCGAGGGCGGAGGGGATGAGATGCTGCCGTCACCCGGGGGGGGCGTCTGCGTGCGGCAGGGACAGGAGGGGGGCTGCGGGGAGGCCCGGGAGCCTCGGGCCTCGGCACGAGCGCCACGTGTCCCCGGCTGACTCTGTGTCACGTATGGAAGTCCTTGGCACACACTAACTCATCCAACCCTCACGGAAGCCCCACGAGTCAGGGACTGTCCCCCCAGTTTACAGATGGAGACGCCGAGGCCCAGAGGGCTTGCGGGGCTCGTCCATGGCCACACAGCGGCTGAGGGGCAGAGCTGGGCGTCCGACCCCGGCCGCCTGGCTCCAGGACCTGGGGATTTTAACCCCTTTGCTCTGTGGGGCTCCTGCGGCCCGGCTGGGGTCCTGGGGCGGGGCCAGGGGCGCCCAGCAGGAGCACGGGCAGGAGGGGTGGTGTGCTGGGGGCCGCAGGGACCCAGGAGGCGGTCTCCTGTGGACCCGGGGCCACCCCGCCAGCAGGGTCACGCAGACCAGCGGCCCAGAGACCAGGGCAGGCTGGGATGGTGTGGGAAACACTCCGGTCCCTGCCCGCCCCTGCCCTCGCCTCCCGTCGTGCCTGGGATGGCCCATGGGCCTCGAGTTTCCTCTGGCCACCAGGGCCGCTCTGCTCGGGCACAGGGCTGGAAAAACGTGCCAGGAGTTACTGAATTTCTGGCCTCCTGCTCCTTGGGTGGGATGCCTCCCAGTTTTTCCTGCAGCCCCCCCAGGGCCGCCCGGCAGCACGGAGCCACGTGGCCCGCAGCGCTCTGTGCCGCCACAGCGCCCGGGCTTGGTTACACATCTCCACTCCCGGCCCAGGGTTCCCCGGGGTCACCTCCCAGATCAACTGCCTGCACCCGAGTCTTGCCTCAGATCTGCTACTGGGGTTCCCAAAGACGGCAAGAACGGGGGGGTCGGCCACCTCCTCCGGAGCTGGGGGCTGGGGAACCCCACTTTTCTGCTGCCCATGGGGTCCGAGCTTCATGATGTGGACCACAAAGTTTGCCTGTAGTGTGACTTGGCCATTCTGCCTCGGGCGCCAGCCTCTGAGAAGACGGAACTGAGACCTGTATCAGCCAGGAACCCTGTGGTTTCTGTGCAGGCAGACGGAGCGTAAACTGGCGAAACAAACTATGTATCTACCTACCCTCTTTCTAGCTATTGGAAGAATTGACTGGCTCTGCAATGGAAAAACGCAGGCATAGATTTTCTGCTGCAGCTTCAGGGACAGCTGCATCCAGGGGCTCAGGCAGCATCCTTGGGAGTCTCCTCCCCAGCGCCCGGCTTTGCTGTCCTCTGCTGGCTGTGTTCCTGGGCAGGGTTTCCTGGTGCCGCGTCAGAATAGCAGCTGCCGTGCCCGGATGTGGGGGCTCCTGTCCTCCTGGTTTTGCAATCCCCGTGGAAAGAAAACTGAACTATCTTCGTGATTTCACCATTTCTCTTAGCATTTCACCCAAGGGGCCCACTAGCGCCCACCCTGAAATCTAGCCAGTGCTCGGGGCGTAGGAATCGCCAGTTGGCCCGGGTCACATGCTAGGTGGCATCCCTCTCCCTGGACCCCACGGGCCGGGAGTGGGGAAGGGTGGCCCCCCCAAGGAAAAGTGGGAGAGGACGGCGGGGGGTGGGGTCTGGGCTGGCAGAAACAACAGATGTCTCCTGCAGCCGACGGTATTTGGGGAGGAGGGGAGACGCTGGTGATTTCCTCCTGTTCCTTTCCAGACTCGCTGGTGGTAGAGCCTTTTGTTAAACAGCAAGCTTACCTGGGGGGTCTGTGGGGAAGGAGAGGGGAGGGAGTGTTGTTTCTCAGGTGGCAGCCTCGGGGAGCGGTGCTGTGGTCCCCATTTGTGGGAACCAGCAGGCCAGCGCTTCTTAGACCCACAGCTTCAGCTGGTAGAAATGCAGGTGCTCGGGCCCCTGCTCCAGACGCAGGCAGCCAGAAACCCTGCAGGGGGTGCCCAGGAATCTGCGTTTTTTTAAAAACCACAATTCTATTTTTTATCATCTTTTTTTACGATTTTTATTTATTTATTTATTTTCAGAGAGGGAAGGGAGGGAGAGAGAGAGAGAAACATCAATGTGCGGTTGCTGGGGGCCGTGGCCTGCAACCCAGGCATGTGCCCTGACTGGGAATCGAACCTGCGATGCTTTGGTTTGCAGCCCGTGCTCAATCCACTGAGCCACGCCAGCCAGGGTGGAATCTCCGTTCTAACCAGCCCTCCAGGTGCACTTGAGCACAAGGCAGTGAGACCCGTGGCGACGGAGCGCAGGAAGGCGGGGACTTTTTGCTTCAGGTGTTGGCTCGTGGCCCGCCCACGCTGCCTCCCTCCTCCTCCTGCTGTGAGTGGTGCCCGCGTCCCGGGGCTGCCGCAGGTCACCGCACCCCTGGAGCCTCCGGAACCACGGTGCTGGGGGCCAGGAGTCCAAAAGGAAGGTGTCGGTAGGCCCACGCTCCTTTCTCCAAAGGTGCCAGGGCCGAGCCCTGCCCTGCGCCCCTACAGCGTCAGGGGGTGGCCAGGAGTCCTTGGCTCGGGGCCACGTCACTCCGGTCTCAGCCTCTGTCACCTCGTGGCCTTCTCCCCGTGTGTGTCTCCGTGTCCTCTTGTCTCCGTGGAAGGACGCCAGGCGTTGGACTCCGGGCCCACGCTCATCCAGCGTGACCTCCGCTGAACTAGTTACACCTGCAAAGACCCCATTTCCAAACAAGGCCCCGTCCCGAGCGTCCAGGTGGACACGAACTTCCTAGGGGGACCCCGTCCGACCTGTGGCGTGGGCCGGCCCCAGCGGTTCCAGAAAGGGGGTCTTCAGACCACGTCGGCCCCTGACAGTTGAACACACAGAGACAGACTTCGGGGCAGCTCGGGAAAACCCGGCACATTTCTCTCAATAAAAACGATGTAAACAACCTTGTATATTTACACCGCCCTTGTCCCGTGGCGGGGCTCTCGCTCCTGCAGGAAATGCTGTGCCGGTACGTGGGCTGCAAACCACAGCGGTCCCAGCGGGAGCCGGGCCGGGAGCTCCGTCGGCTCCTGATCCAGCACGTTTGTAAAGTGTTAGGGTTCCAGAGCACCGAGTTCCAAAGCAATTGCTTCTACATTGTTTTTCTAAAAAAAAGAAAAAAGAAAAAAGGGTTTACAACTCTCAGGGATTCTAATAGTGCATAAAGTTACAAAATGAAACTTCTTCGATTTCCCCGCCAAAACTTAGTCCTTTGATACCACTGATGTGTCATTGGAGGAAAATATTTTATGCACATGCCAGTCCCCGTGTGTGTGTGTGTGTGCGCTCTGCTCTGCGTGGAGGAAGGCGTGGTGCACACGCGCTTGCACTTTGGTATTTGCAACGTAGCTCACACGGTGCAGTGCTTCCCACTAAGGTGCGCAAGCGCTGTCCTCTGTCATTGCAACATAGTAGCCCCCTGTCCGCTCCGGCTGCTCCATTTATTCTCAGCGGCTTCCCATTGCTGGGTCGCTACGTTGTTTCCAGTGTCTGCTTTTCATTGTAAACGATGCCGATGCGCGTGTGGGCATCTCCGCCTTTCTCTTGCGGCCTTTCTCTTGCGTTCTCCCGGTGTCACCGCATCACGGTGCCTTTGCTGGGTCCTGCCTCAGTCTCTTCGGAGTGTGGCCGTCAGAGTGTCATCCATTCGAAGAGGATGGGGGCGTGACAGTGAGGGGGCAGCCTTGCAGGACACGCACCTGATGTTTTAAATTTCCCCTTCCTCCTCCTCCTCCTCCTCCTCCTCAAAAAACCAACTATTTCCTTTTCTAAGCTGTAACCGACTATTTTTTTTTTTCTAGACAAATGGCCGCCGTAGACCATCCTAGATCATGGAATTTTCCTAACGCGTTTTCCAGCCAATAAACTTCTGATGAGTTGAATTGCAAATCGGCTCTAGGAGAAAGTTTGGGGCACAAATATAGACCCGACACCTGCTTGCCAAGACAGGCGGGAGCGCGCTGTAAATACTGGGGCAGGGTTAAGTGTGCGGCGGGGTCCCAGCCTGCATCCCCCCCCCCCCCCATAAATACGTAAATAGCTCTCGTGTTGTTCCTGAGGCTCAGGCTCGGCTTCTCTGGGCAATTAATTAATTGAGGTGTTCAGTGAGATTGTCTTGTTCTTTTCTGTTTTTAGATCTGGCAAAAGAATTATTATGGATTCCTCTAGCTAATGAGCACATATTTTTGATGAGAGCTCCTTTAGTATAAGATGTCCTAGCCTGGAGAAGCTGGGAAAATCTCCCTCCCCACCCCCCTCTCTTTTTCTAGAGTCTCGACATCCTCGTTTGTCACAGGGGTGGGTGAGACCACAGAGTCTGGAAGAGCTTTCTGGAAGGTGTCTCGTGGATCTCTGAGGCCCCACTGGCTTGTGCACGTGCGTGTGAGGGCCCTGGCTTCCGTGCGTTTTGCTTTAGGCGGGTCAGTGGGTTAACCCCGGGGAAGGGGACTTACGCAGGCCAGGAAGAGGATTTGTCACTAACCCACAGGTCTCATGGGATGTGGTTCCTAGGGCCTCAGCCGTCCTCTGCAGCTTTTGTTGGCTGCAGCCAGCAGAGGCGGCCCAAACAATGAAGGCTTGGACACGATGGAAGTGAATGTTCACCTCTCCCCACTGGTCTGGTGACCCCATGTCTCAAAAAAAATCCCCGGCTCCGTCTACTTTCGTCTTTGCCACCCTCGCCTTGTGACTTCTATCCTCCTGGTCACCTCATGGTCTAAGGTGGCGCCCAGAGCTCCAGCCCTCACCTCCACCTTTCAGGCAGCAGCTGAGGATGCGGGCGCGCCTGCCAGCTGTGTCAGCCACCTCTGATTCGTTTTCTCAGAAGTCCCACCTGAGCTGGTGACAGCTGTATGCCCAGGAACCGCGTCATGGGGATGTGAGCTGGTGGTGTCTCCGGGGTCGGGGACACGGATGTCTCTCCTGGGACCCTGTTCGTGTCCTTCACAGACACCCTCTCGCCTGGTTGCGCCGAAGTTGGCAGACACGTTTAGAGCTGAGTTCACCTCTCGGGGGGAGAACTTCTTGGGGGCAGTACCGGGTGTTGGCTGGTGGGGTGTCCCTGGTGCAGAGTGCATGCTCAGTACGTACTGTCGGGGTCACCGACCCAGCGCTCCGGCCCCGAGCTGGTCTCCACGCCGAGTCCCCCAGAGGGGCGGTGGCCCCAGGAGCAGGTGTCACGCCCCAGGGACCCGGTCTCACACACCTTTCCCCCCGACGCCACGAAAGCCCAAGACGACCGCTCATATTTATTTTTCAAAGGCAGACTTGATTGTGTTTGGATTTTGTGTTGCTTCTTCCTTTGTTTCCCCCTAAAGGGACCGGCTTCTAAAGAGGAAAGACGCTGGGGAATTTCTGGGAGGTTATTACCTGCTTTCTGTCACGTGGTCACCTCCCTTTGTCAAAACAGCCTCCGAGTCAACTGCGCCTCCTTGGCTGTGTGCAATCTGGTTTTCCTCCCTGTTCCTTCTGCCTCCAGCTCCGGGCTCTTTTGCTCAAGTTAATTCCCGGGAGCGTTGGCTGTTGATTTTGTGTTTGTTCGTTTATTGCAGTGCATTCAAACAGCTATTTCTGTGAGTCTGGTGTTTTTATTTGCCAGGCTCGATTTTTGAGAGAGAGAGAGCTCGTCTGGGAAGCTCTGGGAGCCGGAGAGATTGAGCAGGAGGCAGGTGAGACGGGGTGGCTGAGATGGGGGCGGGGGAGCCTTTCACGGCCCCGCAGACCAATGTGGGTGCGGAGCCTGCCATTTGCATCTGAAAGTGCTGGGAATAGTCGGAAAGAGGGAAATGGGAGAATCGATAAGGGGAGGTAACACAGATGGTCGACCTCAAGGAGATGTATTCATGTTTTTGTTAAGAAGGCACCGGTAGGCCCACACGGTCCCAGTGTCTGATCTGGCTCTGGGAACAGGAGACAAAAGGCAGGGTCCCACTTCCTCGAGAGACTCAGCTTCTTCAGAGGGAGACCGAGTGTCTGCCCCATGTGGCGTTATGGCGGCAACAGGACCAGAGAGAACACGGGAGGGCACAGTTGAGACAGAAGGTCAGGGAAGGCTTCCTGGAGGAGGCGGTAGATGGGCAATTCCGTTTTGGAGGACAGAGGTCGAGGAAGAGGAGGTGACGTCTCAGGCTCAAAAACTGTAAGGTGGGAGAGGGTGAGATTTGTAAGTGTTGATGCTGTAATTGGGTCAGGGGGTTCTGCCATCTCTGATTTACTGTGGCCTTCGTCCCCAAGGATAGAGTAATGGCACTCTGGCTATGGCGCTTGGACTGTTGTCATGGTCATGATTCTTATAGGTGTAAGAAACTCAAGTCAGACTGCCCAAAGGGGGAAAAAAATCTCCCTTCCTCTGAGTATATATAAAGGAAAAGTTTGGGCTCAGCTTCAGGCATGGCTGGATCCAGGAATGCAGGGAATTCCTTTGGTGCTCAGTCTGTTTTTGTCGCTCGGCCCTGCCTCTGTCTGTGTTGCCCATTTTCTCAACCAGACGGCTTTCCCACGGTGGTGGCGGGATGCTGTCGGCGGTTTCAGTCTGACCCTTACCCTCGCACGGGCCCTCAGACTGGCACGCCTCTTCCTTGATGGTTCCAGGGCCCAGCATGGAGTCTGAGCTGGCCCAGGGGCACGTCCTCAAGAGTGGGAGGGGCAAGGCCGAGCCCCCTTCTGCTGTTTCTCCAAGCAAGCCCTGCGGCAGAGGCGCCCGGCTTTCCTGGGGCAGACGTGGCTGCGGGGGGGTGGGGAGGAGGGCTGCTGTGTGCCCGCCTCCACCGGGGGGCTGTAGCAGGCCGGGTGCCGCCGTGGGGCCTGTGCCGTGTGGCTTTTTCTGGACAGTAGTGGCTTCTTTGCTGGACAGTGGCTTCCAGACGGTGGCACTGGTGGCATGATTCTGGAGGCAGCGGCTGTGGTGACACCTTCCCAGTCTGGCTGGTGGCTTCCCGACCACGCAGGAGACAACACACAGCTCCTTCGGGCCTTGGGTCTCCGTGTGGCTCTCGGGTCCGGTCTGGGGCGCGAGCAGCAGGGCCTGCCTCTCCCCCCTGGCCCCCGGGGCTCCGTGAGCCCTTTGCGTCGTCCCTACAGGACCACCCCCTCTGTTTCGGCGAAACTGGGGCCAGCACCGCCAGTGTCTGTGTCGTGGTGGGCACACTGCAGGTTGCGGTGAAGTCCGAGTTGGTTCTGGAGTAGGTCCCTGTCCTGTCCACGGCGTCAGTGACAGAACGGCCTCCCGGAAGTGCCGTGCTGATTACCCGCACGTGTGCTGGCTGCCTGCCCGCTCCCTCCGGCAGGGCCTGGGGTCCGAGCCGAGGTCTCCCCGGGGCTTGCTGTGCACCCTGCCGACCCTGCTGAGCTCCCCTGCGTGGAAGGCCTGTTCCGTGGGCAGTTGGAGCCCCTGTGTCAATGGCACCGCCGGCCTGGGGTGGCCTGCAGCCGGAGGGCAGGCATGAGCCCCGGATGCCCTGGCACGGACCTGGGCTGGGGGGACCGGCCATGAAGAAGGCGCCCCTGGCTTTCACGGAGGTGCGCTCCCGTGAAACCGACGAACACGGCAGGTCTCTGTGCTTCAGACCCACTTCCTGGACGGCCCGGCCCTACGCCCACCCGGGGAGACCGGGCGGGTTCCCGCGTGGTGACCCCCCTGGGCCCCTCTGTGCTGATTGCAGCTGGTGACGAGGTCTCGGCCCGCCCCGGGCTGGAACCTGCGAACCACCGGGCCTTGATACGGACTGGGTGGCGTGTGCGCGCCCGCCCCCTCCGCCGGGCGCCGGCTGGCGGTGCGGAGGCCTGCAGGGCCCTAGCGCCGGCCGGGTGCGCTTCCTCGGAAGCGGTGATCGTCAACCCGTTCTGGGCCTCGGGCCCCTTCGGTGTTAAGGCAAAGCCGTCTCCGAAAATGTCTTTCAACGCTCTCTATAAAATACATCCGAGCACAAAGGAAACCAGTGTTACTGAAATCCGGCTCTCGAACGAGGAGGAAAAAGAAATTTGCGATTCGACAATTTGCTTCTCCCGCACGTCCGGCGGCCGGTGGGCCGCAGCCGTGGGTGTCGTGACTCCCGGAGGCGGGGGGCGCGTGAGCGGCGCCGTGGGGTCTGCGGCCCCGGACCGAGGTCTGAAACCGCGGGCGACGCTCCCGGTGGCGGGCCTGCCTCCTGGAGACCCTTCAGCACCCGCTGTGCCTGCGAGCGTTTCACTTCAACGTGTTTGCTGAGACCAAGACCCGGAGCGCCTGGACACCCAGTGTCCCTTCTACGGACGCGCGGGCGACAGCCGGAGTGCTCCGGTGAGCTCCCTTCCGTTTCCTTGTTTCCATTTTTCCTCCGGTGACGCTGGTCTCTTTTCAGGACCCTGTTGGCTCGGTGGAGCGAGCGCCAGCCTGCGGATCCAAGGGTTGCCAGTTCGGTTCCCAGGCTAGGACGCATGCCTGGGTTGTGGGCCAGGTCCCCAGCAGGGGGCGGGGAGAGAAAGGCAGCCACACATTGCTGTTTCTCTCCTTCTCTTTCTCCTTCCTCTCTCTAAAAAGAGAAAGAAAAGCAGCATTGCGATCCGAGGTCCCTCCTTCCTTGATCTGGGAGCCCCTCCACTGGGGGCAGAGGGCAGCTACTCTTGCCCCCTCCATGTCTGCTGGGGAAAGACCCCCCCCACCACGGAGCAAGACTCCAACCTTCCCACCCCCGCACTCTTGGGCCGATTGAGCCTGGTCCCGGGAGGCTATGGTAAGAGCTGCTGGCACGGTTTCTATGCCGTGTGCCGCTGACAGCCCGGGGGGGCGGTGTGGGGGCACGGGGACAGCGGGGCTGCTTGTTCCGCGCCATGACAGTGCAGATGCCACACAGCCTTCCCACTGCACCGTCCTGACCCCTGACCGCACCTCCAGGCTCTGAAGTGGGGTCGCAGCTCCTGGGCCAGGCCCTCCTTGGGGTGCCCGAGGGGACGGCGTGCCTGGCCATCTCTCTGGCCTGACGCAGCCGGGCTGGCCGTAACCACAGCGGTCAGATAATGCGACACAGCGTGCTCCTCACAGGAGGCGGGGCAGGCACGGGCTGAGCACAGAAAAAGTGGTCAGGGCTGGGGGCCGCGGCCCTGGCAGTGGCCGCTGGCGACTCTCCAGTCTTGTCTCTGGTCCATCGGAGCGGCTTTCTGCTTGGTGTCCAGTGATAGCCCAGCCTGGACCGGGGCCCTCTCTGCACGGACCACGGGGGTGAGCTTGGGCGGCACCCCTCCCCCACCCCATGCCTTCCCTGCCACGGGGAGCGGAGGCAGGTTGGGGTCCGAGAGCGAGTTGACCTGCATGAACCGTGGGGAGGATGCGTCCGTTGTATCTGCCAGGAGGTCGGCTTCCCCGGCTGCAGCTCTGTCTGTGTGTTGACCCGCCGCCCCCTGGCAGCCCTGATGAAGGGGTCCCTGCCTGCTCGGGCGTTGGCCTCCATGGGCGAACGACACTGATTTTTCCGTTTCGGGCTCTTCTGTGAGACGGGAGCTGCTTTGATCCCTAAACCAGAGCAGGCTGGCGGGCACGGCTCCTCCGCCTCCCTCCCGGGGACAGGAGTGATGGGTTCCGCAGTCTGGAGGCATTTGTCATGTTGACTCCATCTGCTTGTTAGGCCTCTCCAGTGTGTGTGACGTGACACTGTTTGATGTTCCAGCGTTTCATCGCATCTCCCACCGAGAGAGCCCAGGTGGATGGCAGGGAAAATGGGGCAGGACTTTCCACGTATTTCAAGTTATTACTATCCTGGGCTTGGGGCGGATATTTTTAGGAGACGATAAATCAGGTGTGAGGAGCCCGAGAGGTACCCTCCCCCTGTGCAGGTATACATCTTCCACACCCTGCTTGATTGTCCCCAGGGATGCGACACTCACCACCTAAAAAGGTGACTCGTGCTCAGATCAGAGCTCAGATCTGATTGCTGCAGGGTTTTTTGTCTCCTTCCTTTATGTCCATAACCCCTCACACCTTTGAGCTTCTGGAGTGGTTCAGAACCGGTCTGATGCTGCTCACCTATTTGACAGACACATATCACATCCCATTTTCAGGCTCACCGTTCCCTGTGTTTTCTGGGTTGGGTTTGGTGATAATTTGCCTGGGACAGTTTCATACAAAAGGCTCTATCTAGTCCAGAACCTTCCGCAAGACAGGTTCCAGGGGATTCTTGGGGGACGGTGCCCCCTAAGATTCTGCCTGTTCACAGGAGATGGGATATCAGGTGGTCTCCTGTGTCCCAGACAACCCCTTCCTGTCTGCCCTTTTTTGAGAGACACTTCTTAGATATTTTAGCCTGTGACTGGTGCCCCGTCTGATATCCATTCCTTGTCCCCAATTATTATTTTTGGTTCAGGGGCTGCTGACCCACCTTAACCTCAGGGAGACAGGTGACCAGTTAGAGATAACATCCTGGCCAATCAGAGCACAGCCTCCTCCTGGCCAATCATAGCATAGTCTCTCCTGGCTGATCAGAAGTAACACCCTGGCCAATCAGAGCACAGCCTCCTCCTGGCTGATCAGAAGTAACACCCTGGCCAATCAGAGCACAGCTTTCCCTGGCTAATCAGAGGTAACATCCTGGCCAATCAGAGCACAGCCTCCTCCTGGCTGATCAGAAGTAACACCCTGGCCAATCAGAGCACAGCCTCCTCCTGGCCAATCAGAGCACAGCCTCCTCCTGGCTGATCAGAAGTAACACCCTGGCCAATCAGAGCACAGCTTTCCCTGACTAATCAGAGGTAACATCCTGTCCAATCAGAGCAGAGCATGTCCGCAGGCTGCTGTCAATGGCTCTGGAATTGCGCTAACGTAGGGGTCCTAGTCTCAGAATTTTTGCTGGGACCGTGTGGCAACGTGGTCCCCCCACCTCCAGGGGGCATGACGCAGGACCGCTCCCGCCCCTCCTCTGTTCCCTTAGACCACGAGCTCCCTTCCCCCTGGCAGCAAGGGTGGGCTGCCTGTCTGTGATTTGTGGCTGGGAACTCGGTGCTGCTGCAGGGCACGCCCTTGAGCGCGGCTTTGGGTCTGCAGCAGACGCTGTGCGGCGCGGACGCTCCCGGGGCTCTAAATCAAGTCCCGGCCAGCACGATTTGTATTCCCGGAAGCAAACCTGGGTGCCGGTGGCCGGGAGCGTCTGGAAGAGAGGACGCTGCTACCACCTGCAGGCGCAGCGGCTCCCACGGCTGGCGGTTTAAGCGCAAAGCTGCGGTCCCCGATCCTGTCTTCCTTTGGGGGCCCATTAGGAGCCGGTGGGAGACACACCCAAGAGAACGGAACCTCAGAACCCCCCAGAGAAGCACCTTTTTGAGTGTCGAGCAGATGGGTGCAGTCTGGCCCCAGTGACATCTCTTAAAGGTCCAAGCAGGTGTATCTCGGGGGGGGGGGGGGGGGACAGCTCGTGTGGAGACTCGAGTTATGTAACATTTTAGGCGGGTCACCAGGGGGCATCGATGATTCCGTTGCTAGTGGTACCCTGCTACTCTGGCTTGATTGCCTTGGCCTGGATTTATTTAGTGTGTGATGGTTTATATTGTAGTTTAAGTGTGTAAGGAACCCAAACAAACCCTTCGTGCTCACAGCTGTGCATCCGAGCGTGCCCCACGGAGGGCTAGTAAATTCTCAGGCAGTTTTATCTATTCCACTTGAAGGCATACACCCAGGTGGTTCGGGCTGCTCTGTGCGTGCGCTGGTGTGCGCTGCAGGCTGGTGCTTCTGGGGGAAGGAGCCCCCTGGTGGGGGAGGGTGCCGGAGGAGGGGCGCCCGCCCAGAGGGGCTGTAGTCTCCCGCTGCAGCCCGGACCCGCTTCTCCCTCACCCACTCCCGCTTCCCTGCCCCTTCCACGGCTGCTGCCCGAGGGTCCGCGCACACTGGCATCCTGCACGCTCGCCTCCGTCCCGGTCTTCCCGGGGACCCCAGCCCATGCCAACCACCTGTCGGGCCCCAGACTGGTGACCCGTGGTTTAGGGCAGAGGGGAGGGAGGTCCCTTACGAGCGGTGGGACTGGGGTGGGCTGAGGGAGGGAACCTCACGAGGCTTGCTTTTCTAGGGGCTCACTACTACCTGCCCCACCCTTTCCCATCCTCGGACCCCCAATCTGGATGGGTCTTGGAGACAGGGTCTTAGAGATGGGCCAGGCTCAAGCTCACCAGGGGTTCTCACACCTGAGCATGCGTTGGCGCCCCCTGGAGGGCGTGTTGAACACCCTGCGGGGCCCTGGCCCAGAGCCTCAGGTTCAGGAGGTCCCTCCGGGACCGAGAACACTCATTTCTAGCAAGTTCCCAGGGCTGCTGCCGCGGCCACTGCTGCCGCTTTGAGGGCCGTCCTTGAAGAGCCGGCGCGTTCAATGCCCACGCCCGGGCAGCAGCCGCAGGCCTTTCTCAGAGCCGCATCGCTGCGGAATGGGCTGGAACGTTCACCTCCTGCACACGACTAGGTTGGGGTCGGGCGCCGGGTCCTCTCCCCCGTAACCACAGCCCAGAGGCCACGGTCTGTGAACTTGACCAGGAGATGATGAGGAAGGTGAAGGCGACAGGATAATGACTACGTCGTCCAGACTGGCTTTTGCCAATGCCACGGTCCCTGACATTTCACAGCAATGTCACAACTGCCGTCAAGTGTCGGGCGAGTGATTGAACGAGGCACCAAGGACTCGGCGGCCTCACCTGTGCCCTGACCCCAGGGTGACCAGTGTGTGGGCCGGGCGGGCGGATAATAAGGGGCAGGCGTCTGGGTCAGCTGGGCCGAGCTGGCAGAATCCACCGGCGCGGGGCTCAGACGGCAGGCGCGGTCCTTCGGTTCTCGCAGGGGCGGAGCCCAGGGTGCTAATCTGCACGGTCAGGGCTCGCTTCAGGGAAGGAGGGCAGCCTCCTTCTCTCGGCCCCCTGTGTTGGGGGGCAGAGGGAGCAGCGGACGCCTGTCTTCCTCTACGGGCACTGACCCCATCCCGAGGGCTCCCCTTTGTGACCCAGCCACCTCCCAAAGGCCCGTTTCCCCCTCACATAACCCTGGGGGGTGGGGTTTCAGCCTACGCGTCTTGGGGGCAGGCAAACGTTTGGTTCGTAGCAGGAGATGTTGATGCTGGGGGCCCAGGGAGGATACTGAGGCCGAGGTCAGGGTGTGCAGCTAGTAGGTGGCTGGGCCCTCACACCCCTGGTCCCCGCTGGTCACTGGCGTGGGTCACCCTGCGAATGGGTGTGACCTTGGCCTCCATGGCTGAGGCTGTGTGCGGCCCACCCTCACAGCAGCGGGGGCAACGAGGCCCCCTGGGGTGGGGGTCTGGGTGGGGTGCCCCCCGCGGGGGGGGGGGCGGGAGCGCTGCAGGGAGGTCACCGGCGAGCCGGCCTTGCTATTTCGGGCGCCGGCGGGGAAAGCGGTTCGTGCGCCCGCACCGAGTCCCCGCCGCAGAGAGAAAATGTCAAGTCACTTTGCTTTGCGTGGAGTTTAATCTTGTCCTTATCGACCTTCTGCGGGTCCTCTGCCGCCCCGGTTGTGGGCCCCGCTGATTTCATGCTGTCCGCCCGCCCCCCCCCCCCCGCCACTCACCCCCCCGCCCCCCCCCGTCTGGGAACCTGGGCGTTCTGCAGGGGGGGAGCTCTTCTCTCCCCGTGCCTGTCTCACCCCACCTTTCATCTGCACGCAGGAGGGCTTCCCGCACCCCCCGGGGGCCGGCTTCTGCAACTCACAGCCATCACCTGTCCTGTCCTCGTCTTGTCCTCGCCCCACCTTCCCCCAGGCGGTGAGCCCTGAAGGCCCAGAGGGCTGGGCGGAGAGGGCGGGGCTGGGGGGGGAGGGGAGGACTCACTGGGCCCGGAGAGCACAGCGATTTGCATTTCAGAACCCCATCCTGCCTGAGAGTGGGCTGGAGTCCGAGGGGGGTGAGGAGGGGGCTGGGAAGGGAGGCGCTGATGCCACTGTGGACCCTGCGAGGGCCAGCACATGTAGGGTGATGGGGGCAGCGCTGGGTGGCCAGGAGGCAGAGGGGACCCGTGGCCACGGAGGCCAGAGCCTTCCCTGGGGTTCCCATGGTGAAGGCAGGACAGGGCAGAGCAAACAAATGGCTTGGTGGGCCGTTTGGAGAATCCCAGGGGGCTCTGGGCCTGGGGGCGGTCTCGGGGGGCCTCGCCCCTGGGCCTGGGTGACTTAGGGTGGGGGCGGTGTGGGCGGGGTGGGGGGTCTGGTCCCTGGGACTGGCTGATGTGCGCAGGGAAGGTGCGTGCTGGCCGGGGGGCTGTGATTAGCTTCAGGAGCCAGCTGGCCCTTTCAGGGCAGCCAGTGGCCGGGGCCACCAGGCCTGCAAACGCCAGAGCATCAGAACCACAGGACACCAGGCTGCTAGAACGGGCCTGTGATGAATGATACGTAGCAGACGAATTCGGGGTCTTGGGGGCTCAGGGGGCACGACCAGACGCAGGCTCCCGCGGGGCCCTGCTGCGGCCGTCCCCACCTGTCACCTCCTGCGAGCCTGGGGCTCTCTCTGCTCCCTCCAGAAGCCCAGGGAGACACAGACAGGTGACAGCTCTCAAGGTGACCTTCCAGCGTGTCCGGCTTTGGTGCCCCCGTCTCCTCGTTTGGTTCTGTGGGAGCGCCGAACGGGCTCTGTCCACAAAGAGGAGACCCTCGCACTAACGCTGCATTGGGCGTTATTTGGTTTCACTTCCCAGTCGGTCTCCGCGGCTCCCTGCCGGGCACGGGGGTCTGTCGGGGCCGCCGGGGGTCGGAGGCTCGAGTGGCAGGGGCAGGGACTCGGGGTGACATATGTGGTGTGTTTGGCTGGAAAAGGGGGGGAGACTAGTTTTGAAAATATCAAAAAGTGTCTTTCCTGTGGGCTGAAGCAGATTAGTTTTTAAATTCAATGAATGGTGACGACTGCGAAAAAGCACGTTAGGAAGCGCGGGCTACGAACCAAAGTGTCGCAGGTTCGATTCCCAGTCAGGGCCCATGTCTGGGTTGCAGGCCACGGCCCTCAGCAACCACACATGGATGTTTCCCTCTCTCTCTCTCTTTCTCCCTCCCTTCCCTCTCTAAAAATAAATAAATAAAAATCTTTTAAAAACCTGTGTATTTTAAAAAGAAAAAAATAAACTAAAAAAAAAAAGCATGTTAGGAAAAAAAAGAACTAGTGGGAAATGTGTTCTGTGACTTGCGAGTTTCACCCACGATGGGCCTTAAGGTGTGGTTGGCCGTAGCGAGGTTTCCTGCTGGAGGCGGTTCTGTGAGCCTGTTGCCCGGGGATCGCACGCCCAAGGACCTGCTCGAGAGGCTGGGGCCGCCAGCGAGGGAGGGACGGGGCTCGGGCCGGCGGTGAGCCACGCACCTCTCTTTGCTTATCTGTGGGTTCTTGCTTCGGGAGCGTCTCGGGGACAGATAAACATTTCCCTGCCGTAGGAGAAACAACACTGCAAGCTCGCCCAAGCAGCTGGTCCCCGGACTCTGGGTTGGTGGGCGATAGGGAACGGAGGGGACTGTGGCGGAACAGAGGGGACTGTGGCGCACCGGAGCCCTCGGACAGCTGGGCGATAGCTGAGGGACTCCAGTGGGGAACAAGGTCCCGGTGTGGCCTGCGCTCACTTTTGCAGAAAGGCCACACGTTCCGATTTTCACAGGAAACCTCCCAATTTTGTACTGTTAACAATCAACTGCAATTTTTAAAAAATCGTGGGCGGGCCTCACCGAGCAGAAGGACCGCAACAGCAAACGAGAACTCATGTGTGCACCGCATCTGGTCTTCTGGACTTTGGGGCTCGAGGATTCCTGGAGCATGCTCGATGCACCCTCCTGCCTAACGCGGGAGGGTTGTGTGTGTGGTCCTCTGACAGCGAGGCGGTCTTCCTCTTGCACACTCCTGCTGCTGGGGCGCTCACTACCTCAGGAAATGGTATTCTCCCTCCTCCCAGGTCAGAGTTACAGGACATCCTCTCGGGTGGGAGGGACAGAAACCAAGGCAGGCTGGGAAACGAGTCCCATGAGGCCTCGGGCAGGATGCGGCCAGCGGGGCCTCGGGAAGGCACTGCAGTCGGGAATCGGGGTGTCCCCAGCGTCCAGCCTCCGTGCCCCCCTTCCCTCTGCCCACTGGCCCTCCTCCTCCTCTCTCCCGTCCCTGCAGCGGGATGTGGTTGCCTCACCGCTTCCTCCTCTAGGCACTCCTGTTCCAGCCCCCGCCCCCGAGCACGGCCCCCCCGCACAGACCAACACTCTCTGTGTCTGGGTCTCAGTTTCACAGACGCAGGAGAGCGAACCTGACGGCCTACTGGAGTCAGGTGCCAGCCCTGCTCCAGCCCTTGATGGCCAGGGGCCTCCTGCCCGCACCCGGCCCAGCCCGTGGGTGGGTCCTTCCCGTGACTCCCAGAATGTCACGGGGGTTTGGAGGCTCACGCGGCTGCTGGGCAGGATGGCCAGAAGCCCCAGCGGGTGTCCGCACAACTCCACAGAGCCGGCCTGTGTTTCGGGGTGACCGTGGGCCTGCCTCCCACCCAGAGGAGCACCCAGAGGTGCGCCTGCCCTCCCCCGAGGCCCCGCCCTCGTGCATTTGTGGCTGCTGGCCTCCCCATGACAGATCTTCCCGCTGTTCCCCGGAGAGCTAGCAAGGCCCCAGAGGCCTCCTCCATCACGGGGGGGGGGCACTTCTCCTGAAGTGTGCTCTCTGCTTCCCCGCCCCCAGCCCTCGGGGGGCAGTTGTAAAAGTGGTGACATTCCCAGGAACTCATGGGGGGGGGTCAACCGGAACGGCAAGCTGTGTGTCTGGAGCCCCGTGGGGCGGGGCGGCCTGCCTCCCAGTGAGAAACTCTCTCTGGGGTCCCCGAGGGGCTTGGCCGAAGAGATGACCCCCTGGCCAGGCCGCCCTGGCCCTCTCCTCCCCGGGCCACATGAGGCGCCCTCCTGCCCCGGTGCCCGCCCCGGCGCCCTCACGGGATAGCTGTGTCCGGCTGTGCACCGCCGTTCTCCACGGGGATTTCGGGAGCTCACGGTCACCGGGTGCCCGCTCTGTGCCCGGCACTGAGTCCGGTCGCTCATTTGGTTCCCAGGGGGGCGGCCGGGTCCTCGTCTGCCCCGAACGTGCCAGCCAGACGTCAGTGACAACAGTGACTGTGCATCGAGTGCAGCCCCACGCACATCCACGCATCTCTTCACGTTCTGTCCTCACGTAAAAACCTCCCGGGCTGTGCAACTGCTGTGGCCATTCCAGAGCCCCCAGAAGGTCGACCCGCCTGCTCAAGGTCACCCAGCCGAGCCGTGCTGAGACTGGGGCTCGACTCCCCGCCCGGTCTGACCTTGGCCTTTGCCTGCGGCCCGTTGCTTGCTCCCACACCTCTGTGGGTCTGGGCCTGCATGGGGAGCTGGAAGGAAACGGGTGAAGGAGGGGAGGCGCGAGGAAGCAGAAGTAATTTGGGGGCCCTTACTTGGGGAGGCGTCCCGGGGAGAATTCCAGAGGGCAGCTCCGAGGGCCCCCTGGTTGTCCCAAGGGCCCTGAGCGGTGGCCAAGACGAGCTTCCTCCAGGGTTTTGTCTGTGAGCACGTGAGTTTCGTGTGCCGGCCCTGCTCACTGACAGCTCCTTGGGGGGGGGGCTGGGGGCGCTTCCTTCCCCACCACCGCCCAGGACCTGTCCCCCGCACCCCCTCCTCAGGGGCTCTCAGATCTGGGGCAAGGTGCACTTTGGTTTGAGTGTATTCGCTCTCCTGAGGCCTGAGGCTGCACCCGCAGGTCTCTTCCTGCTTCCAGGGGTGGGCCGTGTCCTGGTGCCCACAGCGGCCTCCGTGTCCGAGACGGGGCAGGAATGCGGGGGCGGGGGTTGCAGAGTCCGTGCGAGGCACCCGACCTCTGTGACCCTTTGTAGCTGAGACGCCAGGTGAGGGAGGGCACGGGGAGGGTGGGGGGAGCCGACTGCCAGGGCGTGTGTGTGCACGCACGCGTGGGCTGTGAGCCGTGGTTGCCCACGGGGGCGGCGTGGCTGAGCGGTGCGCTGGAGGCCGCGACCAGCTCTCCCTCCAGTGCTGTTCAAGGTGACTGTCAGAAACCCACGGCAGGCTCCTCTAATGAGGCGGGAGAGCGGGCCGGTCTATCCTCCCGCACACCGATGCCTTTCCTTTTCGCTTCCTAATAATTGCTCCCCGAGGCTCTGTCTTACGGGTTTACAGGGTCTTTTCTTGAGAGACGATTAAGTGGAGGCAGTCCACGTCGTGTGTCCACTGGGGTCTGCCGTGGGGGACCCCAGTGGGGGCTCTGCCTCCTCCCTTCCCCCCTTTCCGTTCTGTTCGGTTTCATTTCCGGGACCTGTCTCCACCCCCCAGGGGCGGTGTGCACGCGGGTGCAGGGGGGCCTTCTGGAGAGCAGGGGTGTCCAGGGGAGAAGAACGCCTTCCGGCTCGGCAGGGTGAAAGGGCGTGGCTCCGGAAGATCTTCCTCTGGCTGCAGTTGTCACGGCGACCGACGGTGGCCTCGAGGAAGCCAGCAGCTCGTGCTGGGGGGCAATTAGGGGAGTCGCGGGGGGCCACCGAGTTTTCAGGTGTCTGCTTTGGCGTGTACGTGTGTGAGCGTGTGTGCTAGACTCTCTCACCTCTCGGACCCCACGGGCGCGATTCTGGGCCGGCCGGTTCCTCCCCGGCCTGGCACCTGTCCTCAAAGCCCCGAGGTCCCGCTGAGGCTGGAACACAATTAGCTCCCGCCGCAGGGAGGCGGAGGCCGGAGTCAGGAGCCCGCCGCTCTTTCCTCCGACAGACACAGAAACGGGGAGGTCGTGGGGAAACCACAACGGAGTCTCGGAAAGAAGCGCCTGTCCGTCCCCAGGGTGCCTGTGTGTTTGACACCGCCCCACGGAAGGACAGGGAAACACGTAAATACCGTTCAGGGAAGGCCGGGCTTGCGGGGTGCGCCGCTAAGCTCCCGCAGGCTTTTAGGTTTTGCGGCCAGTTCGGTTGGAAGCCCAAAACCTTGACTCGGGGCTGAGGTTGGCACACCAAGACCCGTGAGCCGAATCCGGCCCCCAGCCTGTGTTTGTGAATAAAGTTTTATCGGGACACAGCCGTGTCCCTTCACGCACGCACTGCCTGCAGCTGCCGCTGGAGCTCCGGAGGCGGAGGTGAATCGATGCATCGCGAGGGACGTACAAGCAGACCGAGTGTGCCCGCCCCCGTGGGGGGGACAAGGCTGTGTTCCCTTCGCAGACGCGCGGGTGAGGGGCGAGGGGCGAGGCCACCGGGTCCTGCTCTCGGTTCCTGGCTGCTGCTCATTGGCTGTGGTGGTGGTGGCTCTTCCCTCACCGAAGGGGAGCTGGTGGGGGTCGGGGGGCGAGAAGACTTGGCCTTTTCTGCCGGGTGTTCTGCTTCTCGGCAGCAGCGCGGACAGGACGGCTTTGGGGCCGGGAGCTGGAGACCTTTGTCACCGTCAGGCCTGGGACTGATTTGCCGCCGCAGGTTCTGCCGGTAAAAAATGGTCCGAGCGGAAGCAGCTCCACATGGTTCATCCCTCTTCTCGTGCATGTCGTGCCCGGAGGCCCCCCGGTTTCGCCAAAGGTCAGCGGGGGGAGAACAAACAGCCCGGCTGCCCTTTCTCGGCGCCGTTTAATCTCTGCCCCTGCCTCTCTAAATACTCAGGGATCCCGCGCTGCTGGCCTGGCAGCTGGGACCCTGTGGGGGAGGCTGGGGCGTGGGGGGCACCCTGGGGGCCTGCGGCCTGGCCGGGGGCTGGTGCTGCGTCCTTGGATGCCGAGGCCGGCTGAATAATGATGTTCGCAGGCTCTGCAGGGGGGAGATTGGATGGACCCCAGTGGGGGTGGCTCTTTCTGCCCCTGGGGAGGCTCAAGGCTGGTGGGGGGTGGGGGACTCAATGGCTGGGGACAGGAATCACTGAAGACCACCCCCCACCCCACACACACTCACTCACACGTCTGGCCCTGGGCTGGGGCGACTCGCAGGCCAAGGCTGCCGGTCACAGTATCCTCGTTGAGCCCCTTACATGTGACTGGGCTTCCTTGCAGCGTGGCCGTCTGCAGCTCCAGGCTGGGCGACCTTTGGGGACCCAGCCTCTGGGGTCACACAGTGTCCCTGGTGCTGCCCTCTCCTGGTCACAGCAGGCACAGCTTGCCCAGGGAGGGGCCCAGACCCCACTTCTCAGGGGAAGGGATGGCGAGATCCCGTGGTCTCCACCACGTGCGTGGGCGCTCGGGAGACAGGATTGCCGCCACGTTTGGGAATCGCCGTGAGGGTGGTAGACCAGATGGAAGGGAATGCGAGTGCCTGGGATGGGGGGGCTGCTTTGGGCTGGGGGGCCAGCAGAGGCCTCGCTTAGAAGTGACACTGAACCTGGCTTCTGGGCAGGGAGGAGGAGCCAGCCTCGGCAGGACCCAGGGGAGAGGGGAGACGTTTGCATGCTTAGCCGCGTGCGGCATGACGCCGGCCCATGGGGAAGAACGCCGTGGGCCCAGGGCCCAGAGTGCGTGCCGACCCTGTGGGTGACCTGGACCGTGCCTGCCGGGACGTCCCAGGCAGGGGAAGGCCAAGGGCGAAGAAGTCCCTGGGGCGGGGATGAGCCTAGCTCCCCGGCCGCCCCTCCGATGGCCCCTGCCGTCTGCTCCGTTGTTGTCCCCGCGCTGACTCACTTCCTGGAAGCCGCTCCCTCGTCCATCCGTCCATCTGCTGCTGCTGCTGCTGCGTCTCTCCCGCTGGGTGACACTCCGGGGGGGGGGGCGGGGGGGGGGAACAGGCCCTCGCCTGTCTTGGAAGCCCGTGTTCTTGTGTGTGTTGGGGTGCCCGGCGTGCCCGGGTGTCTGCTGGCCGCCTGCTGGGTGACGGGGGAGTTTTGGCGAGGGCCGGCCTCCTTGCCCTGGGGCTGCCCGGCGCGGAGGCCCCGCGGGGACTGGGACCAGGGCAGCCGCGGGGACCGTCCCGGGACTGAGTGTGTGGTCAGAGAAGACCGCAGAGCGGCGCCCCCTTCTGGACACCGGGAACTCGTCACCGTGTGGAGCTGGAGCTGGGAGTGCTGCTGCTCCCCTGGGCCGCTGGTCTCGTAAATGAGACTCCCTGTCCCCGCACTGAGAGACCCTCCGAGAGCCGGGAGAAAGCCGAGCCCCGGGAGCCGGAGTAAACAAATGGTTTCTGTGATGAATCCCCCCGGGACCTCCGGCGGTGGCGGCGACAGTGCGGCTGTTACTGACGCACAGGAGTGCGGACAAGCGCGGCCGGAGCGGGGCGCCGGGAAGGCACACACCCCACTTGCCGACGGCGGGGGACGGGGGGCGGGGGTGCAGGACACGGGCCCTCGTCATGGTCACTCCGGTTCGTTCCGGTCTGTGAGAGCTCTCACCCTGGGAGGGAGCGGAGATGCAGAATCAGGGGTGACCCGAGAGAGAGGGCGGGCGGGGGTGTCTGTCCGCCCCTGCGGCGTCCTCACGGCTCACGTTTGGCACGCACCACCCTCGGGAGGGGCTTCTCCTCACCCCAGCAACAGCGCTTTGTGCTCGAATGCGCCGTGGCCGCAGGCCGACCTGCTGGCAGCCGCCCTTCTCCGAGGGATACCCGGGCAGACCCGGGGGGGAGCTCTGGTCGGTCCCAGTGGACGCGGGGTCCGGGGACGTGTCCCCCTCGGTCCTGCCGCCGTCCCGTGTTTCCAGGGCTGGCCGTGTCGGTCGAGCTCCTGCTGCCTGCACCCCGAGGTGCCCGGGCGTTTGCAGGGTGAGCCCCAGGCATGTCCTTCCTGGGGTTCGTCCTGGGGGCCCCCGGGCCGCCGTGTCCTCCTCACCACCCGCCACCAGGCCCCGACTCCACCGGGGCTTTAGTCCTCCCTGGACCCTGGCCGTCAAACGGAAGCGCCAGGCCTAGCGTTGCCCGTTGCCGATCCCCCTGGCCCGGCCCCCCCCCCCCCCCGCTCCATGGAGCCAGCCACGTTTATCTGTGGCCCACTCTCGAGAAAATAAATGTGTGTGCACACAAACCGTTTCTCGGCTGTCCCGGCCCAGCCCCAACCCCCTTGGACGGCACGCTGCGCTTGGAGAAGCAAATGTTTGCTTTGGCTGAACGTCGTACTTGTTTTGGCAACTCCGGGAAGTTTGTAACTTCTGCCCGTCGACTCCCGTGACGGCTGGTTTCCCGTGTCACCTCGCCGGGGACCGGGGGATGCCCGGGGAGCCTGTGGGAGGGCGTTTCTGGGCGGGTCATGAGGGTGTTTTTGGAAGAGCTGGCCGGTCCAGTGGATGGACTGAGTGAGGAAGATTGCTCTCCCCAGGGGGTGGCGGGGGGGGGGGGGGCTCGCCCAGTCCGCTGGGGGTGGCGGGAGGGTGAATGTGCTGCCTGCCTGAGCCGGGACGTCTGTTTCCCCCGCCCTCTGGTGTGGACGCCCCTGGGTGCCAGGCCTTCGGGCTTGGACTAGAGCCGCACCATGAGCTTCCCTGGGCTCCGGCTGCAGACGGCAGACCACGGGGCTCTCGGCCTCCACCCACGCGTGCGCCCGTCCCTCACCACAGGTCTCTTTCTCGGCGTCTCCTAGTGGTTCTGTCCTGGGGGGACCCTGGCTGACCTGTGTCCCCCCTGAGCGGCTTCGGCCCCGGTATTTTCGGGCCGTGATAGATTCTGTCTTCGATTCCGTGGCTGTCCTATTGTCCCCTTTCCCTTTCTTTTCCTGGAAATGGCTGTAAGGGCATACACGGGAAAGACGTTCTCGGAACACTGTTGACTGGTTTCCAGAAAATCGGAGAGCATCTGCCCAGAGTGGCAGGTCACGTCTCACGGACCCCAGGGTACTGCTACGAGCTCTTGCTTCTGTCCCAGCGCCCGGAGCGAGGCCGGGCCGCAGGCGGCCTCGCGGCTCCCACATGACCGTCCCGGGGGATGGCTGTCCGTGGGCGGCTGGGGGGCAGAGGGAGCTGCTGCTCCCTGGTGGGGTCCGGGGAGGGGCCAGCTCGCACACCCCGTGACCGCACTCCCTGGGCCCCAGTCGGGACGTGTGACCCGAGTTATCGACAGGCAGTGCCTGCCGAGTGCGGGAGAACCGAGCTGTCACTAGCCGTGTGGTCAGCCAATGCGTTTCACTGGAAGAGTGACGTGATGTGACAGTGTGACAGTCTCAGGACATCGGGATGCATGGAACTTGAAGGGGCGGGGTCCCACACCAGAGGGAGGCCAGGGAGGGCCCTGCTTGTGCTCCTGGACGCTGGGCTCGGCCTCTGTAACCCGTGGCCCTTACTTCTCCGAAGCCAATGATGCCCCTTGGGCTGGATCTGGCTCACAGGTGTGTTTTGTTTTGCTTAAGGAATGTCTAGAAAAAGATAAGGGGCCAACATAATAAAAACAAACAACCCTGAACATAACCTGGACTCTTGGTCTATCTCGAAACAGAGGGAGCTCTGGAGACGCCGGCCCCACGTTCGGCCTGGGGAACAGACTCCGGGCACGCGCACGCTTTAGATAGGGCGTGGGCTCACGCTTTGCCGCAGTCGCCACCGCACCCTGCTGCCCACTTGGCCACCAAGGCTGTGGGTGATGCTCCCCGACCCTCCGTGAAGGAGAACGAGGGTGCGTCTCACGGCAGACAGGTGCCCCTCCGCCCCTCAGACCCTGGCAGGAATGCGGGCCAGCTCCAGAGGGCCGCCTGCTTCTGGAACAATGGGACAGAACACCTTCCCAGAAACCAAGATCATTCCCGCCTACTTAACATGCAAGCCGCCGCGCCGGCCGCCTCCGTTCATTTAGCTTCGCCGTCTGGTCCCCGCAGGCATTTGACTTTCTGACCCCCCGGATCCAGCTGAGGGGTCAGGGAGGGGCCCGGAAAGGCAGACAGTCTAGTGGGGGACCCATTGTCGAGTCTGGTGCCCCCAGACGCGGCCAGCAGGCCTCCCGGGCCCCTTGGAGATGGCGTGGATTGGAGTCTGTTTCATCCTTAATGAATGAGTGGAGCGGCGAGGAGCAGCGCTCAGCGGGGGAGGCTTTTACCCGGCAGTCCCCCACTTACAGCTTCTCCTTCCTTCCTTCCCTCCCTCCTCGGCGCTGCTGCCGCCGCCGCCGCCGCCGGGCGCGCTCTCGGCTGTCACCCTGTGGTGTGGGGTGGGGGGGGGGCGGCGGTTTTACGTTTGCGGAGCCACGGACCCCCCCTCCCCGCCGCCTGAGGTTGGGTTTCCTTGGGTCGCGTCTGTGCGCCCCCCCGCCCCCCCCGATGGTGGTGTGGAGTGGATGGGGTACTGGGCATGCGCGCGTCCGCTCCTCGGGACGGGGCGGAGAGGGGAGTAAAGGCGCCGTGTTGGTGACACCGTGCGAGCCGCCGCGCGTGTCCGGGCCTCGGTTTCCTCATTGGTGCGGCGGGCCTGCTGGTCGCAGCCCTGTCCAGGGCGGGTGGCTGCGACCCACAGGGACCGGCGTGGAGTGTTTAGGCCCCATGTCCGCCGGGAGTCACTTCAGCACCCGGGACAGCTCCCTGTCCACAGCGCGGGGCCACGAAACAGCTGTTGGGAGAAGGAATGGGTGTGGGAGGGTGTCTGAGGCCGCGGTGCATCGGAGGTACCACACCCCCCAAGCCAGAAGTCAGGGCCATGGTGCGACCACGGAGTCAGGGGGCCCTCCCTGGTGCAGGAGGGGGCCTGGGGCGTGTGCCGGTGGCCGGGGAAGTGGGACCAGACTCGGGAAGCCACGGCCATCTCAGGGCGTGCTGGAGGGGGTTGGCTCCTGATGTTGGCGCCTGCTGCCCGCAGGTTGGGGCAGCTCGGGGCGCAGGTATGCGTCTCCGTGGCCGTGGTGACCCGTGACCACAAATGTACACATGTCTGTTGTCCTGCAGCCTGGAGGTCGGGAGGGTGGATGGGCTTGGAGGCACCATCGGGTGTGGGCAGGGCTGTGGGCCCCTTGGAGACCCCAGGGCAGAGTCCCGCCCGGCCTTTCCAGCCCCCGGAGCCCCTGCGTGTGCCTCGGCCCCTCCCTCCCGCCCCGCCCACTTCACGGTGCCTCCCTCCAAGCCCTGCTTCCCTCAGCACCTCTCTCAGAGTCCGACCGCTTGCCGCTGCCTCGATGACCCCTGTGACGACCCTGTCCATCAATCCAGGGGGGTCCCTCCGCCCCTCCCCCAGCGCTCTGTTTTGTGTCCCTGGCCACTCTCCCATGCGGCTGGGTTTGGCCTGGAGAGACTGTTCTGGAGAACCGCCGCCGGCCCCAGTAGCAAGCCGGAACGCCTTTTCCCCGCTGATGGAATTAATCTGGGTCTTTGCTGCTCTTTCCTCCGCCCCGGTGGTCACAGCCCCGAGGCGAGCGCGCGCTCCCGCCTGCCTCGGCGGCGAGGCCCCCTCGGGTCCCGTCTCCTGCCGCTTTGCAGCTCGCCGTGCGCACCTGGGCCCGCGTCCCTGCGCCGCACCTGAGCGTATGTCACCTTGGCAGCTGCTGGGGGGCCAGGTGCCGCCGAGTGCTGTCGGCACTCCAGGAACCCGGAGGGGCTGCTCGCCTCCCCACCTTCCTCCAGCGGTGCCAGGAGACGCCGCGGCCTCCTGGCTGCGGAAAGTGGGGCGGCAGATGCGCAGCCTTGGAGGGGCGAGGCGGGCAGCCTTCCTGGTTCCTGGCAGAGACCCCGTTTCAGTGACATTTTTTCTTGGAGAGGAGAGAGACGTTGGGCGCGGCGTAGGGGGGCTGGAGCCTGGTAATGAGCTCTTTCCCCGCGTCCTGGGGGTTCTCAGCCACGCGGGCTGTCCAGGGAGCCGGGGAGAGGGCACACGGTGCTCGGCCCCGGGGTGGACAAGGCGTCCAGGTGTGTGGGGCTGTGCCGACGCCGTGGACCTCTCGTTCGCCTCACGGGCGGGATTGAGCCCGGGGCATGATGGATAGCTGGAGCTGGCTGTGTGCGACCCAGTGTGGGCTCGGCCGGGGGTCCGTGGGGCTCTAAATAACAGCGGTTACAACAATAAAATAATTAGAAAACAACACAAAACAGCGGTTTAAGCAAAGCAGGAGTGTATTTCTCATTCATAAAAAAGGCATAAAGAAGCAAACCCTTGAGGGCCCAGTTCCTTCCAGCTCACTGGATTTGAGCTCCTCCCGCACCCTCTGCCCCCGCACCCCCCGCCCCTTCTGCCCCGCCCCCTCGCGTCCAGCCCGGCCGCTCCTGGTCGTCCTCCGGCTTCCCGCTGCCGGTCAGACCAGCCTGGCCCTCCCCGGGCAGGCGGGCCGGCTCCGACGGCACACGCTTCGTCATTGTTTCCCGCCCAGTGGCCTTTCTGCTTGGCGTGCTCTGCGAAGGCAGGGACGGAGCCGCGTCCGTCTGCTGGGTGCTGTGTTCCCAGGCCCCGGTGCGCCGTAGATGCCGGTCCGTCTCCGTGGAACGCGGGGCTGGGTAGATGCGCCCCGCGGCTGTGATTCCAGGCCGCTGCTTCCCAGTGCGTCCCTGCACCCTGGGTGCCCGAGGCTGCAGGGTCCACGCCAAGGCCCCCCGCCCCTGCTGGGTGCTGCTGGAGCGCGCCCTTTGTTTCTGGGAGGCTGAGCGACCCGCGGCGCAGCTTTGCTCTGCCACCCGGAGCTGAACACCGAGAGCAGCAGGAGAGGGAGCTCTGCGCACCAATCAAGCGGCACACTGCCTCCTGCTGGGCGTTGGGTGTATTGGAGGCCCAGGCACTTTTTCCAATTCTTTCTGTCAGTGAAAAACGTCCACAAACTCACGTTGTTTTCTTTCCCCATACAGAGCAAACTTAACGAATGTGAAAAGCTACATGACTGGTCTTCCTGTAAACCCTAGGAAAGCATTTTCCCCCTCACCCGGACTTTAAATCTCATGTTGAAGGTTTAGAGGATGCAGGAAAATATAAAAAATAGAAACCATCCAGGAAGTGTCACCAGTACTTTACTTTCTCTCAATCTTTGTGTAGTGTGTGTTAACACACATGCACACGCCCCTCCCCAAGATGGTTATCCTAAATGTAAAGGTTGGCATCTTGGATTTTTTGGCTGTACATGGTATTTTGAGCATGTTCCTATGTCTTTAGGCATTCTTCAGGAATGATTTTTTTGGGGGGCAAAAGGGGAAAATTGGGACAACTTTAATAGCATAAACAATACACATTTTAATAAACATAAATTTTTTAAAAAAGTGATTTTTGAAGACTGCATGGTACTTCTCCGAGAGGGCATATCTTTTAAAATTTAACCAGTCCCTTGTCCTGGCTGGCATGGCTCAGTGGATTGAGTGCCGACCTGTGAACTGACAGGTCACCAGTTCGATTCCCGGTCAGGGCACGTGCCTGGTTTGTGGGCCAGGTCCCCCGTTGGGGGAGGGAGAGAGGCAACTGATGGATGTTTCACTCCCTCTCTTTCTCCCTCCCCCTCTCTCTAAAAAATAAAAATCTTTAAAAAGATAAAATTTAACCAATCCTTTATATTTCTGAGTGGTTTTTTTTTTTTTACTTCCATGGGCTTATTGAAATGAGCTTTCTTGTATGTTTATTTCTTCTTTCCTTTTTGATCTGTGGTTTTGTTTTTAATTATCCTCAGCCTTATGATCACATAACTTACCGATTATCTCTTGTGATTCTTAGGAACACAACCCCTGGGTTAAGGACACGTTTATTTCCCAATCTTTCAACCCATGTTGCCAATTAATTTCGAGAAAGATTATCTGTTGGCATCTCTGCCAACAATATGTGAGCTCTTTTTCTTTTTTGTGCCTCCGGCAGTTGTGATTATTATAATGTAAAAATGTCAGTTTGACAGTGTCCAAATTACTCTCCAAACTTCCAGGACAGGGCGGGCTGTCACGCACGTGTGATTTCTGTGCAGATACGGCTGCCCTTTCTCTCCTGACGGAAAGGCTGATGTGCCGCCTGTCTCCGAGTCAGGGTGTGCGCCGTGGCCCACGGCCAGAAACACAGGCACGCCGCGGAGTCCTTAGAGACGGCAGTTCTCACTCTGCCTTTCATTAGAACACTTTCCCGTGTTGGAGACCTGTGCACCTGTGTGGCCGTGGCAGGTGACAGGGCTCATGAGGGGGGAGTTCCAAGCCTGAGTGGCAACGACTGCCCTGGGCGTGGCTGGGCAGAGGTGGGGACTCGTGTTTCGAGATGTGTGGTTTGCAGACACAGTTCTGCTGCAAAGGAAAGACAGTGAAAACATTGGTCGGAGAGAAGTGGTAAGAGACCCGCCGCTGGAAGTGGCCCAGCACACCTGGAGCTACACCTCGTTTGTGCTCTCACTGGCTCCCCTCCCTTTCTGCTTCCAGGGGTCTCGACGTGCAGACCTACTATGTGCACAGCTAGCATCTGGAAGGGTAGGCCAGAGCAGAAGTCTCTGTTTCCTCAACTCGGATCTTTGTTGTAGAACCTTCACGATTTTCTTTTTTTGCCCCATCTGGGGTATTGTGGTGCCATTTTAGATTTAATCCATAATTTTAAAATCGGCTGGTTGGTTTTACTTACATATGTTTGTTTTAAAAGCATCTCGATCCCCGTCACAAAGGGAAAGCCAGGGTCACTGGCTGCACGTGGAGAGAAACCTTTGCACGAAGACAGTGGGGACAGAACAAGGGTCTGAGGTCCCACCTCGACACTGTCCCTGCCCCTTGGTCCGCGGGGGTGATCTGCCAGGCGCTGCGAGGCTGTGAGCAGGGGACGGAGACTTCCTCTCCAGGAGAAGGGTTGCTGGGGAGAAGAAGTGAGCAGCCTTCTCACCGACCTTCCCGAAAACCTTTGGTCTCTGGCCCTCCCTGCCGGCAGAGGGGCCTGGGCGAGGGCTGGAGAGGGCAGCGCTGGGAGGGCACGGACCGCCCTGCCGGGGGAGACAGGTGCATGGGGGGCGGGGAGGCTCCTGGTCCCATTTGAGGGGCTGGGGGCGCCTTGGGGGCACAGTTCGCCTCCACAGCAGGATGCATTGATGAACAGAGCCCCCCCGTCCCCCCAGAGGGATATTGCCGTCTGGGCAGAGGCCTCCCTGCCTGGCCCAGGGTCGGTGGCCCGGCGGACCCACGCCTGCCTTCCCGCAGGTGCAGCGGCGCCCACACCCCCGCAGGCGTCCTGTGCCGCTCGTGGGCACGAACAGCACCCAGCCGAGCCGGCACCCCCCCCCCCCCCCAGGCAGCATGTGGTGCGTGCGCGTGCAGCCGGATTATTTTTATTTATGATCGCTGATTCACAGCCGTCTCCATGGCGATGCGGGAGCCGAGGGCGGAAGCAAGACGTGCGTGGTGGCGTTATTAAGTGACCCGGCGCGAGGAGAAAGCTCTCAGGCACATTAAGGGTCCATTTGACATCGCGGCGCCCTTGTCTGGCGGGTCACTCTGCCTCCCTGCCACAGGCGCCGGCACTTCCATGTCCGGGGCCTTCTGAGCAGAGCGTGCCCCTCTGTGTGTCCGTGTGTGTGCGTGTGTGTGTGAGAATGTCAGGCTCTGCTCAGACGCAGCCAGGTGCTGAGGGCCAGGAGGGCCGCCGGCGACCCCCTGGGGAGGTGCTGTCGGCTGCTGAGCACCCCGCGGGACGCTGGTTTCACGGTCAGCGTGTGCCCGTGTGTACGCACATGGACGCATGGGTTTCTGTGCAGCTTCTTGAACAGATACATGTGTGTCTGGTAAGAAACAGAATCGGACACGCACAAAATCATATACATAACTACTTTCAACGGACTTGGCTACATATGGAATCATCTGTGTGAGTTATACATCAAGACATACAGCTGTACAGTGAGCACCCATGCATACACCGACCGGCCACACAGGGTCAAAGGTGACGCACACAGGATGACGCAGTGTCTCGATTTTCCCGGACAGTCCCTCCCGCCCACATTCTTATTACCCAATAGCTCGTTTGGGTTTGGACGGCAGCTGCGCGTCTGCCTTGCTCTGAAGCCCCTGGGGGTCCCTGCCCCCGGAAGGAGCCTCTCCCCGAAGTGCAGCTCCTCGTCCCTCGGCCGCCCTGCGTCTGCGCCCGGACGGCCCCTGATTCGGCCTGCGGCTGCGGCCCGTGGGTGCGAGAGCCGCCCTCTGAGTGGCCTCGTCGGCGAGCATCGCGTGGGGGGCTCCATCCCCGTGGCTCTGGGTTTGGGGCCCCCGTCCGTCTGCGCCACTGCGTGCCATCCCAGGGGGGGAGCGCGCGTGTCGTGGCCCGTCCGTTTTGCTGCCTGCTGATGTTCGGGGGGCTTCTGCAGATGCTTGGGGGCTTCTGCTGATGTTCCGGGGGCTTCCGAGGTTTGCTGGAACAGGCAGGCTGCTCCGCCCATTTTGCGTGCGTGCGCGCGCGCGCTCCGGGCTCTGCGTCTGCAGTTGCGGGTCACATGTTCAGCTCCGCCGGGCGATGCCGGCGTGTTTTCTCCGCGGTGGGACGGGCGTGCGCGCCCACCGGCAGCACGGAGGTGCCCCGGGGGCTCTGTGTCTGCGCCGATGCTTGTGCGGGACTGTAGGTGTCACCGGTCTGGCGGGCGCCCGCCACATCTCACTGCGCCTCAGACCGTGGCGCTGCCCGGGACCAGGGCCAGCCTGCCCGACGCTGGGGTCCAGCGGGAGGACATCGGCCCCCGTAAGTCAGAGCCTGGGCCTGAGCTCCAGCGTGGCTGCCTAGACAGTAATCAAGTTGGTGTTGGGATGTACGTCCGCCTTACTTCTTCGTCTGTTTTATTATTATTTAATAAATCCTTTTTAGTTCTCACCTGAGGATACGGTCATTGACTTTAGAGAGAGGAAGCGTGGGGGGGAGGGGAGAGAGAGAGAAGGAGGAGCATCAGTGGGCTGTCTCCCGTGCGAGCCCCCACCTGGGGTTGAACCTGCAGTCTTGGCGCACTGGTGTTCGGGGGCCGATGCTCCGGCCCACAGGGCCACCCGGCCGGGGCTTCTTTGTCCACTTGAGTTGCTGCCACTCACCCAAGGGCGATGAGAAGGGACCCCCCGCCCCGTGTTTCTTCTGGAGTCTCAAGGCTCTCATTCCACAACGCCCCTGACACCCACGGGGGCTTCCTCCCGCCCTAGACGCCCTGGGGGGCACCAGCTGGGGGTCCCACCCTCGATGGGACTCAGTTCTGAACTCACATGATCCACCCGGACCCGCTGACCGACCCCACGGGCCCAGGGCCCCGTCCCAGGGCTGCCCCCACGTGAGACGCCAGCTGCAGGCCCAGGCTGTCTCCTGACCTGCTGTCTGTAAATCCGAGGGTCCCGCCACCCCTCCTGGGGGTGGGTCAATTTGCTGGAACGGCTCACACACTCAGGAAGGTGGCTGGGTTCCCGGATCGCTGCCAGTTTGTCTGGAGAGGACAGAACCCAGGCACAGCCAGAGGGGAGGGACCAGTGGGGCCAGGTGGGCGGGCACGGAGCCCCTGTAGCCACCTCGGGGCACGTGCCCCGGCCCTCCCTGTGCCCACTGGCCTGGAGGCTCCCGGAACCCCGTCCTCTTGGGGCCTTGCGGAGCCTTCGCTGCATCATCGGACTGCTGATCAGGTCTCGGCTGGTTGGCGACTGGTTCCCCCTCAGCCCCTCTCCCCTTCCTGAGGGTCCGGTGGGGGGGGCTGGAGTTTCCAACCCCCTCGCATCCGGGGTTGGTTCCCTTGGCAACCAGGCCTCACTGTGCGGGTGTGTGGGGGATGAACATCAACTCACCCAGCCCCCTGTGCTCCCTCTGCCCTCTGAGTTCCCGGGGTTTGCTGTGGGCTCGGCCGGCCCCTCTCCCTCCCTGCTCTGCGGGCACCCTGTGGGGTGCTCGGCCTGCTTTCTGCACGTGGCTCGTGCGGTTTCCTCGTCTTCACACAGCCCACAGGGTCCAGGGCGATGTTCGGTCCAGGCTCACTCCTCTGTCCGGGACACATCTGGCGGAGCCCCGTCTGTGCCGGCCCTGACCATGGGGGCCAGTGGCCGTAGGCGATGGCCGCAAAGATACGGAGCCCAGTTGTCTGCCTTCGTCAGGACAAGTGCGCTTTCCAGGACGAGCGAGGGAAACGAACCGGAGGGGCGTTGCGTCGGGGAGGAGGAGGGCCCAGGTGACTGACCGGGGGGCTTCCTTTGCCCGGAGACGTGGGGTCTCGTTTCCCAGGTGAGAGGGAACCCCGGAGTGGGCTTTGAAGTGTGAGTAGGAGTTGAGCAGAGGCCAGAGAGGTTCGGGGGTCTGCACTGGTCAGGGGACGCTGTCCTGCCTTCCCAGGTGGGGCAGTACTGCGGTTCTGTGACTCTGCATCCTTGGTAACCCGGGACTAGAACACCCTCCTAAGGGCACAGGTTCATGGACATCGCAGAGTGAACGCAGGGGAAGCCGGCGAGAAGGCAGAGCCGGCGGGGCCGGGGCGAGTCTGGCTCTGTGCATCCCTCCCGTCTGAACGCCTTGTTTGCGCCTGTCGGCCGCTGGCGTGGAAGATGGAGGAGAACTGAGCGCCCCCCAACCCCCCCCCCCCCGGCTTCTGCTCTGACCTTGCCGGGGTCAGCCGACTCCAGCTGGTGGCCCCAGCTGTCACCGCCGTGCTGCGTTCTCCGAGTCTTTCTCCGCCGTTGGATCGGGCGCCGGGCTGCTGGCGGCGGCTAGAACGGCAGCGTCGTTCCGGGCATTTGGCTAATTAAACAAAGCCATCGGGCGAGATGGACTGTCCGTCCCGGGCTGCTCCCACGGTCATCAGGCGGGATGGCCCACACGCTGGCCCTGGGCCGGGCTGGCTTCCTGGCACCTCGGGGCTGTTTGGGGACATTAGTGCGGGCTGAACGGCTGGGTGGGAGTGGGGAGCGCGATGCTTTTCCTGAGTGGGGGGAATCTGTGTGGGCATGAGTCCCTCACGCCCGGAGGCTGCCTGTCCATTAAGCAGTGCTTGCTTTGTCCTTGGCCTTGACCTGACCCCCGGTGATGCTGTCTGTCAAACAGACAGAGGCGCTGGCAGCTCCTTGGCAGCCGACACGGGCATGCCTCCCGAAAGCACACGCGCACGATGTTTTAACCCGGAAAGAGGACCGAGAGAGGGATGGGGTTGGAGAGGCGGGTCTTCCCGCTGGCCCACCTGGGCGCGGCGTTGGGGGTCTCGGGAAGTGGTCTCTCGCCAGGCCGGCTCCCTGAGCAGGTTTTCGTGTGGAGGCCGCGAATGCGAGGGCCTGGGGCGGGATTGGTGGGTGTGGTGGGCTGAGTGGTGTCCGAGCCCTCGCCCCCGAGACTGCGGCCCCCGAGGGCTTGGCCTGGTGACAAGTCTCAGCCGCGAGCACAGCCACGTGCTGTGTTCCGGAGCCTTCAGTGCGTCGGCAGACACGGGGGGGGGGGGGGGGGGGGGGGGGGTCTTCGGGAGTCAGGCGGCTCGCTGCCGGCTCGATTCCAGCATTAAAAAAAAAAAAAAGAGCAGAGAGCGTGTGCCCTGGTGACAGTGATGATGTTCGGAAGTATCAGCGATGCTCTTCGCAGGTGACGGGGCACTGGCCTGACCCCTCCCCGCGGCGGGGCGGATCTGAGGTCCTCGTATAACCACCCTCGGGCGGGTGTTCCTTTACCCCCGTTTCACTGATGAAGAGACTGGGGGGGGCATGTCGTCGCCCAGCTCGTCGGCGGCAGAGCCGAGCCCGGAGCCCCCAGACTGCGAGTGGCTCCTCCCGAGTCACTGGACTCTTCGTGGCCCCGGGGACCGCAGCCAGCACCTTCCTGGCCCCCGGCCGGGGCCCCGAGAGGCTCCCCGTGGTCTCGCCCTTCCTGACCGCGCGTGTATCCCAGAGGCCTCGCTGCGATAAGTCATCTCAAAATTCCAGTGGCTTAAAACAATAACAACGTTTGTTCCCTGCTCAGTGTGTTCGTCCGTCCCGGGTGCCCCGGCGGAGGGAGGGTCTGGCGTCCCAGCCCGGACCCTCCAGCCCGGCCAGGCCCCTGGCCTCCCATTGGCCGGAGGCGTCCGGTGGCCCCGCCCCCAGGGAGCCGGGAAGGGAGTCCTGCCGTTGACCCAGAAGCCGGAGGGCGCAACTATTGAGTGAACGGCGCACGGAATGTTGCAGAGAGGATTGGTGGGGGGTGGGGGGGGGCGGGGGGCTTATTTTCCTCGGCTCCAGGCTTGGATGGAGACTGCCCATGGGAGGGAGCGCGCAGGGTCGGAGGGGCTCGCTATTGTGGATGGGGGGCAGGAGTGAGGAAACGGGGGGGGGGTCCCCCCGCAGGCGAGTCCTTTCAGAAGGAAGTGATTTCCATGACAACAATTCAATTAGAGAGCGGCAGGAAGTTCTTGCGCGAGGGAACGCTCAGGAATTCTGCCACGGAGCACCCCGGGCCCCTGGGGGCAGGCGATCGGCCAGGGAGGGTGGAGGGGGACGGAGAAGTGGCCCAGGGGCACCCCAGCGGTTTGGGGGTGCTGCGGACACGCCCCCTTGGTTGGGAGGCCAGTGGGCGCAGAGGGAGGAGGGAGGGGCTTGTGCCAACCTGAGCAAACAGGCGCAGGGGAGGGAGGGAGGGAGGGAGGGAGGGAGGGAGGGAGGGCGGGCGGGGGCGAGCCCCGGAAGGGAGGCGGAGGAAGGTGGGCGGCGGCGGAGGGGCCTGCGCTCTGCTCCGGGGGCGGTGTGTGGCTTGGGGCCGCAGGTTGGCTGGGCGGGTTGCAGCCCAGGCCTTGAAATGTGTCCCCGCAGGATCGGAATTCGGGTTCGGGAAGAAGAGAGGGAGGCCGCAGGGCGCGGTGGAAAGACGCCAGGCCTTGGAATCGCACACGCATGGCTTGGAAGTGGTTCCCCCCGCATCCCCCCGGCTTTCTGTGCTTGAACTTGGGCTCCCGAGCCTTCGTTTTCTGGACTAGCGCCGGGCCCGCCGGCGGGGTGACGGGCGGCAGCGGGGCCGCCTCGGCCCCAGCGCCCAGTAGGCCCTCCCTGTCATGTGCCCGCTCTTGCCTCTCTTTGATTCCGGGTGAAGGCGCACTCTGAATCTCCCGGAAATCGGGGGACAAGGCTTATTTTCCGGGGTGCAGGAGAGAGAAGAGGTCTGTCCACGCGGGGGAAAACCCCCATCTCAGTGGCCCCCGGGTTTGACAGACCCTTCAGCGACCTGCAGCTCCCAGATCCTTCCGCCTGCTGAGTTCTGGCTCCACGGATGGCAGGGTCCCGTAGAGCAGGTATTATTTCAGCGGTGGAACGGCCTCCTTCTTCCAGCCAAGCGTTTCAGCTCCGGCAGTCAAAGTCGGTGTTTATTTCAACCCGTTGAATATGTATCACGTTCCGGAAAGATATTTCCAACTCATGAAAATTAAGTGACAAAACCACAGTCACCGGGGCCCGTCTTCTGTCCCCGCTCCGCGCCGACTCCCGCCGGGGCGGCGCTGGCAGGTGCGCGGCGGTCCTGGACAAAAAAGCAGCAGCGGGAGTGGCGAGAGCCAGGGAGACTTGGCGCGTGAATCATCTGGCGGAGGAAACGCGCAATTGCCATGAGTGTCAGTCTCCGTAATGAGGCATCTCGCGGGGCCGAAGCCAGGGCGTGAATTCTCCGGGGGAGGGGCGAGGTAGGGTCTCAGGAACCTGGACTTAACCTCCGGGGGGCGCCTGGCCGCTGCCCCGAGGAGGGTGTGCCGCCTGGAAGAGGCTGGAGACCAGCTCTGCCTGCCCCACCCTCCCCGAGAGACACGAGAGCATTAGGGAAGGCCTTGAGATAGCTGTCCAGCCCTCCCACTGTGCAGATGAGGAAACTGAGGCCTGAGGGAGGGGACCGGGATTCCCAAAGCCCCCCGGAGAGTCCGTCTGCATGGCAGGATGTCCCCGCCCCACGCCGCCCCACACCCTGCCCCGAGGCTGCAGCAGAGACCTGGCTGGGCCAGCGACCCTGGCTCCTAAGGGACGCTGACATCCAGGCAGCGATGAGAGGCTTCTCCTTCTACACGTGGATGGCATTTTGTCTTACTTATTTAGTTCTTTTTTCCTGAACAGATGTGCATGTTTAAAATCCAAAAGGAATATGCTGACAGTCAGATCTCCCGCCTGCACCCCCACACCCCCGCCTCTTTCCGACAAGGGTGCCGTCATCCCCTGCACCCACGGGATGGTGCGGGGTGACCTCCCCTCAGAAGGAGAATCTCCATGTAGTTGGATCACGTCTGTGCTGCCCCCTGTGCCACGTGAGGCCCCGTGTTCTCCGGGTTCTGGGGACCAGGGCGAGGGGGACTCGGGGCGGGGGCGGGGGGGTTCGCTGCCCGCCGCCACGCTGCCTGTAAGATAATCCCAGTCATTCTGCTCTTGGCCACCTGCGTGCCGACTTCCAAACACAGCAGAAGAGATCGAAGCCGGGCCTTCGGCTCCCGGCCCGGGGAACCCCCAGGGAGGGTGTTTCTGCTTTTGACATTTAAACAGAAAACACAGGCACTATTAGCAGGAAGATAAAGAATGCAAACCACAGCAGGATGCCGTGCGCAAAGGTAACACTGTTCCTCCGGCCACAAACCACCCCCCTCCCCCGCCGCCCCTGCTGTCCGCCCTCCGTGCTGTCCCTCGAGGTAAGGACTCCGGTGTCAGAGGCCCCCTGGCAGAAACCGAGAGTGCGTGAACCAGAATAAATGCGTCTGTCTCTGCCCTCCCTTCCCACCTGCACTCACAGGGTAGAGCTCGCGCCGCCCCACCCCGCTGTGCGCCCTTGCTCCTCCAGCCACACTCTCCGCCCCCGTGGGGGTGTTCGGGCCCGGCGCTGGCGAAGCACTCCCTGCATGTCACTGTGGGGACGGAGTGTCCTTCCTTCCTGTATTTCTTTCTTTCTTTTTCTTTTTTAGATTTTATTTATTTATTTTTAGAGAGGGAAGGGAGGGAGATAGAGAGAGAAACATCAATGTGCTGTTGCTGGGGGTTATGGCCTGCAACCCAGGCATGTGCCCTGGCTGGGAATCGAACCTGGGACACTTTGGTTCGCAGCCCGTGCTCAGTCCACTGAGCTACGCCAGCCAGGGCTTCCTTCCTGTGTTTCTGTAGCCAGCCCCTCCGTTGGTCGCGTGGTCCCGGCTTGATGCCCTCACAGACCTCGCTGGACGGGCGTCCTGGAATAAATACCACGTCCAAACGGTGTCTGTGACGGTGTCGTTAGCACCTTGGGTTGCTGCACACCCGGCATCGGGGGACACTCAGCAGCGACCCCAGAGTCGGCCCCCCCCTGCCCGATGCCAGTCGCCTCTCGCCCCGAACTGGGACCAGTGAGTCTGTCTCCCGATGTTGCCATGGTCCCATGGAGGGGGGACATCTGTCACTCGGGGAACCATGCTCTTCCCAGGGCATTTCTCGCCATGGGGTTTGCTCTACGAACCTGCCCCAAGCAGCTGACGGGCGGCAGGTGGCGCGGTGGGCCCCGGCTCGGCTCAGAGGGCAGGCGGGGCGTCCACGGTCAGCAGGAAGGCGGGGGGAAAAAGCCGGAAGCTGGGAGTTGGCAGGCGGGTGACGCTGAGCGTCTCTTGTTACCGGGATTGAAGCAGCTACAGGCACGCTGCCCGCTCCTGGAGCATTTGTCCACGCCTTGTCTGGCTTGATCTGGAATGTTCTGCGGGTCCCACGGTCCCAGCTCCTCGGCCTCTCCCTCTCCTGCCCGGGCTGAGTCCCCTACCCTCTGCTGTGAGCCTGAAGCACTTGTATCATATTCGCAGAGCAAACAGCCCCCAAGGAACACGCAACACCCGGCCCTTGGAGAGTGCTCTTCCTCCTCCCGAATGACGAAGGAGTAGATCACCCACAGGAGGGGCCCAGGGCACCCCCGTGAGGGCGTGGCTGGTTCCACTCTCTTTAGTCCTCGCAATCGGCCTGCTGTTCGCATCAGCCCCATTTCCCAGGGCAGTGAACGGAGGCTCCGGGAGGGCATGGACCTTGTCCCAGGCCACATGACCCGTGAGTCTGGGGTTCAAACAGGGTGTCTCGGGCCTCTGGCGTCGGTGCCCTCAGCCGTTGTGTGAGGACCACGCAGTTTCACGACGAAACTCAGACGGCTGACACTGGTGTCAGCAGCCACGCGCCGGGCTCTGTCCCTGGTCCTGAACACGGGTCACCCCTGCCGCCCTAGAGCAGCCCTGGGACTCAGGCGCTCTGCAGCCAGAGTTCACAGCACAGAGAGACCAAGTAACCCGACTGAGGTCACACAGCTACGGAGCAGCCAAGCGTGGCTTGGACCCCGAGTGGCTCCCGGTGACCTGGGTGCCACCCCCAGGCCCCACTACGGACAGATGAGACTGAGGTGTCTAAGGCCACAGCAGCCTCGGCCGTCGTCCCTTCCGGTCAACGCCGAGGAACCTGGCTCCAGGGGACCTGGGACACCCACCCGCCCATCTCCAGCACCTTTCTGTCTTCCCAGAGGGACACTCTGTCCTCGTTAAAATGAGTTAAAACGAGCGTCGCTTCCAGCGCGGCCACTGGGAAGCGGCAGTGGGCAGGGAACATTGGGTGCCCACCCAGCGCCGGGCCGGTCCCCACAGCGGCGGTCTCGCCGGCGCAGCCCCGCTCCCCGGCTCGGGCCCCACACGCCCCCCGCGGACCCGGGGAGGGTGGAGACTCGGCCTCCGCGCCTGTCTCCCACGGGGCCCTCACGCAGGCAGCAGCTCCAGGAGGGAAGGGAGACAGTCTCCAACTAGATTAAGCCTTCTCCTGCTCCTCCCCCTCCCCCGTTACGTGTATAATTTGTTGCTTAGAAACACCTTTTCCCCCCGTTTTACCTTCTAAATGGCTGTGGCAGAATGAATGGGAGGCAGAGGTAGGTGGGAGCTTGAAAGGGTTTATGTGCTGGAACAAATACAAAATATTTTTCTCTCTCTCGTGTTGGAACCAGTGGCTGACACCAAGGGAAGATTTGTTTCAGTTTTAAAAACCTTTAATTTTTTTTTTGGTGTGGCTGGGCGGCTCAGTTGGTTGGAGTGTTGTCCTGGGCACCAAAAGTTTGCCGGTTCGGTCCCTGGTTGGGGCGTGTACAGGAGGCAACTGATCGATGATTCTCCATCACACTGATGTTTCTCCCTCTCTCTCTCTCCCATCTGCTCTTTCTAAAATCAATAAGCATGTCCTCGGCGAGGACTTTAAAAAATTACTTATTTTTACCTTATTGATTGCCGTTGCATAGAAAGATCAAGATGAAGGAAACAACTGTGACGAGACACTCAGTGAAGCACCAAGGACTCTCCTGTTTGCAAGGGATGGAAACACAACTCAAAACTGGGTTGAGGAGAGACTGGCTCACAAAACTGTAATATCAGGGAGCAACAGCTTCAGGTGTGGCTGGATCCAGGGGCTCCCATGACGCCGCCATCAGGACTTGGTGCTTCCCCATCCCTCGGCTCTCTCTCCCCTCTTTCTGGGGCTGCCTCTTCCAGGCGCAGTCTGTGGCATTCCACGTTCGAGTCATCCTGTCCGTGGGTGGTGGACAGAGAGCTGCTCTTTCCCGGTCACTTCAGCAGAAGTGACCAGATGGATTCCCACTGGACTGTTCGGGGTCACGCACCTGCCTGTGTACTCAGTACTATGGCAGGAAGTTTGGATGGTGCTGATTGGCCGGGTCTGGTCATGTGCCTGACCAAACCTAAGGAAAACCAAGGCTTTTTTTTTTTCTTTTAAGATTTTATTTATTTATTTTTAGAGGGGAAGGGAAGGAGAGAGGGAGAGAAACATCCATGTGTGGTTGCCTCTCCCGCTCCCCCTGCTGGGGACCCGGCCTGCAACCCAGGCATGTGTCCTAGACTGGGAATCAAACAGTGAGTGACCCTGTGGTTCACAGGCCTGCGCTCAGTCCACTGAGCTACACCAGCCAGGGCGAGGCATCGTTAATCAATGTCTGGGGAGTGGTTTCTGGTGTTCAGTTCAGCCAGGAGTCCGTAGCCAAGGGTGTGGGCTTGGTTCTTTTGCGGCCTCCTGGGGCGCTCTGTGCCGTGTGGCCAGAGCCCTGGCCGAGCCCGTGGGTGGCCCAGTGATGGGGGCATGGAGTGGACGGTGGTCGGAGCCTTGGCCCTGTGCCCCCACCCCCGCTGGCCAGTCCTGTGAGACCCCGGGCCCTCGGCCTGCCCGTGGCCAGGGAGAGGCTGTGTCTCCCAGCATTCCCTTACTGCGTCAGCTCCACGTAGACGGAGTGGTGGGGACAGCGCTAAACCTGGCAGCGGCCAGCGACGCCCTCCCCCGGAAACACTCGGGGTCTGTGCCCCCTCGCCGTGCGTCTGGGTGGGCGGTGACCGCTCCGACCCCTGCACACAGTGGAAGTGACACTGTGTGACTTCCAAGGTTCGGTCCTCCGAGGCCGCACCTCCTGTTTCTCTTGGGATGTTCCCCCCTGGAGATGCTCAGAGCCCAGGCGCCAAGCCACGGGGGGAGGCCACGTGCAGAGGCCACGCTGTGGGCACTCGGGTCGACAGCTGAGCCTCCCAGCCGTCCACGCCCGGGCGCTGGGCCTGCGAGTGAATGAGCCTCCAGATGAATTGAGACCCGAGTCTTAGTGCCAGCCTGGCCCTTCCGGCCTCCCCCGCTGAGTCCCTGTCTGCGCCCGGTCTGAACTCCTGACCCGCGCTGGACCCCCTGAGCCGTCACACAATGGCGTTGGTCCACGGGGCAGAGGGGTGGCTTCCTGCGCAGGGAAGCCTGGGACGGGCTCGCTCGCGCTGCTGATGACAGCCGTCGGACAGCGGAGCCCAGGAGTGGCAGAGGTTTCAGTGGGTTCCTCCCTCGTACGGCTGGACCTTGTGATTCTACTGCTGGAAATCTATCAAAACAAAATAATCTCAAATGGGAAATATGGATCGCACATGACGCACAGACATTCATCACGGTGCCGTTCAGTGTTCAGATCCCGGCTCTGCTGCTCACGGGCTGTGCGGCCGCCCCCCCCCCCCCCAGGTAGGGCACCTCGTGCCTTCATCGTCTTCGTTTGTAAACTGGGGCTCACTGGCCCTGGACGATTTAAGTACGAATGCATACCAGTGCCTGTTACCTGGAAAACTTTGTGTACGTGATTGCTTGCTTTTAAAAATTGTTTTAAAGATTATATTTATTTATTTTTAGAGAGCAGAAGGGAGGGAGGAAGAAAGGGAGAGAAACATCAATGTGTGGTTGCCCCTCTCACACGCCCCCTACTGGGGACCTGGCCCGCAACCCAGGCATGTGTCCTGACTGAGGATCGAACTGGCGATCTTTTGGCTCACAGCCTGACGCTCAATCCACTGAGCCACGCTAGCCGGGGCTGACTGCTTTATTTTCTGTACTACATATTATCCAAAGCCATTTTTCCCAGCCCGACCGAACTGCTCATGCCGACGCAGAACCCTTCATAGCCGCAGACATTGCCGGAACCCTCCGGAAGGGGGCTGCAGCGGGTAGGGCTGTGCCTCATCCTGATCCTGCCCGTGGGTCTGCTCTGTTCGGCTGGCTCACTGTTCGGCCCACAGAGAACTGGAAAAAAAAAAAGGAGTGAGTTGCCAAACTTTAAAAATAGAGAGGTTTCAAATAAAAATCCAGATTTCTAGCTTCTCTGGAAAAAGCGTGGTGTTTGAGCCGCCGGGCAGCTCTCTGCACCTGGCAGCGGCTGGCGGGGCTGATGGGCTGCCCGCCCTGAGACGGGGTGAGCTCAGCGTTGCCCCCTCCAGTGCAGTCCCCACTCCCCACTCCCCCGGGGCCTCACCGCCCGCCTGATTCTCTCGTTCAGCTCACTTGCCCAGCCCGGGCGGCACCTAAGTGGGGGAGTCCCAGGGCCCTTGTTTGCATCTGAAGGTGGACCTGAGAGCCAGTGGACACTCCGATGTGGAGGTGGCTTTTGCAGCAGAAACTCGGGGCCTTTGGCGCTGAAGCCACGCGCCGGGGTCTGTGTCGGAGCCCGCAGGACAGTCTGGGATGGTCCGGGACGGCGCAGCTCCCCGGCCCACGCCCTTCGTGCACACACTCGTCTCCGTGGCCGCTGCGGGTCCGTCCCGCCGTCTGGGACCTTCCACCCCGCGTCCTCCTGGCCGAGCCCTCAGGACACGCCCGGGCTCTGCCGGGTCCTCCCTCCCGGCCTGGGCTGCCCGCTTCCGTCCGGTTTCCTCTCTTCTCGCTGGTCCCATCTCAGCGCCGTAGCCAGGCGGACGCGTGTTTGCAAAAGAAAAAAAAATAAGTGAACAGACTTTATTTTTCAGAGCAGTTTTAAGTTTACGGGAAAGCGAGCGGAAAGCCCAGAGTGTTCCCCTGTATCCCCCCCCCCCACCTCCTCGCCCGTTATTAACAGCCTGCACGCGTGTGGAACATTTGTCACGGTCGACGAGCCAATGGTGACGCATGATGACTAACAAAGGCCCCAGCTGACACATTAGAGTTCCCTGTGTGCGCTGCGCTTTCTGCGGGTGTTGGCGAGCACACAGCGGCATGCGTCTGCCGTCACGGGGGTCCCGTGGACCCCGCCTGTGCATCCTTCCATGCCCCCACGCTGCTGCCCACTGCGGGTCTCCTTACTGGCTCCGCCCACGGCCTTGTGTGTTTCAGGCTGCCATGCGGGCCGCCGCCCTCTCAAACTGGCTCCTTTTACCTGGTGATATGCATGTAAGGTCCCTCCCTGCCCTTTCCTGGCCCGACTCCTTTTTGTGGGTGAATAGTGCCCCACCACCCGGGCGTGCTGCGGTTCACCCGTTCACCCGTCCAAGGTCAGTTTGGTTGCCTCCCTGGCTCCGCACTGTCTGCCAGCTTTGTTACTGTTTTTCTCAAAAGGGCGTTGCTTTTGTTCCTGGCTCATTTGTTTTGGCCTTCCACGCTCCTCCTGCTTCTCCTGTCTGAGTTAAACATTTTATCTGATCTTAGTGTTTCTCCTCTTGGAGAGTATCAACTAGACTTCCTCCACACTCTGTTTGCTGGTTGCTCTTCCGTTCGCAGTATGCTTTGTAGCAAGTCCTCCCAGTCCGAGCCAGCCCTTCGCAGCCTGAGTCAGATTTCCTTCTTCTGCCCACAACCCGCAGGGCTTCTAGTCCCGCCCCCGTCCTGGCAGGAGCCCAACCCTTACCGCGGCCTCCAGGCCTTGCCCCTGGCGCTGGGCCTCTTCCTTTCTCTTCTCCAAACCCACAGGGCCCCTCCTACCCCTGAGCTCTGCACCAGCTCTTCCATAATATCCGGATATCCTCACCTCCCTCCAGATCCGCCACCCACCATGGCTGTCGGCGACCTCCGCCTTCACACGCTGACCTCGCAGTCTGACCCCCACGTGCCGATCTGTCCTGCCCTGCCCTGTTTTCCTGTGACTCACACCCCATCTGACGAACTCCATGACTTACTTGCTGGATAACAAACTATGAGTCTCTCCCAACAGGGACGTCTGCCCTGTGTAGTCAGGGGCCCTGTGGGTCTTGTGATTGCACCCCCCACCGCACCGCCTCCCCCCCGCCCCGGCACCTGACACAGAGCCTGGCCGTTAGCAGGCGCTCGTCGCGGCTTGCCAAGTGGATGAGTACAGGCCGTGCTGCCTGCAAGGTGTCTCTGCAGACAGATCTTGTGGCATCAGCAGGAGTCACAGAATCAGGACCAGGCTGTTCGCCGGGCCCAAGGCTCCCCGGGCTCCTCGGGCAAGGCCAGGGGTCAGAGCAGGAGGGGCCGAGGAGAGCCATTCTGTTCTGCGAGCCGGGCTGGGCTGGGCTGGGCTGGGCTGAGCCGTCTTCGCCGCGACTCTGCCTCAGGACATTTGCACCTGCCGCTCCTCTTCCTTCTCCCGCCCCCACCCCCACCCCCTTGTGTATGGCTCCTGCTCCGAGAAGGCCCCTGGCCGTCCCGGGTGGCGCTGTGACTGCCCCGAGCTGCCCCCGCCGACGTCCTTCACGCCCCGTCCCATCTTCGCTTTGCTTGGCGGTGCTTGGTACCGCCTGACACACTGTGCGCGCTCTTCACCTGCTCTGAGGGCCGTCTTCCGGCCGCACGAGGCCGGGGACTCCTTCCCGACGCCCGGAGAGGGCTCCTTTTCAGACGAGGTGTGGGTTCAGGAAGGCTTCATGCACCGTTGTCACAGGCCCGTGGGGTTATACGTCGTTGCAATGGCTCCGTCTGCTACAGTGGTCACTCCTTTTGATTTAGGGGCGGCTCCTGACCGCTCTGTGCCGTGGGGTCCTCCCCGGCAGGCGGGGCTGCGGTGGGGTCACGCAGATCGGCGTGTGGAAAGCGCCTGGGCCGGTGTCCCACACAGAGGACGCGCCGTGTACACGCGCCTGCAGCGTTGCTCTCGCCGCTCAGTCACTTCTCCGTGTGAGACGCAAGAGCCCGGCTGGCGCTGGTGTCCGCCCTGCCCTGCCCCGCCCGCCCGCTCCCCACCCGCTCCCCGGAGGCAGTGGCCACAGTCATTAGCCGTTTTCGTGATTTCAGGCCTTCTCCGGGCAGCTCCCTACGAGTATCTGCACTTGTGAAAAGGTGGGGCGCTTGGAAAAGGAACTGCCACCCTTCACGAAGTTTATCTTGCAGCTCGCTCGTGTGGGCCCTCGACAGGCACACCGCGAGGACGGTTCCGCGCCAGCTTGTAGATTGTGGCTGCGGTTCTTGCCGCCGCCGCTGGGGGGCGCTGTGCTAGAGCGTGGCTGCCCCAGCGACCGGGCCAGCCCCATTGGCCAACGGCGAGGCGTCTCCCAGTTTCCATGACTACAGACCGCGCCCTCCTCCCGGGGAGGGGCCAGGGCGTGATCGCTGCCCGGACGGGGGGGACACAGCCCCGGTTTTAACCACCTTCGGCTCTCGGCAACGGCGCCGCCCCTCCCAGGCTCACCGCGGCGTTTGGAAAGCCTTTCCTTTTTTTAAATTGTAACTTTTATTTTCAGAAATGAAGAAACATGGGAAGTACGAAGGGTAACTAACAAACGTCAGGGTGCTCAGCACCTAGACACGCCAGCGGCTGACGTTTTGTCACATCGCCACAAGTGTCTTTCACTCTTTCGTTCAAGAAATACCCGGACGTTATGGAAAAACGTCACGTCCTCCTTGGCACAACCCTGCCCCCTTTCCAGAGGCAACCGGAACTAGGAGTCTAACGTGCAACCCTGCAGACCGTTTCTCTGTTTTACTGGCATGAGCAACAGATTACTTTCGTGCATTTAAAACTGCTCTCTGCGTGTTGTTTGTGGCAACTTGCTTTTTCCAGCCAACCACATATTCTGCCAGCATCTCCACGTTGGTGGGTTTAGACCCGCCCCGTCCTTGTTACTTGCTGTGTAATATTCCACCGGGCCGTGGTTCACTTAGCTCCTCTCCCTGGGATGGGCGCTGAGGCTGACTCCAGCGGCCGACTCTTCCAGCCCATCCGAGGTGGGCATCCTCGCCAGCAAACATTCAGACCCTTCACCGTGCGTTTTGACAGCTTTCGTTCTGTATACTTTCTAGATTAGGATGTTGGCTGTGTTTTCTTAGACGCAGACGCAGCCGAGGAAAGACCATCATCATCTTCTCTGCCCTTTCCCGCCTGCCTGAGGGTCGTTCTCATAGGGGTTGAAAGGCCCCGTCTCTTACGGGGATGTCGGCTGGAGGTTCGAGTTTATAGGGTCGGGCACTGCCGTTGCCTGTGCCCCCCAAGGTGGAAGGTCCCTGCAGTCCGGGGCCTTGGCCGTTTGAGGGGTTTTGTGTGGGTGCTCTCACTCACGCCCCCGACGGGACCCGAGTGCCAACCGTGTGCCCTGCTCTGTCCACGCAGGGGAGGCCCGGCCGTGGGAGGGAGGCTGAGAGGACCGGGCAGGTCTCAGGGTCCCTTCCACCATAGTCACAGGCCCGCGAGGACTCAAGGGGTGGGGCAGCGCCCCCTGACCCCGGCCGGCCAGGCCGTGTGTCCATGTCCCTTGTAAGAAGGGAACTGGGGCGAATACCCTGCTGTGTCCTTCTCCAGAAAATGCCACCCACCTGAGCCTGGTGCACACGTGTACCCCGACGGGGCGGCGGGCCGGGGCCCGGCTGGGGGGAGCCCGGGGTGGAGAAGGGCCCGGGGAGCATCGCAGCGCCGTGTGGGCAGCTGGGCGCCTCGGAAGGCTGTCTCTGCAACTCCCCACCACGCCCTCTGTCCCTCCCAGTGTACAGACGCGTCCGCTGTCCGTCCGCAGGGCTGCGTGGGATGGAACCCGGGCCTGGAGGTCGGACGCCCTCCCTCAGGCTGACGGACCCGCCCTGCCCGGGGGTTGGGGGGCACAGCTTCTCCGTGCACTCTGAAAGTGCCCAGACGTGGGGAGTCCGTGGGGCTGCCGGCTGCCTCTCAGTGGCCACTTGGTCTGGTTTCCATGGAAACAGTGGCCAGACACACGGAGAGACACTTTGACCTCGGGCCTCCCGCAGCCCCCACCCAGGGGTTCTGGCTCCCACTGAACGGCGGGAGGCACCGGGGCCTGTCTGCCAATGGGCTTGCTGGTCTGGGAAACGGTCTCCGGACGTGCCCCTGACTCAGGGCAGAGCCTGGCGTCCCAAAGATGGATGTCACGCCGGGGGTGGGGCTGTTGCCGCGACCGGTGCCTGAGACCGGTCGGTCACCCACGCCGGTGTCCAGGGCCTCCTAACCCTCCCACAGAAGGCCTGGGTGGATGCTCTGCTGCTGCCCCTGGGCGGTCTGGGGACAGCGGGGTGAGACTCCTCTGCTCGCGTGCTCTCGGGCGTAACTGAGTGTGACAGGAGGTGCGTGCGTGCGTGCCAGTGTGCCCAGGAGAACCCTGCAGCCGGAGGGGGGTTCCCCCGAGGGGATGTTCCCTCTCGGCGCTGAGCCCCCGGGGCGCCTCTGTTTGTCAGTCTCAGGGGACCTTTCTGATCTTGGGCTGTGAGGGGCGGCGGCCGCCGCCTGGGGAGGGCGGTTTGCAGTCAGGGTGAATTGGGGTGTGCGCACATGCAGATGGCCGAGGCTGGGCTGTGTCTGCGGGGTGCTCCGTGCAGGTGGCCCTGTGCTTCCCGTGCACCTGGATTGCATGCATCACGTCGGCTCCGGCCTCACATGGCCCGGTCCCACCGAGGCTCCCTCCGCCCAGTCCCTGCGCCATCCCGGAAGCTGCCACGACCTAGTCACGCCTGCTGCTCTCTTCACCGTCCACTCTGCCAAGGGCCAGGCCGGGCTTTGGAAGAGGTGAGCCGTGCTGCGGCTCCTCTGCGCAAAGCCCAGACAGAGGGTGGCAGGTCAGAGGGTGGGGACGCCCGGGGGTGGGGGGAGGACACGAGGCAGTGGATACGGCCCGCCTGGCGGGGGGCTGCCTGAGAAGCGGGGAGGTGTCTCCTTTCACTGGGCAGGCCAGATGGGACTTCCTGGGACGGCTAGGTGAGGGGCGTGCCAGGGGAGAAGGGTGTTTCCGACCCAGGGAACAGGCCCCTGGTGGGGAGAAGCGAGGCACCCTCTCCCTGGTCAGCAATAGAGCGCGGTGGGGAGTGCGGCCAAGTGGGCAGACCTCGTGCTCTGCCTGTAAGGCCTGCCCGGCCGCAGCCGCCATCCAGGAGGAGGTGAGTCTGATGCCGCCCGATCTTTTCGTTTGTTGTTTTTTTAAATTTTATTTTAAAGAGAAGACAGAAGTCCAGCCTGGAGACCCTCCCTGTCCCTGGCTCTCCCTGTGCCCGAGCCATTCACACGGATGCTCTGACTCACTCCGGCTCTCCTTCCGGCCGCCCCGCGTGTCCTCTGGCGCGTCCCCGTCCTCTCTGCAGCGCTTTCCATTTTCCTGGCGGCAGCGACGGAAGCCTGAGCCGACCCCGTTCCCCGGCTGGCTGGGGAGGTGCAGGAGAAAGAGCACTCGGGGCAGGCCAGGCACGGGGGGAAGGAGCTGTGGCCAGTGGCGGCGCCTCCTGCACGGGGTGTGGGGGGTGAGAAGGGCCGCAGAGCCCCCGGCCCCGGGGGGCAGAGGCCCGGAGGGCGCAGGAGGAGAGCTGCTGCCCCGTCAGAGCAGGATTCCCGGCACTGCCAAGGGCGAGGCTCTCAACCCCAGTCCCGGTTCCAGCCCCAGAGCCTGCTGTCCCCTGCTGTCCCCGGCTGCCCCCCGCTGTCCCCCACTGCGGCAGCCCCAGCCCCAGTGAACTTGGCCGTGGTGTCGATGCCCCTGGAAGTGGTGCTGGGCTGCAAGCTGCGGCTGGAAACGAGGGAGGTCAGGGGTCGCGGGGCCGCCCGGCTGCTGGGGCCGTCGCGTGTCAGCGCCTCGGCCGGTCTCAGCAGCAAGCACCACCTGCGGTGCGGGCTGGGCGGCTGAGAGGAGCCGCCCCCAGAGTAGGGGCGGCGGCTGTGGCCCGGGTCTGTCCCCACTGAAATCCTTAATGATTCTGAGCGATGGCCCCTGCGTTCTCGCTTCGCACCAGGCCTGTACCTGTCTCGGGGCCCGGCCCCCACCTGCCCGGATGGCCCGTGTGAGTGTGTGCGGTCCTGGGCAGGAGACTCTGGCCGGGCGTGTGTGTGTGGGGGCAAGTATTCGACGTTGCGCTGTGTCTCAGAGAGTCTCCTTCCGATCTGGGGGTCCGGCGGCCGTCCTGGCCTCCAGCCCTCTGGGAAGCAGCCTGGACGTGCCCATGGGTGCCCGAGCCCGTGAGCAAGGCCACGAGTTTCCAGGACGTGGGCGTGTCGACCTGGAGGAGGAGGAGGAGCGGTGACCCTCTGGAGTCTCTGGTTTTGCTGAAGTTTGGTGTCAGCGCTAGAAGGGGGTGAGGGTGGGGAGGAGCGGGGGCAACCCCTGCCCCCTGCCCTGGGGGCGGGGCGGGCACCATGGGACGGGTGGCGCCAGGCCACCTGACACTGTCACCAGAGGGGGTGGGGCTGCCTGCACTTCTGGGGGCGTCCTGCTCTCAAGAGCAGCCAGGCAGGCGGGAGGGGGAGCGCGGGGGTGGGGGCACCCCGCCACTTCTGCCAGCAAGGCCGAGCCAGCGAGGCCCGGAACCTGCAAATCCTTTAAGCTGGAAACGGTGCCAGGTCACGACCCCTGGCGAGAGAGGCACAGAGAGACACAAAGATCTTTTCTCCCGGCCCAAATTAGCGACACGGCCAGAGGCTGTTGTCACTTTTCAGCTCAGACCCAGGGGTTAGGAGTTGGGTCCACTTCTCTTTCTTCCGTGCTAATGACCAGGCCGCCTGGCTGCTCTTTCCCAGGCGAGAGCCGACACCTTCCGTGTGCAGAGCAGCTGCCCTTGGCCTCCTGGCTGCGGAGGGCGGGGCGCTGTGCCGCCAGCCGGACCTGGGAGGAGTCCAGGCCCGCGGGGGCGCGGTGGGCACTGGACGTGCAGGTGGGGTGGGGCCCTTGCCTGGGTCCAGCTACTCGGCGCCCGGCTCTGGGCTCCGCTCTCTCTCTGAGGAGGTGTCCTCCTGCGGCTGCCGGGCGGCAGCGGCGGCCAGGTGGGCACGCACACAGAGGGCGAGGTTAGGGCCACAGGGGAGCAGCGGGGTCACATGCAGGGGCTGGGACGCTGTGCCGGGGACAGTGAGTGTCTCCAAGTCTGGTACAGAGCGCGAGCAGCGGGCCCCCCGCCAGGCCCCGCCCCTCGCCCCGCCCACTCGCCGTGCTCTGTGCTGTCTGCCTGTCCAGCTCGCCCCCGGGTTCGAGGTCCCTGCCTCCCAGTCACTCACTGGGTGGGGGGGGTTCTTTCCAGCAGGGAGTCCCCCAGCCCCTTCCGGACTGACCGCCTCTGTCAGAGGCTGGGAGCAGGCAACCCGCCGCTTACCCGGGCTGAGCTAGGGCTCCCCCCACCCCCCCACAGGTCCTGGGGCCTGGAGCAACTGACGGGGCCTCCGTGTCCCCATCCGGTGGTGCTGCCCCGGGGACCTGCCTTGCGGGGAGGACGGCAGTGGGCCGGGAAGGGCGCCTGGGACAGAGCGAGCGCTGGCTGAATACCAGGTCCCGCCGCGTGCATTGGAGCAGGGCTTTCCCTCACCTGGGGCGTCGGCCTGGAAGGGGGCGCCCTGCCTTCCGGCTGCCACGGGGAGCCGATGTGGACATGCCCCGGGCGGCTTGTTCCCGGGGTTCCCGGCAGCGCAGACCCCCGACCTGGGCAGCGTTCTCCTCCAGCCTCCTGTCCTCGCCTCCTTGTCCCGGGCTGGGAGCGGGGCGCTGGGTTTCAGACCTGGTCCTGCTGCTGGCCGGACGTGCGGCCGCCGGCAGAGCCCCCCACCCCCAGCACGGCCACCAGGGGGCGTGGGCGGGCCTGCCTCCCTGCCGCCTGGGGGCTCCGCTCCGAGTGGGTCTCTGCGGGGTGCTCCCCGTCTGGGTTTCCCTGGCGCGACTCGGAAGCCCACTCCCACGTCAGCGGACGTGCACGCGCACGGGAACTGTTTCCTGAAACGCGGCTGACACTCGGACCGGCCTCCGCCCGGCCTCCAGCAGGAGAGGGCCCACGTGGCATTTCCGCACACCGCGCCGCCCCGGCACCTCGGCGCGCGGGCTCGGCGGACGCGGGTTCAGCAGCCGGATGCGGGCGGCGGAGGGATGGCGCGTCCCCGGGCTCGCGGGGAGTCTGAGAGGCAGAACCGGTGCCAGGTGGCGTGGCAGGGGTCGGCGCCCCATGCCGTCGTCAAAGTGAAAATGGACGCGGCCATGACGAGCCCCAAGTTCAGGAACCCCAAGCCCAGGGAGGGAACGCGGTCGGGGAGGGAGCCTGGGGGGAGGGAGCGTGGGGGAGGGGCGCCCTCCGCAGTGTTCACGACACCTCATTTGTTCAGCTGCTGCGGGGGGGGGGGGGTCGTATTCGTGCATTCGTTGTATCAAACAGCCTCTTGAAATCTTAAGTATCACAAGATGCATTTGAAGTATTTTGTTGGAACTAGACTTTGTAGAGCTAAGAAAGCCAATCTGAAGTGTTCTGGCCTGGGTGTCCTGCCAGCACGGACCCTGGAGGATTCCGAGTGTCCCCGAGGCTACCCGTGTGACCTGGATCTCCCAGGCAGGTAGGGCGGTGCAGTGGTCAGAGAGCCCGGCTGCGGCGGCTGGTTGGTACCCGCGACCTTGGCTGAGAGCCGGTCCTCTCTCTCTGGGAGTCAGTTTCTTCCACTGTAGACTGGGGAGAACGCAGTCCCTGTGAATAAACTTGACCCTGAACGACCCTGTGGGGCCTGGGGGACCAACCCCAAGTGTGGGCAAAAATCCACATATAACTTTTGACTCCCCAAGCTTGGTTTTCTCTTGGTATCTTGAGGGACGGGTCCCAGGACCCCCGCAAATACCGAAGTCCGAGGGTGCTCCGGTGCCCTAAATGAAACAGCTGACCCAGATCCTGGGGTTCTGCGTTCTCTCTGATGGAGCCCCGGTTCCTCCGGCCCCTGCGGAAGCAGACGCCCCTTTGCCGTTACAGAGGGCCCACTTTTCTACGAAATGCTGAGACATGACCGCATCAGCAAGGGCATTTTTGATTTCTTCTTCTTTTGAAAGATTTTATTTTTAGAGGGGAAGGAAGGGAGAGAGGAAGAGAAACATCAATGTGTGTGGTTGCCTCTCGTGTGCCCCCTACTGGGGACCTGGCCCGCAACCCAGGCCTGTGCCCTGACTGGGAATCGATCCAGCAACCCCATGCTTCACTGGCCGGAACTCAGTCCATTGAGCCATGCCAGCCAGGGCTCGTTTTTGGTTTCAAGAGACAGAAAACATGAAACAGAAAAAATCAGGATGTATTGGCTCACATAATTAAAAAGCAGAGGGATAGCTACAGCTTCAGGTGTGGCTTGATCCAGCAGTTCAAATAGTGTTGCCAGGACCCAAGATCTATCTATCTCTTTTTTTAAAAAAAATATTTATTTATTTTTAGAGAGAGTGTGAGGGAGAAGGAGAGAAACATTGATCTGTTACCTCTCGCATGCCCCCAGCCAGGGATCTGACCCAAAACCCAGACGTGCACCCTGACCGGGAATCGAACCTGCAGCCTTTCAGTTTGCAGGACAATGCCCAATACGCTGAGCCGCACCGGCCAGGGCAGGACCCAACATCTCTACTTGTCTTGGGTTTCCCTGAGCGTTGGGTTAATTCTGTGCATCCACACGGGGATGACACAGCCTCTCAGTCAAGCCCGGGGGGAAGACAGGGTTTTCATCAAACACGCCAAACAAATGGGAGCCCTGTGCCTCCCTCTTGCGGGCCTGCACTGGGCCTCTGAGTGGCTGGGCCTGGGCCGAGTGTGCATTCCTGGACGTGAGAGCGGGCTCTGCCGAACCAGGGGCGGAGGGAGGCGGCGGCTCCCAGAGGGAAACTCAAGTGCAGTGACCAGGAGGCAGGGGTTCCCCAGTGGCAGAGTAAGCGCGTGAGTCACGGTCTCCCACGAGGACCGGGCCCCGCGTTGTGACGTCTCTGAGCCCTGAACTCAGTCTCCAGACTCTGCGACCTTGGCCCGGCTGCTGGCCCTCCTCCCGGGACCCCTCGCCAGAGCCGCACCAGCCGCGGCCCTGGCCGGCGATGCGCAGTCTGCCCCGGGGCCTCGTGCACACGGGCACCGAAGAGGGGGCCGCCGGAGCCGAGAAATCGCTGGCCCGCGTGAAATTCAGATTTATTCTGTTGGAGTTAATTGTAATCTTTATTTGCTCCCAAGTGATTCATTCTTATCGTTCTTATTATAGCTGAGAAAATTAATTTTTATTCTACCATAAAGGTGGCGGTAATAATCTGGGTCCAGGGCGGGGGCTGCTTTAATAAGATTTGCCAGGAGGCTTTGACGGAGTCAGCTTTTATTAGTTCACGGAGCCCGCCTGTTGCGCGGGGGTGGGGGCCGAGGGGTCCCCATGGGCCCGCCGAGCGAGCCGGGCCGGGAGAAGGGACAGGTGTGTTTGCTCTGTGGTGAGCTCGGGCGCGCTGTCCTTCCGTCTGTGCGCACAGGGGGGCCTCTCTGGGAGTGGGGGGCTGAGCTCTGCGGCTTTCCATGGAAGCAAATCCCTTGAAATGGACCTTGAGTCTGCCCATGCCCCGTGCTCCACGGCGAGACGAGGGACACGGCTTCCGGCGTGAGGCTGGCCGTCGGCGTGGGGACCCTGGGGACCTGGGAAGCACACACCTTCATCATACAAATCCTGAAACCGCTGTGGGCAGAACCTCACTCGGACTCTTTGATTGCTTCTTCCCGCTCAGGGTGGGTGGGTAGGTGTGCACGGCACCGAGGTTGGGCTGTTGATGCGTTTGATGAAAGGGCACGACTCCGGCCCCCACGGAGGCTGTGGCCGACGGTCACGCTGTTCGCACTGCACTGCCTGCCTGAGTCAGAGACAGGAGACCCCGGAGCTCTGGAAAAGCAGACCTCTCTGGTTTTAGGGAGAGAGAGCAGAGGTCCCGGTTTTTAGGTGAGATTTCGCAGTTCCTGTGGGTTTGAGATGGACTCAGACTTGCACATGATTAATGTTCTGAAGACAGAAGCGACCCCCCAGACGTCATTCGTTACCGGGAAACTCACGATGAGGTCGCAGTGAGGCACCCCTGCCCTGCCGTGGGGCAGGGACGGGGCAGAGTAGGTGACGTTCAGTCTGGGGTGGGCGAGGACGTGGGGACGCTGGCGGCCGCTCGAGATGCTGGGGGGGGGGCATAGAGAGGTGCCGGCCCAGGGGCAGCGTGGCAGTTTCTTACAAAGGCACCCCTCAGCCTCCCCTGTGACTCAGCCGTTGCGCTCTCAGGGGTCTACCTGGAAGAAAGGACGGACGGACTCGGTTGTTAGGGTTCCCGACGGCTTTTTTCGCCCCTGCCCCAGCGTGGGGGCGGTCCAGCTGCCCCTCGGCTGGTGGGTGCGTGAGCACAGGGTGGGGGTGTGTCCAGAAAGTACCCGGGCACGCGCCGTGTAAAAGAGAGACCTCGACCGAAGAAGACACAGGAGGCATCGTACACAGGACAAGGGCGCCTCTGTCCCCTTCGAGGTCGGTGCGTGGGGACCTCACTCAGTTCTCCGATCTCCGCTGACTGCAGCCCAAGCCCGTTCCACGGCCTCCGGCGTTCTGCGTGTCACAGAACATGGATCGCTGCGTGGGCCGCCCAGTTCATACTGCGTGGGGTGACGCATGTGAACATTGTGTCCCCTGCAGGGTCTCCAAACCGCGTCAGACTCTGCAAGACCCTGGTCTTTTGGGTGTCTGTCGCCCAAAGAGGTGCAATGCGGAATCTCCCTGGTTTCGGGGAGACCCTCCTCCCCCCGCCTTCCTTCCGTGGGGCACACCCCAAACCCTCGGGGCCTCGTTCCCGCCCTGGGCTCATGGCTGCAGACCCGTCAGCCGCTGGAAGCGCGATGCGGAGAGCAAGTCTGGGTCCTCGCCGCTGAGACAGCCGGGGACGAGGGAAGACACGGGAGCCCACGGCACCAGCCCTGTCCCCGTTACGGGTCCTGCAAACTGAGTCGGTCACGCAGAAGCCGCTCGGGACGCAGCTGCCAGCGGCGGGCACGTCCGTGTCCCGGAGACACACGGGGAAGGTGCAGACACCAACACGCAGAGCCCCCGGAGGGGCCGGCATCCCCGCCGACAGGAAGCCTTTTGAATTCTCGGCAGAACCGGCGTTTTGATGTGCCGAGGAGCGCGTGGCTGAGAGAGACGCGCTTTCAGGCCTGGCTGGAGGGGGGGCGGGGGGCGGGGCTAACAGCGGCTGCTCTGTGGGCACGGGAGCGGTTTTCCAGCCGGGACTCGCTGGCCTCGGCCGCCCGCCTGGTGGGGAGAAGCGGGACCCTGGGGGGATGATCAGAACGCCGTGATCTGTTGGTCAATAGAACTATTCGTTAGGCCTCCGAGGCGCCGTCCTCCGAGCGCTGGGATGGGGCGTGCGGAGAGCCATCGACCGACCGCAGAGCTGACATTTGCACGGAGAATCCCGGGCCCGCGGGGCCTCCCTCGTCCGATCCGCGGCTGGCGCCTGCGGACGACGCGGGCACGGCGTCGACTCCGTGTGCTCCTCCCCTCGTCCTTTTCTGGTCTCCGTTTGTCCTTTTTAAGGGCCGCCTTTCTGGTGGGTGTTTCCATTCTTCTCTCACGGGACTTCCTGGCTCCTGTGGGAGGTTCCCTTTCATGGGGAGTCGGGGAGCCCCCTGCCGGGGGCTGTGGGTCCGTCTCTCGTGCACCTGGTGGAGTGAGCTGTGTGCACGCAGGGTCTTCAGGCGACCCCGAGGCTCGGACCATGTCTCTGAGGGCCTGGGGACTTCCGGGGTGGGGGGCTGTCCACGGCGCTGGCCGCTGCAGCCCCGAGCTCCCTGCAGGCACTGGTGACACCCTGCCGGCCCCAGGCCCCCACCCTTGGGGCCCCCTGTTCCCGGGACACGGTGGCCCTCTCTTGGAGGAGCCTCTGCCCACGTCCAGAGGTTTTCTTCTCTGTCTCCCTTATGTCCTGAGTGCCCGTTGGTGACACGGTCACCGCCGCCCTCCCTGAAGGGAGAGGAGGGGGAGAGTAGGGGGACAGACCGGGGGAGCAGCTGGCCGTGCCCAGTGCTGAGGAGCGGACTCCTGACCGTCGTCCGGCAGCCTGGCCCAGCCCCACGCCTCTGAGCAGGGGCAGCCTTGGTCTGTGACCTGCTCGTCACTTTCGGGCACACGTCCCTGCTCCCTTCCTGGCGGGCCTGGGGCCCGGCGGGCTCTATTTCGGCGTGTCACGTTCCGCTGCAAACGCTGCCCGCCCTCCTCATTGACCTGCTTTCAGGGAAGACGGTAGGAGCTCAACATGGAGCGCGGGCTGACATTCCGTCGTCATGGCAACCCAGGTGGTAAACACCAGCGCCAGGCTGCTGGAAAGGGGGCGGCCGGGGTGGGGGGCCTGGGGGGGACCCGGGTAAAGCTGAAGACTTGGTGCCCGGGCCTCAGCTGTGCTCTGCAGGGCACACTCGAAGGAGGGTCTGCCAGGGACCCCAGCTCTGCGCCCCGCAGTGGACATGGGGAGGGGGTGGGTTGGAGCCGCCGGCCAGGAGGGGGTTCGGGGCCAGCCCGAGGGGGCGGGTCCTCGGCCTCCTATTCAGGTCCCTCCTTTGCGGCCACGCTTCCCGAAAGGCGGTCCGTCCTTGCGTGCTGCTCGCGCCTCAGCGCCGTCCGTGTGCCTCCAGTGGCCGCCTCTGCACGGCTCTGCCCGCGGGGGGCGCCGCTGCAGCTGAGGCTCGGGCCCCTCCCTCTCGGGAGCCATCCCCCAGCACCCCACTGGCCCCTCCCCTGAGCCCGGGGGACCCCGACCCTTCTCCGCGGGCTCCTTGCCACCCCCCTGCCCCTGCGCATGAGGACCCCTCTTTCCACTCCGAGGGTTTCCCTCTGGGCCACTCACTCCCGTGACTTCTCTCACTGCCTCCCACTCGACGGGGCCCAAACCTCCCTCCCTCCCTCCCTCTCCGAGGCCCCACGTCCCGCAGGGCTGAGGCCCTCGGCCTGGCGACCCGCAGGCCCAGGGGCGGCTGAGTCTCCCCCCATCCAGGCCGCCCCCACCCTCGGGGCTGGGGGCTTCGAGGAAGCAGGGTACCCGGTTGGAGAGCAGGCGACGGGCTGGTTATTCCTGTGGGGACAGTTCCTAAGAGACATGGAAGAGCTGGGTGGCTCTGTCCCCACGTCTCTCCCTGTCCCCACGCAGGCTGGTTTGTCCCTGTGGTGACCGGCTTTTCCCAGTCTGCCCCTTGGTCTCCCTGTGCCCGGGTGGTCTCTGAGAGGGAGCAATGGGACAGCTTTCCATCGGGCGTGGGGGCAGCTCCCCGGGGAGAACGCAGGGAGGACGGGGAAGAGAAGCCAGGTCGCAGGACCTCCAGGATGTGCCCGGAAGGAGTGAGTGGTTCCGGCAAAAACCCCCTCTGCCCTGTCTGGAGGTTTCTCAGGGTGGCCTGGGCTGGGGGGTTGGCGAGGCTCTGCAGCCTTGGGGGGCTGCGGGTGGGCAGCCTGGGGCTGTCTGCTCAGGACTGGGGCTTTGGGAGCCTAGGGTGTTCCTCCAGATCCTGGGGGGCGGGGCCGAGGCCTGTCCTCCCTTATGGGTGCCGGGAACCTGGCTGTGGTGGGTGCTTCCCCCGCTGCCCTCCACAGCCCGGGCTGAGGTTCATGGGCGGTGACACCGGACTTGGGTGGGTTTCTGTTCCTTGCCACGGAGAATCTGGCCACAGGGAGCCATGCTCGGAAGCAGCAGTGGGCTTGAGTTCAAGTCCCCAGATCTCCATAAATTGCCCCCCCCCCCGCACCCCCCTCACAAACCACCTGCTCCTCACGCAGTGATGATGACCTCGGCCACTAGGTGGCAGTGCTGCTGCGCCTGAGGCTCCTGCTCCTGCAGAGGCAACCTGAGGGGGGCCTGGGGTCAGGGGGCAGCTGGGGGTGAGCCGGGTGCCTGGACCGCGTGCCCCAGCCTGGGGTCAGGCGCTCACACCGCAGGGCCGCCTGGGGTCTGTCTCCGCCTCCCAGAGTGCCACCTGCCCTCTGTGTCCCTCTGTCCCCCGGTGCGCTCCGCCCCACCCTGGCAGCTTGCATGACACTGGGCAGAAAAGGGACAGGCGTCCCCTCAGCTGTGGGGGGGGGGCATTCCTGGAACAGCCCTGGGCCGCACTCCCCTCCCCGTGTGCCCGGCGGGTCGTGTTCCGCAGCTGCTGGTCTGCACGCCAGCCGGGACCCACCCAGAGCCCTCCTTTGCTCTGGTGAAGGAGGTGATGGTGGCCACCACCACGGGACACACCCAGGACAGTGGGCAGGGGCGTTACAGGTCAGGAGCCCACGGGGAGCGGTGGTCAGAGGCTGGACTCTGCAGCCCAGTCCTGGCTCCACCCCCGACACGTTGTGTGGCCTTGGGCACGTGTCTTGACGTCTCTGTGCCTCCGACTTTTCATCTGTTCAGTGGACATGACAACACTGCCTGTGTGATTGCATAATTACGTAGTGACATTGGTGATAGAGCCACGTGAGGGTGGCGCCCTCTCCCTCAGTGCCGTGTGCAGCCGCCGAGCGGTGGCGGGCACTCCTGAGGCTGAGCCAATCGGCACAGGCCGTTCCCCGGCCACAGCGATTGGTTCAGGGGTGGGCATGTGACCCAGGAGACACTGCGAAGAGGACACACATGGAGGGAGCCCTTTCCCTGCAACTTCGGGACAGAGACCCTCGGGGCACCTGCTGGGTTTGAAGGACAGAAGCGTGAGTGTGGGTGACGGGGACGTGGCCACGGCGTGGAGATGGGAGGGAGGCTGCCCGCCAAGCACAGGGCGAAGAAAACACGTCTCGACGAAAACTCAGAGAACCGGCTTTCACGGCGGCCCACTCTTCTGGGCGTGGGGCTCTTTGAACGCTGGTGACTAGGGTCACGTGGCCCGAGCAGCAGTTGGGGTTCCACGGCCACCCCCCCCCGGGGGACCTTGGGTTCGAATATTTGTGGTCGGACCTTCTGCTGCCCCTCGTTCCCGGCAGGGCCCCCGTCCGCTCCCCGTCCCTCCGAGTCTGGTTTCTCTGGAACATCCTGTATGTGGGCCGTCTGGGTTTGCCTTTGTTCCTTCAGCCAGCATGACGTGGCTGAGGTCCATCCTCGTGGCCGTGGGGCACCCGCGTGGCTGTGGGGCAGCGTTCCACTCATGGACGTGCCACCGAGTGCCTGCCACCCACGGGCGAAGGATGTCGGTGACGGCGGGCGTAGAGGACATCATGTACATGCTGGACCCAGCCGGACCTGAAGCCAGCCTACGACTAGAACCAGAGTGTCCCACCCACAGATCTCACGGGGCCCAGGATGGCGGTGAATCCGGCCCAACGCAAAGTCGTAGATTCACTTAAAACACAGTGAGATATTTTTGTGACACCATGTCAGGATGTATTTAACGTGTGGCCCAGAGACACCCAAAGGTGGGCCCCCCCCCCGCTGACCCTTGGCCACTCTCTGGCCCCGCTGGCCGTTGCAGCCCAGCTGGGCTCAGACGCGGGTTTCCCGAGACCCGGAAGGATCCTCTCCGGTCTCTGCAAGGACGCGGGAAGGGGGGGGCTCGTCTGACTCGGCGGGGCGCCCCAGGCAATGCTCTCCACCCACAACCCTGCTGTCCCCGGGTTCCCTCAGGGGGTGCCCCAGTGGGTGGTCGGGGTGACCCCGTTTGACACCGGTGGGGGTGGGAGTGGACCCTCGGGCGGATGTGGCCACGGGCCTCCGCCCGTAAGCTGAGCTGATGGCCGACCCGGAACGCCACCCGGGGGTCCGGGGCCTCTTGTCACCGCGGCCGGCTCCCAGCCAGGCGGAGGCGGAGGCCGAGTCGTCAGGGTTACTCAGTGAGTTCCCCTCGCTGTTTAAACAGCCTCCGAGGCGTCCAATGTAGAATAAACATAAATGGAAATTAGAGCAAGGTCAGCAGCGTCTCCCGCTGTGGAGCAGCTGCCGGTGCCCACGGGAGGTCAGGATCACTGTCACGGAGACCCGTGCAATCCACTGAACACGCGCTCTCTCCGCGCCCGGCGCCCGCGGCAACCGCACCGCCGCCCAGCGGCCCTCGCTCCTGCGGTCCCCGGTGACCCACCTCCTCCCTGCTCCCGCGGGCTCGGCCCACACACGGACGGCAGTGCTGTCTGCCCCGACTCCCGGGAGAGGGGCCCGCTGTCCCAGGGGTCAGTGCACACACCCTCACCCTCGCTGGCCACCAGCCGCCGCCGTGGCAGTGACTTTGCACGGAGAGAAGGTTCCCACTCGGGCCCTGTGTGTGCTCGTGCTCGCAGGCACCTGTCCCCAGGTGGAGACTTGGGGGCCCAGGCTCCTTCCCGCGTGGGACTCTGTGGCGTCCGGGGGGACCTCCGCGTGCCCCGCTCCTCGCTGGTGGGGGGTAAAGACAGCAGCCTTTGCTTCTGAGTGGCAGGCGATGCCTCTGCCCGTCGTCCTCTGGCCGGACCCCGTCACACGGCCACACCTGCAGCAGGCGAGGCTGGGACAGTCCCCGGCCCAGCAGCCAGGTGCGGCCCTCTGGGCGGGAAGGGACAGGCAGCCGTGTGTCCCGCCAACCAGCACCTTCTTGTCCGGACCCCGCTGCTGCCCCTCGTCCTACACACACTTTCCCGACGCCCTGGTCAGGGCCGCCCTCCAGGCGTGGCTGGTTTTGAGTTTGGGCAAAGTGCACCACCCCCACCTCGAGATGTGCGTACAGAGAAAGTGACAGGGGACACGGAGGGGACTGTCACAGAGAGGCCGGCGCCTTCCGCCCCATGGCCAGCCCCGCCCAGCCGCGCCTGCGGTTAGTTCTCCTGGGGCTTATTTCTAGAATTCTCCCCACGATGCCCGTCCCCACTTTTTGAGCTAACACCTGCAGACAGCGGTGCTTGCTGTCGGGAAGGCGAGGATCGAGTGACTTTACACGCCTTCTAACTTTCCGTCCGCGCTGGTCGCCATTGCGTCTGGCGTGGCAGGCCCCAGAGGGAGGGGGACGCCTGGGCTCAGGGCCGAGGCCGGCAGGGGCTTCTCTTATTTTATTTATTCTTCAATCCCATGGTGGACAGCTCCTTCGGACTTCCTGCCTCCCCTTCTGGGTGTGTGACTTGGGTCGCCGTGGTTACACGTCCGTGGTCTCCGTCAAGGCAGGAGCTCCGACGCCCACGCTGGGACCCCTGGCGTTTCTCCCAAGGGTCAAGTCAAGCCCCTCAAGGAGAGCTGAGTTTCCATGGGGCACAAGTAGCAAACCCTCTGCCTTTCACTCGGCGTGGAGACACGGGAGGAGGCCTGCCTGGAGGAGGTGTCCCACCTACAGAATTTAGCCGCCCCGTGGCTTTCAGCCCTGCTTTCCCCCCCACCCTCCCTGCCTGCGCCGACATTGAGCGGAGCCCCTCCGGGGCCCCAGAGGGCAGAGCAGCCTCGGACCCTCTCTGTCTGGTGCAGACGGAATGTTCCAGCCCAGGGTTTCCCCTGCGTCATACCCATCGGCACGCTTTCATCCCCCGTTCTCTTCGGTAAACGCGTTGAGACAGTCACCTCCCGTTCTCCTGGATAACAGCTCCGCTCCTCTCTGTGCCTCACACTTTTACTTCCCGGGGTCCAGCGGGGACGCGAGGCACCGTGAGCACTCAGTCTGCCGCTTAGAATCGAATCCCGCATCTTCCTTCCCGAGGGAGACACGTCCGTATTTCTCTTAGACCGAGTACGCCAGGCAGGTTTATTCTGGAAAAGCTGAAAACACGCAGGAAAGCAGGGCAGGAAGGGGAACCTGGAAAAGAACCTTCGTCCCCAGCAAAGAGTCCGGGTTGGGGAGGGGGAGTCGGCGCCACGGGCCACCTGACGAAATGACAGTGAGTCCAACCCAAAGACCAGCCCGGCAAGACGCCGCTGGGGGGTCTGATGGAGAATGGTGGCCCCTGTGGGTCGGTTCTCAGGGGCCACGGAGCCCGCAGACGGGGCGACGTCAGCCCCGGGGACCTGCTGGCTCACGGCTCCGGAGGCCGGATGCCCGAGATCCTGGGACCGTCCCAAGGTCTCTGTCCTTGGCTTGTAAGTGGCCGTTGCCCCTCCGTGTCACCTGTCACCTGGCTGTCCCTCGGTGCGTGTCTGTGTCCTAGCCTCTCCTTACAGGGACAGTAGCTGCATTGGACCAGGGCCCACCTGCATCCTCGTTTTAGGCTAGCCGCGTCTTTAAAGACGGTCCCTGGTACAGTCACATGTTCCTTCGATGACAAGCCCCCTAAACTGCGATGTCAAATGAACCCGTTCCCTGGCGGACGCAGGCTGCCGTGTCACACACCAAGGGGACCTCAGAGGGGTTTAAGAGTCCAGGGTGACACCTGAAATTTGCTAAGAGGGTCTAGTGGTCTCCTTATGGGAAAAAAGTCAAGTTAATTCCCATGGAGTTAATTCGACTGTGAGGCCATTTCACCATGTATGCATGTATCAATCCTTACAATTTTTTAAAAAGAGAGTTGAGAGGGTTTCTTTTGAAGATTTTATTTATTTATTTTTAGAGAGGGAAGGGAGGGAGATAGAGGGAGAGAGAGAAACATCAATGTGCGGTTGCTGGGGGCCGTGGCCTGCAACCCAGGCATGTGCCCTGACTGGGACTTGAACCTGCAACACTTTGGTTCGCAGCCTGAGCTCAATCCACTGAGCTATGCCAGCCAGGGAATCTGTACAATTTTTAATGGTCTAGATAACGAAATGGAAAAGACGTTAGTGTGTTTGACCTCGGGGTGTTGGGGGAGCGGAAGAGGGACGTTTTAAATCTGGGGCCTCAGTCTTGGCCCATCTGCGGACAGCGCTGGGAGCCGGTCCTGCTGAGGGTCACCATCCCCAGGGCTCTCCCCCTCAGCTCTTGCCGACGAGGCCTGGGCTGGTTCCGTGGGAAATTGCGCCCCATTCGTGGCGGGGGGCGCGGGGGGCGGCGTTGCATTTCTCTACCAGGCCAGACCGTCCAGGCGCGGCCCCCCACCCGGGCCCACTCTCCTTTGTCCTTGGCAGGAGGGTGCTCACTGGTCCCTTGTTGCCGCCCGTCCCGCCCCGCAGGGCGGGTGCCCAGGAAGCAGGCTGCTGTGCCCCCCAGGGCCCCGAGGGAGTGCCCACCAGAGGACCCTCTGTCAGAGCCGGGAAAAGCTTTTGCATCTTGCTCTCGTCTCCTGGACGGTGTCCAGCTGGTGACCTCACCCTGAGCTTGGAGAGCCGGGCGGTTCGGAGGCTGATCTGCCATTCCCTGTGGTCACTGCCGGGCCCTTACAATAGAGGCTCTGCAGGCTGAGGGTTCCCCTGGCGGCGGCTTCGGTGGCCTGGGGCTGGACCACGTGGCCGGAACTCCACCCTTGCCTCCTGCGAGCCACGGGGTCTGAGGCTGCCACTGAGCCTCCCCGTACCTCAGTTTACCCATCTGTGAGTGCTGACAATAATCACATCCTCATAATCAAGAATATTGTGAAGATGAAAGAGCTAATACCTATGACGTGCTTAAAACAGGGCTTGGTGTTTGATAGGGTTATTGGAATGATGACGATGATGATGGTGATGATGGTGGTGGTGGTTGTGGTGATGGTGGTGATGGTGATGGTGGTGATGGTGATATTGGTGATGGTGATGGTGATGATTCTCTTCTTTCCATGTTTATCACGACCATAAAGTGCGGACCGCCGGCTGTTTCGGCGGAAGCTGGGTGGAGGTGCCCTGGGCCACCTGATTTCTGGGTCTGCCTGGGAATGCGGGCCACACCTGGGCTGGCCGACGTGGTCTCCTGTGCCCGTGGCACAGTGGGAACCCTGCTGGCCACCCCGGGGCTGTCTCTGTGAACCTGGCCGTGGGAGCTCTTGGCCTCCTTGCAGAGCCGCTGGGCCAGCTGGCTGCAGGCGTGCAGGGGAGCGCAGGGGCTCTGGGCCCGCACAGAGCCGGTCTGAACCCTCCCTGGACCGTGTTCACGTCACTGCACTGCGCCTCCGTTACGTTGTTTTTGGAAAGGGGTGAGGACGGCCCCTCGCAAAACCGCTGAAATAACCAGCTGACGCAGCCCAGGTGTGTGGCGCCTGGCAGGGGGCTGTGGGCAGTGTGCTTCTCCAAGAAGTGGTCTCCCCCTGCAACCCCCCCCCCCTCGAGCTGGACGTGTGCCCCGAGCCCCAGCCAAGCCGCTGCCCGCCGGTGACCGCAGCGGTGTGGCGGGTGGGGAGGAAATGAACAGAGCGGTCATGTGACGGGCAGCGACCTGTTCATATCGATGGTGTCTATGAGCAGCCCCGGGGGCGGGCCCGAGGAAGAGGGAGGGGGCGCAGGGAGCTTCACCCCATGCGGCAGGAAGCCGAGGTGGCCCGAGCGGACGGGCCCTCCTGCAGCTCACCTCGTGCAGCGAGGGGCAAACGAGTGACCACACGGAGGCTCCTCCCAGCCGGCCGGCGGGCGGTGGTGGCCGTGAGGACGGGTCTCGGGGTGGAGGAGCCGGGGCTGGGCGGATTATGCTTCAGCCAGTGAGACGGAAGCCGCTTCGGCTGTTTCAGCCGAGGGAGTCGAGCAGAGGGTGCAGTTCCTGGGGGTGGGGGTGGGTGGGGGGCCTGGGCAACCAAGCTAAGGGCCATCGGAAATGGTACAGCGTTCCAGAAATCAACAAGCAGGACGTGGCTGCCCCCTCTTGGGCTGGGGGGACAGGGGGGGAGGTGAGCGAGAGGACCCAGAAGCCGGAACCACTGTGGACGGGGAGCTGCGTCCGTGGTGGGGGGTCCCGGAAGAGACAGGGCCTCTGCCCTGGTTTCCCCCCCTCCCCGCCCTCAGGCTTCCGCCCGAGCCCCGCTGTCCAGCAGCGGGCGGGGAGCGTGGGGGACGTGGTCCTCCGTGATGCAGCCGGCGGGGGCGGGCCGGAGTGCCAGTCTGGGGCGCCCGCCCTGAGCTGAGGCACCCTGGCGAGGAGGGCCTGCTCTGTGCCCAGCAAGTGCGCAGGGCGAGGAGAGAGACACCAGGGTGGCTCGGAGTGATGCTGTGGAGACGGATGGGACAGAGAGTGTGCAACCCCCCCCCCCCGTCCATTCCTCCGCCCCAGAGACAGCCCCCACTGTATCGGCACGGATCTGAGAGCTGGCCAGGGGCTCCTCCTGGTTCCCAGCCACTGCGACAGTGACCTCAGGAGGCGGACCCAGGTGGCGGTGATTCATCAGCTATTCGTGAGGGTTGCACTCGGACAGGATCAGCCAGGAATTTCTCTTGCTGGTGGCTTTCAAAGAGCTGGCCGCCCGGCCCGGTGGGAAGGAGCCTTCCACGCCTGGCTGGGCACGCCTGCGTGTCCCCTGTGGGCTAGGGAACGGGACTCGGCTGTGATGTCACCGAAGAGGCTGCTGACTCTGGGGGCTGCAGCAGGTGCACGGTGACCCACCCACCCGCCTTGGGGCTCGGGGCTGCAGGTGCCGCGGGCCCAGACCCAGACACCTGCCCGGGAGTGTGTGTGTGCGTGCCAGGCACTGCGGGTCCCAGGGTCCCCGCCAGCATGCCCAGCGCCCTGTGAGTGGTTTCCGTCCGGGAGGTGGTCTGTCACTCCCCGCCCCTGAACCTCTCTTTGGGGGTCCCTGGCACCCATTCTTCAGCCACAGGGCATCTGTGGTGCGCTTGGTGCTCTCGGAGAACCCCACCCCGATTTTCTCCCTGGCTCATGGGGAGGGCGGCAGGGAGGAGAAGCCCCACCCGGCCGAACCTCCCGGGGACCCCTCATTTCCCGCCCCAGGACCCACCCCGTTCCGTCTGGGGGTGAAGAGCCCTTAGGAAGCCGGCGGACTGCACAGTCTCACTTCACCTTCACGACCCTGGCCGCCGGGTCTGCCTGCCGGCGGGGGCGGGGGGTGTGGGGGGAGGGTGGAGCCACTTTGTGAGGCTTGGGGACTAGAGGGGGCTGGTGTGAGCTTCCCAGGCCGTGGATCCCGTTCTCAGGATGCAGCCTCACGGCTTCCTAAGACGCGTCTCGGCTCGGGTGTCGTCTTTTGCGGCGATCCGGTTCGAGGACGAAACGAGGCCCCGGCAGGGGAGATTTACGGCTTCCCGTAGAAGCTTTCAGACAAAATCCGCATCGCTCCCCGCCTGAGTTACGGAGGGACGGGCCGCGAGGCCGCGGCCACACTAAAGGAGAGAGGAGTCACAGCTTTAAATTCCTCGTGAACCACTTCTCGAGCGGCATAAAATATCAACGCCCAGGATTAAAAAAAAAAACAAAAACACAACAACCCGTAATGAAAACAGCACATGACGCTTTGCATTTATTTTAATTCCTGCTTCCACATCTGTGAATGTGTCAGAAGTTAACCCTGGCCTTGGGCTTCCTGTAGATGTTATGAGGAGAGGAACTTGCACTTGTCACTCCCCGGCCTGGCTGGCCGTGGGCCCGCCCGGCTCCGCCGGAGGGAGGGTGCGCACCTAGGAGCCGTTTCCCCGCCGCCGTTCGGTTCTCGGGCCGGCTCGCCTGGGCCCGGACGGCCTGGTGTGGAGAAGGGGAACCGCCCCGGCACAAGAAGTGGTTCAAGGTCGCTCTGGAGCAGGGTGTCCACGTGGCTCGACTTCGTCACACTGCTCCTTGGGGGCAGCAGGGCCGCTAAACCCTGTCTTGGACGAGGCTAATAACCCCTCAAAGTCATTGCCTCCTCTGCCGCTGGGAAGTCAGCCCCGCCCCGTCCACGGGATCCACCTGGAAGGAACCAGGTCCCTGTCAGGACAGCGGGTGTGTCGTGTGCATGTTTGTGTGCAGGGGGCACACGTTATGCACGCGTGTGTCTCACACAGATTGGGGGTCGTCGGAGGTCTGCGTCTGCCCTGCACTCGGCGCGTGGTGAGGGTGCCCCGCCGCACGGCCTGTTTGTGGAAGTGAGGGCGTGGGCGGCCGCGTGGTCTCCCTCACACGGGACAGCGTTCGCCACTTCCCTCATCATCTGCCTCGCGATGGGACCGCGGCTCCGTGCCAGCGCGGGGCTGTCATAACTCACACTCGGGACGCGCATCTTGGCTGCCCATCTCCTTCCCGATGGGTCTCCTGATTATTTCCTTAGCACGGAGCCCCACACCGAGCCCCCCGGGCATTTTTCGGGGTCTCAACACTCCGTTTCTCGATGGCTGGGTGGTGCCGGCGGTCCCTCCTCCGGCGTCCCCTGCTCCTCGGGGGGCAGAACCCGCCCCTGTCGGGTCCCTGGGACACCCTGCGACACCCTGCCTGCCATGGCGCCACAAACAGGAGCCGTGAGCAGTCACTGTGGCTCGTTAGCTCATCGGAGGGGCGAGGAACCATCATCCTCCTCCTCCATTCAGTAACCCAGCCCTCGGGGCTGGCTGCCCGGGCCGCCTTCGGGAGAACCTGCTTTCTTTTATTATTTTTTTTTCCTTCCGATTTATGGAACTGTCGCTGCCACCTGCCTGTAGGGGCGCCGTGGGGGTGTGGGGGCAGATGCACAGTGCAGTGGCCGCCTCGGCCCAGCAGGGGACACGGTCGTCGCCTCTTTGTGGGGGACCTGCTGCAGTGCGGTGTCTGGGCTCCCTGCTCCTTGTCTCTCTCCCGCGGAGGTGTGGGTCTGCGGGCACCTGCGCCGCGTCACCCGAGCTGCCGGAGGGGAGGGCCCTCTGTTTCCGGCTGACGGTGGTGGCTTCAGGGCGGACACGTTCTGGAATCACTGCCGCGTTCACCTGCCCCTCCCTCCGCGCTGGCGTCTCTGTCCCTCGTCCTTCCTTCCTCGGGGTGCGGCCAGCTGCTCGGGCGTTTGTCTGCGGTTCGGAGCCGCTGCCCCGAATGGGCTCGTGGATGCGGCCTTGTGCGTTCTGGCGCATCTTTTGGACGCAGAAATTTCTAGAAGCGGGGACGTGAGCCGTGGCCTCCCCCACTGCAGGGGGAGTTGTGGAGGGGCCCCAGTGTCTGAGTAGATGGGACACAGAGGAGGGACCGGAAGAGGCACAGGCCAGTGGCGGCGTCCGGGTGCGTCCTGTGCCCTGGGGCGGCGCCAGTGGCCTGGGGGCGGGGCGGGCGCGCCGGCTGCCCTGCGCGCTCACAGCAGCGCCCCCCACCCGAGGGCCTGATCCTCGGCTCGGGGCCTTGCGAGAACGGGAGGCGGTGGCGTGTCCCCTCCAGGGGGACAGCGGTCCAGCCACAGGACCTTTGGGTCAGTGGTGAGCGGGGCTCCTCCCGGCTGCCCTGTCTGTCCTCCGAGGACGTGCGCTGCGCTGAGACCCGGGTGGGGGCGGGGCGGCGGGGGCGTGGCCTCGCGCGCGCCCCGCCCCTCCCAGGGCGCGGCTTTCATTCTCGCTTCGCTGTCCCCTGTCCTGCAGTGGCGGAGAGCCGCGGAGTGGCCGACAGCCTGCAGAGGTTCTCCTCGCTGCCCGCCTACCTGCCCGCGAGCCTCCACGTCGCGGACGCGGACGAGTCCTTCTTCCTCAAGGAAGCCGACCAGGACGTGACCAGGAACGCCAGCCTGCAGGCCCGCGTGGAGCCCTTCTTCGTGTACCGGGCCCGGGCGGCGCCGGCGGTCAACGCCAGCTACGGCCCGTTCTCGGCCGAGAAGGCCGTCCCCGAGGAGCTGCTGCTGACCTCCGAGGGCTTCGCCGGCGTGGACGGGTTCCCCTTCAACTGGAAGCTGAAGTCCCACGTGCTGGACAGCGCCATCTACTCCAACAGGCCCAAGGTGCAGACGCTGTTCTACGTGGCCGGCATGGCCTGGGACGCCGGCGACGCCGCGCGGAACCTGCCCTGCGTCAAGATGTTCGCCTACCCGGAGGCGCGGGAGGTGGCGGCCAGCTGCCGCCTGCGGGGCGCCCCGGGGCTGTGCGTGGCCGAGCTGGAGCTGCTGCCCGAGTGGTTCAGCTCGGGGCTGGACCTGGAGCCCGAGGAGGAGATCCCGGCGCTGCTGGGGGGCACGGCCATGGAGCTGTTCTTCAGCCTCTTCCCGGCGGACCCCGCCGGCCGGTGTCCCCTGGAGGAGGACAGCAAGTGGGCCAACAACATCCACGCGGGCCCGGAGGGGCTGCCGCCGGCCTCGCCGGCCCGGGAGCGCATCGGCAGCGTGGTGGTCTACCCGACCCAGGACGACCTGCGGTGGTCCCCGCTGAGCCTGGACGAGAACGTCGTGGTCTCCGTGCCCCTGAACCTCGTCCGAGAGGGGGACGTGGCCACCTTCCTGGTGTCTCTGACCGGCGGCTCCGTGGCAGAGCACTTCACGCTCAGGTGAGAGGCTCCGAGGGCTGGACGGGGCGGCGTGGGGGGGGGGGTCAGACCGCCTTCGGCCGTCCCCGCACGGTCGGCCGCCCCGTGGGTGCTGGTGGTGCGTGAGTCCAGGGTCGTGGGGTCACCTCCGGACGTGGACTGGAGACCGTGTGAGATGGCCGGCCGCACACTGCCGAGCAGCAGGTCCGGGGGCCAGCGTCTGCGCTTCCCGAGTCCGCAGAGGAGCTCCTCCTGGTGCACACGGGGTCCCGACCCGCGGTCGTCGGTGGGTTTGCCCAGCGGGAGGCGGCAGTGAACTGCTGCGGGTCGGGAAGGGTTAGAGGAACTGGGGGGGGCGGCCCCCTCCTCCCGTTCTGCTTCCTGGCGTGTCTCTGGTGGGGCCGCACTTCCTCCTGTGGGCGCACGTCCCCTCGGGGTGGCCTTGCCAGGGTCTCGGCCCCCACGGGCGGCCCTGTGCTGGGAGTTCGCTGCCACCCCTCCTCCCGGCCCCCCCACCCTCAGGGAGGGGGCGCTTCTTGCTGTCGCTGAGGTCTGGCAGCATCGCCATCCCCTGTGGGGGACCCTCGCTTTTGTGCCCTCCGTCAGGGGTCCCCAACATTTCAGCACCAGGGACCGGTTTTGTGGAAGACAATTTTTTTAAACAGTAAATCCTTTACTTCTTTTTTTTTTTTTTTTAAGATTTTATTTATTTATTTTTAGAGAGGGAAGGGAGGGAGAAAGAGAGATAGAGAAACATCAATGTGTGGTTGCTGGGGGCCGTGGCCTGTAACCCAGTCATGTGCCCTGACTGGGAATCGAACCTGCAATGCTTTGGTTTGCAGCCCGCACTCAATCCACTGAGCTACGCCAGCCAGGCATGGAAGACAATTTTGCCACAGACCGGGGTGGGGCGATGGTTTCCGGGTAGCACATTCGAGCCCCACTTCCTGCCAGACAACCCCGGTTCCTGACGGGCCCGGCCCGGTGCTGGTGCATGGCCCGGAGACTGGGGACCCCTGTCCTGTGTCACCAGTTCTCCGTGTCACGTTCCCTCTGCTGGGGCATTAAGAGTGGCTTCTGTGTCCCTGGCCAGCCCCTGCTGGCACGGGCGACAGACCTCACCCTGCCTTGGACGTGATAACTTTGCGGCGCCCGTGGGTGCTGAATGGAGGGGGCTGGGTGGTGAGAGACGAGGGCTGGGAACCCGGAGTCCGGGTGAGGTGTCGGTAGCAGTTTGATGTAACAGTCAAAGCCTCGGGAAGGATGGTTTTTCTCAGTAAATGTTGTGCAAGGAGAAGAGGGCTCGTGAGGAGTCTCGGAGGACCGCGGCATTTAACAGCCGGTAGACAGCAAAGGAGAGCCTTCGGAGGGGCCGTGAGATTGGAGAGGACCCGGGAGCAGGTGGTCGCGCCGGCCGGGAGGAGAGGTGGGGAGTGAGGGAGAGGTGGAGAGGCGAACGCTGCTGAGGGGCCGGGCAAGGGACGAAAATCAACCCCGCGAGTTTTATGTATGGAGGCCACTCGAGACTTTTTTAAGATGCTTAGTGGGTGTTTGGGGGTAAAAGCCGTGTTGAAGGGGTTTGGGGGTGAGTGGTCTGTAAGGTGTACTCGTTAGGGAATTGAGTTCAGCCGCGTGTAGCAGAAACACCAAGAACACTGGCCTCCCCACGATGGGGCAGATTCAGGGAAATGTAAGAATGTGCACAGGTGGGAACTGGGCTGGTGGATCGAGGATGTCACGGCATCAGGGTTGTGCGACTCCATTGGCTTTTCCCTCATGGACACAAGGGGGCTGCTGAGTGGCGGTCATCACGTCTGCGTCTCACTCAGAAGCAAGAAAAGAGAGAGGCAGAAAGTCATGTGCACCCGTGTCTGCCCCTCTGTAAGGAGCCTCCCCAGAGCATCAGCCAGCATCTTCTGACGCACGGTCAGTGGTGGCAGCTTTGTCGTGATTGAGTCCCTCCAGAGCGAGCGAGCCAGCGAGCAGGGAGTCACAGGCGTCCCACAGGCACGGTGCCAGTCTCCTCGCTCCAAATCAGGGCGTCCTCGGTGAGGAGGACATGGAGGATGCACCTCATCTGCCACCTGCGATTTGAAGGCCACAGGGAAGACAGTGCCTCTTGCTGTCACTCCCAGCATTTGCTGGGAACAAGACAGGTGGGTGGACAGAGAGTAACCTGGGGTGGGGGGTACCAGGAGGACTCCTTCCCCCAGAGCCGAGGGGGCCTGTGTGTGTTCAAACGCCGAAGCAAGTTCAAAGTCCCGGTGGCAGCGTGCGCCGGGTTTCCTGGGCCCGACAGCACCCCCATGTGCCCCTGGTGGTTTTCCAAGACTCACCCTTAGCACCCGCGTGGGAGTGGCAGAGGATTTCAGTGGGTGGTTGTGTGCCCAGTGGGTCTGCCCCCTGGGCTCCGTCCACAGGGGGCTGGTTCACTTTGCTCTTCCGATGTTGGCAGGTGTCTGTGGCGACTCGGGCAGAGAAACAGTTGAGGGAGACTCGAAGGGTCGGTGCTGGTCAGGGACGCAGCCACGGTCCGAGGTCTCGTCCTCCTGGTGGGCGGGGCGCTGTTCGGTGCTGGTTTCGTCGGAGCCCAGTAGAAGTGCCGTGTGCCATCCAGCGCCCCGCCGGCCCCATTGGCCGGGAAAACAGAGACTGTCCGCTGTGGTCAGACTGACCCTCACTCTCTGTCACGGGGGCGCATGTCCAGAAAGGAAGATGCTGATGCCTCGTGTCCTGGTGTGTCGTAACCTATAGTGTTAAGGTCAGATAGAGTTTTTAATTGCATCTTCTTCTTTCAGGGTGTTCTAAATCCACGAACCATTTTGCAAGGAATTCAACGCCCCCCCCCCTGTTGTGGGGGTACGTGGTTCAGACTTCTGGTTCCGAGGTTCCGCCGGCTCATTACAGGGACCGGAGTGGGTGCCGGTGTCTTTGGTCCCGAGCCCCTGCCCGCGGGGACTGCTGGGCTGGCAGCCTGTCGGCGCTCATGGACTCTCTCTGGCGTGCAGTGAAATCTGAAAGCCAGGCTAGGAAACTTGCCACTTCCCACCCGGGCCCAGGCAGCGATTGCTCCCCAGTTACGGCAATGATGTTGCACCTGCCACTCGTGGATCCGCGGGCCCTTTCCCTGTCGGTGTGCCGGCCGTCAGCACCTCCCCCGGGACGGCCGCCCCCTGGGGTGGCCGGAGGGGCTCCCTGCTCGTCCATGGTGTGGGCCCCTGCGTCGACCTTCAAAGATGCTCTTCTCTGCAGAGGGCCTGGGTGGCACCGACGATGCCTGTCCAGCCCGGGCTGGGCTCGCCGCTGTGGGGACCCACTGTCGCCGCGGCATTCGGAATGCCGACTGGGTCAACGGGGGAGAGGCAGCTGGAGGAGAGAAGGTCACTTTGCTGTTGCGCATTTGCTGTGACCTTGGTTGTGACCCAGGGGCCAGGGCAGGACAGGGGGGCGCCGAGCCTGGCTCCCACCTCGTGTCCCCCACACTGCCCTTCGCTCACCACGCCCGCCGCGCCATCGGGCCTCGGTGAGCAGGGGCGAACACCACTGTGCACCCGGACGCTGCGCTGGGCGTGTGGGCCAGCGCTCGTCACGGGCCGGCTGGCTGGTGTCCCGCAGACCCTGTGTGGTGGACACCTCCCCCTGCCCCCGCCGACACTTCAGAGCGTGGCCGCACTGGCATGCGGGGTCTCTGAAAGAGGCACAACAGCAGCATGGACTCCTGTCCACTGTGACCGGTGGCTTTCTTTCCCAGGGGAGCAGCTAAGGTCCCCACCATGTCTGCACTAGGACACCACGTGAGCCCCCAGGGCCACGGTGGCCGTGGATGAGCCCAGAGGTCTCCGCAGAAACCACTCCTGCCAGCGGCTGGATCTCAGATGCCGGCCTCCAGCCCCGTGCGGCGCCCATGCTGTCACCGAGGCCCCAGCCTGTGGCCCTCGCCCCTGGCAGCCCCGGTGGGCAAGGCCAGGGCTCTGCCTCAGGAGGGACTCCGGTCGCTTGCAAAGCCCGTGGCTGGCAATCCGGTCATTTCCTAGTGTCCCCAACCCCGTCCTCCCCTTCAGGACCCCCGTTCTCCCTCCCGCTTCAGTTCGAGACCCCTGAGCGCACAGGTTCTGGTGTTTGGGATGGTTTGGTTCACTGGGGCCACTGCTTGCCACGGGGACGGTCCATGAGGCTCTTGCTCGGGACTTGGGTGCAGAGAACGGGGCTGACGTGGAAGGAGAGGAATCGCCGTGACCTGGACTCCTGACACCCTCACCTGGGGGCTCCTCCTTCCTGGACCTAAGGCCGCTTTTCTGCTTCTGTCTCCTGGAACTCAGGACACTGCAGAGCCTCCTGCCGGGTCCTCGTGAGAGTGTGCACGGTGGTGGCAGGGACTCCCTCGCTGGGCCACAAACGCCAGTCTTTTCTTGCTGAGGTTAGGAGGGGGCAGGTTTCGTCGTCGGGCAGCCCCTGGAGTTCCAGACGCTTCTTGCCAGGGTTGAACTTGACCCACGCAGGCAGGCGCGAGGAAGATCTGCTTCGGGGCGTCTCTGGGGCTTCAGCCGAGTCTCCCTCAGGCACCGTCTGTCACAGACACCCCTGCGCCCCCTCACCGCCCAGATTCCCCTTTCTGCCTCTCGGGCCCCGGAGCCAGGCCCCCCTCATGGCCACGGCGTGCGTCCGTGAACTTGCCCTTGTCGGCGCTTGCTTGCCAGCGAATGGCAATCACGCGCTGTTAGAAAAAACAGAGGGAAGAGAGAGGCCATTGTGGCGTGAACGAGCTGCCAGCAGGAATGGATGTCTCCGACCCTGCGTGCGGAGAGAGACTCAATTTCGGGAGGTTCTCGGGGCGGAAAAATGTCGAGAGCCGCATTCCATCTTGCAAGCGGGGGCCGCGGCGCGCGGCCCACATCCGCAGCATCAGACGGGGCGCCTCCATCGCGGAGCCGGTTACTAACGCCCCTAATAGGATTTGCTGCCCGCCGGCGCCGCACCCCCGCGGCAGCGCGCGTGTGTTTATTTGCCATCTGTATGCAAATGTTGCCGTTATGGAAATCGCGTCCGAGAGTGGACCGCGCGCGCCCGGAGAACACACCGCACACTGTGGCGTTTGGGCTGAGACGCACAAGGAGGGGGGAAGCCCGCGCGGTGGGTGTCCGGGCGGGCGCACACAGAGGCCGGCTCAGCCTCGGAATCCAACCTGCGGTCCCAGTGGATGGCGCATTTGCATATTCAAAGGTGCAGCCGTCACTCACCGGCGAGAGGCGGGGCCGAGCGGCCCCGGGAAAAGCCGGGCCCACGCCTCGCCGTATTATTAGCTCCCGCGCCCGCTGCCAGTCTGTCCTTTCGTAACTCCGCGGGCGGCTATAAAGGGACCGTTTCTTGGCTGAAGGACAGATATTTCTGGAGTTAATTATAGCTAGTCAGGGGCGAGAGGAACACCTCTTTGCCTCTGATCCCGAAAGGAACAAGGCTGACACAGGGGAATTCAACGGGGACGCGGGAGTGTGGACGCCGCGACCCCAGCGCCCTGTGGTGGGTGGGCGGGCGAGTGGCCGGCCGCGGCGGTCCGTTAGGGGCGGGCAGCGCACTCTGGGGCGCCTGGTGAGAAGGTGTGACTACCCCCCCCCCCCCCCCCCCGGCGCCCCGTTTCCATGGTGACGTGATGGAGCCCAGAGGCCCGCTTTGGTGAGCCCTGCACACACGGGCTGTCGTCACCTTCTGTGTCCTGGCGAGTTGGGCCTCGGGTCACGTTTGCCTTTCAATTTGTCTTAGACTCCGCCCAGCCGAGGTCTGCGCCTGGCGCTTTGGGAGGGGCCGGTGTGGGGTGGGGGGGTGGATATGATTTCGGGAGACACCTGAGACGCTTCGGTGTGGCCACCGGGTTGGAAGTTTTAAAACATGGGGTGACGGCGACCCGTAACTCGAGCACACACTCGGAGGCCGGCAGCGACACCCCTTTATTTTCTCGAGGTTCTCTGGGTCGGGAGCCCTGGCACGGCGTGGCTGGGTCCTCTGCTCGGGGCCCCACTGGTTCCCCTCGTGGTCCCAGGGGGGCCCTGTTCCCACCTGAGACCCAACTGGGGACGGGCCTGCTTCCAGACTCTCTCGTGTGGCTGGCAGCCCGTTCTCGGGCCGTCCCGGGACGGAGGGCCCTGGGCTTTTGCTGGTTGCTGGCTGCTGGCTGCTGCTGGAGGTGCCCTGCACTCCCGGAGGCTCCCTGCAGCGCCCCCTGCTGCCCGGCCCCACGAGGCCTTGCTGTTCACACCTTCAGAGCCTCCTGGGAGAGACGGTGTCCGGAGGGGGTCCGCTTGCCAGGTGGAGTCCTACCAGCGGCACTGCCCCCGTGGAGGGACAGTCCGTCACCATCACCACATTCTGTGCTTTCCGTGCCCGTTGCAGGTCCCACCCGCACTCAGGGGGGAGTGTGGGCAGGACCCGCGTGGCCACCGGGAGCCGGGGCGTCATGGACCGTCCTGGAGTGCGTCTGGAGTCGGGGGAAGAGGCCGTGTGAAGAAGCCGTCCTTCGGTGGGGGGACAGCACAGGGTTAGGGTTAGGCCACGGGGCCAGCGGTCGGCCAGGAACACTCAAGTCAGACCCTCTGTGGTTCTCCCAGCTGCACCCGGACGAGCCCCGTGCCGGGCGCTGGCTCCTCTCAGGAGGTGGGCCCACCACCAGCGTCGCCTGGCCTCGCTCTCCCGCACAGAACGTGGCCACCTGACGCCTGTCTCTTCCCTGGCCCCTTCCGCCCTCCACGTCGGATGTTTGGGGAGCGCCGGGGACAGGCGACAGCGTGGGCAGGGGCCCTGCGTTCCGGCAGCGTCCAGGAAATGCCCCCACATGTCACCACCACCGAACACAACACGCAGAAGCCCCCGTTTCCTGGCGCCGAGGCCCCGCGGGGGAGACGCCCAGGGAGCGAGGCGAGCCGGGCCCTCGGGCGTCCGGGCAGGGCTCCCGTGGCAGGGGCCGTGGAGCACGTGGGGCCGCCTTCCAGGCAGAGGGAGCGGCGTGGCCCGGGGGCTGGAGGCAGGAGGACGTGAGGTGCTGTTTTCAGCACCACCAGGACGCTGGTCCCCACGGACACGGAATTCAGTGTGTTTCCACACCCGTGACGTGGGCGTTGCTGTGAGCGTCGCCAGCCGAGCCTGTGGGGATGTCCCGGGGAGTTCGTGTCGACCTGCGGGGGTTTGGCTGACGGGGAGGGACCGACGGAGGATGGGGACAAGAGACCTCCCGGCCGGCCGGCAGCGAGCTCACGGGCACCAGGTGGGGGATGTGCTCTCTGCCCGGACAGGTGCCAGGTGTGCCTGCACAGGTGCAAGGTCTGCCTGCACAGGTGCGAGGGAGATGATGAGGACAGGCTGCTTATCTCACGTTGAACCCGGTGTGGGTCCAGCGAGTCCCACTGTGCGCCACTCGGGGCACGAAGGCGCTGCCCGCTGGCCCTGCGCTCTCTCCCCCATCCTGCGTGTGGCCAGGGTTTCATCTCTCGCTTGGCATTGCCAGTGGGGGCCCCCAAAGGACCCAGTTTAGTGGAAACATTTCAGGGCCTCCCCGGCTCCCCCAGGGCCCCCCTGGACTTTGCTCTCCACACCCCCGTCTGCCAGTCCCCGTTCACTGTGAGCAACCCCCTCCCGAGGGCCGGGTGGCGGTGGGCCCCGGCCGAGTCCCCTTTCTCGGCAGCCTGACCGGCACGTGTCAGCCCCCCGGGGGGTCCAGGCTGGCGCCGTCCCCTTGTCACAGGCCGGCAGTGGGCTCACACCCTGCTTCCAGCCCGCAGTCGGCACGGCCGGCCAACCCCGATGGCAGAGACGCCGGCGGCGAGCGTGGGGTCCGCCCGGCCGTGGTCCAAGGCCAGGTGTGCGCAGGGGGGAGTCGCTTACAGACGGTCCGTTCCCCAGCGAGGGTTTCTGACGCGTCCCGGCTGTGTGCCGGTGGGCCCTGCGCTCTGGACCCCAGACCCTAAGACTTCGGGCAACAAGTGTCAGTGGGACAAAGCCCCCGAGGGTTGGTGACTGTGCGTCCTGTGTGTGTGCGTGTGTGTGTGTGTGCGTGCGCGTGTGAGGATATCGGGACGTAGTTGTCACGTGAATGGACCGAAGGTGGCCCGTGAATGTGGCCCCCGTCCTTCACCGCGGTGGGGCCTGTTCGCACAAAGGCCCGCCGGCGCCCGACTGGACGTGAACGCATCTGACTCTTCTAGTCACACCCCAACGAGCGTCTCTCCCGCTTCTCCGGCTCGCCCTCGCTGCGTGCCCTTGGAGCCCTCTGGCCCCGAGACCCCCCGCTGTGTTGCCCAGTGACAGCTTCCAGACACCGAAGACCCCCCCCCCCGCCATCCTCCTCCTCTTCCCCAGGGCTCCCTCCCCCTCCCCCTTCTGGGTGGGGGGTCCCCCTTGCCCTTCCACATGGGGGTCTTACGCCGGGGGGCGGGGGGACTGTCCAGTGGTCGCCCAGACCGAGCTGGTTGTGGCCCACCGCCACCTCGCGGTCACGGTCTGCGCTGGACCGGCGCCGGGCCCATTAGTCATGGCCGCGCCGCACGGCCTCGGGTGCCGGGCTTCTAAATAACGCGTCGAGAATATCACCGAGCCTAAAAATACTTCCCCGAAACACACAATGAATATTCAAGGCATGGATCTTTCTGGGCTGAAATTGTTCTAGCAAATGTGGTCTAAAATTGGGCAGGATTTGGCCGGAGAGCTGGAGCCTGGGAATAGACTGATCGGGCTCGGCCACATGGGCACCGCCCACCGCTCCCTGGGCCGACCTCAGGGCCCCGGCGCCGCCGAGGCCGGGCTGCGACCGTGTGGCCCGAGGCGCCTGGGTCAACTGACCCCCCCCCGCCCATCAGCCAGCTCCCTGCTCCGGGGCCTCAGAGGTCAACTCGCAAGAGCTGAGGGCAGAGACCGAAGGTCTCTTTGCGCAAGACGAACCCCTGTCCGCACACCCAGCGTGCCGGCAAACGGAACAAACCAGAACCCCGGGGAGAGGAGACATTTAGTTCCAAGATGGAGGGTGAGGAGCAGGAGACGGGAAGACTCGGGTGCCCTTGCCCGGCAGGTTTTCTCGTGCCTGGCGAGGCGGGGGCCGCTCAGGTCTGGGGAGACGGAGGGGAGCGAGGTGGAGCCGCTGGGGTCGCTGCCCGGGTCTCCCGTCCCCGGCTGCCTCGTCTGCGGCGGCGACTGGAATGTCACCTGGCCCGACCCGGAGGGGGCCCATCGGGGCTCCGACAGCGTAGCAGCAAGTGGACGAGCGTTCGTGGTGTCCGGGGCCCGTCACCCCATCCCGGGGACGCCCTGTGAGGCCACTTGGGTCTGTCCCCACCTCTGCCCCTGCGACCCTGCCGGAGGCCAGAGGCCGCCGCCCTGGAGAATGCTGACCCTGCTGGTTGGAGGTCCCCGCCCTGAGTCCGTCTCCCCGCCCTCCCCGGGACCCCGGGTCACTCTGCTCTGCCAGCACAGGGGCAGCGGCGGTGGGCACTCTGGGTGAGCTTCTGGCCTGCGCAGGCCCTGTCCCTGCTGTCCAGGGCTGGCGGTCACTCCCGGCGGGTCACCGGGCTCTGAAAGTCCGGGGCGAGCTCACCTGCTGTGGTGTTCTCGGGCGGGAAAGACGGAACACACACAGCGAGGGGGGGGTCCCAGGGGACACGGCGTGCATCGCCTCGAGAATCAGGGCAGAGGGGCTGCGTGACGAAGGCCCCGAGGACGAAGGGCCTGCACTGGCTTTGGGACGCGTCGGCCCTGAGGGGGAGAGGGCTGGTGATGAGGCCACAGTTAGGGAGCTGAGCGTGCGAGACCCTGACCCCTGAGTGTGCACCAGGTGGTGAATGACGCCCGCGTGGCTCACGAGGAGGCTGTGCGCGTGGGGAGGGGAGGGCGCGGGCTTGGCTCCTGGTCCCGGCTCCACAGTGACCGGCTCTGCGGCCTCCAGCTGGCCGCTCGCCGGCGGGGTGGGAGGGCCGCCGTGGGTGCATCTGGACGTTGAGGACCCCGGCGACAGCCCTGACCTCCGGCCGCCTGATGAAAGCTCTCTGCGAGCAGTTGTGCGGACGGGCGAGGATGTGACGAGCTGTTCAAGCAGCAGGTGCGGAGCAGAGTGCAGCGGGGCCGCGCGGTCCCGGGGGCGGGGGACTCTGCCCATGGAGGCGCCGGCTCCGGAACTTCTCGTCAAGGGCCCCGCGGGGCCGCAGGTTGGGGCGGCCGAAAGCGGGGGAGAGAGGGTGCCTGTCCTCGTGGTTCGCATGCGTGAGTCCCCGGGGCGTCGTGCGGGCGGGACAGACAGCTTCGAGCAGAAGCACATGCCGCCGGCGGAAGTTCGCAGGAGGGAAGAGCGAGTCGGGGCAGAGAAAGGCATCGAGAGTCTCCGGAGGGAGGTGCCGGGGGGGCAGTGGTGTCCTCCTCCTTGGTCCCCTGGCCAGGCAGCCTCCTGGGCCCCCACGGCCCCCACGGCCCCCACGCCCCTTCCCTCCCCCGGGGGACCTCTCCCCGCCTCCAGGGGAAGCGCAGGCCCTGTTGATCCTCTCCACCCCCACCACACATCATCCCTTCCCGTCCCGGGGCCCCTGAGGCAGAAGGCGCCTCCCTCCCCGCGCTCTGCTGACAGAACACTACTGCAGGGGGCAGCTCCGGCCTCCTGCCCTGGGTGCTTGGGAGATCGCAGGACACTTGGCTCTCAGAGGAAATCCACCCACAGCCGGCGCCCCCGGCGCCCCCTGGAGGGGAGGGCATGTCTGTGCTGGGGGCGTGCTCTTGCTGCCTGTTTCCAACTGAGGTGGTTCCGTGTCTCCCTGCCCCCCAGGATCAAGGCGGCGGCTGGCGTGAGAATCGCGGCGGTGAGAGTCAGCGGCGAAGACCACTGGGCCGTGCAGGAAGAGATCGACAATGACGGCATGGGGACCACGGCCGCCCTCACCTGCGTGGGCCAGCGCCTGGACCCGCGGAGCAGGTAGGCGCTGAGGGCCTGCCGGGGCCTCGGCAGCGGGCGCGGGGGTGGCTGCGGTCGCTGACAGCAGGTGCATGTGAGGACGGCGGGGCCCCCCTCTGGCCGACACGAGCTCCTGAGCTGGGCCCCCAGACTCTGGAGGGGTGGGGGCTCCGTGCGGGGTGGCTGCCCCGTGGTGGGGGGGCCCTCATTCTTCACTCTCTGGGCTGCAGCTGCCCGATTGGCCCCGCAGCCTCAGACACGACCCGGGCTCACCTTTGTCGCGGTGCCGGGTCTGACAGGCTTGCTTTGAGAATATTATCATTATTGTTATCATTATCATTATCATTATCATTATCATTATTATCATTATTATTTGCAGCGGGGAGGTGGAGAACGAAAGGAACAGAGTACAAACTCCTTGGAGGTGAGGGGAGCTGTCCCTGGTGATGGGCACGCTGACCCGACTGTGGCTGCCGAGTGGCCGCCTCCTGGTGCCCCAACGCGGCCGTCCCGCCGGGGCCACGCCCGGGTGTCGGCATGTGGCCTCAGAGCGTTAAGTCGGGGGAATGTGGCGTGGATAGCCGGCACCTGTGTGCCTGGACTCAGAGGCCAGCCTCGGGCTCTCCGGGCTGAGCCGGCCTGGGGGGGCAGGGCGGTGCCGATGGCCGTGCGCCAGGCGCCCAGTGTGCAGGGAGCTCTCTCACCCCGCGGTCCCTTTGCCTCTCTTACCGATTGTCCCTACAGGTTGTCTCGTCTCTCTTTTCTGGTGTTCACACCCTCTGAGGTCCACCGCAGCCTTAGCCACAGCAGGAATGAGGGAGTGAGTGAGTGAGTGAATGAGTGAGTGAGTGAGGGAATGAATGAGTGAGTGAGTGAATGAATGAGTGAGTGAATGAGTGAATGAGTGAGTGAGTGAATGAGTGAGCGAGTCAGTGAATGAGTGAGTGAGTGAGTGAATGAGTGAGTGAGTGAATGAATGAGTGAGTGAGTGAATCCATGAGTGAATGAATGAGTGAGTGAGTGAGTGAATGAGTGAGCGAATGAACGAACGGATGACAGAGGGGGAGGCGGGGTGGGTGGGAGCGTGAGAAAGGGAGGCGAGACTGGGTGGAGCTCGCCTTTCCCAGCGGGGTGCCCGCTGGGTGCTGCCCCTAGCGGGGGACCCCGGCCTCAGCCAGATGTCCACCGTCCACCGTCCGAGGTCTCTCTCCAAGGGAGGGAAGGGACTCAGGCCGAGGGGCCCAGAGCCTCCCCGTTGGGAACCGCGATCAGCGAGGTCAGTGCCTGTCCCTGCAGACTCAGCGACCCGGTCAGCGACCCGGTCAGCGTCCGGCACGCCTCCTGACAGAGGTTTCAGTCTGCACCCCTGGGTGACCCGTGGCTCCCCTGGGGACCTGCTCCTGCCGGCCGAGCGCGCCCCTGCCCCCCGCCCTGGGCTGTCAGAGACGCAGAGAGCCTCGGACACTCACACGTGCTCTCCGCTGCAGGGAGCGGACCCCCCCTCCCCCCCCCCCCCGCCGAGAGTGGCTGCAACAGTAGGGTTACGTTCTCATCTCACCTGGGGGACGTTTAGAGGGGGATTGTGTGGTTGGTGCATCACCAGGCGGGTTGTGCCTGTCCACTCTGTGGCACCCCGTTCACTGGCTGGCATCCTCCAGTTTCTTTCCTCGTGGTGGCAGCATGGCTGCCGCAGGCCCAGCCATCACACACTCACCCAGTTGTAGACAAAGACTGGAAGGGAGCAGGGCTTCTCCTCAGATACCTCAGTTTCCCGGGGAAGCCCTCTCCAGCTACGCCCCTGGAGGCCTTTTTTGGGATCTCGCCAGTAAAGACGGGGTTCCGTGCCGTTGCCCATCAAAGCAGGGTCGGCCGGGAAAATGACCATCTGGTATTGTTCCGGGCTTTGTAGTGGGGGTGGGGCGGGCAGCCGTCAGGGAAGAACGGTGAGCACAGGGCTCGGTGGAGGCGGCCGTATTTTGCCGCAGTCTTCAGAGGTGTCCGTCACAGGGCGGGGCTCGATCTCCGTTCTGCGCTGGGACGGGTGGGTGCGGTCCCCATGGGGAGACGTCCTCCTGGTGGCTGGGGCGCCCATCATGGTGGCTTTGTCCAGGGGGTGCCATTAGGTCTGCCCTTGTGAAGCCCAAGCGGCCAGGGGACCCAGGTTCCTTGGGTACATGGGGGAGTTTGGGGGTGTCTGGGCCCAGGTGCACAAGCAGCCCCTCAGCCACCTGTCTCTTCTCTGGGCTGGTGACCCCTCTGGCCGGCTCTTCCTCCTGGTGGCAGGTGGGACCCCTGCCCCCAGGGCCCCTCACTTCCCTGGGGAGAAAGCTGCTTCTTTCTCCCCATCGGGGCCGCACCGGGCCTGGGGCACCACCGCTGTGTCTCCCTGTTCGGGGCAACGTGGCTCCCGGACCCCCCCAGAACCGGTCTCTGCAGCCAGCCCCGGAAGCGGGGGCCGACGGACCTGCCGGATGACGTGGGTGGGCTTCCAGTGTGGGACGCAGAGAGGGTCCTGCAAGGGGAGGGTGCAGGGGCGCAGCGCAGGGGTGGCCGGCCAGCCGGCCGTGCTGGGGGCATCCCCACTGGCCGCTCAGACTCAGGTCCCCGGACCCCACCGGCCGCGGTGGCGGTTCCCCGGGCCGTGCACAGCGCAGGCGCCGTGTGGGAACTCTGGGCCGCCCTGGTGGTGGCGGCGTTTTAGGTTCAAGGGAGAACTCGGGCTGCGGAGATGACTTCTGGGTTTGTGAGCGTGGGTTTCACGTTCTCTTTAGGAGGGACGGAAGGTTCCAGGACAAGAAACGTCGTTCCACGAGCGGCCACGTCGCCTTCCAGTGCTTTCTGGGTCCCCTCCGGTGTCCGACCTCTCCGGGCGGGAGGGGCGCACCCAGCTCGCCACCTGTCCCGGGAAGACCCGCTCCCTAACCGCGACAAGCAATTGCCGCTGTTTGTGCTTTCCGGTGGCGTCGTGGAGTCAAATGAGGTGTGAAGTGCCGGCTCCCGGGCAAACAAAGGGAACAGGCGTGTGTATCACTAACCGACCCTCCCACGGAAAGCTGTCGTCTCTGAATTGTGACAACCTCGGGTGGGACGGAGTTTTTAATAGGATATAATGTACGAACCGCCTGGAAGTCTGCGATAAGACCCGGGAGCGCGTTGTGCGGGCAGAGCCGGGGCGCTCAGCCGGCGAGGCTGGGAAGGTCTTAATTTGAAAGGCTGTAACGAGCCCTCGTTGTGCGGGAATGCGCGGGGTGTCGGAGGAAACAGCCGATAGGGCTGGTGCTGCCAGCGGGGGAGAGAGGCGACGAGACAGATCGGCGGATTTGAAGGCGTTGGGCACGGAGGACTCGGGAGCACGGGGAACGGGAGCGCGGTGAGAGGCGGTTGGTGGGAAACCGTGCCGGGTCGGGGGGCTCGAGACAGGGGCGGGAGGTGAAGGGTTTCTTCCCGGCCGGCCGGCGGGACCCGAACCTCAGAGCGAGGCCGCAACTGCAGACGCGGGCGGGTCCTCCACGCGGAGCCCGAGCCGGCGCGGGTCCGGAGACTGGAGCAGCAGAGGTGGGGGGCGGGGCTCGGCGGTGCCTGTGGGAGGGGCTTCTGCTTCCCCGCCCATAGACACGCTCCTGGGGCCCTGAACAGGCTTCCCTACCGACGCAGACCAGCCTGCTCCACCGCAGCCCCGCTCAAGGTGAAGTCAAGGTCGAAGTCACCTGCGGACCGAGTGTGGCGATCTGGAGCCCAGCGCGGTGGCCCGGAAGCGGGGACCCCCTGAGCAGCAGGGGACTTCTTGTGACTGGCCGGGCTGACGCGTCGCCCGTTCTGTGAGACGGACGCTCAGTACCAGCGTGGCCAGAAGGAAGTCACCGTGTCCAGCGTCCTTGGGCGGGTCTGTGACTGTGAACCAGGCTGCGTCTCCCGTTGCCTTTAGGGATTCTCATGCAGGTGAGAAACGAGAATGAAAGGAATGACCAATTTACTTGTAGACACGTATTCACGCACTGACATATTATTCGGCAACAACAAGAATGAAATCTGGCCCCCTGTGACGACACGGATGGACCCGGAGGGCCCTGTGCTCCGTGAAGTGCATGCGACAGAGGACAAATGCCATGTTTCCACTCATATGTGGGATCTAAAAAGACCCCCCCCCCCCCCCAAGACTCAACAAGACAGAGTCGAAGCAGGCCCATAGACGGACAGCGGCTGGTGGCCATCAGAGGGGAGGGTGGGGGAAGGGGCATGAACAGTGGAAAGACACAAAAAATACATAAACTAGAGACTCCCCGTGCCTGGGGAAACAACGGATAAAGAGAAGGAAAGAAGACAGTGCAGCGATGGTGACAGCCGCCTCTGTGTCTGAGGAAAGTCCTGTGTTTCTACGAGACTCAGGTTCTGTTGGACCCTTTCCTCCTGTGACAGCCCGCGCCGAGAGGAGAAAGAGTGTGTGGAATGTTTTCGTGTGACTCTGAGGGTGGTTTTGTGAGATTCTGCCGTTTGTTCCTTATTTTCTTGTAGAAGATGAAAAACCATGGAATGCTTGTTACACACATCACATGCACCACCCTTCGGTGAACCCTGGAGGAACGTGGACTTTAACGGTCGGGAGCCTGAGAACCCCGTCGGGCAGGTAGCCGCCGTCATTCCCATTTACCAGATGCGCATACCGAGGCACGGGTCCCTGGCTTCCCCATGGCTCGGGGCCAGAAGGAGCCAAGCAACCTGCTTTCAGAGCCCATGCTAAGCCGCTCCCCTGGACTGGCCACCAGGTGCCAGGAGATGCCATGAAGAGCTGTTTATTGATGAGAGAGAGAGAGAGGGGAAGAGGGAGAGAGAGAAACCCACCGGTCACTTCCCATACATGCCAGGACTGGGGAGTGAACCCTCAACCGAGGTGCAAGGCCCTGACTGGGCATGGAACCCAGAGCCTTTGGTGTACAGGACGGCGCTCTAACTAACCGAGCCACCTGGCCAGGGCTGTCATTAAGAGTCTTGAGTTGAGGCCACCCTAGACGATGTGGTGGCCCCTCCATCTGATGAGGTGACCCTGTAAGGGAGACGCACAGAGAAAAAGGCACCACAGAGCCGGAGGCAGAGATGGGGGGGACGCCGCTGGAGCCGGTGGACGCAGGAGCCACCTACCGAGAGCGCCAGAGGGAGTGGAGAGACCTTCCCCTGGAGCCTCAGGAGGGAAGGAGCGGGGGCTCCGGCTTCCAGAGCTGCGAAGAACCAGCCTGTCTTGTCTCAAGGCCCCGAGTGTGTGGCGCTTGTTACAGCGTCCCCAGGCAGCCGGCCCAGGGGCGTGTGTGGGGGCCCCTTGTGGACCGAGTGAGTCAAGGCTTCCCAGCGGCGGAGGCCTGTCCGCACGGCCGGAGGGGGAGGGGCTTACAAAGTGACGCGCGCTGTCCTCGGGGTGCCCGGCCTCGGCGACTTCGAGAAGACTCCCCAGGTGATCTGGGCCGGCAGCCGGAGTTGAGAATCACGGACGCAGGAACGAAGGACGTGCTGGTGAATTTTAACACCGCCAGGAGACACAGGTGTTTCAACACAGGTTGAACAGCTCCAGGATCCGAAAATAATGGACTTAGAAACACGCAGTTCCCGGATGTGCAGGGGCAGCGGCCGTGGGGCTCCTGGGGACCTCGGAGCACCAGCGACGCGGCGGTCGGGAGCCGGGATCCGAGGCAGGGAACCACAGCAGGCCCCGAGCTGGTCTGTGATTTCCGCCGGAACGTGGCCGCCGCATCCGCCTGCGGGGAGTGGAGGGCTCCCCCTCACCCCCAAACAGGCTCAGGCCAGCTGAAGCAAAGAAAAAAAAAGAAATATTTTAAAAACACTCCACCTATTTCTCCACCCAGCGGGAAACCCCGTGTGAGTGTGTGCTGCTGGCCAGTATGAAAAGGCCTCTGACTTCAAAAGTAGCGGCCGCTCCGCTGGGGGGAGTTTGGAAAACACCTCTGAGAGAAATGAAGGAATGAAAGTCATCCCCAAACCATGCATGATTCAGGGGTAGGCGTGGCTAATATGTGGATGCGTGCATTTGTGTGTGTTCACATGCATATGCACACACACTAACATGCCACTTTGGTCAATGCTAGAATTGGTTTAGCTTTGAAAATTGTTTTCTCTAATCAGGTAGAATACATAAATGACACTATTTAACTATAACAATAAACCCCCACCCCCTTGAAAAACCTGATTCAAAGTGGTGGTTTTCTTCCTCTTCAAATACACACACGAGCACATAAGTGACTCTTTGCAACAGTTTCAGGATTCCTGGGGCCTTGCAACGACCTGTCATTTTAAATCATTTTGAATGTAACGTTTAATAGCAGTGTAGCATTCTATTGATACTATAGCTGGATGTCTGTTCATCCCCGGTGTTTCATCTCTGTCCTCTTTGAAACATTGCTGCTGGCTATTGTTACGATGTTTCCATTTCCCCCTTTTACGCATTCTTTTTTTAAACATAAAGTCTCTGTTAAATATTCCTGTAGGTAATCTTTACAAGAGAACGCTACCAGTGAAGAGGTCAAAAGACGAGATGGAGCTTTACGTTTTTGATGCTTTTGTGACATGTTCCTGCCTGTTCGCTCCGCCAGCTCGGTGTGAGACCCCAGTTCTCAAAACAGCAACGACCCCCCGCCCTCCTCGCCGTCTGTTTAGTTTTGCCTTTGTGCGGCGGGTCCGGTAGCCGACATTACACAGTGTGTGCAGCACTCTCCTCCGCCTGGGTCCTTCCGCCGAGTCTGTGCGCTTAGGTTCCTCCACGTCTTTTCTCGACGTGGTCGCTCCTTTTTGCGGCACCGGATAATCGCCCGCCGTCTGGACGGACTGCAGCTCGCTCACCCACCCTCCGCTGAAGGACACCCCGGGTGCCCCCAGGGCTTGGTAGTGATGAATAAAGCTACCGTAAACATCCATGTGCATATTTTATTGTGTGTGTGGGGGCAGAAGTTTTCAGCTCCTTTGGGTGAATTCCGAGAGGCGTGGTTGCTGGACTGTGTGGTAAGAGTGTGTTGGGTTGTGTGTGACGCTGCCCCACTGTCGTACGCAGGAGCCGCACCTCCTTGCACTCCCCCCGCAGTGAGCGAGCCTTCCTGTCGCTTCACATCCTCGCCAGGATTTGGCCGTTAGTGTTTGGGAACTGAGCCGTTCTCACGGGTGTGTAGTGGCGTCTCATTGTTTTAATTCGCAACTCCCTGATGACATGTTTTAAAAAAGAGTTTGTTTATTATTTTTAGAGAAAGAGAGGGAGAGAAACATCAATGTGGCCCCCACTGGGGACCTGGCCCACAACCCAGGCATGTGCCCTGTCTGGGAATCGAACTGGCGACCCTTTGGTTTGCAGGCTGGCGCTCAGTCCACTGAGCCACACCCGGCAGGGCTCCCTAATGACATGCTGTTTGGAGCATCTTCTGTCTGGTTATTTTCCATCTGTATGTCCTCTCTGGTGAGGCGTCTGTTCAGACCTTGGCCCGTTTCTTATCTGGGCTGTCTGTTTTCTCGCTGCGGTGCTGGGAGCTCTTTGTATGCTTTAGATGCTGGTCCGTGGTCGGCTGTGTGGTTGGCAAACACCTCCTCCCAGTCTGGGGCCTGAGAACTCATTCTCTTAATCAGACATACCTCTTTGAGTCTCCACACCCCGTCTGGAATAAACTGACAGGTTTCAAAGTGGCTGCCTATAGATGGCTCAGTTTTCCTGATTCTCAAGATGGATAGTTTGGGGGGAAAAAAAGGAACCCATGTTTGGGTGTTCTGGAGTTGTTGGTGAAAAACGAAGCAAACGTGTCTCGCCTTACGCCCCCCGAGCCTGCTGACCAGGGACGCTTCCAGGGCTGAGTGTGGTGTCCCCGTGACGTGCGGGTCATCCCTGGAACGTCCCTGGGGCTGCCTCCTGGCCTCAGGCTGTGGTCCTTCCCCTCGGATCCCTCCCGCTACCAGTGGCCAGGCTGATCCTAAAACGCTGCTTTCATCACGACTTGGTGGCTCCCTGTCACCTGTCTCAGCAGGCCTAGTCAATCGGCTGGACTGTCACAGTCCCTTTTAGAGGCAGGGCTCACACTTTCTCCTAAGATGCTCAGAACGCTGGTCCAGGAGACAGAGGCTGAGATGGAGAGGCTCAGCCAGCAGGGGGCGCTCTGCACAGTTCTAGAACCGGAGACCGAGGAACAGGCAGCAGGGAAGGAAGGGGGTGCAGTGTGTTCTGTGGGGACGAATCCGGGAAGGCTTCCCAGAGGCGGTGACGTTTGACCTGGTCCTTACAGGGTGGGCGGGAGTTTAAAGGGGCTTAAAAATAAACACGTCTGGGAAGAGGGCCCGAGTAGCTGTTCTCTGTGTAATAATATCCACACTGCATGGCATGAGTCTTCCAGAATGTTCTCTGGGGCAGCCGCTGGGGAGGGGCTGAGCGGGAGCAGTGCAATGAAGCATTTTCCACTAAAGCAGGTGCCACCGGCGCTCAACAACCCATTGAAACGGTAAGAAAAACGTCTGGGTTCTTTGTTGTCGTTGTTGTTTGTTTTGTTAAAACATCTGTTAACAAGACAGTCTCGCTTCCGTTTGTCGTCTCCCGCACCTGAGTGGCGGTAATTCAGATGAGGGCCGCGCACCGTGAAACTGAGCCGCGTCGGGCAGGGCGGAGCCGGGGGGACTGTGTTTTATCCTGCGGCAACTTATTAACGCTGGCTACCCCCACCCTGCCCCCGCCACACCGGGTCGGGAAGCATCAGACCTGCTGGGGGCGCCTGCCGGGCGGAGGGATGTGTGATTTCTCCACTGTGGTCCCCTCCCTTGTCCTAAAGGTGAGAACAGTAGGTCTTCGCCCCCTGTGCTTACACAGACGCGGGGTCTGGGATGGGACACAGCCCTCCCATCTGCCGGCACGGTGCCTCACTGTCACGCGGGCTTCCTGGTTGCACGCTGCAACCTTCCCTCCGTGGCCCTGCACGCTTCAGAAAGGATGCGCGGTTGCCGTTGGAAAACGGCAACCAGGGTATGAAGGACCCCGTTTGCGCTGTTTCCGGGTGCAGTCACTGCCCTGCCCCCCGACTTTGGTAGGTTCTCTCCTTTCGGGGGGGGGGGGGCTTCGTTTTCTGTCTCGGGCACTTGCGGTGGGAACTGCACGCCCTCTGTGAGCCCCTCGGGAGCCCCTCCCTGTTTCTCAGACGGATGCTGCGTCGCCTCCTTAATGTCCCTGTTGAGGCCGGTTAGGTGATTGCTAAACAGTTTGCTGTTCCAAGTAGTACTTAAATTTTCATCTTTTAAATGATTTTCTTCCGTGCGTTTCCAGAAGTGATGGTGCTGGTGGTGGGTGTTTTTTTCAAGGCTTATTGCTTCGGAAAATTGCTTCTCCGGAAGTTCTAGCTAATGCTCGTGGGGGGCGGGGGCCATGTGGTTCTGCCCTCCATGGGCCCACCCGCCCGCCCCAGCCCTCCTCTACCCGGGAGACTGGACTCCTGGGACCCCACCCCTGGCCCCGCCCTGCTGGCGCCTGGGCTCCAGACTGGCTGATCGGCTCTGCCTGCCCACAGCCTCTGGGTGTGCTTGCAGCCTGGCGATGAGCTGGGCCACCCGGGGAGGTCTGCCTCTGAGGGCTACGGCCGTGCGGACACCCACACAGTCAGGCCTGAGCCCATGCAGGCCCCTCCAGCTCCGGCCGAGGGGCCCCGCTTTGGAGCCGTCTCTGTTCTCGCTCTCTGAGCTCCCATTTTACTTTGATACCTTCCCCCGTTGTGGCTGATCGGTTTTTGTAGCGAATGTTGCTGTTCAGATGACGGACTGGAGCCGGAGTGGTGCCTCCGCTGGCAGGAGGGCGGACCCGGCCGGCCTGGGGGGGTGAGCCGTCGATAAGTGTTATCGTTACTGATCCTGCGTGTGCTTTTATCTGTGGTCCTACTGTGTGCTCTCCCTCTACGGTTCCTGTCCTGTACCCCTTCCTTGCTTTCTTGTAGATTGGTCAGGAGGTTGGTCACAAATCCATTCTCAGTTAGCTGCGACGTTGCACGCTCATTGCCTGAGGGCTGCTCCAGAGAATCTCACATTTGTCCTGGCTGGCGTAGCTCAGTGGATTGAGCGCGGGCTGCAGACCAGGCATTGCAGGTTCGATTCTCAGTCAGGGCACATGCTTGGGTTGCAGGCCATGGCCCCCAGCAACCTCACATTGATGTTTCTCTCTCTCTTTCTCTCTCTCTCCCCTCTCTAAAACAAATAAATAAAATCTTAAAAACAAGAGAATCCCATGTTTCACTTTTCTGCACCGAAGTCTGGTGTCATGTGGTAACTGGGCCGTGTTTCCAGGCGGCTCCTGACCGTACGTTATGCCATGGATCACTTTCCCTAATGAAGCAAGCGCCATCGTCACGGGGCAGGTTGATGCTCCATCCGTGTTACTGTACACAGTCAATATTCATTTGTTCCCCTTGTACCTGCCTTTTCCTCGACTCTTTTAGTCCCTCCCGCGCTTCCCTCCTTCCGTCCAGGCTCGCCCTGTTCTGCCGTCACTAGTGTTTTACACGGCGGCGTGTGCTGTGGGTGAACGTTGCCAGTCGTTGCTGGCAGGACGCTCTGCCCGGGAGTGGGGATCGAAGCGGGCACTCACGGCTCCGCGCTCGGAGTAGATCATTACGCCGCCGTCTCTGGCTCCTGCGGCTGTGTCAGGCGGTTGCCGACAGTCTGACTATTTTTCCTTCCAAGGTCGTCTTTTTTTTTTTTTCTTTCCTATGGCTGCTTTTGAAAAAAAATCAGAAGTTCTCCAGGTCTCATTTGGATACAATAAAACACATCCACTTCCGACGCACCTCTGATGTGTTTTGACAAAGGTGCGCACCTGACTCATCAATGCCGCCAGCGAGAGGCCTGCCGTTGCCATGACGACCGGAGGTGTTCGCGCGCCGATCCCAGGCCACCTCCCCGCCCCGGTTCCCAGGCAACCGCTGACCTACTTTCCGGCTCGGTGGAGCAGATGGGCTCCTTCTAGCGTGTAACGGGGCCGGCGAGGTGTCTGGCAGCCCTGCCTCGGCGTGCTGCTTCGGGCCGTGCCCACGCCGCTGCGCGTGTCCGCGCTCCGCCCCTCCTCTGCTGGGCCGTGGTGTTCTGCCGCGTAGATACAATTTGTTACCTGCCTGCCTGCCTGTCCGTGGACATTTAGGTCCTTTCCAGCTTCATGCTCTTGTGAAGGAAGTTGCCACAAAGTTGCCACAAAGGTTCGCATCCAGATCCCCGTGTGGAGGAGGTACGTTACCGTTTCCTGTGGTTAGCATCCAGGAGCGGGTCACTGGGTCACTAGGTCACAGGGCAGTGCGTGTTTCGTGGTGTACGAAACTTACAGGTTGTGTTGCAAAGTGAGCGCATCATTGTATCCTGTGTGTGTGTGTGGGGGGGGGGGAGTTTCAGTTGCTCCTCGACCTTGTCGACGTTTGTCAGTGTCTGCCTTTGATTTTAGCCGTTCCAGTGAGTGTGTAGGCTCGTTACACTGTGGTTTATCTACACTTCCCTACTAGCTAAATGTTTGGGGCATCTTTTCCTGTGCTTACCTGCCATTCATATGCCTTCCTTGTGGATATGTGTGTTCGAACCTTTTGTCCACTGAAAACAGTCTGGTTGGCTGGGCTCTAATTACTAAATTGTAAGAGTTGTTTTTATGTTCTGGGCACTAGACTCTTAGTAGATAAATATTTGGAAACATTTTCTTCTAGTCTGGCATCTCCTTTTCTTTTATTTCCTTTTTTTACAATTTTTTGCCTTTTGAGGAACAAAAGCTTTAAATTTTGATATGGTCCTCTACTGCATCAAAATTTAATTTAAACTTAGTAAGTTTATTGATTTTTAATTTTATGGTTCGTGATCTTTGAGTCCTATTTCTTACCCTACCCAGAGTCATGAAGACTTGGGACTGCATTTCCTTGTAGGAGTTTTATGGTTTTAGATCTTATGCTTAGGGCTGTAATCCCACCCCCAGCCCCCTGCTGTGTGTGTGTGTGTGTGTGTGTGTGTGTGTGGCGGAGGTGAGGATCCTGTTCTCCGCTCTCTTTTTCCCCCTTTTTTTTGTTCTCTCTCTCTCCCTCCTTCATTCCATCCTTCTCTCCTCTCTGTCCTTTTCTCTCTTCTTTCCTATGGTGCTTTTTTTTTTTTTTTGCCCAGTGCCCAGCATGGTTGTTGAGAACAGACTCCCCACTGAAGTACCGTGATGCCCTTGTTGAAAATCTGTGGGCCGCATGGGTGTTTGCACACCCGTCTCTGGACTCCCTTCTGTCCCAGGTAGGGGTGCGTCTGTTGGGCCACGCCATCCTCATTATTTTGAGACCAGGTGTTTGTAACTTCTTCACATTTTATTTCCTGTTTCCAAGCTGTTTTGCTATTCTGAGTCTTTTGAATTTCAAAATCAGTTTTGGATTCAGCTTATTAATTTCTAGAAAAAAAATAAGCCTTCCGGGGTTTTGATTGAGATTGCATTGCATCCGGAGACCAAGTTGGGAGAATTCATACGCATTTTTAACAATAGCGCGTGCTCTGATCCATGAATAGGTGATCGCTATCAATTCTCGTGGGTCTTTGCAAACTTCTCTGGGCAACATTTCCTGTTTCTAAGTGTAAGGACATCGCAAATACTTTGTTGAATGTATCCCCTAAGTATTTCCTGCTTTTTGATGCTATTGCAACTGGTATTCTTCTTTACAATGTTAATATCCAACTATTAATTTAGAAGTATAATTGGCTTTTTGCATGGATGTTATCTTCCGTGACTTTACTAATTTCGCTCAGTCGCTCTAAAACGTTTCCCTGGCGGCTCTCCCAGAAGGCTCTGTGTGGGTGCCCCTCGGTCACGTGACCCGGCAACAGGGACAGGCGACTTCTCGTCCGGTCTGGAGAGCCGTTCTTTCCTTCCTCTCACGCTGCCATTGGGAACCTGACCTCAGGAGAAAGCATTCAGTCTCTCTCCACTTACCACATACAATGCTCACCGCAGTGTTTATTTTTTGTGGGTGTATTTCATAAGATTGAGGTAGTTTTCTTCTCTTTCTGCCTTGCGGTGAGCACTTATCATATTGTACTGTGTCAAATTGTCTCTCTCCGTGTGTGGAAATCATCATAATTCTTTCCTTAGAGATTGTTGACGCTGGTGAAGCAAACACTGACTGGCGTTCAGATGTCAAGTCAGAGAGAGGGCGAGAGAGAGCACGTGCGTGAGAGTGAGCTGGCGACAATGCAAACGACAGAGCAAACAGAGTCAAGTGGAGACTGGGGAATCTGGGGAAAAAAGCAAAGAAGAAAGCAAGGGAAAGTGAATCCGGGTATTTGTCATAATATTCTTGTTCTCGTGGTTTTCTGTAAATTGGAATTGTTTTCCCGATGACGTGGTAAAATATTAAAAGGTGACCAGTGTCTCTGCCTGGGAATGCTGTGTCGCGCCCCCCCACCCCGAGGGTCCGCGGTCTGCCGTCCGGACTGCCCAGCTTCCACGGCCCACCTGGCCCCATCTCCCCAGGTGTCTGGTTGGGGTTCGCTGTGTTTTCAGAAATGCCGGTGGGATCGAGTCCTTGGAGGGTGTCCCCTGGTTTCCAGAGGGCCTGGGTGGGCCCTGCAGGGGCCCGGCACCGGGAATCTGGGACACCAGAGTCGGCGCGGGTCTCCGTCAGGAACCCTGTCAGGGACCGACCTGATGGGCCTGAAGAACTCAAGCGGTGGCCGTGTCTGGTTCACCTTTGTTCCCATGCGGTGGCCCTGGGGTTCCCAAACCAGAGCATGTACATACGTGTGCGTGGGTATGGGTGTCACTTCACTAGGCTGTGGTTTCTCCAGGCTCCTCTCGTCCCCTGGAGTCCGGCTCGGCCATTCTTCACCTTTTGGCCTGTTTTTCCGGTGCCGTCAGCACATCATCCTTGTACCTTGGCCGGCGCTTCTCGAGACCTGGCTGGGATATCCGGCCCCTGCTGCTGAGAGCAGGTGTCTCCCACCCTGACTTAAAAAGGTGAAGGTGCGGTTGCCGTGTGACATGACGTCGGTGTCACAAGTGTGCAGTGTCCGGATTGGCTGTTTCTGTCTCCTGGGAACTGACCGCCACCCCAGGTCTGGTTCACACAGGCCACCGGCCGTAGTCACAGGAGCGTTCATTCTCCCGAGGGGACATCTGAGGTCTGCTTGCTTCGCCACGTGCGACACACACACCACACGCTGCTGACCCCGGCCGCACGCCGCACTCCCATCCCTGAGACTCGTTTATTTTGTAGCTGGGAGTTCGTGCCTCTTGACCCCCGCCCCCGCTGTGCCCGCCCTCTGACCCCACAGCTCCCTGGGGAGGAGCTCCCTGGCGCCTCCTCTGTCTGCCCCACTGACCACCTCAGCGCGATGCCCTCGGGGTCCGCCCACGCCGTCTTGGGTGGCAAGACTCCCGCCTCCTCACTGTGCAGACAGCCCTCCCTGCTCTTACCCGCCTGCCCGTGGGTGGGCACGGAGGCCACCCCCACGTCCTGGCCACCGTGAATGATGCCGCAGTGCGTGCGCCTGGGCCGGCCGGGCGACACATTTCTGCCCTTTCCCGTGTGGTGGGTTCCCTGTGCTCGCACGTCACCTTGGGGACCCACGGGTGTAAGCGCTTTTCTAGAAAAGTTTCAGGCAGCGGGAGCACTCTGGCCCCAGGGTGGCGGCGTGGTTTGGGCATCTCGAAGCAGGAAACCGTTTTCCCAAGTGGCTTCGCCGGTCCCCCCTCCCCATGATGTGGGCCAGCTCTCACCTCTGCGCTCTTCCGGGGGCTGGACGTGTCCCTAGCCCCACCACCCCCTGAGTGGCCGGTTGGCCGAGTGGCGCACATGTTTCCTTACTGCTCCGAGCCCCACCTCAGCGACTGTTGGCAACTCCGAACATCTGTTCGTCTGTTTATCGGCCGTTCGTGTTTTCTTCTCTGCGAGAACCCTGTTTGTATCGTTTGGCTACGAACTGATATTGCTTTATGGCTTTGGAGATGCTCTTTATGGGCTTTGGGCATGAATATTTTATTTCTGTATCGAATATCCTTCCGTTGGCCCCCTCCCCTCCCTGCGCGCCGAGCCTGCCGTGTGCCCGAGACTGTCCGGGGAACCAGAGGCCGAGCGTTCTCTCCGACACCGAGATCCGTCCTAAACAATGTCTCCGGTCATTCTCCTAATAACCTCATTTACTTCCTTGCATCTCAGTGACTTGCATGGACAGACACTCCAACATTAGATGGTGGTTTTTTTTTTTTTTTTTTAGTTCACTCACATTTTGTGAGCACTCTCAGCCTGCATTTCACTTTCAAATTCTGCGGGACGCGTTTCAAATGACTGCACTTGGTGACCTTTCTGTCGATGGCGGAAGGAGCTGCTTTTCTCATCACATCTCTCCTCCGTCTCCCTCGTCCCCCCTAAGGACAATAGGGAGAAGCCTCAGTGTGCAGTGGTGACGGGGCCCCGGGTCCAGCACGGGGTGGGGGGTGGCGGGCAGGGGGCCATCCCGGCTGCCCCCGGCTCACTGAGTGTCTGCAAACAGACACGTCCCTCCCTCCGGCCAGTGTCCTCAGCCTCGCAACGAGAGCCTTTATTTGCAGCCTCCACGAGTTTTTTCCGGCGCTCATGTTTTTATAATCCTATCATGATGAAATTTAATCTTTTAAAAGGTTCATACCGGTGTTGCTGGAGACCTTTGGCCTGGAAGTAAATTATGCATCAGACACCAGGGGCAAGGGAGAGGTTATTGAAAAGCTCTCCGGCACAGAGCCCGTCCCCGTCGGCCGCGTGCAGAGTATCGGTCCGTTTGGAGACTTCCTGGGAAGTGGCCTAAAGCCTGGGTGGCCACGCGGGTCCGGAAGCCCCTTCGTGTTGTACCCTCCATCCAGTCTGCTCGTGGGGACCCCACGGGCACACGAGCTCCTTAAACGCTGCAGGTCTGCGGGGGCAGGTGGTGGTCCCCCGGCCCCACTGGTCACTGTGCCGCCGCCAATCACGCGGCCCGTCCAGGCTGTCGCTGCCGTGTTAATTGCTGTCGGGGCAGCTTGTCCCCGTCCCCTGCCCTAGGCGCGGGGCCAGGCCCGACAGAAGGCATCGCTTGTCCGCACTGAATCTGCCCTTGTCTGGCGGCTGCACGTGGCCCTGCCGGGCTGAATGGCGCTTTCACGGGGGGCTCGTCGGACACGGAACGCGGGGGCCCTGGCGGCCACCCACCGCTGCCGGCGCGGCCCGCTCGCCCTGCTCGCCCCTGCCAGATTTCCGTTTCCAGAAACAAGCGGCCGAGTGTTGGTGACGACGTTCCAGTTGGAAGGCACCGGCGCCCAGCCGTGATCTGGCGTCTGAAATGGAGTGCTAGGTGGGGGAGAGGGTCCCCACGGGGGGTCACGGCCTCCCTCTCCCCGGCTCAGGGTCCCGCCGGGAGTCTGCTCGTGCAGCGGAGAGCCGGGGGCGGGAGGAGGGGACGCCTGCATGGACCAGCCCGTGTGCCTGCGTGTGCACATGTGTGTCTCTGTGTGTGCACATGTGTGTCGCTGTGTGCACATGTGTCTCTGTGTGTGCACATGTGTGTCACCGTGTATGCACATGTGTGTCTCTGTGTACGCACAGGTGTATCTCTGGGTATGTGCATACACACGTGTCTATGCACGCACATGCACACACACACGTGTCTCTGTGTATGTGCGTGTGATGCTCTCGGTCACGGGATGCAGAGGTGACCACGACACATGCCCGCCTGTTTGGAAACCAAGTGCCAGCCGCGAGCCTGGCCTGTCTGCAGAGCCGGCCTCCCCTGCAGGCACCTGCCGGGATGGGGCCGGGGCAGCGAGCCCCGTGCCTCTGGCGTAGAAAAGACGACATCCCGGCCCTCTGGAACCCCCCGGAGTTTGGAAGACCTTCCAGACCCTCTGCTGCTCCGCCTCTCGGGAGCACACCCCCAGACAGAGTCTCCGGGAGGCGGAGACCATGCGCCCCGGCCGATCTCGCCCGCCACCCTTCCCGGTTTGCGTCGTGCCCAGGCCTGTGTCCTTCGCCGCTTTTCCCTGGGACGCGGGGACGCGGCGTCTCCCTCGATGCCCACTCCCAACCGGCAGCAGCAGCTGCGAACCGTCTCCAGGTCGGGAAGCGAGGTTCTGAGTGCTCCGCGCGGACCCTCTTTCCCGGTCTGTGAAGCACGCAGGAGGACCTGCCGTTGTAGGGCTGGGCTCGTTACCAACTCGAGACGCGCCTCACCAGGCGGGGCCCTCCGGCCGCTGGGACAGAAGGCGCTCTGTGCATCCAAGCAGGAGCGAGCCGGCTGCGTCCAGTGGAACGCAACAAACAGCCATTGACGGGGCAGGGGCCTGGAGTGGCGCCTCATCGGGGGGTGGGGGGAGGTCGAAGGAAATCCAAAGGAGGGGAGGAGTGAGACTGAGGACGCGGTGCCCTGCCGAGGCGGGAGAACGGGGAGGGGACGCGTGTGAAGAGCCAGAAAACACCAGCTCTAACTGCTGTTTTGGGAATTGAGGGGGGGGGCTCTGCCCAGCCCAGGACGGCGCGGGGGCTCCCCTGGGGGGGCCGGGGGACGTCACACGCCCGTGTTGGAGCAGGGGCAGGAGTATGAGCAGGCCGGCCGAGGAAGGAAGCCCATGCGTGTGTGCGTGTGAGGCTGCCGGGGGGGGGGGGGTGTCCTGGTCCCTGCTGGACTGTGTCCTGAGTTTCCCGAAAAGGCTGTGGGACCGGATGGCTTCCACATGTCGCTCCCCTGGGGTGGGCTGTTTTCAAGGGTTTGTGGGGTTCTTAAAAAAACAAAAAGAATCTCCAGGAATCGGGAGGAATGCGGGCTGGCACTCGTGTAGCTCATCAGTGACGTGAGGGCGCCGCCGGCCTCTCTGTGGTCGGGCGGAGCCGTGTGAAGTCGCATGTACTTTGTGTGTCACTTCATGTCAGAGCATGTGCTCACTACCACGGAACTTTCTGGAGCTCTTCCCCAGGAGATTGGCCCTGCAGAGGCAGCATGGGCCGGACCAGGTGTCCACACACCTTGCCTCTAAGGGTCCGGTGGTCGCTGTTTTCGGCTTTTCCAACCAGGTGCTCTCCAGGCCGTGTACATGCTCGCACGCCCTCGTTGGCGGCAGCGTGGGCTGGCTCCCCATCGGACGTGTCTGCGAACGTCCCGCAGACGCTCACCGTCACCACGGCGTGGCTGTGTTCTCTCTGGAGGACAACGTGGCCGGCCCGCAGTCAGAGCCTGTGGCCGTTGGGTCTGCACAGTGACGCTTTTCTCCGGCGGGTCTTGCTTTTCTGTTCATTTGCTCGTCCGTGGCGAGCCGTCTGAGCCGCCTCCTGCCCGGGTCTCGGGGGCCCGTGGTGAGGAGGCGGGAGGCAAAGGGCAGGGCAGGGGTCTCAGGGCACGGGTCACACGCCGTGGTCCCAGATGCCGAGCCCCATGGTCGTCACTGCAGGGCTGGGTGGTGGCCGGACACTGTCAGTGTGGGGCATGCTTTCTGGGGTCCAATCCCCTCCCCTTTCTCTAGATAAACACTCTGGGGCATCTGGTCAACCCATGAATTGGGCCACCTGGTCAACCCATCTGCCGCACAATGCTTTATCTTGATTATTGCGTTTTCTTGGTGTCCTCCGAAATGTCAAAGCCCTACCCTTGGCCCTAGGACCAGGTTTCAGTGCCACCCAACGGGCTCTCCCCTCCCAATGGCCTGTGTTGCATGAACACGTTGGCGCCGCCAAGGCTCCAGTGTGGCTTTGACTGGCCTTTTCATTCAGGCCGATGTCTATCTGGTCCTTAAAAACTGCCCGGAGGATCCGTCTGTAGAAACACGAGGCTTCCACTTACTAGTGTTCCGACCTGGGGCAGCTCAGTCTCTTCCTGTGTTTCCTTCTTCCTTCCTTCATGTACACTTGCGCCCCCCATTCCGAGCGCCTGGGAACGGGCTTCGGTTTCCCATCGGAGCTGCAGCTCGACGGTGTTGAGTGTAACAACTCGCACTCAAACGCAACAGAATGCTCCAGGTGCTGCCGCATTCAGGTCTCGGCACCGCTGGCCCCTGGCGGGCCCCAGGTCTCTGCCCAGATGTCGCCTCCAGAGAGAGACCTTCCCGCCCACAACGCGACAGTGTCCACCTTGCCTGTCACTCTCAGGCTGTCCTGTGTTCATTCCTCTCTGGCGGTTACATTCGGACGTTATGTTTCCGTGTGTTTTTTAATTTATTTTTAGAGAAAGGGGAAGGGAGGGAGAGAAACACTGATGTGTGGTTGCTTCTCATGCGCCCCCTACTGGGGACCTGGCCTGCAACCCAGACACATGCCCTGACTGGGAATCGAACCGGCGACCCTTTGGTTCGCAGGCTGGTGCTCAGTGCACTGAGCCCCACCAGCCGGGGCCTCCATGTGTTTGTTGTCTTTGGTCTCACTGTCCTGGAGCGTCAGCTCCAGGGGGCCAGGGACTGGCTGGCTCTGTCACTGCCACCGTGTCCCCGGCCCCTGGAAGGCAGGCTGGCACACAGTAGTGGTTCTTTAAGTTTCGCTGACTGAGTGCACGACACTGCCTGCGAGGGTCAGCGTGGGGGTCGAGGGCTTCACCAATGTTTGTGGCAATGTGTCATTCCTCCAAAAGCTCCTTGTGTAAAGGAAAGGCCGGTACTTGGAGACCCTCGGCACGGCAGTGTCCGGGGCAGTGACTTTTACTCCCGGACTCTTGTGACAATAACAATAGGGTGTGACTCACAGGACTGTCATAAGTTTGGTGGGAGACAGTCCCCTGTCCAGACCGCCCCCCCTGGCTTCCAGCCCAGCGCCTTTGACCCTCAGAATGGTGGGCTGCTGGGTTTCCTTCTGAGCCATTGCAGGGGGAGCCCTCCGGCCACAGCTGCTCGCTGGAGCGGCTGCCTGGCAGCGGGGGCGCAGGCTCGGCTGTAAAGTGAAAGCTCCTCCCCCCGTTCCCACGAAGGACGCGTGCCCGGGGCACCGGCCCGGACAGCAGCGTGCTATTCCCCGTGGGTCTTCCTCCGCGCCCCCCAGAAGGTCCTCCCGGGGGCGGGAAGTCCGGTTTGCTCCAGGAAATGTCGCCCAACAGCGGCCCCAGCCTGGGCGGGGCGGGGGCGGTTTTAATCTCCCAACACTAAAACACAATTTATTTTGCTTTCCAGCGATTATTTTTGATGGGTGCGCGCAGGTTGAAAAAATCCCATTTGCGGGTGATGGCTGGGGTCACCCACGCGGAGCCGGACTCCTTTGTTATGGACTGTCCACGGGCGTCTGTGACAGCATGGAGGGCGGTGTGGGACGGCCTCCAGCGGCTACCGCCCTTGGGGGCCCCTGCAGCTGCCCAGCCGGGTAGAGGCCACTCCCTTCCCAGGCAGCCGCTGGCCAGCCGACTGGACCTCAGGGATGCTGCCGCCTGGCCTGCCCCGGCCGAGGCCCACTCATCCCCGGGCATCTTTGCTCCGGAGCCCGGCGCCGGGCAGGGGAGGCTTTCCCGGGTCTGCCTTGTGGTCCTCTCCTCCTCCTCCTCCTCCTCCCGCGGGTACCAGCCTCAACGGAACGCTCGCCGTCCCAGCTCCGTTTTCCTGGCTGCCTCTCGGGGGGTCTGAAACCACTTGGTGCGAAGCGCCGCCCCCTTCGTGCCCCTCCCCCCGCCCCCCTGCTCTGTGCTCCTGAGCAGTGAACCCCGGGCACCCCGTGTTCATCCGTGAGGTCCGTGCCCACTGGGGGGTGGGGGGTGCCTGCCCGCAGGGGGCGTTCCGTGAAAACGCTGACTCACGGGTGTGTGGCTTCTCTCACGCCCCGGCCTTGGAGTTCTCCGGGGCGGGGGGCGGGTGGGGGACAGAGGGAGGCCCTGGCAGCGTGTCCCAGGGTCTCCCGTGGGGAAGCGGGCTGAGCCACACCTGGGCGGGGCTGCGGTGGAGTCAGCACAACCTGAGCGGGCTATGAAGGGATTCAAACTCAAGCCCGATCTCGTCATAATTAAAAGAAATTGTCAGGAGGAAACGGGGCCATGCAGACAGCCAGGCGACGCGGGGACCCAGTTCCGGGGCGCGGCCTCCCGGTCTTGCCCGGCACAGCTCCCCTCTTCCTAGAGCTCAGGCGGTCGCCCTTCCTTCACCTGCTGGTTCTTCAGGGAAGTCTCTCTCTCTCTCTCTCTCCGTCTCTCTCTCTCTCCGTCTCTCTCTCTCTCTCTCTCTCTCTCTCTCTCTCCGTCTCTCTCTCTCTCTCTCTCTCTCTCACCAAGAACCTACATTTTTTCTCTTCCAAGATCAACGATTGAGGTCATAGGGGGTAAAGTCCTAACATTTTTTTTAAGATTTTATTTATTTTTAGAGAGGAAAGGGAAGGAGAGAGAGAGAGAGAGACAGAGAGAGAGAGAGAAACATCAATGTGCGGTTGCTGGGGGCCGTGGCCTGCAACCCGGGCATGTACCCTGACTGGGAATCGAACCTGCGACACTTTGGTTCGCAGCCCGTGCTCAATCCACTGAGCTATACCAGCCAGGGCAGTCCTAACATTTTTTAGCTGGGCGTTTTTGGCTTTTAATTTGCTTCCTTTTAAAGTGTAGATAAAAGCACTTTGGTTTTGTTACTACTGGTTGAGGGTTTTCGTTTGTTTGTTTGTTTGGTTGGTTTTCCCCGCCCAGAGAAACAGCGGGCGCCCTGGGTGGGGTCTGGATGGCGTCTGGGTGAGCCCCTCTCCCGGCGGGGCGGGCACTGCCGCTGTGGGAAGACCACAGACCCTGGCAGCAGGGATGTGCCTCGCTGCTGGGGGTCCTCGTCTTTTTGTCCTTCGATGGACGTCATGTCGTCATTGGGGGTCGGTGGCCAGCTTTCCTGGTGAGGGGGCCGGTGTCTTGGGGTCTTCTCCCTGCGGGTCTCCTGGCTGAGTTTAAGAGCGTCGTGTGGGAGCCGGACAGGCTCCAGGTCCCCCGAGAAGGTGCCCCAAAGACCCTCCATCTACCTCTCCCCTGCTGCCTGGTGGCGCGTGTTTGAAAATTTGCGCTGAGACTCGGGGAGCCTGGGTCCTGTCACCCCGGCTGCCTGCTGGCTCTCCGGTCGGCCCGGAATAGAAAGCTTTGGCCGGCTCTGACCTTTGACTCTGGAACGCTACTTAGCATGTCTTTCGTGGCCCCACTTAGTCACCTACCTTCGTCCAGGTGGGCTGGGTATGACAGGTGTGTCACTCTCCATAGGAAGTGCCACCAAGCTCCTCCTCCTCTGTGTGCCGCCGGGCGGAGGCTGTCCCTGCACGCAGGAAGCCAGAACGGGAGCTGCGGCCTGTTCCAGCCGCTGGATTCTTTGGGCTCCGCCCTGTCCAGCGCCTGGGGGTAATTAGGGCAATTACAGTTAGCTGCGGTGACACACAGCCTCGTCTCATATGGCTGAACGCCGCCTGACGACGGGCCTGGAGAGGGTCTCTGAGCTGCGGCCAGGTCCGGGCAGCGGGCCGCGCGGCCTGGCGGCTCTGCCCCGCTCGCCTGCCATCTGGACGCTTTGCTCGGGCCCCGCCAGCCTGGAGGTTGCCATGGCAACCGCGGGAGCGCATACACGGTACTTTCAGAGCGGAGCCTGGACCTGGCTCACCTGGCCGCTCCGCAGGTCTCGCCGGGCAGTGCTCGGGGGCGAGGCCTCAGGGAGGCCAGTGAGCGGAGCCGCCCTGCGCGCCCGGAAGGAAGATGCACGCTCTCCCGGCCACCCCGAGACGCTCGTCCCCACTTTTTACTTTCAAAAGGGCCACGCTCGCCTTCTCCCCCACCCTCCTGTTGGACTTGAGCTTGTCGCGTTCCCCGCCAGCCCGCAGGCCGTCCCGTCCTGTAGTTTCCGTGTCTTCCGTGTCTCAGCCCGGCGTCTCCCCCACGCTGGGCGGTCCCACGCGTCCCCGGAGCGGCCTGCTAGGGGAAAGCCGTCTGTGCGTCTGTCCGGCAGGGGCCGCTCAGCAGGGGATTCTCCGTTCCAGGGCGACACCTCCCTGACACGGTGGAGGGGAGGGGACTCCCGAGGGGTCTGTGGGTGACGCTCCAGTCTGCTGAGAGGACCCGGTGTCAAGGGCAAGGCTGAACAGAGACACTGGCTTTATCTCACGTGTGGACGTGTATTTAAACGGACGACAGAGCAGCCTTCTTTTTCTCCGCCAGGCGTCGGTCCTGAGGGACTCGGCCCTGAAACGGTGCATTCGGGGCCACCACTCCCGCCGGCTGCCGGCCCTTCCCTGCTCCAGGCTTGTTTCCCCGGGCGTGCTCGCCGCCTGGCCTCTGATCTCACCCAGGGACCGGCCCCGAGGAGATGGAGGGGGCTGGGGTTCGGGCGCTCCTCTGACGGCCGGGACGGTCAAGGCTCTGAGAGGGAGTCTGCCCGTGGCCATGCAGCTGGGCTGCGGCAAACGGGTGTGCCACTCGCGTGGGCGTCAGCAGCATCGTCTCAGACGCCGGGTGTGCGTCCGCCCGAGTTGGAGGTCCTGTCACGCTGTGCCCACGCTTTCCCGAGGCCCCCACGCAGGAGGGGTGGCCCCAGAGGGCAGGGGCTGACGTCCGGGCCTCGCCTGGCCCTGCTGCGCTTGGAAGGCAGCATCTGCCGGTGAGCGCTCACGGAACCGGGACACCAGCTGCGTCATAGTGCAGGGCAGCACTTCTTGGGGACCTCCATGACCTGGTGGGATGCTTTCGTTTGTTCAAAACCTAGATTTTTAGTAAATTAAAACCAGTGACCTGTTATTGAGCTGTATATACGTGAGCTTTAATTACAGCGGGGGCGGGGTGGCACAGGGACTGCCGTGCAGAGAATGCCGGGTGGCTCCCGTTTACTCTGGACAGTCGCTAGGCTGCGCGTCCTGGCGAGCCGGGTTCCCCCTGAGCGCTGGGCTTGACCGCTGTGCGAGCCTCGTCCAACTAGACTCTCAGGGCGCCAGGCTCCGCGGTCCACGCCGTCCTTGCTCACTGAGGAGGGGCTGGCGGCTGACGGGGACTGGGTGACCGAGGGGGTGCAGACCCGGCTCTGGCCAGCCTCCAGGCTTTGAGTTCAACTCTTTATTTTTTATTTTTAAAAAGATTTTGTTTGTTTATGTTTAGAGTGAGGGGAAGGGAGGAAGGAAGAGAGGGAGAGAAGCATCGATCAGTTGTTTCTCATACACGCCCGGACCGGGAACCACACCCGCAACCCGGGCGCGTGCCCTGACCGGGGAATGAACTGGCGGCCTGTTGCTCTGAGGGTCGATGCCCAGCCCACAGAGCCGCAGTGGCAGGGCTCGCGTTCCCCGCCCCCCACAGACATTTGCCCAGCAGGCCCGGGAGGCTGTGCAGCCGGCATGCACATGCTCACTCACGACACTCCCGCTCGGGGAGGTGGGGCTCCCCTCCGTCCCCCTTGCGTGTGTGGGCAGGGCCTGTGGGCAGGGTCTGTGGGCAGGATGCAGTGACTCGCTGCTCAGGAACTCGGTCTGGCGGGAGTGAGGTGTGTGACTTCAGGGGCCGGGTCGCGGGAGCATCGCCCCTTCCCCCCTGCTGTCTGGGGTCCCGCCTCCCGGGAAAGGCCAGGGCCGGGTCACGAGGAGGCTACGGCAGGTCTGGGGAGATGCTGCCGGCGAGGTGAGGTGCCGAGTCCTCCTGCCGACAGCCGGGGGAGCGAGCCGCCTCGGAAGGGGCCCTCCAGCTCCAGACGAGCCCTCGGGCAGCCGCAGCCTCACGGGGGTCTCACGAGGGGCCCTGGGTCAGCACCGCCCAGCTCTGTGGCTCCCCAGCGTCTCAGGCCAGGAACTGTGAGATCACCCGTGTCCCCTGCGGTGTCGCAGGGCACTGGGGTCAGCACATCCCCAGTAAGGCTGGGGCTGGAAGGGCGGCCAGCCTGCCTTAGGCGGCAGCTCACGGGGGTGTCTTGCTCCTTCCACAGGAAGTCCTTCCAAGAGCATCGAACACGTGACCGCAGTCGCCTCAGAGGCCGCTCTGCGCGTTTTAAGGGGACGCGGGCTCGGGGCCGCTCGAGGCCCCCCACCCCTCTGATCCATTTGGGTCGGAGCAACGGCGACGGTGAGGGCACCGGGGATGACACCACCGCCCTCGGCTCTGGGGGCCCTTCCCTGGTCTGGGCCACGGGGGGACTCAGGCGCCTCTTAGCTCGGCTTTGGAGCAGAGGAGAAGGGGAAACCCCCCCCCCCACCCCGGGTGGCGAGATGAGCTTCCGGATGGTGGCTGGGAGGTTTGCCATGGCGAGTGCTTGCGGTTCAGACGGTTCATGGTGGGGGTGGGGGGTGCGCCGTGCAGGCTGTGGGGCCCGTGTTCTGGAAAGATCGGGCTGCCCACGGGAGGGAGCGCGAGGCTGTGAGGAGTGAGGTGTGTTGCTGGCTCTGGGTCCTGACATGCGGCTCTCTCCGGCTCGCCGGGCCCGTCAGGTGCGGTGCAGGGCGACCCGGGGGAATATTGCCAAGGCAGAAATGGCGGGGCAGGGCCGCCTGCCTGCCCACGTCCTCGGGGACTTCCACGCTGTCCTGTTATGCTTTTAAAAACATCCTCACCAGCCCTGGCTGGCGTAGCTCAGTGGATTGAGCGCAGCTGCGAACCAAAGCGTCACAGGTTCGATTCCCAGCCAGGGCACATGCCTGGGTTGCAGGCCATGACCCCCAGCAACCGCACAGTGATGTTTCTCTCTCTCTCTTTCTGTCTCCCTCCCTTCCCTCTCTAAAAATAAATAAATAAAATCTTTTTTAAAAAGCAGTTACCTTTATTTAAAAAAACACATGTTTCCCGGCCGGAACCCCGGACAGGCCAGACGTGGGCCCCAGAGGCAAGAGGAGAGCGTGGGACGCCCGAGGCGCTGCCCCCAGTGGGGATGGAGGGAGCCGCCTCTGGGGTGGGGGTGGGGCCCGGTGGGCGGTGGTCTCGGGGGCGGGGAGCGGAAGTTCAGTGTTCTATGTGGGAGGGACATTCAGAGGGACACTTAGCCGGGGCTGTTGAACAGCAGTAGGTAAGTCTGAAATTTGGGGGAAAACTCAAAGTTCTTGCTCCTTCTAAGCAGCGAGCAGCGAGCTCCCTGGTCCCGCACGCAGAGGTCTGCAGTCTTATTATTCCACTGCGGGTGGACGTGGGCATCCTCGTGACCTGTGCTCTGTGGGCAGCGCACCTGCTGGGTCGCCCACAGACTCGGCCCCGCCCCCTCGGTGTCTCAGCCCCTGGCAGGCAGGCCGGCCACTCCTGGGCGGGGGTTTCGCCCCTGCTCTCAGCGGGGAAACACCGGGATGGGGAGTAAATTGGTGCCGATGGCAGGTGTCGGCTGGCCCCTGGTGACCCGGCGGCCTGCAGCAGCTGTGGCCATCTGGAGGAGCCCTGCTGACCGGCACGCGCAGGGCGAGACCCCGGGACCCTGGCATCATTAGCGGCTGCTCCCACAGGGTGGCCAAGCCGCCTGCGAGGCTGAGGCAGGACCCCGTTTAATGAGGCCCCGGCCCCCACAGGGCAGGAGAGCGGGTGTCTGGGAGAAGCAGAGTCTTTGAAAAGTAGCAAGTTCACTCGCTGTGGGTGTGGCTCTGCCCCCCACTTCCCCACTGGATGCGGCCCTGGGCCCCGAGCGGAGCTGGGGACACAGCCCTCCCTCCACGAGCGTGCAGACACGAGGGGGTGAGTGTGACAGGGTGTCTCCAGCAGCAGCTTTGGGGTCACTGGCCTCCGTCTCAGGTGCCCCCTGCGTGTTGGCCCGTGGGCCCCGAGGAGAGCCGACAGGCCCACACCCCGAGGCGGCTTCCGTTCCCGTGTCGTCTCTCCTGTCTGTCCTCGGGGCCTTGCCTTCCCCTTCAAGGACACCCGGCGGCAGCGGAGGCGCCTGCGGCCTGTTACAGAACAAGAGCCCTCCTCACGGCTGGGGGCAGGGCGGGAACGAGGGGGGGGGGCGCTCACCCCAAGCCTGACACCGAGGGGGCGGGCACAAGGCCATTTCCCGGAAGGGCCCTCGGGATGTTGCCGGGAAGACGAGGCAGCCGGGCACAGCGGGTGGCTGTGGCAGCTGCCTCAGCTGTGGCCAGGTTCGCTCGAGGCCCCGATGGAGTCGAGGTCCAGCTGGGAGGGCCGGCGGGCCGCTCGAGTGGGACGCCGTCGTGGGCGCGGCCGCCGAGCCGGGGGAGGCGCCCAACACCCCAGCACTCCCGCGTGCCACTGAGACGCGTTGTCTTTGGCTCCGGGAAGGCGGTGGGAGCGGAAATAAGGTCACCCGTGCGGTCTGCAGGGAGCTTGGGGGATGTGAGGACAGAGAAAGGAGGCGGCCGCACCCTCCTCCTGCGGCGGGAAGTGGGGCAGTGGGTCGGCTGCTCACCCTGAGCCGGCTCAGGCGCGACAAGAGCTTCTGGGGGGCTTAGTAGGGGGAAAAACACGTTCCCGGTTTAGATGGGGGTTGGGGGGGGGGGAGAAGCCGGTCGGGAGGGGCTGGCAGCGGCCGCGTCCTGTTTTTAAGGGAAATGTTTCCTGATTAGAAACTGGTACGGAGCACGAAAGGTAACCTGGCACACCTTCACTCACCCACGTGCGACGGGAGCTCCTGGTGCCTGGCTTTGTTTTCCTCGAATTAAAAAAGAAACTCCAGGTAGCAGCGGCGGAACCCTTACGCACCCTGTGCTGGTTTCCCTCTCTGTCACCTGTCACGACAGACAGAGAGAGAGAGAGAGAGAGAGAGAGAGAGAGGGAGGGAGAGAGGGGGAGAGAGAGGGAGGGAGGGGGGGAGAGAGAGAGGGAGAGAGGGGGGGGGGGGGGAGAGAGAGGGAGGGGGGGGAGAGAGAGAAGGAGAGAGAGGGAGAGAGGGAGGGAGGGAGGGAGGGAGGGGAAGGAGGATCCCTGTCATCACTCACTCACTCAGCATGTATCTGAGGGGGGAAGCTCTGGAAACCTGGGGTGGGTGGTAGGCGCAGAGTGGCCGGCATGGGTGTGTGTGTGTGTGTGTGGGGGGCACTTCTCAGTGGGGTGGGGGGGGCCCCGAAGGCGTCTGGTGAGCAGGCGCTGTCTGAGCGAAGGCCTGACGGCCGTTCTTTCTGACCAAGCGCCTGGTGTCCATGCAGGTGGCCTGGGACGCCCTTTCCCTGTGGGTCCCCCTCCCCCGCCCCTCCCCACCTTGGTATTTTTCAGGCTTCAGGCCAGGGACCCACTGGGTCACCAGACCTTGGCTGAGGGCCGGCTGGGCTGCGGCCCCCGCAGGCCTCGGCCCGCCCCGAACCCCCTTTCCTCGTCTCCATGGTAACTCGTGTCCTACTTTAAACCAGAAATGACAATTTGAAATTTGACATACATTTCTCACTTTTTAAAAATTGGAAAAGCTTATCCGGCGTTTGAAAGAGAAGCGGAATCCCGCTGTCTCACGTGCAGGAGGGTGGTGGGACCTCGTCGGCCAGGGCCCGCCTTGCGTGTCCACTCGACGAATCCAAGAGGCATCGTCTCCTCTCGGGCATCTGCTCGAGAGTTCTCCACGCCCAGCACGGAGCCAGCGTCCAGCCAGTGCCACCGGGTAACCAGACGCGCCGGGCACGCTGGCGACCACGGCGTCCCACAGACCCCGGCCTTTGGAGAACTTGGGTTCAGGTACTTACCCATCATGCTCCTTGGCACTGGCCCGAAGGAATCGAAAACTTATTTCCACAAACCAAGACGTCCTTCAGGGGAGGGTGGGTGGATCCACCTCGGCCCCTGTGGACCGCGGGACGTGTGTCACTCGGCGCTGGAAGGCGTGAGCCCTGGGCCGGAAGGAGCCCGTGACTGCACGTCCCTTGGAGGAGGGACCAGCCTGGGAAGGCAGCTTCGTGCTGCGGGGTCCCAGCCACGTGCCCTTCCGGAACAGGCGGACTGAGGAGCTGGTGGGAAGATTGGGGGGTGGCGGGTGCCGGGAGGGGTGAGGAGGGAGGGTCCTGCGGGGCAGGGAGGGGGTCCGGAGCGGCGAGCGTCCTCTGGATGAGGCCGTCGTGACGGGCCCTGTCCTCGGCCGCCTGTCCAGCCTGCAGGGCGCACAGACCAGGAGTGAGCCCCATGCCCGCTGTGGGCTCCGCGTGACCATGGCGTGTGCGTGTGGGCTCCTCAGCTGTGCCACGTGCGCTGCCTGGTGGGGACGCTGACAGTGGGGGCTGTGCACGTGGGGGGCCGGGGGGACACGGGGCACCTCTGTCTGTCCCGCCCAGTTCCGCCGAGAACCTGAAACTGCTCCGGAGAACGAAGCAGTTTTTGCAGCAAAGGCGGGAGGCACCTCTGGGAGCGGAGACAGACGCATCTGCTCAGAGCAGAGAGCGAGTCAGCGTGCCCGGCGGCCGGACAGAGGAATGGGGCTCGGGGCTCCTGACCGGTGGCTGCTTGTCTCCCAGAATGTGGGCGATGCCCCCCCCCAGAATTTTACAGGGTGCCCCGCCGGCCCTTTGGAGCGGGCTCAGTGAGTTGGGCCAGCGCGCGCCGCACCCCGGCATTTCTCCAGGCTCCGCGCCAGCTGCTTCCCCCGGGGCCGGAGCCGGAGCCGGAGCCGTGCAGGTGCGGCACGGTCCCCCCGGTGAGCGGCACAGGGGCCCGTGGCGGTCCGACCTCTCGTGCTCCCCGCGGGCCCCCGGCGGTCCCGGCCTGGGCGTTCGCTCACTGTCACCGCCATCTGGTGTTCACCGTAAAAGTGATGCCCGGAAATGGGCTCCTGAGAAAGGAAAGGGAGGCCCTGAGACCAGAGACGGCCTCTCTCGCTCTGTCCCCTTCCAGAAAAACCCTCCTTGTGTGTGTGTATGTGTGGGGGGCTTCTGGACGTCTGGGGGTGGGGGGGGCAGTAATGTGTGTACATGGCACAGCCTCCGGAGACCGGTTCCAGCTCTGAAACTCTCTGCTCCTTTCTCCCTGATTTCCCCCTCCCCCTCCGGCCCGTCCCCCTCCCCCAGCCCCGGGAACAAGTACTGTGGCCGTGACCAGCCCAGAAGCGGCCGCACTGGGCTCCCGGGGAGGGAGCGGCTGGGCCCCCTCCCAACACGAAACGTGTCTGAGCTGTGTCAGCCCCACGTCCAGGGCCCGGGGCCCAGGGAGATGGCTGGGCGTGTATTGAGGGACAGGGGGGAGGAGGCTGTGTGCGTGCTCTAGCGTGAGGAGCACACATGCACACACACGTACACACATGTGCACACACATGCACACACGCCTACATACATGCACCTCTCCACCTTGGGGCGGAGTGCCTGGTGATGACGTGTATCTGGTGGCCGAACACTGCCCCCCCTCGGTCTTTGCTGAACCGAGAGAACGAAGCGATCCCTAAAGCTGAAAGGCGTATGAGGAATGGACCAGGAACAAGTAGAATTGATGGTTATGGACCCGTTTCCATAGAAATGGACTCACTAGCCAGCCTGCCCGCCGCCCCCATGGAGAAGGCCCCGCCCCCAGTTGAGAGAAATCCCTTGAAGTAAGAATGTACCCCTGAAAGTGACTCCAGTGACTTGATGGTCATTCCCCTCGTCACCGCGCTCGGGCAGGTCCCCGGAGGTGGCCCCGCTCCGGGCCAGGACGGCCGGGGGGAGGGGCCTCGCACAGGCCCCGCCCCCTCTGCCCGAGGGTCTCAGCCCCAGACCAGGGTGCGCCCGGCAGGATCGGACCGCTGGACCCAGGGGGAGCGCGGTCCTCCCTCCGTCCACGCCGCAGGGGAGAGCTGAGGTCTGATCTGGGCGGGGAGAGCGCCTTCTAGGGGGGGCTCAGCAGACGGGCGTGTGGGGGCCCCTGGGCCCACACAGGGGACTGCGGGGGGGGGGGGCACGGATGGGACATAGGGGGGCGGAAGCCGAGACCTCAGTGCCCGAGCTCCTGAGATGCCCCCCGAAATCCAAACTTCAGCCCTTCCTTCGTGTCTGCTTCGCCTTTTCCCTGGAGCTGCCCAGGCGTGCAGGGTCCCCGGTAGGGGTCCCCCCGCGCCCATCCGCCCCCTCGTGAGGCCCCTCGTGAGGCCAGGCTTCAACGCACACGCTCTCCACGTGCAGAGGGGCCTCCCGGATGGATCCACGAGGACTCGAGGCCGCCACGCCCCACACCCGGGGGCGGCTTCGCGGGCAGGCCCCGGCTGGGTCTGCCCGTGGGGGCCCGTGGACGGTTCCGGAACCGTGTCTTCGATGGTTTCGGCACCAGCACAGCCTGTGTCCCCAGCTCTCCGCAACGTACAGCGCGAGTTCACATCCGGCCCCTCGTCTCACCCCGCAGCTGTCCCGGCAGCGGGCAGGCGGCCCATCGCCCGCCCACTTTCCGGGCGGGGAGGCCGAGGCGGGAAACATGGGAGTGACTGGCGCGGGGTAGGAGCAGGCCAGCGGTTCCGCCCGCGGCGTCCACGCGGCAGCCACGGCCACGTGTGGCTGTGGGGCACTTGGGAAGAGGCTGCTGTCGGGGGGGGGCAACGGGAGGGTTAGTTTGGTTTATTTTTGAGGAAATTTCATTTGAGTGCAAGCAGCCATGTGGGGCTCGGGGCTGTTGCACTGGGCTGGGGGCGCCCGAGTTTCTCAAAAGCTGCCCGAAGCGGGCAGAGGTCGGACCCGGCCCCTTCTGTGTGGAGTCCAGCGCGGGCCCGTCGTGCTGAGAATTCCGCCCCGGTGCGGCCAGCTCTGCCAGCCGTGTGTGTGCACGGCCTCGGGCGCCTCTGGCGTAGGCGCGGCCGGCGTCCGGTCCTGGGTGTCCGCTGCTCTATGACCCCCCCGAGGAGGGGCGCCATCCGGGGTCCCGGCCTCCCAGCCCCTTTCGGCCCCGGCAGGCCCACGGGCGGGAAGGACACAGGTTGGCTGGCGTGACTGGGCCCCGGGGAGACGCCGTGACTGGCTCGGCCAGCCTGCGGTCACAGCCCTCGGACCCGGGAAAGGCTGGAGTCGGGTGCTGGGAGCCGGTAGCCATGCGAGGCCATCGCAGCCCCTTCCGGGGGGGCGTTTGTTTCCCCCTTTGTCCCGAGGGTCTCCCATGTGGGCACAGCCTCAGTCCCCACGTCTGTGTCCGTGACGACGGGCTCCCGTGCGCACAGACACGGGGTAGCGCCTGTGTTTGCCACCTGTGTGCGCCTCGCCCACCTCGTTCCCCCTCCGAGCGCACCTGTGAAGCCGTCGCTGCAGGTGGCTCCTGCCGCCGCGCTGCAGGCCGGCGAGAGGAGGAGCCGACGGCTGCACTTCATCCTGTCGCTCGCAGTTTGTGACGTCCCTGGGTGTCCTGGGTCTCGTGCGTGGTGCCCAGAGACCCTAGAGCTCAGAGAGCTGGACCCACACGTCCATCGGTCGGCAGCCCCAGTAGGAGCAGGAACCCAGGCCGGGCCTCATGGCTGGAGCAAGGGTGCAAGTGGAGGAAGCTCAGGGGCAGCTCTGGGGGTGGTGCGTGTGTGGTGGCATGTGCATGCGTGGGGCAGGGGCAGCTCTGTGTGCAGGGTATGTGCACACAGGGGAGGTGCCACCGTGGAAGGCCAGCTGCTTCCCGGGGCCCCAACCGTGGCTCGTCACCGCTCTGAGCTCGGGCCAGCGATGATGGGCAGCCTGGGCACTGGGCTCCGCTGGCGCTGCCGAGGGCCTCGTGGCGCTCGGTGACCCTTCCTCTGGTCGACTGTGAGGAGTGTGGCCATTTCGTGGTGCTCTTGACCCTGTGTGGTGCCGCGGGTGCGAAGTCACACTCGGACGTGTGCTTGTCTTCCAGGGTGAACGGCTCCTTCTCTGAGATCTTGCAAGTGGACTTCGGCGTGGACAACAGCAGCGGCCTGGCCGGGGCCCAGGCCATCACGTGGCAGGTGGAGTACCCGGCGGAGGAGTCCCGGAGCCAGCTGGCCGTCTCCGAGATCTTCGTCAGCCAGACCAGCTACGTGGGCATCGTCCCCCTGGCCATGGTGAGGGGTGCGGGCTTCAGGAGGAGGGTCTCGGGGGAGGAGGCTCTCCGTGTGCTCGTGGGGTCCCTCGGACACGTGGCGTTTTCCCGCCTGCTCCTTCCCGTGCGCCCAATGCTCGGTGTTCAAACAGGGAAACACCTAAACTGCATTGGACCGGCTGCTTCCCGTGCGCCTCCCTGGACGTACTTAGAGTCCGCGGGACAAACCCTTCTCTCTGTGCATGTCGCTGAGCTGGTTCCCGGGGAGGCCCTTTCTCACCGTGTCAACCTGTGTGCGTGTCAGGCCAGGTGCGGCGCTGAGCAAAGGTGGTTTCGTTGAACAGCGCTGGGGGGGGTGGGTTTGCATGGTGGGGACAGTGGCTCCCTCTGCTGAGTGACCACCCCCCGGGCAGCCCGCTCTGCCTTGAGGGTTCCCCGATGGCTCGGGGTCGGCACACTTTAAAATGCAGGTGGACCCCCAGGGTCTTGCTGGGACCCACACAGCGGGACCTGGCCAGGGCCCCAGCATCCGTCAGACCCTCTTGTGTCTTTGTTGCATTGGCCTGGAGGGGATCGGATGTCTGGCCGGAGCTTGGGGCCGAAGCCCCATTCACGACCGGGCTCGGGGGCTGCACCCGAGAACAGGACAGCGTTCCAGAACGTAGAAAGGAGGGTGCTGGTGGGTCGCCGGGGTGGTCAGCCCCTGGGGGTGGCGTGATCCGGGTACCCTTTTCCACACCGGAAATATTCAAATACACATTCAGTTCTGTGCTGTTTTGACCCACCCAGATACCCCAGGTAACCTGTGGGTGCTTTTGTCTGGCACGCCCCGGTGGGTGCCAGGGTTAAGATCGTTGCAAACGAAACCCTGTACCCTACGACCGGCTGTGCTGTCCGAGCGTCCTGCTTCTCAGGAAGGCGGCTCCTGTGTGTCGTGCACACTGCACGCCTCTGGCTGTCGGCTCTGCAGGGGGCTGATCTCCCCTCGGGGGTGGCTTCTTGCACTTGGCTTTAATTCCCATTGGCTAGGAAGTGCCGAGTTGGAAGGTCGAGTGGGGTTGTGTATTACAATGTACCTCTCCCGTTGGCTGAATGGGGTCATGTGTTACAGTGTAACTCTTGAATCTGTTGAGTGGGGTTGTGTGTTACAAGGTAAGTCTTAGATTGGCTGAGTGGGGTCACGTGTTACAATGTAACTCTTGGGCTGGCTGAGTGAAGTGGTGTTACAATGTTACCCTTTGAGCATGCGGAAGAGAGACTCTGAAACAGCTCAAAGGGCTCCGAGCTGTTAGCAGAGTGTGCAGTGGGACCAGAGCTGGCAGTTTATCTTTATTTAATCAGCCGTTATTGTGTCTTCTTTTCAAACCTGCATCTGCTGAAGGGCGGCCTTCGGGGGGGGGGACTGTGTCCGCTCACGCTTGGAGTGGACGTGCCCCTTTTGAACTTCCTGTCCCTCCTTCCCTCCTTCTCCGTGGCAATGAACCCCAGACAATATCTCTATGAGGTGAGGGTACTAGTGTCCATGCCCAGAGAAGGCCCCCCCCCAAAAAGTGGGTCCTGTTATCCTGGGGATTCATCCCAGCCAGGCCTGTGATTTAGAACTTGGCCGCCACGTTGTGTGACCCTGGCCTGGGTCGGGTGCTGCTGATGCCTCTTGGGTAGCAAACCAGCCTCTTCACTTCTCTGTGAGGGTCAGTACGCAGCCTCGTACTGGGGGAGGGGTGCCCGGGAGCGCCTTGGGGAGACCCCAGGCACGGGAGCTGGTGCAGCGGCCTGGGCAGGAGGGCCACAGCCGTGTCCCCATCTGTCCATCCATTCATCTGTCCATCCACCCTCCTACCCATCTGGTCAGTCGCTGTGCAGCGGACATTTATCCAGCACACAGTGCGCAGGACCCATTACTTTTCGGGGGATGGAAAGGGAAAGCATGGAGCTGGTGGAGATTCGGGGGTGAACTCACCAGGCCTCGGAAGCCACTGGCGTCCAACAGTCCCAGCTCTGGCAGGGCAGCGCAGACGGCGGAAACTCCAAAAATGCCGTCTCAGAAAGGGCAGCCGAGCACGAGGGGCGTCAGGTCCCAGGGCAACGGTGACAGGGCTGACTGTGTTCTGTGTCGTCTCTGAAACCCGAAACTAAGCTCCGGCCGGCCGCCCCGTGCACCCAAAGGGCGGGGTCTGGTCCCTTGCCAGGGCACCGGTTCGGGAGGCGGCCGGTCAGCGTTTCTCCCTGACACCGGTGCTCCTCTTCCTCCCCCTCCCTCTTTCCCTCTAAACCCGCACTCATACCCTCAGGTGAGGACTGACATCCAACGCTGACCAGTGCCCTTTGCGCTGCCCCCCGCGGCTGGGACGTGCTAGCGACTGTTCCCGTTCTTTCCTCTTCTCCCTCGCGTGTCTGTGGAAGCCCGGTTTTCCGTCCCTCCCTGGCCCCGGCCCCATTCCTCCTGCCACTCCTATGGGTTTTCTGTGTGTCGACCGAGCTTGGAGCCTGGAGACAGTTTCCACGGGCGGCTGGGAGCTGGGGGCCGCAGCCCTGCATCCAGCCTGGTTCTCAGACTCCGAGCCCCTGTAGATTGAAACCGCGTCGTCTTCCCACGAGGGAGGAGTCAGCGGATGAACCTGCGTGGCGAGTGTCTGGGCGACAGGGCGCACGGGCTCAGCTGGGGGGACAGCAGGAGGAGTCGAGAGCCCTCGGTGGCCGCCGGGACCTGAGGCGTGACAGCGAGGCCCGGGCGCTGCACCCCCGGGAGGCCCTCCCTTCTCCGTCTCCTCTGGCAGCCGAGGAGGCCGACCCGGTGCCGCTCTTCCCTGGGCGCTGGGACGGTGGCACCGGGTCCTCGCTCGCTCTAAGTGTCCCGGCTGGGGCCCCGAGGTGACCGTGAACCACGCCTGTCGTCACAGTGAACCCCCCCAAGTGCGCTTGCAGGGGCCCTCATTTCCTGGGGTGATTGTGCCTCAGGGCCCCAGACCGACAGTGGACTTGACCCGGTGAGCCTCCAGCTTCCCGTCCCCGGAGCTCCCCACCCCCCTGCCCCCCCTCAGGTGGCACCTGCCCTTCGTTCCCTTGCTCTGAGTGCGGCTGGGCCTGGCGGTGGAGCCTGTGTCCTGGGAGCCCCAGCCCTGACCTGGACAAAGGAGGGCAGGTCCAGCGGGTGTCCCGAGGGCCCCTCAGCGTCTGTCCCCTGAAGCAGGAGGGCCCCCCGGAAAGACGGAAGGCTTGGGGATGAGTCATTTCGGGCAGCAGCAATGGAAACGGCCGTCAGCCGGCGTCCTGTTCCGGGTGCCGGTCTGATCTGCCAGGGCTGCCGGCCAAGGGGCCCCGCCGGAAGGCTGCGAGTGGGAGGGTCGCGCCCTCTCCTGGCTCGGGAGTTCGGCATTGAGGTGTCGGCAGGGCCACGCGCCCTCCCTCCAGAGGCTCCGGGTTCCCTGTTGTCCCTGCCCCTCCTGGACCCCCCCACCCCCGGGGCTCCCAGCCTCCCTCCCTTTGTGGCCCGATCCCTCCAGTCTGTGCCTCTGTCCACACAGGGCTGTGTCTGTCCGCCCCTGTGTCCTTTCTGTAGGAGGACGCCGGCCGTTGGACTCAGATCCCACCCTCGTGCAGTGGGACCTCACGTCCACTAGTTCTCTGTGCGGGGAGGCGGAGGTCCCGGTGGACACGGGGGCGGGTGGGGGCGCAGTGTCCAATCAACCCCCTTCGGGTGCAGGAAGCAGGAGTCGGCTCCACCTGAGGCGTGTACCTGTCACCTTTGACCCGGACGGGGTTCGGGCAGCTCAGCCCCATGCCCCCAGCGTCCCCGGGGACACCAGTGCTGTGGGTGACGACCCCCCAGGGCTGCTAGGTCTGCAGTGGACTCGGCCGCAGGGGACCCGAGTGCAGCGCTGGCTCCGCCGGGGCCAGAAGAGGTGCCGGGGGCTCTGGGGGGGGGGTTTCCGGGGGAAGTGTGACCTCACAGGTCTGTGCAGAGGCCTGGGGGCCTGTCCTTGCATCCAAATGCAGGTGCCGTCACAGCCACCCGTCGGGGACGCACGTGGCCCCGGGCAGCAGGCGTCCTGCGTGGCCCCGACACAGCTCCGCCCCCCAGGGTCCCTCCTGGCCCTTGCACACACGCTGTTTCCTTGGTCACGCACACGCGGCTCCCCCCGACCGACCCGCGGCTCACCGCCGAGAGGAGCAATGTGAAGCTGTCAAGAACGGAGTCCAGCGGGCGCACTTCACAAGTCACCAGAAAGAACCGTCTTGGTCGATCGAGATTAAAGCCGTGCACTTTGCGGGTGCCGCCGGGCCGGGGGCGGCCCCCCAGCGCACAGCGCTCACCCCGTGCGTGTGTGGCGCCTGCGAGGACAGTGCCTCACCCGTCACCGCCATGGCCCTGGGGCTGGACCCAGATGTTAGGTCATTTCCCAGCTTACCCTTGAAACGTCCCGCCATGGAGGAAAGGATCGCTCGTGGGGGGGGGGGGGGGGCCCCAGCCAGTCAGCTGCGTGGAGCAAGGGGAAGAGAATGCCCACGGGACGTGCGGGTCTGCTGCCCGCGTCTGCGCCGGAGGATCTGCGGATGCCTGAGTCCGATGAGGAGCAGGACAGACGGACCCCGCACACGGGCCCCGAGGGACGCTGGTGGCTGCCAGACGGGGGAGCGGGGGACGGGGTCCCTGGGTTTCTGTGGCGGCGGGAACATGCGGGGTGGATTTCTAAGGCTCTGCACACGCCGTGGGTGTTTAGGGCCCGTCTCGCGAGAATGTCCGTCAGGGGCCCCTGCTGGGGAGCTGCCCATGCCACGGGGCGACGGCCCGAGGGACAACACGGCGCGAGACTGCCCGAAGGTTCCACGCTCCTCTGTTGCACGCCCGCCCGCACACACCGTGCCCGGAAGGTTCCACGCTCCTCTTGCACGCCCTCACACACAGTTCCCCGAAGGTGTCACGCGCCTCTCTCGCACACCCGCAGATGGCAGGCCCGGCGGCAGCCCGCGCTCCAAGACGGCTGTTTTCCGTTCCACGTGGGAGCCTTTCCGGGGCCGGATGGCCGGCTGTGGGTTAGCCGAGACCCCTGGCTCCTCCTCCCGCGGAGCCTCCTGTCTGGAAGGGACAGCCGCCGTCCACGCAGGGGAGACGCCGGGGCGGGGGTGGGCTCCAGGCTGTCCTGTCGCAGGTGGTCCCCGAGCCGTCGGGGCCTGGGTGGCCTGTCCCAGAGGGGCAGGGGCGATGTGGGGCGATGCCCCTGCCTCTGTGGACCTCTGTGGGGGCGGCACGGCTTTCTCTAACCGGCTGGAGTTGCACTAACGGTGGAGACAGAGTTTGTGATGGGCCTGAACTCTTCCCTGAACCCGGACTCACGGGCGACAGTCCCCGGGGCGCCCACTAGATGGCGCTGCTCACACACCAGCCTGTGGCCTCCCTGGCCCTGCCCTCCCCTCCCCCAGGACCTCCCTGGACACCTGCCCCTGGCCCGTCCACCCCTCCCCCAGGGAAGGGGCTGCTCCTCAAACTGCCCTTGACTCCCCTGGGGCCCCGATGTCCCCACGTGCGGGAAGTGGAGGCTCCCTCCTGCCTCCCCGCCCAGTGCCCAGCGCAGCCCCCGGCAGCCTGGAGAGGGGTGCCCCCTCGGCCCACACCACGGCCCGCCCTGCGGCGGGATGGACGCCTGAACGTGGCTTTTTTGTTTCTCCTTGGAAGACTGTATCCTTCCTGTTTCACAGGCTGCCTGCCCATCACAACGTGTTCAACAGCCCAGAGGAAAGTACCCCCCCTCCACCCCCTGGGGATCCGTGTGCCCTTAAGGAACCATCATCCGACGGGACGGTTCTGAGCCCACGGAGGCGTGAGAGCCGGCTGGGCAGGCGGCGGCCTGACGGGCCTCGGTTGCCGTGAGCACAAGGTTCCTCCCCCCCCCGCCCCCCGACGCACAGGGGGCTTTTCAGGCGTCGAGCCCCCCTCGTCACTCTCAGTGAGAGAGGATGAAGTTCCAGCGTGAAGTTTCCGGACTCCGGGAAACGGAAGTCAGGACAAGGGCCGCTGGTCTCTGAGACGCTGCGACCCCGGGGCAGGGGGGAGTTTATGGTGGAGACAGCTCGGGGCTCGGGCCAGGCCTTTGTCCTGGTTACAACAGACGTCCCCTTGTGGCCACAGCCTCGGCGTCCAGTCCTCCGAGGCCAGCCCTTTCTGTGCGTAGACCGTCTTTTCTGAAAAAAAATTAAGTGTTCATTTATTTAGAACTGTGTTTCAGCTTCATGGGGTGTAACCACAGACGAGCAGGATGGTCTGTGTTTAGGGGGGCAATGGGATGTTTTCACGGATGCACGCGCGGTGTGAGGTGATGACCGTGATTCGGAGAGTCAGCGTGTCCGTCACCCCACGCGGCTGCCGGTCCTGTGTGGGGGCGGGGGGGGCCTGGTGTGCGTACACGGGCTCCACCGTGCCCACACGTCTCAGGCTCGCAGTGCGGTGTCCTTGGTGGCGGCCACCTTGCCATACACTGGACCTCCAGGGCCATCTGCCCTGCAGGGTGGGAACTCTGTGTCCTTGGCGGTCACTCTGTCGGCCCCACCTGGCCGCCACCACCACCGGCTGCCTTTGGCCTCTGGGAGTTGGACCCTTCCTGATCCCACCTCTGACAGGGATCTCGTGGCACCTGTGTCCCTGCATCTGGCCGACCTCGCCAGATGCTGGGCGGCATCTGGCTGAGCCGCGTCCCCCAGGCTCGCCTGTGTCGCATGAATGGCAGCGCTTGGTCCTTCCACACCATGTTCTCTGTGTCCGTCCGTGCGTTGATGCATCCAGGGGTTTCCGTCCCGTGGCTGCTGCCGTGGCCGCCGCCTCCCAGACATGGGGCGCAGGCGTCTGAGCTGACACAGCGTCTGTGGCGTCCAATGTGGCAGCCACTAACAACACGGGTCTGTTTCAATTAAGGTTAATTTTCATCCATGTTTGCCCGTTACCTGTGGGTGTGGGACAAGCCCCTCCCCCGTCCGCCCCTCTGACCCCTCTGGATGGACACGGGTTCCCGTAATCCCGTGGCGGTTGGCCTTCCACTCGGCTCGGCCCCGGACGGTTCTGGGTGACGGCTGTGCCGTGTCTGAGTTGCAGTTGTGACGCGGTGGGAGGAGGCACCGTGTCTGCCCGGCCGCCCTCGTGGCTAGGAGTCCAGGTTCTGTAACGGAGGGGGCGGGGCCCACCCCACGGCTGAAGACCCAGCTCAGGCTGCTGTCCTGGGCGGGAACTCGGACCCAGGAGACGCCCTGCCGGTTCTCCTCTGGGAGGAGGACGGGGTGTTCGGGGGATACCACGGGGTGGGGGCGCTGCACCGCCTCACGCTGGCGAGCGTGTCTAAATGGGTTTTCTCAGGACAGTGTCGGCAAGCACCAGCATGTTCCTGGGAGTAATGGTGCCCTCCCCCCGCCTCGGGGTCATTTAGACGCGAGATTCTCACGCCTGAGCTTTGGAATCTCAGGGGGCTGGCTGAAAACGGGGGTTCTTGGGCCTCCCGGCTGGATGCCGAGTTCCTGAGGTTTCGTTCACCACGAAGCGGCCTTTCTGCCCGCCCTTCCCTGCTCCACCCGGACGTCAGCCGGTGCGTGCCCTGCCCCCGCCCCACCCCTCTGTGGCTCGGAGGTCTCCGCTGCTGGCCGCCTGGACCGCCCGGGGCTGACACACAGACGTGGACGGGGAAGAAAGCAAAAGTGGCCTTTCCCTCCCCCCCCCACCCCCCTGCCTGGAGACCTGCCCTGGCACCCCCTCCTGCACTTCCTGTTCCCCGCGTCTTGTTTTTAACGCCCGATGGTCGTGTTCGACTTCTTAGCTTTCGCTCTTCCGTGTCGTCGTCGAGTGGGTTGGCCACCGTAGCACCGAGGCGGCGTCTTCGAGCCACAGTGGTTTATGATCACCGGTGGGGGGGCTGGGGGGCTGGGCGGCTGGGCAGGGGTCCCTCCGGGGGGGGGGGGCGCTGTGCGCCTCGGGGCCACCGGGCTCTCTCCCGTCTCCTGGGACCAGGCGTCCAGCCTGGCAGGTTTCGGAAAGACGAGGTGATGAGCAGGGGTGCGGGCGTGCCTGAGGCCGTGGCCGCTGAGGACGGCCACGCTGCGTCTCCCTTCTCCTCGCGCGGGAAGACACGTGGTTTCCTTCGCTGCCTCCCCCGCCCCCCCCCCCCCCCCGCAGCCTCCTGCGTGTGAAGGAGGAATGAGCTCTCAATTTCCCCACTTCCTCTCGGTAATAGCCCCTGTCGCAGAGCATTATGCACGAGCACTCAGCCTCGCTGGAAACCACGTCCGAGGAAATAACCTGCGTAATTTTGTCCGCAGACGACTGGGGGGAGGTAACAAGGACATTATTAGATTACGGCCGAGACCTGACGCCAGCGGCGGGCTGCTGATGAAGATCTCGAACAGTCACTCCCCGCAGAGATGGGGATGGGGCGGGGGGGGGGGGGGGATCCCGCCTGAGGCAGGCCCGCGGCTGCCCCGGGGGCGGGCGGCTGGAAGTTTCCTCAGCAGGGATGGAAGCGCCGGCCTCAGGGCCGAGGTTGCCCTTGGCCTTGCCCCGTTTTTGACCGCTCCGTGCCTCGCAGCTGTGTTCCAGACAGGGCGGGCAGTGTCGCCCGGCCCCGGGGAGCTCTGGTGGAGGTCGTCCCACTGACGGAAAACCTGATGCCACATGTAACCCCCTCCCGCCCCCGGCAACGAACCAGCCCGTCATGCCCAGGCCCTTCCCGGGCCCTTCCTAGGACGTCACTCTTCTCCCTGACAGTCCCTGCACCTGCTGTGTGGACAGGGTTTTTTTTATGTTTTTGGGTTTTTTTTTTTTTAAGATTTTATTTATTTATTTTTTAGAGAGGGAAGGGAGGGAGAAAGAGAGAGAGAGAAACATCAATGTGCGGTTGCTGGGGGCCGTCGCCTGCAACCCAGGCATGTACCCTGACTGGGAATTGAACCTGGGACACTTTGGTTCGCAGCCCGCGCTCAATCCACTGAGCTACGCCAGCCAGGGCATGGACAGTGTTTTAACCTGACGATGCAAATAAACTTCTGGACAGTGGCCTCGTTGCCTTATTTCACTTAATAATTTTTCTTGTATCTTAAAATTTCACTTGAAATCCCTTCCTGGGGTGCGGGAGTCCCCGGGTCTCAGTAGGTGATGATGCCATCTGGGGTGTCCCATGGGCTGCGGCCTCTCGCCCCTGCGGCGGAGGCCAGGGGAGGGGAGTGTGACCGGCCAGGCGGCTGCAGCGGGGTCCCCGGCTGAGCCCCTGAGGACTGCTGAGCAAGGTCGCCGGGCCCCGGCCACCCCCGGCGACGGGGTTCACGTGCAGACCCTGCAGACCCGGGAGGTTCGGCGGGATGGCTGTGTAGCAGATGGCGGGCAGGCGCCTCCTCCACACAAAACCGATAGGTTGACAGTCTCTGGGCGGTGGGAGGGGCCCCTTTCTCTAACTCAGACTCTCAGAAGCGTCTCCGCACTGGCCACTTTGGGGGGTGCGTTATTTCCTGCAGCGTTCCAGAGAAGCAATGCACTGGGCAACGTCAACAAAGACGTGACGAGTGCCTGCAATTCCCGGACACAGGGCCCGCCCGTGGGGTGCAGCGGCAGGGACAGGGGACCAGGGGCCTGGTCCCTGCATTCGAACGGGGACGTCGGATGTGGAACCACCGAGGGCACGCTCTCGCAGGCGGTCACGGCTGTGGCAGGTGCCTGGATGGGCCGGTCTGGGGTGTCACGAGATCCTCTCTGATGGGGGCGGGAGCAGGTCCGTGGGGGCCGAGGGGCCTCAGAGGGTGATGAGGACCAGAGGGCAGGGGAAGTGGGGTGACGGGGCAGGTGTCCTGTGGGAGGAACCCGTGGATGCTGAGGGTCCCCTGGGCGGAGGAGACACGTGCACCCACGGAATGGTGGGTTTGCGCAGCGCAGGGACAGTGCGAGAAATACACTGTGTAATGGAGAGAGGAAACGATTTCCTTGGGACCCTCTGTTGGTCTTTCCGGAGGCCCGCCCGGGTCCGCGGCGCTGTGAGCAGCTCTGTACCATGCGTCCCCTGCTCTCCGTTTTTTCACAGAGACACTGTGGCCCTTACCCAGAGCTTTGGACAGCAACAGTCTCCCAATGCAACGTAGTCACACGGCCCTGTTTTAATCACAGGTCGCCCTCGCCTTGCGTGGTGGCGTGGGGCCGCACCACCCGCTCACGTGGAAACCACAGCGATGTCAGCAGTGGGCGGGGAAATTGGGTTTGCTTGCGGACGTCAGAAAGTCTTGTCGGAGCATTACAACTCTCTCACTGTAGGTTACAAGTGTACGGGGATGTGAAAACTCCCCAAAGCTGTGCTTGCCTCTTAGTGCGTCATCACGGAGAACGGCAGCGGCTCTGAGATGGGAAATGATTTCAGTAAACCACGCCGGCGCTCTGACCTCATCGCGCTGTGTACTTTGATTCCTGGGGACTCTCCCTAAGGACGGAGCTTCCTCTCTCCCCTGTTGTTTCTATCAGCGAGGACTCAGGAGCTTATTATATATGTAACATGTGTGATAGGCATCACATGTAGGAGGCAAGCCCTATAGGAAGTAGATTGTCTGTGTGTGACACATTGTTACAAAAGGCCGCACCACTGTCTGTGTGTGATACATTGTTACAACAGGCCAACCACTGTCTGTGTGTGATACATTGTTACAACAGGCTGCACCACTGTCTCTGTGTGTGATACATTGTTACAACAGGCTGAACCAGCTGCCTGTGTGTGATACATTGTTACAATAGGCCATACCAGTCTCTGTGTGATACATTGTTACAACAGGCTGCACCACTGTCTGTGTGTGACACATTGTTACAACAGGCTGCACCACTGTCTGTGACACATTGTTACAACAGGCTGGGCCACTGTCTGTGTGTGATACATTGTTACAACAGGCTGGGCCACTGTCTGTGTGTGATACATTGTTACAATAAGCCAACCACTGTCTGTGTGTGATACATTGTTACAACAGGGCACGCCACTGTCTGTGTGTGATACATTGTTACAACGGGCCGCACCAGCTGCTCACAGGGCTGTTCAGTCTCCCAGGCTGGCTAGCAGCAGCTGCTTCAACCTGGCTCCTGGGGCCTCGAGACATTTTCCTGAGCATGTTGTCACCTTCTGGCTCACGGTGCATTGTGGGCTCCGTGCCCTGTGCTGCCTGTGGGGGGCCCTGGCCTGGGCCATGTCCCCCCGGAGCTGTGCCCTGCCCTGGGGGGGTGGTGTTTAGACTCACGCCTGGCTGTAGCTACGCCGAGTGCTCGTGGCATCGTTGTTTGTGTCTTGTCCCTCTGAGCGACCGGAACTAGGGACGGCGCTGTGCACACCCACTGGCACACACAGGTAAACACGTGCCCACCCCTCCCCTGAGTTCGTGGCGGTGCCTGCAGTTCCGACTCAGGCCCCAGAGCCCGTGGCCCTCTCCGCGTGCGGCCTCACCACTCCGGCGGTCAGGAGCCTGGCGCTGTCCCTTAGCGTGCGTTGTTTGCCCAGACCTAGAATCAACCAGAGTATTTCTGGGCTTGCTAACCCCATACCGCCGTGGAAGGCAAACGTAACTAGAATTCAGCATGTTTCCAGATATTTTTATCTTTAGCCTGAGACACACAATCAAAATAATATGTGGGAAAGTTACATGCAACTCCTTTAAATAGCTTAAGTAGCTTTTAAGGGTTTAAAACCATAGAGGTTTGTCCGTGCTCGCCCTGCAGGTCCAACACGGGTGGGCGGGGGGCTTCGTGCCTGCCGCAGCCGGACTCTGGGGCCCGGATGGCGCGTGGGACCCATGCAGCAGCCTCAGTCACTGGGGCAGCGGCAGGGAGAGACAGCGTGGGGTCTGTGATCCTAGAGCTTCCGGTTGGAGGTGAGCACATCATTGCTCTCACGTTTCACTGGCCGAATCACGTCATGTATAAAACATCTTTTTACATTGGATTGGCATCGTTTTCAAAGATACATTACAAAGTTGGTGTTTTCTATTGACAACATCTATTATTTTCAGGCTTAATATCAATGAAAGATAATCTGTAAACGGAATAATACTAGCAGCTACCTTGGGAGAGTTTTAGGGAAAACTGAATGAACAATTAATTGTTAATATGAGTGAAGTACCTAGAACTCTTCCTCCTCCTCCTCTCCTCATTATTTTAAAAAAGATTTTATTTATTTATTTTTGGAGAGAGGGGAAGGGAAGGAGAAAGAGAGAGAGAGAAAAATCAATGTGTGGCTGCTGGGGGCCATGGCCTGCAACCCAGGCCTGTGCCCTGCCTGGGAATCGAACCAGCGACCCTTATGGTTTGCAGGCCTGAGCTCAGTCCACTGAGCTACAACCAGGCAGGGCACCTTCTCATCATTATTATTATTGGTATTAGTATTAGTATTAAATTATTAGTTGACTCAGTCTCTTACCCCTTTTCAGGCCTGGGGTGGAGAGGGAGGGGCCGACTTACCAAGCCGAATGTGGCGCTCGCTCAGCGCTGAGCTGGGCCGAGGGGCCGAGCTGTGGAGGGTCCCTGGAAATAACTGTTATCTCAGTCAGTTCCGGGGGAGCCAGTCAGGAGTGCCTGGTGGCGCTCACCATTGAGCCGGGCTGCCGGGTGTCTGCCAGCTCCCGTGGGTGACTTTCTCTGCAGCCAGGTGCGGGTGCGGCGTCTCCTCCGAGCGCCCGGGGGCACCACGTGGTGGCTCTTTAACTCGCTCCCCCAGCCAGCGTGTGAAAGCCTCCCCCGTGGTGGCCGTGGTCGCCAACTCTCGTCCTTCCCTGCATCCCGATTCTGGTCTCAGCTCTGCACGCAGGTCGATCCATGACACTCCTGGGGTTCATGCACGGAAGGTACTCACAGGAGCCCCGAGTCTAGCCCAGGGACCCTGGAGCAGGGAGAGGGGACTTGTGGTGGATGCTGGTAATGGGCTACAAAGGTATTACACCCCCCCACTCCACAGCCGGTTCTATTACAGGAGCCACGTCCCCAGCCTGCTTTGCCGCTGGCACAGCCATGGCACGGGCTTTGGACATCCGGTGCAGAGCAGCAGGTGCAGCAGGTGTGCTCCCGCCCCCTCAGCCTCCCCACTGCTGGGACAGTGGGAGAGATGGCTGGTGTGATGGGTGCCATTTTGCGACCCTGAGGGCTGCAGCGATGCAGCGCCGACCTTGCTAAGTGCCTGGACTGGACTCCTCCAGGCCCCTGGTTATACGAGAAGCACACGCACCTTTGCTGGGTTACCTGGCTGGCCTCGGGTTTCTCGTGGCTGCGGCTCCACACGGCTGCCCCTGAACCAGAGTCTAAGCCTGTTTCGGACCCGGGCAGCAGCAGGGGTCCGAGTCAGAGGACTCTCCCTCTGTGAGCGGGTGGTGGCAAGAACGGCAGGTTGGAGATGATTCTGGAGACAGCAGCTCAGAATGCTGACGGGTCGGTTGTCAGGGGAAGAGAGGGACCGACCTGCTCTCAGCATCCCACAACCCCCGGGGCCGGCTGGCAGGGGCATCTCGGGGGTCCCTGGAGGTGTGGGGGGCGGAGGGTGCTGGCGGTCAGCTCACGGGGCAGGGGTGCCGTGGCCCATTCTCTGCCACCCACGCTCTTGCCTCCCTTCCCTGGGGCTGGGCATGGGGGCCGTGTGCACTGTGTTGTTATTAATAAACCCTGAAAATGGGCTGGAAAGGGGCCCTCGTGCCGCGTGAGGGATGGGCCCGCAGGACGCACAACCCGCTGGGCGTGGCACAGTAAGGCCTCGGGTGGGCCCCCCTGCCCCACCTTCCCGCACACTCGGGGGACGTGCCCGTCGCTGACCGCTCCCCCTCTCCCCTATGCAGGACTCGGAGATGCTGAACACGGCCGTGCTCACCGGGAAGCCGGTCTCCGTCCCCGTCAAGGTGGTGGCCGTCCAGGAGGACGGCTCTGTGGTGGACGTCTCGGAGCCTGTGGAGTGCGCGTCCGCGGACGAAGACGTCGTGAAGGTACGGCTGCTCCCCCCACAACCCCCCCACCCACTCCTTCTGGGCCCTTCTCCTGCCCCCGCCCCGGTTCTGACGGAGCAGAGCACGTCCCAGGCCCCGGGGGGCTGCAGCTGGGGGGGCCCTGGTGAGGGGTGGGTGACCGAGCACACAGCCCCCGGGGGCAGAAGTGATTTTCACCCCGCCCTTTGCTCATGCGACGGCGTCCCCTCATCTCAGCCCCCTGCACCCCGTCCTCGAGAGCATCTCTGGGCCGAACGGTGGGAGTCGGTGTGTGAGGTCATCGGCCACGCGTGCCGGGTGCCGGGGAGGAGCCATGGGCGCCGCCACCGAGGTGGTCTCCACGCGGGCTGGGTCCCCAGGGGCCGGCAGCGCAGCTGATGAACGTCGGTAGTCAACGTTTATCGGAAACTTCTCCTCAAGCGGCAGGACTGTCCTAGTGAGGGCGTCAGAGATACCGACTCATTCCGCCCCACGCCGGGCCTTGCGGACAGGCGACGGTGCCGTCCGAGTGCCCGCGGAAGGAAAGGGCTCCCTCCGGCAGAGAAGGTGGGGCGCAGGGTCCCCCCCGGAACCCTGCCCTGTGGCCCCTCTGTGCTCCCCGAATTGCCGAGGCCTAAGGTCGCATGGGGCATGGGGTGGGGCGTTTCAGCAGCCGGGGGCCAGGCAGCTGCGGCCTTCCCGTCAGGGCCCGTGGGTGGCAGGCTCTGCCTGGGCGTGCGGAGGGCTGCTCCCGCCCCCGTCGCCTGGAAGGGAGGGGCTTCCTCGGCGGCTGTCACGGTCACGGCCGCCTCGGGCTCGGCCGGAAGGAGCACAGCTGTCGGCGGGCAGACCTGGTGGCAGGAGCCTGGGCGGGCGGCTGGGCCGCCTGCCTGCTGGGGGGCCCGGGGACCCTCTGGTTCCTGGCCTTTCCCGCATCCCAGGCTCGCACGCCCGCCCCCCCGCCCCCAGCCCGCTCACAAGCGAGTGCTGGGCACTGCACGGGGCCCCGGGCCGGGCCCCCATCGGCTGCAGACCAGGCCCGTTCCAGCCTCTCCTCTGCCTACTCCTTACCCACCAGGTGTTTGGTGGTGTGGGGGGGGCCGGGGGGGGCGTGTGCTATCAGAGTGCAGCGTCACATCGGCCACTCAGGAACTTGGATCTTGTTCGGTTGTTTTGAGTCTGAGGCCCCAGGAGGACAGCCACCTGGTTTCTCCCGGGACCGCAGTGGCCGCGTGTCGGGCATCAGCGTGGGGCTCGCGGGTCATTGGGTTCACGCTGAGGACTCTGGGAAAACCTGTGTCTGCTTAGCGCCCCCTCCTGCCGCTCTGCCCGCCTGGGGGGGGGGGTTGTTCAGAGCGAGCCTGGTGAGGCCGCGTGGGGGGCAGGTCTGCTGGCCGGGGTCGTGCGGGTCAGCCCTGCCGTCCATCTGGGTGAGACGCGTTGTCTCCGGGCTCCTAGCGGTGGCAGGCATTAGGCGGGACGACTTTTGTGGACAACCTCACTTAATACTTACGACCCGGTGGTGCTCTGGGGGCCGGGGGGGGGGCCGGCCAGCGGCCCAGCGGGGCCCCCAGTGCGGTGTGTCTGCCCCACCGCTGGCCTCGGGGCCGTCGCCTGTGGGGTGAGCGTGCGCACCCCTTGCAGTCTGTGGTTCCCCGGAGAACTGACTGCTGAGTCGGAGTCTCCCGAGCGTTAAGTGACCCATGCCCCCCCCCCCGTCACCCCCTGCAACCCCCCCCCCCCACACACACTGAGACACGTGAGGGACATTTCCTGACGGTCCCGGAGAGAAGGTCATCAATATTTGAGTTGCTTACTTGGAAGACGCGAGGCGAACGCAGGGGGGGACTGGCTAGCAAGCGGCTGGCGGGTGCGCGTGCATCACAAGGGCCCCCTCCCTGACCCGGGGGCGGGCCCAGAACGCAGCCCCGCACTTCTGCTCCGCAGCACCAGCGCTTAACGGGGCCAAAGTAATCGTACCCACGTCTCACTGCGTTTTGTGAGTGTCTTCCTACCGGGGTTTCAATCTCATGCAAAGCTCTCTTGTTTTTTTTTTTTTGTTTGTTTGTTTTTTCCAAATAAGACCCTTTTTATGGCTTGAATGAGGAGAGAGAGGAGAGAGTGTGTGTGTGTTAGTGATACACGGTTCCTTCCTGCTGCTTCGGACACGGTGCGGAGTGAACTGTGTCGCTCCTGGAGTTGGGTCAGCGGCGTCTGGGCACACACAGAAGCACAGGGTGACGACAGGGGCACAAAGGCAGGCAACGGAGGTTGCGTGACGCCGTTAAGTTACGTTCACGGTTTCACCTGTCGGTGCTCCGTCATACAGAGTGGTCTCCCCGGGCGCCCCCCTCCGTGTCTGTCACTGGCTGGTGCCTGCACACGGCCCCTGGTTCGGATCCCGCCCGCGCGGCGTCCGGTGGCTCGGCTCCCGGTTGCGTGCCTTGGCCTCCCCTGCTGCTGCTGCCGCCGCCGCATTTCCTGCTGATGCGTCTCTCAGTTCCCGCCCCGCCCCTCCCCTCCCCCAGGTTTCCCCCGGCTGCGACTCCGTGTTCGTGAACGGCAAGGAGATGAAAGGCAGAGTGGGCACCACCGTGAGCTTCACGCACCAGCATTTCACCGCCCAGCTGGAGGTCACCGTCTGGGCGCCCCGGCTGCCCCTGCAGATCGAGGTCTCGGACACGGAGCTGAGCCAGGTCAAGGGCTGGCGGGTCCCCGTGGCCCCCAACAGGAGGTGAGGCTCGGGGGAGGGTGGCTGCCAGCCAGGACGCGGGCCTGGGGCCCTGGGCCAAGCTGGGCAGGAGGGACACACGGGCCCCCCAGCGCCATGCCTGGCGGCAGAGCCGGAGGGCTGGAAAATACAACAGGGACCGTTTTTCGGTTTGTCGTCCGGTGTTTTTGATCCCTCTGTCCCCCCAACTCACGCTGTGGGGACAGCCGCCCCCGCTCTGGGAGACACACGTTGCCGAGTTACGGCGCCGCAGACACGGTTCCCTGTGGCCTTCCCCGTGGTTCTCAGGCGGCCTCCTCGCCCCGGGTCTGCTCGCCACCAGCTGGCTGGGCTCCCCGGGGGGAGCAGGGGCCCGTTTCTGGGCCGCTGGGAGCCTCAGAGGAGTCGGCTCCAAACCCGGGACAGTGGCCTGGGCCTCTGCGTGACCAGCTGTGCGGCCGGGACCGAGTTGCCTCTCCTCTCTGCCTCGGTTTCCCCACCGGGAGGCCAGGATAACGCAGTGCCCTCACCCCTCGGGCTTCTGGGGGGACGGAAAGAGTGTAACGTGTGGCTCCCCCGGGTCACCGCTCATCGCCACCTGGGCACATAGGGCGGGGGCAGCGCACAGTAGGTCTAACTAACCTGAGCCTGTGAGCGGCTGCCCCTTACTCTCCGACACAAACCCGCACCCACGGGTGCTCCCAGGCTGGTCGGCAGCCACCCAGCAAGGCCCTCTCCTGAAAGGACAAGAAACTGGGCTGGTCTTGAGGGGAAGGTTCTGGAATCCCAGAGCCAGAGAGGACGGGTGAGGCCTTTCTACCTGGACCGACCTGAGTCTCAGGCACACCCGGGAGCGGGGAGGGGCAGCGGCCTTTCTCCCACTTGCAGTGAGGACACCGGCCGTCGGGGGCGGAGCCCACGGCCAGCAGGGAGCTGGAAAGGGTCCCCGAGCCTCCCGCCCCCGCACTGACCGGAGGCCTGCGTGGCCTCTGACGGGGGGTGGTTTTGAAATTGCAGGTTTCCGGGACGCGGGGCAGAGAGAAGCCTTCCCCTCTGTGTGGGGGAGGGGCGCAGGGACGGGCTCCCCTCCCACGATCCACGCGGGTGCCCGCAGGAGCGTCGGGGCACCGGCGGACGAATGTGGGCGGGGCCTGCGCGGCCCTGGCGGGAGGAAGCGGGATCCCGTCCCCCTGGCCTCAGGGACCCGCGAGTTGAGGCGTGCGGCGCGCCTCCCCGCGGGGATGGTGACGCCCGTGTGGTTTGTCTGCGCCCAGGCCCACGCGCGAGAGCGAGGACGAGGAGGACGAGGAGCGGCGCGGCCGCGGGTGCGCCCTGCAGTACCAGCGCGCCACGGTGCGCGTGCTGGCGCAGTTCGTGGCGGAGGCGCCGGGCGCGGGCCCGCCCAGCTACCTGCTGGGCCCCGACTGGCAGCTGGACGTCACCGACCTGGTGGCCGAGTTCCTGACGGTGGAGGACCCGAGGGTCGCCCAGGTAGAGGCCGGCAGGACCCTGGTGGGCCGGGAGCCGGGCATCACCGCCATCCAGGTACGGCTGGCTGCGACCCCTCCGCCTTCGGGGTGCGGGCGGGGGTGGGGCCGGCGGGGGCGGGGCCCGGGAGTCTCGGGCTGCGTCTGCCCAGACGCCACTGGTCATCACCAAAACCCACATCCATGTTTTGCATTTTAGAGAGATTCAGGGAAAATACCGAAGCTCTTTGACCCAGGCTCACTCCCATGCACAGCACGAGTGGCCTCTTCCCGAGCTAACCCGCTTTCTGGCGTGGCTGGGGGGAGGGTGGCCGGGGCGGGGGGGGGGGGCGGTGGGTTGGGGAGAGCCACTTCTCTTCTCCTAACACCCCTGGGGGTTAGCCATCTAGCCAGACTGCGCCTTGACTAGCAGGCACAGTGGTCTTTACAAAGCGTGCATTTGCATTAAAAGTAATTTAAACATCTACAGTTAAGTGCTGTCTACGTTGCTAGCGCCATAGTAAAACTATCTTTCAGCCGGTGTTGATAGGATAATGAGGCAGAGATGGTGCCGCACAGTTTCAACAACAGTGTGAAACGTTCCGGCTCACAGCTAGGGCGGTTGAGGTGTTACCCAAGGTAAACTCCCACGCAGCGGAATTACATGTGTTACGTTTTGTATCACTTTTCTGTGTTGCTGTGTAGCAAGCCACCAGGAGGCCAGCGGCTCCCAACGCCACTGAGACAGGGGTCCAGGAGGCTGGGCCCCGGTCCAGCCCTGGGCTCTGAGCTCAGGGGGCCACGGGGCCCCACCCACGGGGGTGGCCCGGCCGGTGGGGACTTCGGAGAAGGGTTCCTCCGAGATCAGCTCTGGCGGCAGGCAGAGCGCCCCCCCCCCCCGTGTGGGATCGGGGGGTCGGTTTCCTGGTTGCCTGTCAGCCCAGACGTCTCTCTGCCCCTCGGGGCCACCTGGGCCCTCCTCCCCTGGCCCCTGCTCCATCAGCTGTACCCCACCGAGTCCCCCTGACATTGTGAGTGTCTCCGGCGTCCGCCCGCAGCCGGAGCCAGGCTCCCGCCCTCAGGGCCTCCCGCACCTGTGCTGGACCCGCCTGGAGAGCCGGGGCAGTGCCCCAGTGTGAAGGTCGCCTGTGCCGTGTGACGATAACCCGACCCCGAGAGCGATCCCGGGTCCCAGTCACAGGCGGGAGGGACGAGGTGGGCCACCACCACTGGGGGCAAGGATACCCGAGCTCTGCCTGCCGGGCAGTCCCCTCTGTCGGCTTGTCGGCCGGGTTCCCGACGAGGTGGGGAATGAGGAGGGGGACCTTCTCCAGGTTAAGGTTCCTTCTCCCACTCCGTGGTCCCTCCCCGCAGGGGGCAGCTAGGTGCCCTGAGAGGCCATATGCGCAAGTGGTGGCCAATGAGCCCTCCTCCGCCATTTCCCCGGGGTTCTGCCGGTCCCCCCCCCCCCCCCCCCGCTGAGTGTTAGCAGTTGTGGGGGAAGCCCCTCCTGGGCGCGCAGCACCGGGGCCGGCAGCGTGTAGGTGTCGCCTGCACATTCCATCGAGCTGTTCTTGGAAAACACGCTGCCACTACCACCGTGTGAGTCAGGATGGGAAGCAGACGCAGGTGGGGCAGGAGGCCACACGCCTTCCCTATGGGCCCTCGGGGAGCAGAGGACCGGGGGACCCTTCGGGGTTTAAAGCGGTGTGCCGGGCAGGGACCGGAGCTCTCCCGCTTCCCTCCTCTGCAGGTCCTGTCGCCTCTCTCGGACTCCATCCTGGCGGAGAAGACGGTGACCGTCCTGGAGGACCGCGTCACCATCGCTGACCTGGGCGTGCAGCTGGTGGCCGGCTTGTCGCTCTCCCTGCAGCCCCACAGGGCGGACCGGAGGGCCATCGTCTCCACGGTGACTGCCCAGGATGTCCTGCAGGCCCCCCAGCAGGTAGGGTTCCAGGGCCCCTGGTGCATGGCCCGGGAGGCGCGCGGAGCTCTCCAGGCCAGGGCTGGTGGGCGGTCCTGGAAGCTGCTTCCGGCCTCTCATGAGGGCGGCTCCTCTCCCAGTGCTCGGGGACCTAGAGACAGTCCTCGCGTGTTCCTGTCCACTGACCCTGTGACCATGGGCCGTCTGCCCCCTCCGTCTGCTGCCAGCCCACGGCCACAGGGTCACACGTTTCTCTTTTGCGGAAGCCCCTGCTTTTCGGTGCTTGGGAATTCCACGGAGGCATGGCTCCCGGGCACCGGGTGGCTGCTACTTATCACCACGTCTTCACCGTCACTGCTTAAACTCTCCGCCACCTTTAAACTGTCCCACGCCACTCGTGAGGACCGCAGGCCTCTGTGAGCATCTCGAGGCCTCTCCCTCGGGCCTTCCCGGCCGGTGGGTGTCTTCCACCCCGCCCACCTGGGCATCCCAGGGAAGGAGGCTCCCGGGGACACTGTGGGTCACCGACGGCCGGTAGCTGCCCCTGGATTTGGTTCAGATAAACCTCCTGGTCTTTGAGCGCGTTTTCCGGAGGTGAGAGTCAGAGTCTGTGGTGCGGCGCGCAGTAGGTTGACGTGAAGTGTCCGTCTCTCTCGTGCGTGGGCCGGTTCCAGGCAGGCAGTGGCTGTTCGAAGTGATGAGATGTAGACATTCGCCTGTCTTCCTGCCTGTGTGTGAGGGATTCGAGGCAGGAAATCGCATGTGCGTTGGCAAGTTGGGAGACCTCAATGGTGACGAGACACCTTGGTTTCCTTTCCCCTAGGAAGCCATAGTCAGCTCCTGGATCCTGTTCAGCGATGGCGCCGTGACGCCCATGGACCTTTACGACCCCGAGGACTTCTCCCTGGCGGTCTCCTCGCTGGACGAGATGGTGGTGTCCATCCAGGCGAGCCTGCAGCCCAAGTGGCCGGTGGTGGCCGCGGAGGGCGAGGGCCAGGGGCCCCTGATCAAGCTGGAGATGATGATCAGCGAGCCCTGCCAGAAGACCAAGAGGAAGAGCGTCCTGGCCACGGGCAAAGGCCACGTCAGGGTCAAGTTCGACCCGCACGTGGACCGGCACCAAGGAGGCACCAATGACATCGAGGGTGCGAGCCGGGACTACATGGACCCCCTCAGCAACGCCATAGAGCGCGAGGGCCACCAGGAGAGGGCGGCGCAGGAGTGGCTGCCGCGAGGCGGGGCCGCGGCCACGGGCCCGGAGGACAGAGGCAACGGCAGCGGCGGGGCCCCGCCGCCCCCCGCGGAGAGGAAGGACAAGGGGCTGCTGAGGGGCGGCGGCCCGGACGCCTCTACGAGCTTCCCCGCGCGAGGGCGGCCCCGGGAGCCCAAGCCGTCCCGGGAGCTGACCGTGGCCTCCCGGGGGCTGAGCGACCTGGAGATCGGCATGTACGCGCTGCTGGGCGTCTTCTGCCTGGCCATCCTGGTCTTCCTGTCCAACTGCGTGGCCTTCGCCTGGAAGTACCGGCACAAACGGTTCGCCGTGAGCGAGCAGGGGCCCGTGCCGCACTCGCACGACTGGGTCTGGCTGGGCAACGAGGTGGAGCTCCTGGAGAACCCGGTGGACGTGACGCTGCCGTCGGAGGAGTGCACGACCGTGCTGGACCGGGGGCTGCCCTTCGAGGAGCGGGACTTCCTGCTCAGCGGCGGCTCCCAGAAGGCCTTCCACAGCCACCTGCTGGGGCCCGCGGACTGCGCCTACGAGAAGGACGCGCGGAACGAGCCCGGCACGCCGTCCTCGGGCCCCAAGCGCAAGAGGGTCAAGTTCACGTCCTACACCACCATCCTGCCGGAGGATGGCGGCCCCTACACCAACTCCATCCTGTTCGACGGCGAGGACAGCATCAAGTGGGTGTGCCAGGACGTGGGGCCCGGCGGCCCCCCGGGCTTCCGGGACTACCTGGGGGGGCTGCAGGGCCAGCTGTGAGCCGCACCCTGGAGTTCGTATTCACCTTTATGCCTTCTGTTTTCGCAGCGCCGGAGCGGCGGGGTCGCTTAGCAATAGGGGGCGACGCGGCAGCGCTGACGTCGTGGGGGCCGGCTGGGGGGTGGGCGGGGGTCCCCCGTCCTCGGCCGGCTCAGGGGCCAGAGAGCTGGCAGGGCCGGCCAGCTGGCTAAGCCGGGGACCGTCTCCAGAGCAGCCCCGCACCAGCCCGGATGCGCCCACCACCAGAGTCCGGTCCACGGCCCGGCCCCAGCTCCATCCCCCACCCGGGACGGCCCCGCCCCCACGGGTGCTGCGGGTCCTCTGCTGCCGAGCGGAGTGGGGAAGGACTCGGCGTTGATTTTTCTACTCCTCGACCTTCTAAAGCACAGTGGGTGCCTCCGGCCCTGGGCCCGAGGCTGGACACGCACGAGAGATGCTGAATGTAGCCGCCCTTCGGGACGACGCTGCTCCTGGGTTTTTATACGCTCGCCCCCCCCCCCCCCACTTCCCGGGCCCCCGAGGCCCTCCCGGGGACAGGAGGACAGCCGCGTCCCCCTCCCCCTCCTCTCTGAGCTGTTCGATGTCCATGCGTTTCGTCGCGTCACGTTCTTCCCGTGGGGCGGACACGAGCTTCGCCACGTCCTTCCTGGGGTGTCCATGCAGAAAGCCCGGTTCTCCCCAGTTCTCCCTGGTTCCCCCCGTTGGGGGCGCCATTCCAGAAGCTTCCGCTCCCTCGTCTTCCCTCCGTCTTGTGGCCCGAGTCTGTCTCGCGTCAGGCGGGGACGTGGGGTTTTACTGGAACCGTGAGCGCGCTGCGAGGGGGGCCGTGGGTTCACCATTGTTCCCTCTGTGAAGCGTGACCGCCCTGGGGCGACGCGGGGGCCCGCCGACCGTGGCCCGACCTCCCACGTGTGGGCAGTTGTGGGGGGCACCCACGATGCGTTTCTGGGGCAAAAGGCCCCCAAACAGCTGTGTTTACACAAGTGCTTTCCGGCCAGCTCAGCTCAGCCCGTTGGTGTCCGGACCGAAGTCTAATGTGAGAGCGATGCGCGAGCACAGGGCGGAAACTGCCCCGGAAACGGCTTCCGACTGGGCTTCCCGTCTCGCCGGAACAGAAACACGTTTTTAAAAATAGAGTGATGTTTTCACTTAGCAATATGTACAGATCTACCCACGCCATCACCCTCCCCCCCCCAAAGAAAACCCTCCAAAAACAAAGTCTCCCCGCCATGACTCTGGCAGCGATGAAACCCACCCGGGATGTGGTCCTGACGGAGGAAAGTGAGGCGTTTTCGGCCCGAAATCCGTAAAAACAGGTGGCTTCTCAGAGCCCCAGAAGCAGCTTGGGGACACCGCGGAGGTGTTGGGAAATCAAAGGGGGGAGAGAGAGAGAGAGAGGGGGAGGGGGAGAGGAGCGTGGTTCCTACAGAAGTTTTAAATATGAATGTCTTTCAAAGAGCAGCGTGAATCGTGTGAAGCAGACCGAGGCTTTGAACTTGAGAGACCGTGAGGACAACTTTATTGATGGCGGTGGCGGTGGGGGGGGCAATGCCTGGGCACCGGACCCGGAAACCCCATTCCTGGCTCCCCCGGGCCGTCTGCGTCCCGGGGACAGGGTGCCGGAAAGGCCCGAGGGGGTGGGCGCCGGCCTGCAGGAGGTCACTGGAGCGGGTCCCGGACCCCGGCCGGCTGGTGACTGGCCGGTCGGCGGAGAGGCGATGGATGGCTCCCTCGGAGACTCGTGCACACGGGAAGGTGCACACGGCCCAGTCTCGTGCGGCCGGGATGTGGCGACCCCCAGGTCCTGCCTGTGTCTGGCCCACGGAACCCGCCCGGTGCAGACGTGACCGGTGACCCAGGCGTGTGTTCCTGGGGCCGGGGAGCTCGTGTTAAACGTGGGGGTGAGGGGGTGAAGCTGGGGCCCCAAGTGCTGGCTGTTTTCGAAGGGATGGCTGACGCCTCGCAGGACCAGCTGTCCTGGGGGGCTGGGTGGGCGGGGCCGGGGGGAAGGCCCCGAGTGGACAGAAACCTCCGGAGCCCTGCTCCCCGTGGGGCAGTTTCAGTTTTCTCTCCGGGGCTGGGGGAGCCCTCCGCAGCTCCGAGGGCCGGCTGTGGCTCAGGGGCAGACCGGGGAGGCCGGGCCACCGGGGGTTCCGCAGCCGAGCCGGGAGCAGACGGCCACCAGGAGGCGTCCCCTGCGGGTCCGTGAGAGCCACCTGGGGTGACACAGGCTCCGCACAGTTGCCGCCTCGGTCTGTGTTGAAGCTCCGTGCAAGCTGAAGGTCAAGTGCAAGGTTGTAGAGGAGGGGTCCGGTCAGCACACGCGTCTCAAGTGTCTGCACACAGACACATGTGCACCCACGTGTGGGTGCGTGAACAGCGAGGAGCCACGGAACATGGCGTTTAGTGAATCGGCAGTGACCATCCGCTGGCGTGGGCACCGTGCACCTGGACAGAGCTTCACCGAAGGTCTCTCTGCTCTAAACGTGGACCACGTGGACCACGGGTCGTGTCTGCGTGTCCTCCCGCTGCTCGGTTTGACATGGAGAGGAAAATGAGGCCCCAGGACATTTGAGCAAAGGTGGGGGAGCGACAGGGAATACAGTATCCCAGGGGCTGTGCGTTTGCCTGGGATTTGCAGGTTTTCACCCCTGAGCACCCCACCGGGTCGGAGCTGAGGGTGTGAAGGAAAAACCCCCCTGGCAGAGACCCTTCCACGCCCACGAGATGCCGCAGCCCCCCCAGGGCAGGCTCCAGCACACGGCGGGGGGGGCACCAGGCTGCCAGCGCTGAGTCACGGTGCGGGGGGACCTAGACAGCACAGGACTGTGGCGTGGGAGAGAAAACGAGAAGAAAAGACACCACAAGCTTCTTCCGGAACCTTCCCTCCAAATAACGCCCCCTAGCAAACCTCTGAACTCCAAGTGCGCCCCACCCGGGGGAGCCCGTGGCCTCCTGGCTGTCCTGCCTGGCACCCTGGCCGGCGCGGGTCCCCAGGCAGCAACGACCCTCCCACTCGGGGCAGGGTTTCTTCCGTCCACAGGGAGGGTGCCGGGAAGGTGGGCCCCGTCCATCCCCGCGGCCACGTCTGTAGACGGTGTCGTGCGTGTTTCGGTCAGCGGTCTCGTGACCACGGTCCAGGCTCTGACCCCGGTCAGCGGCCACAGCGAGCAGGTCCCTCTGCTCCCCCTCGTCCTGGGCCCCCTGGCTCCCTGCTCCGCCCATCTCAAAAGTGGTCCCCGTTCTCCATTGCCGTCTGCGTCTGTGACACCGTCTGGGTCACACCCCCGGCAGCTGCCCCGCCCCCCGGCCGCTGTCCCCGCCCCTCCATCGGAATCTCCCACGTGTGCCGTAACCGCGCCGCCCACCGTGCGGAGGGACCGCGGTGGCGAGGTCGTGCCAGCGCGCGGGGAGCAGATATTTTTGTATGTAATATAGGCAATATACTAGGACACCGAGCCGTGCGTCACGACAAGTACACTTTTTAAACTAAAAGCATGAAATCCGTAGCGTTCACTGTACAGACCCCTCCTCCGCGCCCACGCGCCACGCCGGTGGTGGGAGGACGGGGACCTGGCGCCCGGGGGGGAGCGCCGACCCGGGGCGGGGCGGGGCGGGCAGGGCGGGGCTCGCCCCGGGACTGTGCGTGGAACCTGCCAGAACATTTTAATCTCACTTGTCATTGCTTTTGGATCTTCCCCCCTTTTCCTTTTTTTTTTTTTTTTTCTGGAAATATTTCAGAAATAAAGTGACTTTCATTTTCCAGCCGAAACGTATATTCTAACCACAGGGTAGTGCGTCCTTTTTAACCCGGAAATAAACGCTTAGACCTTCTTCGCTGGCTCTGTTATTTCCCCCGCGTGTTCCCTCTGCACCTCCGGCGACGGGGGGCCGTGGCCGTGTGTGGTGTGTGGTGTGGGGGCTCCCCCAGTGCTGGGCACTGCCTCCCGAGGGCTCAGGAGGAGGCCCGACCGCCCGTTGTGACCGTCTGTGGCTCCTGTTCCAGAGAGCGGACGCCCTCACACACCGATGCCCCCGGGCTCAGGTGAGGGAAGCCCCCCACAGAGCTGCATGAGGCCCTCTTAGACGAGACACGACAGCTCCCCACGTCACCACGGGGCGGTTTGGGTAAAGTACTGGCCCTCTGGAAGGTGCCTGGGCTCGCAGGGGCTGGTGGGGCGGGCGTGAGGGAAGGTGGTGGTTGGAGGGGAAACAGCGCGGGGAGCGGCCCTGGGGGTCTCCCGCGGAGAGGGGTGGGGGCGGGGGGGGTGCCGCTGTCCAGGAACCCACACGGCGAGTGGCAGCCGGGCAGACCTTCTCGAGGGGGCGGGAAACAGGGACCCCTGCACTGTCACGTCCACGGTGTTTTGTAGGAGCCCACCCACGCCGCTCACTCGAGGGCGGGGTGGGGTTAGGAAACGCCGGAGAAAACCAGATACACAGAGCCCTCGGCGTCCAGTCCGACTCCCCAAACCAGGCGCGAGTCTCTGCCTCTGGGAGACGCAGCCGGACAGCGAGCGATTTGTGCTGGAGCAGAAAGTGGGAGCACAGCTCGGGGGGAGACTCCATGGAGAGCTCCCCGAGGAAGGGGAACCGCGGGGGCCGAGGAGAACTGCCCCAGAGCGCGGCAGGGACGCCCGTCGGGCTCGCCCGCAGCAGAAGAATCTCGACCCCCGGGCGCCTCAGGAAGCTGGCGGGCGCCCTGAGAGGGGGCCCGGGGACTCGGGGGCGGGGTGGGGGGAGAGCGGGTGTGCACGGCCCCCAGGAATCAGCGGCAGCGACTTGTAACTCCGAGCCTCCGTCAGAGGGTTCTGCGCCCCTGCCGCTCCCGACGCGGCCTGGAGAATGAGCCGCGATGAAATAAATGACTGCGTTTATTCCTCTCTCCGCTGCCCACGGTCAATGGGACAATGGCATCTTGAATGAAAGCAATTTGTAGATTTATTTCGTGCCTTTTCTTTTTTATTTGATGTTGGGGTCGAGGGCAGGGAAAATGGGCATCTTGAGAGCAACGGGCCCACCTGTGTTTCTGCGCTATCTCCCCGGGCACCACCCCCCGCCCGGCGAGGCTCCTGAATGGGGGCCGTTCTCGGGGGCGGGGGGGGGGGAGCGGGGGTGCAGGGAGCTGCTCTCCGAGCAGCTGGGGTGCCGGGCACCTGCTCCGGCCGGCCGGCCGCTGTCAGCCACTCACCCTGCGGTCAGACGAGAGACCCCAAATAGGCCAGAAACCATAAGGGAAGAAAGAAAGAAAGAAACAAACAAAAAAACAGCAAAAAAACCCCACCCTATTAGCTTTAACAAACAGACAATCCTGTTCTCTGGGAGAAAGCAGGAAGTCCGCACTAAATGACCCAGCCATTCCCGAAACGGAAAACACGGCCATCGCCCCGGGGTTTCATGACGCACGCAGAGGTGGCGGGCACAGCCGCCCAGACTGGGCACACGGCGCGCCTGGCCTCGGGGTGCGGTGGCCCACGGAGTGACTGGTACCCCCTCAGCCTCAGAGTGCGGTGGCCCACGGAGTGACTGGTACCCCGTGGGGCAGCAGCGAGTGTCGCTTCCGTCAGTGGCTGACGACGTGATGTTTGTATTTCATCTGGAATGTGGATGTGTCTGCCTGTGGCTGACTCACTCTCTCCGGAGGGAAGTCGGTGCTGTGGCGGCTGCATCCTCGTTCCGGGGACGCGCTGTTTTTGTCCCAGCGGCTCGCCCACGCCCCCGCACACGCACTCACGCCCGAGGTGTATCCGTCCTTCCGGAACGTGCAACATCAGGTCGTCCCCGGCTTCCCTGGGCACCTTTGCCTGCAGCTTCATGGAAGGAGCCCTGCCCTGCGCCTCCGCTCCTGCCTCGGGGGTTTCCGTGGGCCTCTCCGCGGGAGTGATGACGGGATGGTGATGGTGGTGGTGATGGTGGTGACGGTGATGGTGGTGACAGTGATGGTGGTGATGGTGATGGTGACAATGGTGATGGTGGTGATGGTGATGGTGGTGATGGTGGTGATGGTGGTGGTGAAGGTGACAGTGATGATGGTGATGGTGATGGTGACAGTGATGGTGGTGATGGTGGTGACGGTGATGGTGGTGACAGTGATGGTGGTGATGGTGACAATGGTGATGGTGGTGATGGTGATGGTAGTGATGGTGGTGATGGTGATGGTGGTGACAGTGATGGTGGTGATGGTGACAATGGTGATGGTGGTGATGGTGATGGTGGTAATGGTGACGGTGGTGACAGTGGTGATAATGGTGGTGGTGGTGAAGGTGACAGTGATGGTGGTGGTGACAGTGATGGTGATGATGGTGATGATGGTGACAGTAATGGTGGGGAAGGTGACAGTGATGATGGTGGTGGTGATGGTGACGGTGATGGTGGTGATGATGGTGACAGTGATGGTGATGGTAATGATTGTGGTGATAGTGGTGATGGTGATGATGGTGATGATGATGGTGGTGGTGACGATGGTGAAGGGGGTGACGATTGGTGGTGACTGCCAGGGTGGGTTGGATTACTTGCTCTTCCCATAAGGCTATGCATACACTCACTCCACTGTGTTGCCGTTCATCTTGGTCATGTGACCCTCATTAGCCAATAGAATGAGAGTAGAAATGAGTAATCCTGGTACCAGCGACCTGGTTTTCCCAGGCTGAGACGAAGGGCCCACCCACACTGCGGGGGTCGGACCTGGACTAGTCAGTAGGCTGTGACGTCATCGCTAGGTTGCGATGGGGACGGTCTTGTGTGTCCCGGCAACGGTGCAGCTAAAATGAGCGCAAGGCCCCCAGCCTGAGAATGTCTCTGTCGGGTGACCGTGCCCAGCGCTGAGCAGGCTCCGATGCAGAAACCCGTCCTATCACTGCCGACCCCCGAAACCGGACAAGAGTGAGAGGATGCATCTCAAGAGTGAGAGCGTCGGGACGGTGAGAGGCGCCTCCCTGAGGTGAGGGGGGCCCGCCGTGCGCAGCACAGAGCTCCGGAGGGAGCAGGTGCCATGCCTGAGGGACGCAGGGACCCTGGAGTGGCCGAGCCAGGGGCGGGAAGAAGGCGGGTCTGTCCTTGGGGACGACGTGTTACTGCAACGAGACAGGGCTGCGTGCGTGGCCCGACCTGACCGCGGGGCATCCTGCTGTCTCACCGGGAGCAGAAACGCGTGGGACCTGCTGGACCGTTTAGACAGGGGCCAGGAGGACACGCCCAGGGAGCCCATTTGCAAGGGGACGTTCTCACGCTGCACCCGCCTCACGCCCTTGCTCCTGGACAGGACCCGTGGGCCGCGGGGCGGGCGTTGTCACCGTGTGTCCCAGGCAGAACTGCTGTCCCAGCACCGGGCGTGGCCGGAGTTCCGGGGCAGAGCCCCACCCTCTGACGCCCGGGGCCCCAGGCCCAGGAGATGGCTGGCTGTCAGCGAGGGGCTGGAGGGCTGCTTGGGAGCTGCGGGGCCGAGCGCAGTGGGCAGTGGGCAGTCAGCACCACCTTTGTGCAGCTCCTGGGGCACGCCGGCTGGAGGCCGGCCCCGGTCGGTTCCAAACTAATGAAGGAAGATCCCGGACACCTGGAGCCCAGCACCTGCCCGAGCTGCTGGGAACTTATGCAAAACCGGCTCTTTCTCCCCAACAGGGGCCGGGGGAGGCTTGGGGCAGGGGGAGGGGGTTCGATGTTGTACCTGGTGCTGAAACCACAGAGTCAAACTGCTGTCCGGCCCCTCCTCGGTCCCACCCCCCGCCCCCCGGCGTTCGCGTGGCCCACTCGGCATGACATCGCCGTGGGGGTGGGGGAGGAGACGCCCACCCAGGCTGTTATCTCGGGGAGTCGGAGAGCTCCTTGTGAATGAGTTACAACGTCGTTTGAATAATGCGCACACGCCGTTTATCTGACCGGACCTTCTCCGAGAGGAGCCACGCGGCTCCCTCCCTGCCGACTGCCCCGTGCCTCTGGGAGGAGGAGCGGCTATCTTTAACTCCGCGTTGCCGGGGGAGGCCCGTGTGGACCGTTTTTGGGGGTGGGAGGCGGTGCTCTCAGACGTTCAGCTGAGAAACGGCCTCCCTGGGGTTGGCCCAACGTTATTTCCCACCCACTTTGTCACGCCCACTGTGGTGTGAAACAGTGCGGGCCCCTGAGACCGGGCCCCTGGACCTCCCCAAGTCCTCCCGGCTGCAGCGATGGGCTCGTGCGGTGTCTGCTGGAGCCAGGTGGGGGAGCCCAGACCGCCGGCCCCCGATGGGCCATTGGCCGGGGCAGACGCGGCTGGCGCTGGGGGAGGACAGGGTCTGGGCTGGATGCTGGCCTGGTTCTGAGGAGAGCGGGCGTCCCTGAGCTGAAGAGCAACTGTGTGAATTCACAGCTGGCGGCTGGGGCCGGGAGCTGTTTGTGGGGCCACCGACCGGGCGGACCAAAGGCACCTTCGCGTGAACACTTTCCCCGCAGGCTCCTGACGCAGGTGGGTGCGAGGGCGGCCGCACGGCTCACACAGCACGGAACGGAGATGGCTGGGCCCTGAACCCCCGTCGCTGAGCTCCACGTGGGGGGCTCGGGCCGCGCCTGGTGGCCTTCTCCGTGGACCCCGCGCGCCCCAGAGATCCAGGTCAGAGCTGGGGGCTGTGGGTAACAGTGTCAGAGGTGTGTGCGCACTCTCACGAGTGGGTCGTCGTTAGCGCAGGTGGCTAGAAATTCATGAAAGAGCAGGGGGCGAAGCTGGCTGAGCTTAAATAGGTCGGGAGCTGCAGCTCTGCACGCTCTGGGGGCTGCGGCGCCCTCTGCCCGGGGGACCTCGTTCCCGAGGGGCGGGAAGGGTCTGCTACCAGCTGTCCCCCGGGGTCGCCAAGGAGGGGAACAACAAGGGGAAGTTCTCCGCTGGGCGTGGGCGGTGGGAGCCAAGGGGGCAACTGTGGAGACCGGGCCGTGTGGCCTGGGGAAGGATCAGACTGGATGAGGGGTAACCCTGCCCCTAAGATCTAGGACATGGACTGGTTAGGGGAGGGGCCAGCGCAAGCCCGGGAAGGGTCCGGCTCCTGGTCCTTCCTGAGCCTGAGATGATGTAACTCGAGCCAGCAAAGGCAAGCGAGAGCTCCCTCTCTGACATGTGTGTGTTCATGTGTGTTCTGGCATGTTCTCTCTCTGTAGCAGCCATGCGGGCTCCCAGCTCAGGCTCCAAGCTCGAGCCTGGGCACCACCGGGGACAGAGACTGTGGTAGCCGGATGGGGGAGAGGCTGGGTGGGACTGAGCTTTGATGGGGGCCGAACCAGTGGCACAGGAGTCCAGGACCCTGGGCCTCCTCCACGGTGGGACAGACAGACAGACGAGGCACTGCAGCTGAACGGGGCGGGGGTGGGGGGCAGCCCTCCGTGTTTGCCCAGGTTCAGGAAGTCTCCCTCTGTCCCTTGGCTCCCATGTGTGGCCTTTGCCGTGCTGTTCTCATGACACCTCGAGGACCCATATAGGCACTGGGCACAGGCTCGCAGAGGCAGGGAACAGCATCGGGACTCTCCTGGAACGGACCAGGCGGAGTGCTCCAGTGAGGACCCGTCTTAACAAACCTACCCAGGGCTGTGCGCTCTGTATGGTGAGAGCTTTGGGGAGGGACACCCCACCCCAGAAAACACCCTTCAGACACTCATCACCGGGCTCGGGACTCCACAGCTGGCACCTCCGTTTCTTTGGGGTTCTAAATCGACCTCGGGTCAGCGCCACGTACGACGCCGGGCCAGAGGACGTCGAACAAGACGGGTGTTGTGTCTGCCACCACGCAGCCTGAGAGCGGGTCCCGTGTTTCTGGACACGCCTCGTAGAAAGCCCTCTCCACGGGTGGTTTGCTGCTGGAGTGGGTGGCTGCCTGTGTGTGTGGCCGGCTGCCCGTGAGGATCCCGCGTGTCTCGTGTTCCTGGGCCCTGACCTTCAGAGTCGTGGCCGTCGGCTGGCACGAGGCCAGCTGGAAGTTCATTAAGGAAACATCTGGTGGGAAAGAAAACGTGCCTGAGGTAACACTATCAGTACAAGGAGTGAGCAGGGTCATCGCAAACGCAGGAAACAAAACCAAAAACAAACAAAACCCGGCGACAAAGCCCTTGGGTCCCACCGACGGGGGTCGGACCCCGCACGAACCATCTGTCACCGTTTATGTAAATCGGCCGAGCTCGCTGATTTGGTTTAAATTACCCTCCACGTGGGTTGGACGGCAGTAACATTCTGTTTCTCTTTCGCACGCCTCGTCCTGGAAACTTTTTAAGGGAAGGAACGCAGACTCCGTGTTAGGACTGAAGAGGCTTTGATGTTTTCCTCCTCTGAGCTCCCGGCAGCTTCCTTTGAAGAGGAGAACATGAATATTCACCAAACAGGAAGTCGGAGCTGGCTGTCGCCAGCCGGCGCCTGTGCGGCTTTCCTGGGGTCTGTCATCTCTTCCGGGAGAGCCCGTCCTCACTTGCCCTTCTGCTTAGAAACTCGGGTCTTAGATCTAAAAACTCCTCACGGGGAGTTGTCCGGACGGAGAGGGGAGGGTGCGCTGTGCCCCCCTCTGACTACAGAAAATGCACCTCACTTGTGACGCCCTCTGCCAGCTCCTTGCGCCCTCCTGATGCACGGTCAGAGGGTCGGGGTGGGGGGCTTCAGAGACCAAAACGGTCCTGGGCGTGGGCACACCCGTGGGATCCTGTGGAGCTGGGAGAGGTGAGGTCGTGCACCTGCTAAACATCCCTCCTTGGCCCCAGGCTCTGCCTGGCCGGCCTTGACCCCACCCAGCTCCCATCCCCCCGCCCGCCCAGCCGGCGTTGGTGCTCTGCCCTCCCCAGGTGCCAGTGATTCCAGCCTCGTCTCCGGGACACGTTGGAAATCCGCCCGCCCCCGCACACCAGCTCACCCAGGTTTGTGCACGCTGGCATTTTCCTTGAACTCTAAACACGTCATCTGAAGACAAATCACGTACCACTGACATAAATACATCAGCCCGTGGCTCCCTCTGTCATTATAATTCTAAATTTCGGGACACAGATCGATGCACGCTGATTCACGACCTTGCGTCCTTCAGCTTGTCTTCAGGAATGACTGGGACGGTGACAGTGACCGATGGCAAGTGCCACCGTGGCAGTCGGTGGCGGTGAAGCCCCCCCCCCGCCCCCCGGTGGCTGTCACCACACAGACCCCGGCGGCTGGGGGCGCTGGCTGGGGGGAAGGAAGCGGGTCTCGGGGTCCACTGTCGGCTAGCAGCCGGCGGGAGGGACAAAGGAGGACCCTTCCCGTCTCGCCCCCTCGGCCTGCTCACCGGCCGGCTCCCTGGTCTCAGACCCGCGGCTGCCTGCGCCTCTCCAGTTTCCTGCCACGGGGCCGGCCCTACCGGCCGCCTTTCCTGCCCCCGGGGCCACTGGCTTTGGGGTAACCCTGACCCCGACAGGGGTCACGTGAGGCCAGGGGCCTGGGCGGCCCCGCTAGCTGCTTTGGGCTGCACTCCGGCCTCATGTGTCCTCTCTGTGCTTCCGGCTCTCGCCCACTGCCCCTCGTGCCCCGGCCCCATGCCCCTGTCTCTGTGGGGAGTTTTATTAATTAAGTTACTTTAAAGGCACAGTCACTGAAGGGTGACGGGACGGGCTGTGCTTCCAGCAGGCTCCCAGCGCGGGGCCAGGGGCCGGGCAGCAGACCAAGCCGCACAGATGCTGGGCCACCTGGACCCAGGGACACGCGGCGACATCCACCCCGGTGTCCTGGGGCGTCCCCGGGACAGGCTGGAGGGCGCCTCGGCAGGAGGGGTCCCGTGTCACTCCAAGGCAGGGTCTCTGCTGCCACCTGCGCGCACTCCGCTGTGGGGACCTTCCTCCCTCTGTCCATCCCCAGCGTCCTCCCACCGAGCCACCTGCCAGCGCCCCTCAGACCAGAGGGAGAGAGCCCGGCCCCTGCAGGGGCTGGCACACACACTCGCGGCCTCTGGTCCTGAGGCCCCGATAAACACCTGCGCGGCCGGTGCCCATGGAGCCCAAGGGCCCCGCCTGCCCTTCAGGGGTCTGTCCGCGGTTGCCCCTTCCGGCTTCACGCCCCGCAGCCGCTGTCCTCTTCCCGGTCCAGGCTGTGAGTGAGGGTCGCAGGATGATTCGCCCCCGCTCCGCGTGCGGGGAGAGACGCCGCCCAGCAGGTGTTGTTAAAAGGCTTTTAATCCCTGAAAGCGCGGCGGCCAGCCCGAGCGGGTTGAAAGCGCGGCAGCTCCTTTTCCGAAGGCTTGTGCGGTGGCCTGATCTGATGGCCGCCGTCGGCTGTGATAAAGACGTGGGATCAAAGCCGAGAATCAAAATGTGTGTGTTTTTTAAAACTCTGTTCCTGCCGATCGCTCCAGGCAGTCACAGCCGGTTTCGTGGCTTTCTCCTCTCTGCGTGCGGCTGGAGGAAGGGGTGTTCTGGTCCCCCCGCCCCCCGCCCCTCCGCGCCTGGATTGAATTCTCTCTTTTTCCTCCACAAATCGGGGCACATGCAGTCTAATCCCACGGGGAGGCGGAGGGCTTTGTCGGGGAAAGGAGACCTTGCCTCCGAGTGCCTTTGTGCGTCCAGAGGACGCCGCCGCAAGGACAGCCGCCTTTGCATGCGGTGAGCTTCCTTACCCATTTGTCTGCAGAAAAATGACATCAGGCAATTTTACAGGCATTTGCCTTTCCGGGAGGAAGGTTTTCATGCCGCTCCGGGCTCCCTGGCTTTGCAGAATGGGGCTCCTGCACGCATTTTCCCAAATAATGAAAAAATAATAATAACAACAAATGCTTATTGTGCATCTGACCTTGCGCCGAGAGCTTGCAAATGCGTTCAGGTGCCGGTGCGCACACCTGGTAGGAAAACAGCTGACACTCACGAAACCACGGGCGGGGCGGGGCCAGGCGCTCACGGTGCATCTTCTCCTTCGGGGGCCCGCGGGCCGGCGATGTGCGGTGGCAGCGGCCGGCTGTCTGGTCCCCAGACGCTGCCTTTGCCCCCTGGACACCGAGCTCAGTGACATTTTCAGCGTGCCTAGACCGCGCTCTGGCCAATGGCACGTGCGCATCTCCTAGTCCTGACCCTTTCCCCGGAGAGGGGAACTCTGGGAGCTCTGCAAACGTGGCCGCCATGGATCCCCCGGCGCTCTAAAGCCCCATTTTCCCAGGGAGGTGGGAGCTAGGTCCTCACCTCCCAGGGTCCTCAGGGAGGGTCCCCTGTTTGGGACCATTTTATCGCTGGACCCCCAGCGAGGCCCGAGCAACCCAACCCACACTGACTGACGGTTTTAGAAATGTGGTTGCTAGAGTATCGGCTGAGAACTCGGACTTGTTCATCCGAGTCCAATGGTCTGTGCAATTCACTCTCCGGCTAAAATGACTTCATTGACTTTTCCCGAAAATTTTAGAGGTGGTTACAAAGCACCCCGGGAGAGACAGCTAAGCCTAATGGAACATTTCGTTTTGTGAATAATACCGTCTGATTGGCAATGAATGGGTGCTCCGAAGTTTATGGAACGGATCTGTTTGGCCCCTTGCCTTTGCAAGGAGCGGGAAACCCCACTCAGGCCGGGTCCAGCCAACAGGGGAACGGCTAGGTTTTACGCAGCTCGGGCGTCGGGGCAGGCGGGGTGCGGGTCCCAGGGGGTCCGGGGTTTGTCGGAACAGTCTCTCTCGACCTCGTGTCCCGCTGCCCGTGCTGTGATGCTTGTGACTCCTAGGGGGTCTCGTGACTCCCTCCCGGAGCTGGGGGCATGGGGGGGGTGCTCCTCTTGTTGTCAGAGACCCATGCTCACTGTTGTCCTTCATGTCCTGTCTGTCCCCCCTCTCCACTGTCCCAGCTGGCCAAGCCTGGCTCTGCAGCTGGCTTTCCTTCTTTCTCTTTTAAAAAATATTTAGTTATGTTTAGAGCGGGGGAGTGGGGGAGAAAAAGAGTGAGAGGAACATCCCCACCAGTTGCCTCTCGCACGCCCCCTACTGGGGGACCTGGTCTGCAACTCAGGCACGTGCCCTGACTGGGAATCGAACCGGTGACACTTTGGTTCGCAGGCCGGCACTCAGTCCACTGAGCCACAGTGGCCAGGGCTGTGCTGGCTTTCTTTAACATCGTCCACGTGGTGGCTGACGTCATAGCTGTCGCAAAGAGGGCCCCTGCGCACATATTTTTGTAACAACAAGATCGTCTGTGGTTCCGACCCCCTCTCGCTCGAATCTGCCCGGGTCCCGTGACGTCTGCCTTGTCCTTCGTGTGGTCCCGCTGGTCACTGACGCACCCGGACCTGTAGCCCAGGGTTTGCTGGAACCGCCTCTCTGCTTGGATCCTCGCCCCCCACCCCCACCCCTGCTGCCACCCCCACCCGGAGGAGAGGAGGAAGCCACGTACAGACCCCTAGGACAGATCCCTAGGACAGATCCCCAGGGGCCTCGCGGCTGGGACCACAGCGATGGCAGTTTGTCGATGGGCAGCAAAGGAGGTTTTTACTTTTGGACCCACGGCCCTCCCTGGCGCTGGCTGCGTCCCGACGTCTGCGGCCACTAACCGCCCCCGGCCCCCTCCCCTGACCTAACAGCAGCCCGGATCCTGCCCCGTCCCAAGGTGGTCCTTGAGGACATCGGTCCCCCGCCCTGCTGGCTCCCCTGGCATCCCGAATGAAGTGGTCCCCCCTCGCCCTGACTTCCCGCCATTCCACACAGCGGCGGCTCCGGTGCAGCCGGCGGTCGGGGCGCCTTCACTCCGTTACCCGCGCCTGGTCCCCTCCCCTGAGACGACGCTTCCATTCATGACTGCAAACGGGCCATGAAGAGCGTCACACCGAACCGCCGCGTGGCTGTGTGGGTAACACGTCTCCACGGGGCCCCACGGCGTGGGAAGGAGCCGGTGGGCCTGGCCCGCCACGTGAGCGATGCCCAGGGATCACCAGCGCTCAAGTCCTGGTGTTCCGGGACACCGTGTCCCCGACGACTCCCTCGGCGACGGAGCGCCCTTCGGTCCAGCGGAGGGCGGGCTTCCTCGAGAGACGCCACTAGCCCCGCAGTCTCTGTGCGGCCCGTTTCCTGCCGCCGGGATGCTGGCGTGGCAGCACCTGAAACGTTCTGTGACCGGGTTCGTCAACCAGGGTGCAGGTCATGGGGTCACACGTTTTTATCTTGGAGGGAGCTCGGGGTGAACTTGAACTTGCACGAAGCCCAGAGAGGCCACCTGAGTGACAGGGGCTGATGACAGGAAGGGACGGGTACTCAGGGACGACTCCCGCCAGGCCCAGCTCAGAGGGTCGTGCGGGTGACTCACCCTCTAATCAGGAAGACGCTTCCCCCCGGAACCCACGTTGCGGTCAGCTCGGGCCCTTCTCTGGGGTTGGCCGTGGGGCCGGACCAGGAGGCCGCACCCTCTCAAACAAGAGGACCGAGTGGTCTCCTCCCGTAGCTTGCTCTTGTCTTTGCTGGCCGCCCCTCCCCACCCCAGAGTCCTTTGCAGGCTGTGCCCTGTGACTGCCAGCCGCTATAGCCCCCCATAGACCCCTACTCTCTGCAGGGCCGGTGGTCTCTCCCCTGTGGTTGGCCGGCGCAGACGGGACCTCGGGGAGGGGTTGTCAGGAGGAGGACCCAGCACCGGGGTGGCGCGTCCTCGTGCACCCGGGACGGGACGCAGTGTGGTTCCTTTCACATTGTAGGGGGGCAGTCGGGGGGAGGATTTTGTAATTCTGTTCATTGTAGCAGGAAAATAACTCGCTCTCAGGCTCCTAAGATGACGATGGGAATGAGCCCCGTTCCTCACTCGGGGCTGTGTCGCCGCTGCGAGGGACAAGGCCGTCCTGCAGCGCTGTGCCTGCGAGGGGCCCGATGATTTCTTTGGCTCCGTGTACGCTCGCTACTTCAGAAATCTCTCAAAGCCGTGAACGCACTGAAGGCAATGAAAATTCCCCAAATGCCCCCTTGTCCCCCCAAATCCTTGTCCTTTTGCAAAAGCAGAGCAGGCCCCGTAGGCAGTCTGACTAAACGCCTCTGACTGTCTGCCTCACAAAGGGAGCCTGCTCTCTGTCTTCTGTGCGGATCTCACGGCTCGAGCCAGGACATATCGAGCCCCGCACAGGAATGTCGGGGCTTTTGAAGAATATATATTGCCTCCTCATAAATTCCAGGTTTCGAAAGTGGCGTTTATTAAAGGGATGAATGGGATGTTGCATCGGGCATGTGGAGTAAGCATTAGCTTTATTGTCCGCTTGCCTCACTTTGGAACTGGAGGCACAAGGAATACACGTAGTCAGGAATTACTTAAAATCTTCCCCTGCACGTCAGTCTTTCATCCGTTTGTAAAGTGGGAATAATTATGTGGGTGCCACACACCCCCCTCGGGGGAGGAGGAGGAAGAGGAGGAGGAGGGAGAGGGGGTGGCGAGGGGGCGGGCAGGTCTCCCGAACACGGACCCAGGGCCCCTGGGAGGCGTCCATGTCAGGTGGAGAATCGATCATTCTAACCCTCACCTAAATGATCGGTAACTTTCCTAAAAGGACAACCAAAGCAATATTTGAGACGCGCTTTTCTTGGAAAGGTACCCTTTATGAGAAATCCCAATTGAGTCGGCTGTCTCGTATGTCAGCCCGTGACCCCCGTTCTGACGGGGGACAGTGAGGACACGCAGGGAAAGAAGGGAATGGCCCCACGTATTTGTCACCTGGAGGGACTGTCACCAGGCACTTCGGAGCCCAGATCAGCGTTGCGGGAAGTGGGGGGAGGGGTCACTGGGTGACCCCCAGGGGGAGAGGGACAGCAGAGCCACCGTCACAGGGCGGTGATGGCGTTTCTAGGGCTGCCCGACCCCGTCTTTCCGGGGCTGGCCCTGGCGACCCCGAGATCGCGTGTGCAAACGCGCCGGGGCTGCCCGGCCTGCCCCACGAGCCGGGAGGGGGAGGAGGGGCTGGACTGGGAACTCCAGGCTCATTCAGACTCGGGACTTCGTGAAGCTCAGCCCGTGCTGACCACCCGCGCCAGCTCACTGGACCTCAGTGTCGCATTCGGCAGCGGAGCCGGCAGCCCCCGCCCCGCCTGCGGTCCAGCCGTGTCTCGGGGAGAGCTGCCCCGAGCCTGGGGTCAGAGTCGATCGGGGAGGAGAGGAGCCTGTATCTGTTGGGCTGCGTGTCCCCGGGACCTGGGCCTGGGTCTGTCTGTGCAGTGTGTGGCCCCCGGCCCCCGGCAGTGCAGGAGACCCAGATAAAAACGTGTTCGGGAGTGGGTGAGTACCAGCACACGCGTGGCCAGGCCCTGCCAGGCATAAGGACTGCAGAATGCTTGTTGTGTGTGAACATGCGTGTGCACACGCACATGTGTGCGGTTCCCATGCATGCACATGTGCTCATGTGCATGCACACAGGTGTGTGCTTTGTGTAGTCACACACATGTGCACATGTGTGTGCATGCATGTGTCTTACTGTGGCGATGGCAACCGCTGTCCGGGCAGCACACGCCACTGGGCCTCAGTGTCAGGGCTGACTCCAAAGCCGACCAACGAGCACGGAGTGACTGTGCCGACGCACACTGGGCGGTGGTCCGGAAGAGAGAAGGGGGAGGCGTGGCCGGCTCCCCGGGACTGCCCGCCCCTTCCGCAGCCCACTGCGAGATTTGCACTTGTCCCCTCCCGGCGGGGAGCTCTGTCTCCGCGACAGGGTGGCGACCACCACCGGTCTTGCACACACCCGAGGGATTTTACCTCCTTTCTGCTGGTTGGCGATCACGTCGGTGGTCTCGCCTCCGTGAGAACCTGCTCCTGCATCGCGATTGGCTCCCACGTGACAATGATTGACGTGTAATGAATCGCCTCTCACCGCGGGGCGGGCCGGAAGCCGGCGCGCCGGAGCTGACTTAGCGGGACCTGGAGACTGCCTTTCCACCGAACACAGTGTGATGCAGTTGAGCCCAGTAAGAGCCCAAACAGCCCAGCTTAGCCCTTGCTTCCCAGCCTTCCAGCGCTGGGGCGTCCTCCGCGACAAACGAGGACCTAGGCGCAGAGGGACGGCTGCCGGGCTCAGCCACCGCGCGTCCCCGAGTGTCTGCCGCTGGTCAGCTCCTGCGGGCGCTGGAAACACGGATACAGTTTCGTTCCGGAGGCTTTGCAATGAACAAAGCCCAGACGGTGGTCGCTGTTTCCTTCCCTGTTCCGGAATCACTGTCCTCAGCGCTGGCGCCCTCCCCAGACTTCAAACAACACAGCAGCCATAACCTACTGAACTCCAGCGCCCTCACGTTTACAAAGTATCCACAAACTTCTCTCCCACCACACAGGCAACGAACGCCCCGGTTGTTTTAAAGGGCTGCCTCACCTGCTTCTCCTGCACCCGCTGCACGGGCAGGGGGCTGTGGGGACCGTAGGAACCGTGGCCGGGTGCCGCGGCCACCTGCCTCTCTCGGGCGCGTCCCTACCCGGGGCAGGTGCCCTCATCCGGGGCACCAGATCTTGTCCCCTACAGACTCCCTGAGCCTGGGAACCCCGCCACCGAGGCACAGCCACTTGGGCTGTCACTGGCTTCCCTGGCCGCACAGACACTGCCTCTGAGTTCAGCTCCCGACCCTCTCCGGCACCTGGTGCTTCTCTGATGACCGAAGAATAGCCTGGAGCTGGGCCACTGCGCTGGCACCCCAGTGACCCCTCTGCGAGCTCCTTACCCGTCCCCATTCATCTTGCACAAGCAGCAAATGAATCCCTCCCCCCCCAACCATGGACTATAGACACCCAATTCCAGACCCTGTGCCCCGTCCGCTACCAAGCCAGTCAGTAACTCCCCCAGAGATGGGGGTCGTTGCTAGGTGCCCGGTAATGGGTCTGCGCCTCAAAGACGCTCCAGCACATTCCCCTCCAGCCGCCCCGTCCCCGCGCACGGCGGGCTGGCTGCCCAACGCCCCGCGGGCGGCTGAAGTGCCTAGCCTCCGGGAAGGAGTGCACTCGGGGGTCCTCACTATTAGACCCCCCCCCCCCCCGCGCTGGAAACCCCGCGTCAGTGGCTGCCAGGCGCCTCTCAGCGACCCGCGAATCCCGGCCCGGCCCCGCCCCCCGCTGTAACTGGTGTGTGGCCAGACCCGAGCGTGCTAGCGAGCGAGGAGGAGGAGGATAGCGTGTGCGTTATCTCCGAGGGCAAAGTAATAATCTTCCAACTCCGCAGCCAGCCGTGACTCCCGCCCGAACCCGGCTGGGGGTGGGGAAGCTCCTTGCACGCCTGTGCATGTTTGGATTAGATGATTATAAGATTTTTTGCCGGGAACTATTTTTAGAGAAAGAGCGCCGGAGGGTGCGCCGGGGTATTTTCCTTCGGATCCCGGTTTCTGGGCTCGCGGGCCCCGCCCCCACGAGTGGCGCAGGGCCAGGCCGCGGTGGGGCGGGGTGGGGTGGGGACAGAAGCAGCCCTTCTCGCGTGGGAACTCCCACTCGCAGGGTGAGAGCGTGGACCCTCGCAGTAACCTCACTGTTCGAGACATCCTCACACCAGCGCTTTACAGTACCCCGGGCGGCTGCGCGCTGCGAAGTCCACTCCGGAGGAGACCGCGGTGGTGCCAAGGGCACCCTGCAACCCGGGGCGCCCGGCGCTGGGCTGCCGTCCCCTCCACGTGGCCCCCGAGGGAGCCGCGGGTCCCTGAAGACACGACCTTCACCTGGAGAGTGCGAGGGTCAGGGCGAGCCTCACTCGGGCCTCCGACTCCGGAGCTGGGCTGGTCACCTGGACGACCCGTGGATCCAGGTGGGCTTTCCACGGGAGGAGGGTCCGTGGGGCCCCGGGACCATCTGGCCTCTGCTCTCAGCCCACGGGGGCCGCAGGGGAAGACTTGCGGCATTTTTGTGAAAATTCCTAAGAAAGGAGCCAGGCTGGAGTGCCCTTCCACTCCCCCAGCAGAAGGGAGGAAGATTTTCTCCTCGCCTGGCAACAGCCCAGCCAATGAGAGGCTGGCACAGCCCAGCCAATGGAAAGGCAGTAGGCTGCGAGGGCCCAGTTTCCTCCAATGGGCTCTCTGCTCACATGGCTCCGCCCAACTTTCCTTTCTGCTACAAAAGACCGTTCCTCTCCTTCCTTCTCCGGACTCGGCTGGTGTTGCCTTAGTGCGCGTGCTCCACGGGTCATTCTTGGCTCTCCCCGAAGAAGCCCTCTGTTGCTGGGAAAATAGCTTTCACGGCGAAGGTCAGCATCGCCAGCGTGGCAGCCACGACGCCGCAGGAGAGTCCCACTGAAGAAGGACCGGAAGGTGACCGAAGGCCTTAAAGGGCTGGAAGCTGGCGCCTCTCGTGACCCCACTAGAAACCTGTGCTTGCTGCAGATCACCCTTTTTGTAAATGCCAGGCTGCTGCCTCGTGACTGGTCCCCTTACTCGCAGTGTTTTTTTTTTTTGCATGTGTTGACAATATTTATTTAGACAAATGTCAACATTTACAATCAAGACTCCGCAGTGTCTGCCAACTTGCATTGGCATTTGTCTTAAAAAAAAAAAAGAAAAAAAAGAAAGAAAGCCAAAAGAAATTAACTGGGCTTTTTTTTGGGGGGGGGGTCAAGGTCAACGTTCACTCATCCGATTGTGATTCTGGGTCGGTCATCACGCAAACACGCAGCAATGGTGACCACTTCGAATAGAAATAAAGTATTTTCTAGAACACCTTTGTTTCAAGAGCACAGACTCAGCCGGGATGAAGAGGAGCCTGTTGAAAACTTGCCTTGGAATGGTATTGTGACGTTTGCCCTGTGTGACAGGATTTTACCCCCGATTCGGAAGAACGGCTTGTCCAAGTTGTTCAATAGCTTTGAACCTGGAAAATGCGACAAAAACGTAGCGCTGTGGATTCAGGTGCTTTTGAAACCAAACGTTTTCTGTTTGGGACTGTGTGGGTAGATCTCAATCCTGCAACAAAATGACCCTCCCCCTGAAGGGGACACTGGTCTTGCTGTCCATCGCTGCTTCCATTCTCAGCAGCTTCCGTGAGCAGAAATGACTTGGAAACACTGGCAAGTTACAGCCACTGACCTTCAGTGCAGCGCCCCCTGGTGGCACCGCGCCTGCGGCCTCCGCCAGCACGGATGGCATCTGTCACCGGCCGCCGGCCCCGCACCTGGCCGGGAGAGCACAGCCCAGGAGGGAAGAGGAACCCTTGTGCCCCGTTTTTCCCCAGTCCCACCCAGAGCTTCCAGTACACCCGCCTGGAGACCCAGACTAAACTTAGTCCTCGCGAACATGTTTTTTTTTTAAAACCTCACCCAATGATATGTTTTTATTGATTTTAGAGAGAGAGGAAGGGGAAGAGAGACAGAGGGAAACATTGATCGGTTGCCTCCCGTAAGCGCCCTGACCGGAGATTGAACCTGCAACCCAAGCATTGGGAATCGGACCGGAAATTGGACTTGAAACCTTTGGTGGAGGGGTCCGTGCTCCAACCCACTGAGCCACTCAGACGGGGCGCTAATGTGGTTTGATTGCTCCAATCACACATCGCCACGATCAAAGAACCTAAACTTATATATATTTATATAACATATATAATACCATATACTTATATATAACATTTGTTATATAGCATACAATGGTACATAATAAATAATATTTATAGAACATGTTATAATATACATCACATATCAATTAATAATATAACATTAATTAACAACTATATAATTATATATTAATATAGAATTATATAATACATGCTATATAATAATACATTTTATAAATAAATAAATAAATAAATATTTTGCTGGAATATGCAACATCAGCTCCCCTTCCGACTTTCCGTGTTTCTGGCTCACAGTGTGGTTACTTCCCGAACCCTGCTCTTCATCCCTAGGTGTGACATTAGGTCTTCTCCCTGTTACAAGTGTCCCTGCAAACGTGACACCAATCTGCTGAATGGCTCAGTGAAATTAGCTTCATCAACACTTACAATTAAAGGGAAATCATTTTTTATTCAAACCAACTTGCACTTCACAGGATTTAATACCTTGTCGCCGTCAAGCCGGCGATAACCGTGCATTATGGGTCATTTGCAGGGAGCGAGGGAAAATTAGCTGCTGGGCTTGTCTCCAAAGTCCGGGCAGATTTACGACGGCTCCGATATTGACCAATAATATTTTAAAAGCCTTTAACATTTCTCAGCACCGCTGGTTATAAAGAATTTATGAGCCCCCAGTGCTGTACAATGCAGATGGCGTTCCAGGCAATAGCACATATAACTTCTCCATCACGTACACTCCCACTTGAAATTTCGGATGTGTTTGTGAGTTGCACGACCAGGGGGCACTCCCACACCCGAAATTAGCAGAACAGCTCTCGGACAGCTCACAGAAGGGGCCGCCCGGCGGCCACACTGAAGCCAGCCGGAGTTCCCCGAGTCTTTGTCGCAGATGCGTGGCCTTGCTGACTGAGAATGGGCACTTGCATGGACTTCCACTCAACCACGAACCACGGACAGTTTTGTTTCTGAGAAGCGTGGATTTGTTGCCGCCCAAGAGGGCGTTTTTCTTTCCATGCTAAAACAGTTTGTGGCGTAATGATCCCTACTTTCCTTTAAGGCCGAGGGTCAAAGATCCCACGCCCTACGGTGCGCCCCCCTCCCCGCCCCCAGCCAACGGGGTTCTGGATGTCCTCCGTCCTATTTGTCATTTTAGATGGTTCCTGGCTCGGCAGAGAGACATTCGTCACTGGGCTGGACGGAGTGGTCCAGTTCGTTCTGCAAAGGGCCAGCTGACATCGTCACCGAGGTCCCGGTCTCACTGTGTGTGACCTACTCCCACTCCGGCTCTAACTGTCCCCTTAAATGGGGGTTTTCAGGGGGAACACCTGTCGGCGTGAATAAACACACCCCAACAGCACCCCCAATTTGCTGTGGTCATTACCGATTTCCTTCTCCGAAACCCAGGTCCTAAGTGGTGTCAATGAGCATCAGGAGGTGTCCGGGTTCACACACGCGGGATTTTGTCTCGTCGCTCGCCCACTGGGCCACCCTGGGCCCCGAGCCCATGAAGCGCCAGACCCGGCCCTCCTGCGCATGCTCCGAAAGCGTCTTCTTCTGCTCAGCTCCCCGCGACGAAAAGTCCCCGCTGTCAAGGCGAGGGAGGGCGAGGCTGCTCACAGGGGGGTGGCCCAGAACGAGAACTTGCTTCTCTCTCCTGTGAGAACCCAGGAAGGCAGGCGTGTGCCCGCGTGGAACCGGAGAGCCGCCCCCGTGGGGCCAGGACCTCTCGGGTAGGAGTGAGGGTGCCGGCCCCGGTAGGAGGGGCGGGGCAAAGCGAGAATAGGGGCTCCCCACCCCCGCTCACCGAGGTTGCCTGGGCCTTGGACAAGGGCTGCCCACCCTGCCCTGCTCTGCACCCTAACGTCTCCAACGCAAGAGGGACACACTGCTGGTGCTGCTGCTGCTGCTGCTGCTGATGCTGCTGCTGCTGCTGCGTGGAAGGTGAGGCGCCCAACGCCAAGGACGCTGTTTGCTGGCGAACAGCGGGGGCCCAGGCTTTCCTCTGCACCGAGGGGGGGGGCTCACCTCCTGGGTCGGAGCTGTGCGTGAGGAGGAGAGCCTGGCTTTCCCCAAATCTGTCTCCCCGGGTGGCTGCCTCCCCCAGAGGCCTGCGCAGGGGCCTGACTCAGGATAGGAGTGCCGCCCGCTCGCCCTGAGACTTGATCCGGGAATTTCTGCTGTGCACGGCGCTCACTCACACCCGTGCTGCTGCGGACACACGGGCCCGCGTCTGTTTATCCGGGCCGCCGGGAGCCTGGTGCCTTCCCTAAGCAATGAGCGCGGGAGGGCCTGTTAAGAAGTGAGAGTGCCCCGTGGGCCTCGGGAGTTTCCCACTCCATCGCCTTCCCGCACCGAGGCTCCGGCTGTGCTGCCGGTTCTGGAGTGTAACAATGGTGGGATGTGGAGGGACAGCTTTGTGTTACTGAGACCAATTATTGGGCTTTCTTTTAACAGCAAAATTACAAGACCGGAGAAAGTGTGAGGGGCGCTGCGCGGCAGACAGAAGGGGTGGTGAAGGGCGTTCCGAGTCCTGACCGCCACGTGATTCTCTTCCACGCAGTTCCTTAGGTGATCAGAGAGAAGCTCTTTTGTGAAAAAATGTGCGTTCAGAAAATGTGTCCATTTCCCTAGATGATACATAGTATTTAAAAAAGTTGTTTTTAGAGAAAGGGGCAGGGAGGGAGAAAGAGAGGGAAAGAAACATCCATGTGTGGCTGCCTCTTGGGCGCCTCCTACTGGGGACCTGGCCTGCAACCCAGGCCTGTGCCCTGACTGGGAATCGAACCGGCGCCCCTTCGATTCACAGGCTGGCTCTCAATCCACTGAGACACACCAGGCAGGGCAGTAATGCTGTTCATTGTTACCATCCATGCACTATCTGATTTGTATGCTAAATTATTAATCGTTTTCTGTCTACAGTTGGGAGAATGTTTTAATTTTAAAGACGACAAAGCGGCGTTTAGGCCGGTGATACATTACCGAGTGTGAAAACATCTGTGACGAGGCACCTGGACGGCTTATCTGCCAGAGACGTGTGTCAGGAGCGAGGACGCGGCGCACGACAGCCCGCTCACCTCCAGATGAGCGGCTCCGATAGGCTGCGCGTTTGCCAATGGGAACAGTAAGGCGCGTTGTTCGGCGGCGCGTGAGCCGGCGCGTGCTCTCCCCCGGGCGTGGCCTGGCAGCCTGCCTGCCTGCCCGCGGCGCCACTGCACCGTCGGGTCGCTGCGCGGCCCGCGGGGCGGCCGAGGGTTCGAGAGCGGCCCAGGCGGCGGCTTCCGGCGCGGAGGGAGACCCTTCTGCGCCCTCCTCCCGCGGCAGCTCGCAGCGGCGCAGAGGTTGGGGCCTGTCCCGACGGAGCCATCAGCGGGCGCGTCCATCGGGGGGTGTTTTAAAAGAGGGCCTCTGGGCAGAGCAAGGACACCAAATCGGAAGAGGCTGACGGCTGAGGGCTCAGACACGCCCCGCGGGAGTCGCGGATCTGTCTACACCCAGGACGGGGGGCTTGGGCAGCAGCGGCTGAGGGCCCCCTGGGGGGTCTGCAGAGGCTCCAGAAGGACTCGAGTCTCTTCTAACACCTGCCAGGTCCGGGGCCGTCAGGGCGTCTGGGTGCAGTGGGTAGCAAACAAGGGCGAGCTCCCCGGTGCGCCCCCCAGGAGTCACCATCTGCACTAGCACCTCGGCGAGGAGAATAAGCCCGTTCGCTATTTGAGTTATTGGGGTCGGGCTTGACCGCCTGTGGCCCTGAGCGGGCCTTGCTGATGCACGCGTGTGCACCGTGTGATCTGTAAACAGGCCCCCATCACGGAGGAGGACACGCGTGCTCTTCTTGGGGTTTGGCAAGGTGGGGGGAGTGGCGTGGCCGTGGTCTGAGTCCGGGGAAGCCTCGCCGTGTCTGTCTGTCCTGTGGCTGCTCTGACAAAGGTCGGTCCTCAGCGTGGCGTGTGGTGGGTTATTTACAACCCCAGGTGACGTGCTAGAGGTGCAGGTCCCCAGCCACCGCCCAGACCCGGGGCGTGGGAGACTCAGGAGCAAGACCGGCAGCCTCTGCTTCGACCGTTCCCAGGGGATTCCAACACGGGCTGACACGTGGGGGTCACGGGGTCGCAGCCGTGCATGAATCCCCTGCCTGCTCTGAGCGCACCTTCTGAGGCGTCTAAGTCCCGAGGGCTGAGTGGGGGCCTCTCCGCACACTCTCTCCAGGAGCAGCAGCACCTGGGACACTCGGGGCGGCAGCCGTCAGCGTGAATAATTCAGTGCTAGCGGGCGGCAGGGCGCCTCCGAAAGGGGCACACCCCCTGGGGTAGCAGGTCGACAGGTGTGAGGGAAAGTGATACCATGATGATCACTCAGCGAGTGAGCCCCACCTGTGCAGGGCATGGCACCACGTGGGCAGCCGGGGAAGCCCCCACGCGGGGCTTTCACGTTCCGAGTGAAGATGCCACAGGTGTGATTTTACCGTGGCTCATTCGCTTTCAGGTTGTGGCTGCAACTGGCGACTTTGAAATGACATCTATTTGGCAAAAATGGCCCCCCGTGAGCCACAAACAGGCTCCTCACGTGTCCGGAGCTCACGGTGGGGTGGGTCGGGGGGAGGGGAGCTGGCCCGGGGGAGGTTTCCCAGGCCCGCCCCGCACGGGGCCTGCAGGCGCACACGCCCCGGCCTTCTCCCTGCTGGGCCGTCTAAAGGAGACCGCAAGTGCCGTTCACTGCCGGTCATCCCCGGAGACTGGACTCCAGCCCAAGCTGGTGGCCGCCTGGCCTCCAGCGTCCTGCAGCCGAACACCGCGCGGGCCCAGCACCTGAGCTCCGAAGAGCCTCAGAAGATGTCAGCACCTGCAGGATGATAGATCGGACTATGTGGACTGATGCGTTTGTCGCTATGGTGACTGACGCTGTCATCATTTTAATAATCTCATGGAGCTTTGACGTTTGGCAATAATGAAACGATGTCACCCACGGGCCCACACTGCGCCCACACGAGCAGGGCCGGCCGTAGGCCCCGGCCCGAGCGTGCCCCGAGCTCGTTTTCCCAACTCGCAAGAAAACACGTCTCGTGATGCAGAGGCGGAGCTGCGGTGCACACGAGCCTTTGCAGATCATGAAAAACCAGTTTGCGTCTCCGCTGTCCCCAGCGCGGCGGGTAATCGGCAGTGGCACCTATGGGGAGCGTTTATTAAAAGCCTGGTCTGGTGTGTCATCCTAGAGTGTGGTCAGAATGAGAGGAAGTTGGAGAAAACAGCGGTTTTTTATTCTGTTCTGGGTGAGTGGCAGCTCTGAGCAGGGAGGCTTCCAAACCTGGGTGGTTCGTCCCTATCTCCCGGTGCTGACGCTGACCATGGCCTTGTGGGGCCTGGAGCCCAGGGCCCAGCCCACCCGCACCCGGACTCCCGGCCTGCAGAGAGGAAACTGCTGCGTCATTTTCATCCACGATACTCATGATGACTTGTCACACAGCATAGTCCTCTGACACGGGGACAGACGAACAGGAGGGACCCTGGGCGTGATGCCTTGGAACACTGTCGTCACGTGGTGTGATGGAGGGCCCGGGGCCCCTCCCACGGAGGCTGTGGTGGGGACTGAACTCCAGTGCGACCGACAGGAGGACTTCCAGGGTTCCGACAGGACGGGAGATTCATTCACGGGTGGGGGGCTCTGCAAGGGGCCGGGGTGACCGCAGGCCTGGAAGGGGCATGACCGGTCTCCAGGGGCACTTCCTGCAGAGACACAGCCCGGGGGTAGGGATGGGGGTCTCCCCGTCCCCCTGTTTTGTAATCTCACGCTGGGACACAGCATTCCCGACCTTCTCTTCCCTTTGAGGAGAAACCAGCCTCTGGACCTCATGTGGAACCCACCTTGGTAAACGCCGGCAGCCGACCCCACTTCCACGGAGCGTGTGCCCTCAGGGCCCTCAGCTCCGCGTGTGCCCGCTCCCGGGCTCCAGCCTGTGCGCCTCGCCTCGACCGACTCCGCGCTGCCAGACACAGATTGTCCCCGACAGGCCGTGACGACAAGCGCCGTGTGAGCGAGCAGATTTGAACGGGCACGTGGCTAGCCATCTGCGGTCGGCCGTGCGGGGTAAACAAACGGCGAGACGCGAGAGGGTGCGTCGGTGTTTGTGTGTCGTTCGGGGGTTCCCAGGGTGTTTGGCGACTGTGACAGCCCCCTCCTCCCCCGAAGCCCGTGACGCTTTCCCAGCAGCGACACGAGTGAGCGTCTCTCGCTCCGTGTCAGCTCTGGCCCGCGGCTGGCCCGGGTCTTCTTTACACGTGTGCGTTTTACATGACGTCCGGGTAGTGGGTGCCGCGTGGTCGGCCAGTCTCTGGCATCGGTGCCGCTGGATGCCTCTCGTCCGCTTGCCGGTCATTTGCGTTTCTCAGAGAATCACCTCCTTATGTCCTTCCGCTTTCCTTTGTGATGCCGGCAGCTCTTGTTATGCTAGAACATTAAGACTTTAAACTCTGTACCGTCTCAGAGATACGCAAGCTTTATCTTGGCGGCATAAGTTAATATTGAACCATCAGGCACAGTAGGTCTCAGAGTGGTTTTGTCCTCGCTGAAGTACCCCGAGACGTGCGATGTGACACCCGTGGCCTCCCGCGCCCCCTGGGTCAGGACTGGACCACCTGTGTGCGGTCAGATCCCTGCTCAGGCACCTGTGCGGGCCCTGGCACTGGGGCAAGGTGACGGAGGGGGCAAGGTGACGGAGGGGTCGCACTGCAATGGGCAGAGAACACAGGAGTGCGGAGACGCCTGAGTCAGGGCCAAGGACCAGGGAGACAGGGAGAGCGTTCAGTGCTGCGTAGGGTGTGGAGAGACGCGAAGACCCAGAGCCCCGGTGTAACCACAGGAGAAGCCAGGTGGGCCTTGAAGTGACACATTTTCTTGGGTCCACAGGAAGGCTGGGGCTCAGAGCCGCCGGGTCAGCCGAGGCCACAGAGACCGTCCGCTCTGGCGAGAGCGCTCCGCCTGTGCCGGAGTCCGGGGAGACGGTCGGTGGCCCCACGGGCGGGCGAGAGAAGGGCTGGGCTGTGAGCGCCTCTGAAGGACCCCGGGCGAGCGGGCGGGTCAGGCCGGAGCCGGCTGAGGCAGGCAGGCGGGGGCGGCTCACGGCTCCTCTGCTTCCCGGGGTTTTTCCTCCCACGATCAGGATGCCGCGGTGCTGGTGGGGAGGGTGCCTGCCTGACGGTCCCGGGGACACAGGCCAAGACCGCGGCTTCGGGAGAGCAGCAAAACCTCCCCACCCCTTCAACAGAGAGAGGAATGTCTCTCGACTCCCAGGATGCAGACGAGGCCGCGTGGCTGCTGGTGAGTGCACGGGGAAAAGGTCTCCAGGAGGCCCACGGATGCACACTCGCGTACACACAGTCATGCACACGCATGCACACACTCCTCTCATCTCCGGCTGCTTCAGAGATCCCCGTGTCTCCCTCGGCCACACTTGGCGGTGAACCAGGAGAAATGTTCGGGGACAGGGTCTGTGTCTTCGGCTGCAGCTGGGTGCACGTTTGGCCGCACCCGGCTCCTGGGAGACCCACGGAGGGGCCCGGAGCCGCGGCCCCGAGGTGGAGGCCCTGGCAGGTGGCCCAGCCCTGCGCTCCCGGCCCCCAGGAGCTGGGAGTGGAAGAGGGCCCCGTGCCCCTGACGGGCTCCGTCCGCTCACCCCGGGCCACCACCTTCACTAATGGGTGTATTAATCAGTGTACTAATTAGGGAACTAATTAGTGTACCAGCATCTGCCCTGGGCAGGGGCTGGGCCCGGGCAAGGCCCCAGCTGGTGACAACCTGGCTGCTCGCGGTGGAGTCAGGCCCACGTGGTTCCGCCTGCCGCGTGGGAGCATCCGTGCATCTGGCGTGAAAGCCTCCGGCCTCCGGATCTGAGAGGAGGAGGTGGCGCTTCCCAGCAGCAGAGCCCGTGTCTCCTCGGTTCTCACGCCGAGGCTGCGCAGGCTGCTCCCCACGCTGCTGGACCGGCGTCAGTCCCGGAAGGCGCAGCAGCAGCCTGGTGGGTGCGGACAACCCGAGGGGGCCCCCAAACTCGGGGGGGTCCCGAGGGCAGCATGGTGGAGACCGCGGGCAGGTGTCCTTGCCGGGCTCACGCTGCCGCTTCTCGCAGGCTGGTCTCCAGTACTGGACGCCCTGTACTCCTGCCCCCCTACAGTGGGGGGCGGACTGTGGGGTCCCACCCGCACACACCGAGGGGGGTGGACGCGTTCAGCTCAGCTCTGCCCCCTGGGTGACGGTGCGAGAAGGGTCTGCGGCAACCCCCACACTGGAGCCAGCCCCGGTTTCCACGGAGACCCCCACCTGGAGACCCGGGAAGACTGTCTCTTCCCAGGGAAGTGCTCAGGGAAACCCACCCCGGGGTGGCGTGACGTCCAGGTCCGCGGCCCCCACAGTGTCACGGGGCTCGGACCCCACGTTTCTGACAGGTCTGGTTTCACGTGGAGCTCGTTGTCCCTCCATTTTCCCTGCCACTTGTGGGGACCGGTGACATTTCCAGAAAGAGCGTCTTTAGGAGGTTGGCGCGGGTGCAATGCCGAGGAGCCAAGGACAGCAGTTCAGGGCACGGGGCGGAGGAGCAGCGTGTGCCTGGGGGAGGACCCGAGAAGACCCGGGTCGCGCCCCCCGTGCACGCAGGTGTGACACGGTGCTGCTCCCGGCACCCCGAGACTCGTCCCAGTCCCTGCCACGTGGCCACGTGGGTTTGTCCTCGACTCGGGTGAGAAGGACTCACGTTGTCTCATTTCTGCACGACAGGGTCCTCGGGGGGCCTTGACCTGCCTGCCGTCCTTTTAGGCTGAAACTCGGCTATTTTTAGAGCGCTTTCGGTTGGGAGGTGAAGAGCACATATTCTCCCGTGGTCTCCCCAGCTTGCAGCCAGGGCCCAGCCCCTGGGAGCCGAATGCCCTGGTCCTGGCTCGGGGCTCGTGCCTCCTGTGGGGACCCAGGAAGGCGGCCTGACGGGCTCCACCCCGGGGGGCTCTACTCCGAGGCACCTCCCGTTGGTCCCCACCCTCGGTGCTCCCCCCGGCGGGGAGAGGGTTTAAAGAGCGCATGCCGAGTGTTTGACGGTGGTGCCGGAACCAGAGCGGGTGAGGTCAGTCCCTGCACCCGGCTGCCCCTTGGTTACAATAGCAGTGAGAGCCACAGGTCCCCACGCTCATGACAAAAGTGGACTTTGCTTCTCCCAGCGGTGACTCGGTTTCCCTCGGGGGCGGCAACTCGGCTCCCTGGGAGAACAGGCTCAGCCCGTGCCGGCCGTGGAGCAGGTCAGCTTCAGCCCTGCAGGGTCGGGCTCCGCGGGAAGCAGCAGCCCTGGCCGCGCGGGGCAGTGGGTCCGAGGGGCGGACCGGCCGCGGCGCAGGGAGCGGGGGTGCAGTGAAAGGTCGGCACGTGGTCTGCGGAGGTAAGACCTAAAGTTGGGCAGGCCGTGGGCAGGGTCGCAGGACAGCCACACGTGTGTGAGAGCCGTGAATGCCCGCTACACACCCGGGGACACAGTTATTGTGTGCATGCCAGGCAGGGAAAGGTGCTGCAATTTTCTCTACAAATGGTGTTGTCATTCAGAGACGTGAGCTGAAATATTTACAGGTTATAGGTGAAAATTCTCTCTGCAAAAGGATTTTCAAAGGTCGCCAGGAAAAAACAGAGCAAACACAGATGTTTCAGGGGTTTTGCTTCTGGGAGGGGCTGATGCGGAACTGACCACGTGGGTATCTGGGAACCAGCATGATGCCCCAGCCCTGTGACCACCCAGCCCGGAGCCACAGCTGCTGTGTGTGCACTCTGACCTACGCACTCTGACCTCCTGCTTCTGGGGGACAGGCCCGCCTTTGGAGCCTTCGCCTGAGGTTCTGCGCTTGAGTGCTCCGGCCCCCTGTGTGCAGCAGGGCCTCCCGGGGGCGTGGCTGTGGGCGTGGCAGGGGCGTGGCCGGGGCGGGCCCCTGACGGGAAAGCCCTCCCGACGGGATAATCGAAGACCCGTCACCACTGGGCCCGGAGCCCCGTGGAGCTGTAATTAGTGCTGACGGCGTCATTTGCACTCATTTGCGGCTCCATTTCCATCCCCTCCGCTAACAAGCTCATCTGTCTCCGTGACGGAAGACTCTTCGAGCGGAGAGACGCCCGGGAGGGAGGACGGAGGGTGGGGGAAGCCCGTGCCCTGGGGCCGCTGGCGGGTGTGGGACCCCGCGGGGCCCGGAGAGCCCTCGCCCCTCCGTGCAGGGGAAGCATTCTGGGGCAGGGCGAAAATTCTATTTTAACACGTGAACATGTCCAGGACACAACTATCCTAGACCTACCCACACAGCACACGTTGGCAACAACGTAACATTCAAAACGTATCTATTTCCAGTCCAGGCTGGTGGAAGGCGAGGCCGCGACCCCACGGACTCCGAGGGCTGACCCCGAGTCCGGGCGGCTCAGGCGCGGAATCAGGGAGACCCTGGTACCCGCCCCTACTGCCTGCACCTGGAAAACAGCGCGCTCAGAGGAAGAAGCTGGACACACATTGTGTATAACCCGCCCAGACAGAAGCTCTGGAATAACCGATCCATGGAGATGGAGGGGAGAGGAGGGGGGCCAGGGCGTGGACGGGGCTCCCTGGGGACGTGGGGGAGTGACCTGACACTCGTGGTGACGGTGGCACCATTCTGGGAACACAGAAGAACCTAGGACTTCTGTCCTCCCAGAGGGCGGCCTCTGTGGCCTGTGACCACCGTCTCCACCAACCTGCCACTGAGAAAAGAAGTGACTGTGTCCCGAGTCACAGACTAAAGTGACAGTTCCGGCCGGTCCCCGGCTGCAGGGCGTGCGCTCCACGCTGCACACTCACACACACGCACACACACGCACGTGTGCTCGAGAGAGTTAGCTGTGTCCCCGCTCTGCCAGCGGTTGTTGCATTCACGGGCGCTTAGGGCCGCGGGGGCGGGGCGAGGGGCGGAGTCCCGCCCCCGTGACAGGTGTCAGTCACTGTGAAAACACAGCGTCATTGGCTGGACGTCGGGGAAACGCCCGGTGTCAGGCGTGGGGACCGCGCCTCGTAGCGTTTCCATAACTGAATGCTGGGCCAGCTCAGCCTCTTGCTTTAAGTAAAAACATCAGCATTTACGTCCTTCTTCGGGACGGGACTATTTTCAACAGCTTTGAGGCCCTCACAGTAACACGCGGCCCTGCCTGGACGTGCTCGCGGAATTCGTGGGGCGCCCGGCGCCCGAGCACGGACGCATTTGCCAGATTAAAGGGCGCGCGGCGAAGGGAGGCGTTCCTAACGGGGCCCGACGTGACTTCAGTCTGGGGGGGGCTCGGCGCCTCTGCGCCCCGCCCGCCGGCCCCTCCCAGCGCGCCCCCTGCCGCCCGCCTGGGGTGGAGCCCCCAGGGCCGCACCTGGGCCCAGGTAAGATGCCCTTGTTACCAGCTACACACCCCTTCCATTTTCCTTTGTGACGTGAACCACAGAGGCGATGGCATCACTGTTTGTGCCAGTTCCCTGGTTTCCATAGTCGCGCGCCTCGCTCTGACGGCCGCTGCGCGGGCAGATGGAATGGCAGCTGTCCCAGGTGGGGGGCCTGCCAAGCGGGGCACGTCTCCGGGCCAGGACCCAGCCCCAGGCCGATTCATCTCCCCTGTTTTAAGGGAAGAAGGAGACGCCTTTTCTGTGTGCGGTATTCTGACATTTGCACTGCCGGCGATTAATTAAAGAGTGCACGCTGTGACAGGCGGACACGGCCCGGCCACGGTGCTGCCACGTTGCGGAAGACAAGTGTCTGGCTCCCTGTTTGTCTCCAGGTTGACTTGGCATCGGAGGGACGTGACCTTTCTCTGCCCCCCCCCCCCCCCGCAGCGTCTCTGGACCGCCCCCCTCCCGCTGCCTGGCACATCAGACAGGAGAGCCCAGCCCGGGGGAAGGCCCAAGTTCAAGTCTCGGCTGACAAGGCTGTGACTGAACTCAGTGAAGACTCGTCCCGGAGCTGACGACAGGGGGTCAGTGGCGCCTGCACCCCAACACCCGGCCCCTAGGATCCGGGAACAGAGATGGCTCCGTGAGCAAAGCCATGGGGACGGTCAGCGGAAGGGAAGGAAATCACCCCGAATCTAATATGAGTCTCTAAGGCACCGCTATTCACAAACGGCACCCAAAATCCCACCGGTCCCCCGCCGTGCGGGACTCCTCATGCCACACTTTGCCATCGACAATGCCTCCTACCACTGTGGGAGTAAAAATCAGCAGCTACTTAACTGTACTCCCAGCCCACCATGACACCTGCGCCCTGATGCTAATGCAGCTTCTGAGTTTGCCAACGGCGGGCAGGCGGGCGGGCGGGGAGGAAGGCCCTGGGGCCACTGCGTGTCCTGGGACCCTCCCTCCCGCTCCCACCTTGCCGTCTGGCCCTCCCACGCCCTCCACAGCTCGCTCAGCACAGCTGTGCCTCAGCAACAGCTGGAAACAGCGGCATTTAGGCCTCGGTGTCTGCAACATGATCCGGAGGCTTGGAAGTCCAAGGTCAAGGTGCCACACGGTCACATACTCATGGAGGCAGCTTCCGGGTCACGGCCGGGGCCTTCCCGCTGTGTCCTCACCCGGTGGGAAAGGTCAGAGATCTTTCTGGAGCCTCTCTGACAGAGAGAGCAATCCGATTCACGAGGGCTCTGCCTTCGTGACCCCTCAAAGTCCCGCCACTTACCCCATCACCCCGGAGGGGGGTGGAGTGGGGGTCACAAACCTTGGGGCCGCAGCAAAGTGCGAATGCCGTGTTTACAGAAACATGTGTATGTTCACAAGACTGCATGTCTCCCTTTGCCTGGCCCCCAGTAATCTTGTTTGAAAAAATGAGGCCGTCAGAGAAGTGCAGTGGCCTTGGGGGCCCGGGGGTCACGGGCCACGTGATGGAGGGGACTTCTCAGGTCCAGGCCCCCCCCCCACACCCCCCCCCCCCACCGGCCAGGCGACCAGTGCGGTTTTCCGCTGCAGGGTTGACGAGGACGGTCCGCCTGAATGTTCTCCAGCCTCCCTCCCATGCCCACCCCTCCGTCTGCGCCTGCTGTGACGAATGTCGCCACTGTCACCAGACCCAGAGAGGACAGCCAGGGCCCTGAGGGTCCAGCTGAAATGGACCGTGAGGGGGCCATGGCTTTGCCCGTCCCCTGGGCTGACGTGCCCTCGCGGGCTCGGACGGACAGAGATGACTGGGCCTTGGTTCTTTCACGGGGAGCGCCGGCCGGGCGGGTGGGCGGGCGCGGGGGGGGGGTGGTGTTTGATGCGGCACCAGAGCCGCGGGAGATGCGGCAGAAGGGCTGTGGGCCGGCGGCAGTCAGAAGAAGAGCTTTGGAACAGGCCCCGATTGATGTCGAGGTCACTCGCTCTCCCACCAGACACCCCTGGCCCCTGTGGCAGGGACACCCAGGGCCCCACGGCGCAGGGGCGGGGGAGGGGGACCCTCGTTTTCGCTGCCCCCTGCATTTGCATGTCTTAGAGAATAGACAGAGACGCGCTCGCCGCCGTGTGCCTGGCTGCGCGCCGCGTGCCTGGCGCGCCTTCACAGAAGGGGCCTGTTTTGCCATTTGGAGGTTTTCGGCTCCGACGGCTGCTGGCTCCCCGGTGGCGCGGAGGAGCCTGCGGGCCGGCACCTGCAGCGGCTTATCCGCACAAGCTCTTTCTGAGTCGGAGATAAAGTGACTTTATCTCCTCGGCCCCGACTCCAAATCTCCGCTGGTGTCTGCCGCCATCTGCTCCCCGGGCTCCGAGACGCCCCTGGGCGAGAACAGAGCCGGGACTGTTCCTGAGGGATCCCGGGCGCAGGCGGCTGGAGGCGGCGTGTGGCAGGCAGCCACGTCCCTGGTCTGCCACCGCTTGTCCTGAGCACACCCCCGTGAGGCCGGCGGCGGGGCGGAAGGAGGAGAGGCAGGTGGCAGAAGTGGGGACACCTGTCTCCTTCCCCTGGCCCCCCCGGGGTGCCCCCACCCCTGGCTTGCTTTGGAACACATGAGGCCTGCCCCCTCCGCCGTGTCTCTGCTCAGGCTGATTCCAGCGGCAGACAAATCCGCACTGTGGCAACAGGGAGGCAGCACCGCCCCCGGGTGCCCACCGGGGACCGCAGGGTACGGGAGTGTCCCAGAGCCCTTGTGCAGCATTAAAACCATCCACCCCCTCTGGGGCCACCTGCCCCCGGACCCCACCACGGCCCCGAGTGAAGGAGCTGTGTGTCTGGGCTCACGGTCGCTGGGCAGGTCACCCACACAGCGGTGACCCTACCTCAGATCACTCCCCTTGCCGCTGTGACGAATCTCCACGAACGTAACTCTTCACACAACGTTGGTCATTATTTCGAGGTTCCGGGAGTCGGCGTCCAGCACAGGTCTCTCTGGGCTGCGATCCGAGGGTCCGCAGGGCTGCGCCCCTTCCCGGATGCCGGAGGCCAGACCCCGTGTCCTGCCGCCTGAGGCTCTGGAGGCCCCTCTGCGGCCCCCCAGGCCAAGGGTAGTGAGCCCTCCCTGGAGCCGCTCTCTGGCTCTCCCTCCCCGCCTCCTCCCCCCAGTGCGCGGGCAGCGATTGCACTGGGCTCACCTGACTCACCTGGGGAACTGCCAGGGCAACCCCCTCCTCGGGGCCAGCTGGCCTGTGCCCTGAACTCCTCCTGCCGCCTCGACTCCCGGCGCCACGAAAGATCAGGGAGGTGCAGAGTCCAGGCACCGGGCCTTAGACACCTCTGGGTGGAGGCATGTACCACGGACCGCCAGGCGCTGGGGGGCAGGCAGCACGGGGTGGGGAGGGGAGGCAGTCGTGTGGCTGGATCACGTGTCTGGAAGATGGTCACACGTGGTCACTGCCCTTCTGGACACACAGAACCGATCTGTGTTTTTTCTTTTTAATCCTCCCCCGAGGATATGTTTATTCATATTCTTTTAGAGATGGAGGAAGGCGAGTGGAGAAGGAGAGAGAGAGAGAGTGAGCAACACCGATCCTTTGCCTCCAGCTCGCACCCCGACCAGGGTCTGAACCCACAACCTAGGTGTGTGCCCTGACCGGGGATCGAACCTGCAGCCTTTTTGGTGTGTGGGACGACACTGCGACCCACGGAGCACACGGCCAGGGCTCCCTGTGTTTGCGTGTGGGTGGGGAATTCCATGTAGTTTGTAACGCCGTGCAGGTGGCCGGCCAGTGGGTTGGAGCAGAGACTCCCCGAGGCCCGCGCCGTTCTTGCTCTCGTCACGAGACTCGCATTCCAAGTCTCAGGACGTCCGGTTTCCCAACTGGGCCGGCACTTTAAAGACCCGAAGAGGTTTAGGAAGTGATCGTGGGCTTGGACACCAGGGACGCAGGCCCCGGTCCCTCCCGTGCCGCAGGGGGTGGACGGTCCCGCCCTCTGTCTGGGAGATCTCGTTGTCCTCGGGCGGCTGCTGGAGCAGAGGCCCCTCCCTGGGCGGGGAGCACATGCCCGCAGCCGCTCTGGGGACCGCAGGGGGCGGCGGCACCGCATGAAGTTCCGTGACATCCCGTGCTGGCATGTCATTCCCCCTCGGTCTGTGCAGTTGCACTGGGGTCGGGGTCGGGGGTCGGGGGCGGGGGGCGGGCTGCCTGCTCAGTGCAGGTGAGTGTGGGGCCCCTTTCACACGAGAGCCGCCCTCGGGCTCACAGTCTGCCGCCGAAAGAGTGGCCGGGTTTCGTGGCGCGTTGCCACGTTGCTTTTCCTTGTGTCTGTTTTATGGCTGCCCCCCCCCCCCCCCCGGTGGTGACAGGCGAGACCGGAGCTGCACCCGCAGTGCAGAGCGGCGCTCCTGTTTCTCAGACAGAACAGTGAACGCGCAAAGTGCCACCCTCGGGCTCCCCCTGTGGCAGCCAGCCTCCCGGGAGGCGCGCCTAGCAGCCACCCCGGGCGCATTCCTCCTCCTCACCTCTCCCCTGCCTGCGGGCGAGGGCACGTGCCTCCTCACAGGAGAAGCGGCGAGAACGTCCCCCGTGAGCCCCGGCCCCAACCCCGAGGGACTCCCGGGCTCACGGAGGTCACTCTGCTCGCTGCCCCGTGGGACCGTTCCCAGCGGCTGGGGGTCTCCACCGCCCCTGGATAACAGGGAGAAAGTGGCCGGGATGTCCTGTGTCCCGGTGCACACCTTCAAGAGACCCTCCCCGGAAACAAATCCGGCCCTAGGGCTGACGGGCGGCCACGGGAACCCGGGGAAAACCCTCCTGAGATCACGATCTTACGAACTTGAACTCCGCTTGAGGTCGGGTCTCGGGGCCACTCCTAGATTCCACCGCCGTCAGGGAGACATTTCGAACACCCCCACCGACGCGACTTCAAGGCCCCAGGTCCCACCGGCAGCGCGAGTCAGCGGGACGGATCTGCGTTCAGAGCTCAGGATGTGACGCTTTAAAAACTTCCTGTGTTGCCAAAAGAAAGGGCTCCGTGGCCCACAGCCTCCCTTCTGGCTCCTGAGATAAAGTAAAAGCCCCGGAGGTCGTGTGACACCGACCTCCCGTAACGCCAGGACAGGAAGTGGTAAAAACGATGGACAATACTAAGAAGGCCGTTCTCACCTTCCTTAATGTCACGGTTGCTTCGGCTGTGAGGAAAAACTGTGGAAAACACGTCGGTTCACAGACGGGGCAGGCGAGCGCTGATCAGACCCCTCCCCCACACACACTTTCCCCCCCCCGGGGGCTCTTTTGTCCGGAACCTTCCCTTCCCACGAGGACCCGAGAGGGGGTGTGCACAGTCCTCCGTCGGAGGCGGGCTTTCTCACCCGCACGCGTGTTGCCGCCTGCAGCCCGAGGAGGCCGCCGTGGGCTCGCCGGTGACCGAAAGCTTATAAACTGAGGACAGACACACAGGATCCTGGTTCGGAAGGTCACGGTCAACAGTGACATCTGTCGCCAGCAGGGGGGCCCAGCGAGGGCAGCACGAGTCCGTGGGGTGGGCTGGTGGGAAGGGGTGGAGGAAGGGCGGGTGGGCCGGGAGTTCCCGTCTTGTCCTGATCAGGGCGCCAGGGGTCTCTAGGCGGGTGGGCCGGAGGGCTGGGTGTCGCCAGAAACTCCCGGGGTTCTTAGGGCCCGTCTGTGCCCGCTTCCCGGGCCCCGGCCAGCAGTGACACTAACCAGCGATTTCAGGGAAAGGACGAGCGGGATGGGCGTGGGGCTCAATCAAAGCGAAAAGTGCCCAGAATCCCATTTTTCAACTTATCTCCTCTTCTGAGAATTCAATTTATCGGCTGAGATGAGGGTCGGATTTCGGCTTAAGAGAACGAGACAGAATGAGGGGTTGATGTTATCCGTTTCTCCGAAAACGTTTCTGCCAGCAGGAAATGCAATTTTTTTCCTCAGCCAGGGATCATCGTCCACTTCTGTCGCCGATCTGACCGCTGATGCTCCTCCCCTCTGTCACTGCGCCCCCCCCCCCCCCCAGGCGGGGAGCCAGGGAAACGAGGTTCACGTCCTTGCTGTTCCACTTCAAAGCTCTGGGGTGTCAGGAATGTGTGTTAGATTCTTTTTTTTTTCCTGAAGACTTTTTATTTTTATTTATTTATTTTTAGAGAGGGAAGGGAGGAAGAGAGAGAGAGAGAGAGAGAAACATCAATGTGCGGTTGCTGAGGGTCATGGCCTGCAACCCAGGCATGTGCCCTGACTGGGAATCGAACCTGCGACGCTTTGGTTCCCAGCCCGCGCTCATTCCACGGAGCTACGCCAGCCAGGGTGTATCTTAGATTCTTTCCCGTAAAGGAGGCTCTCAGTTTTTATATGCTCGAACAGTTTCACATCAGGTGACATCACGCCGCTCAGGCCGTCTGGCCCCAGAAGGAGCGTGTGTGTTCCCGGTCACTCAGGCCGGCGCCTTCCCAAGGCCCAGATGACCGCTGCCCCCAGCCCCGTCTTTTCATAGGGACACGGTCACCCGCCCTCGTTGGGAGGTGGCACATCGTCATCGGCTCCCGCGGGGCTTGTGGGCACGGGGACGCGGGCGGACACGTGACAGGGGAGGGACGACGTCCCCGCGAGGACCCGGTCCGGCACTCGGGCGTGAGACTCCCCTGGGGAGCCTTTCGCACGAGGGGGTGCGTCGGGAAGGAGCCAGCCCGAGAGGCGGGATTAATTGTGAGCGATTTCCTTAACGAGCGGGAAATTAAATTGTCACGTTCGATTTCCCTCACTCCGCTGACGCGTGCACGGTGCGTGTTGTGAGTTGTCACCGACGAGCCGTTCGCCCCCGGAGGGGCTTTGGCGTGTCCTCAGCAACGTTTGCACGGCCCTCGCCGCCCCTCCCAGGCGCCCCCTCCCTCCCGGTGCGGTCACCCGGGGGGAGCTGGAGCGGGCGGCTGTGGGGGAGCGTGGGCTCGGGCCCGGTGACGCCGGCGGTGTTGGGAAGCCGCCCGCAGTGGGGCTCCGCGGGGCCGCGCTCTCCCGCCCACCTGCGCCGTTCCTGCGAGGCTGCTGCCTCCACTCCCGTCTCCCCAGCCCCGCCCCGCCTTGCCCAGGCAGGGCAAGTGAGAAACGCCCCGCGGGTTCTGTTTTGGGGTGCCCCCGGGCTCACCATCACCCTGCCCCCACCCCCACGGCTCTGGGGACAAAGACGATTCCCGGCGGTGGGCTGACGCTAATGCAAAGAGGCCAATGCAAAGAGCCTCCTCCTGCGGCCGCGCGTCCGATCCGGGGCCAGTGGCGGGCGCAGCACGGTGTGGCGAGTGACAGGCTTCGCCGGTCCCAGCTGTGGGGATGCGGGCGGCGTCCCCTGCGCGACACGCTGCCGTGGATTTCCTGAACCGCGGTGGCATTCATGTCGAAGCCTTTGCATGAATAAGAAGAGAGAAATATAATTAGTATTTGGCAGGGCCGGAGCCGCTGGATAAAAAGGTTCATCTTTTATTAATCTCCTGCATTCTGAATAAGGAGATTATTCCTCCGGGTTGGGGCTAATGTCGCAGATCCGTCGTACACAACGGCGGGAACGGTTGGCCTGTGACAGTTTCACTGTGTTTTGCAAAACTCTCATTTTCCAAGTGTATCAGCTGACCCCCTCCCCTCGCGCCCACTTGTTTTCTTAACCACAAGCGAGTCCTTGGGGCCACTGACCCGGCCAGCTGTCCCCCTGTGGGTGGCAAGCGTCACCATTTCCCCAATAGTAACCTGGCCCGATCCATGCCCACTGAGGGGCCACAGGCGGGGACGGACGCCTGTGGGAATGGGCGGTGGGCAGTGGGCAGTGGGCTGGCCCCCAGCATCCGACCCCAGAAATCTGTTCGGCTCACGTCCAGTTGCGTCTCCTTAGCTGGCACTGCCGTGTAACCAAGCCCCACCCACTGGGGGTGGCTTCAATGACAGAGACCATCGTCCCCCAGGTCCGGAGGCCAGAGGTCAAGACCCGGACGTGGGCAGGGCTGGGTCGCGGCGGCGGCTCAGAGGGACGGGGGTGCGGGGGGCGGGGTAGAAGGTATGTGACCTCCGTACAGAAGACGGATCAGCACTGGAATAGAACATTTATCTGACCGTCCGAGCCTTCTCTGGAGAAGAGGCTTCTCCGCCCGTCAGACATGTGCCCGCTGATCGGATGATTCTAAAGTGGATCGCACGCAGCGGTGGGAGCCGGCCCGAGCTCAGGGCGGACGGGAGGGGAGCGGCGGGAGGAGGGGTGCCGGCGGTTCTGCGCCGTGAATGGAGACGACTTCCCGGCCCCTCAGGTGTGGCGGCTGGTGAGCTGGAGGAGCCGTGCCGGGGGGCGGGGGGGGGACGAGGGTACCCACTGGGGAGGGGGGGGAGGTGCTCCTGTGTTGGGCGACCCCCCCCCCCGCGTGCCTTTGCTGTCGGGGCCAATGGAGCTGCATTCGGACGCTTGCCCCTTCTGACGGGTACCCCCCCCCCCCCCCACCGACTGCAGCCGGCTTCCCTGGTGCCGGACCCGCTTCGGAAGGCCCGGGGGGCAGGGCGTCCCGTCCTCGAATGGGCCCAGCCCGTGTGCCTTGGGGTGCCCGGTCTGAAGTGCTGGGGACCCAGCCCGTCCTGAGCCTGCACACTCTGGCCCTCACTGTCCGGGCCCATGGACACGGTCACGCTAGGCATCCATGTGGCTCACATCGGGGCATAGGCCGATGGGGAGAAACACGCAGCGGGGGGCTCCCAACAGGGGAGGGCAGGGACCCCCGGGGGTGGCAGAGGGACGCCCGCGCGGCTGTGCCCAGGCAGAGAGGGCACCGGGGCCACACGGGGGCAGGTCAGGAGGTTGGGGGGCGCTTTCCAGAGACGGTGGTCAGGCCTGCGGTCAGCGTCCTGCTCTGGAAGACGGGCATGACCCAGTGGTGTCCTGGGCGGGCTGGGTGCGGGTCAGCGTGGTGCCAGGACACCGAGCTGTGTCTGGCCCCCCTCCCTGGGAAAGAACCCCATTTCCCACGTGTAGCCCCCGGGAGTGGGCTCTCTTGCAAAGCAGAAGAAAAGAAAGCTGCCCTTGCCCTCACACCCCCCCTCACCCCCCCACATCCCCCGACTTCCCCCCACACCCCCCCACACCCCCCCACTCCCCCCCACATCCCCCCACATCCCCTCACATCCCCTCACACCTCCCCACTTGCCCCCACACCCCCCACATCCCCCCACTCCCCCCCACATCCCTCCACATCCCCCCTCATCCCCCCTCATCCCCCCTCATCCCACCTCGCAGCAGCACGAGCTCACCGACGCCGGGGCCAGCGATCGGCTGTATTTCAGTAATGACACGACGCACGCAGGGAGCAGCCCTGTGTCACCCCGCGTTCTCGCACACGGAACACGGTTACTGCTGGGAACCGGCGTCTGCGGCGCCAGGCGTGTCGGGGGGCGGGGTGGCGGCCGTCGGGGACCAGAGACACAGGGCAGGGTCCCCTCTCTCTGCGGAGAGGCCGTGGCGGGAACATGAATCGCCCCGCTTCAAAGGCCCCTCAGAAAAGGCCGCCCCCGCAGCCCCGTTCAGCTGAAAGCCGACCTCCCGCGGCTCGTCCTACTTTTATTTCTTGGCCACGGCGGGCCGGCGGCTCCCGATTGTCAGGAGGGCGCTCGGAGGGCCCCGGGTTCGGGGGGCCGCTGTTCTCGGGGTTTCCCCCCGGTGTTGCCGCGCCCGTCCTCCGTGACCCCGTGAGAGGGGGCGCGCTCCCGCTGCCTTGATCTGAGCTCCCGCTCCGCGCTGCGGGCCCCGGCTGTTCTCGCGATCATACGTGCTCCATGGGCAACACGCGTGGCCTGGGGAAGGGCGGAGCACCCCGTGTGCATGTGCTCTGTGTGTGTGAGTGTTTCAGAGGCTCACACGCAGACAGTGTCATTCCGAAGCCGGCACCTTTGGGAGGCAGGGAGGGAGGAGGGGCCGTGCGCGTGACCCCGGGTATTGCTAATGCAATCTCCCGGGTGTCCCCCCCAGGTGAGTCCTCGTCAGGGCCAGGGGGCCAGGGACCAGCCGGGACACAGCCCCTCCCCGGCGTTCCTTCTGATCTCCGACATGGGCACCCCGGGCCCGGAACACCCTGCCAGGGGTGTCGTCCCGCATGCCAGCACCCAGTTGGTCTGGGCGTCACCACTGGGGGGCCTGGACCTAGCCAACCGGCCTGATGGGACCGGCCTGCGTCATTCCTGGGACCCTCGGGTGTCGCCTGAGCACGACTCAGGGGGAGACGGGGAGGCACAGAGAATCGGTTGCTGGCAGAGTCGCCTCCGGTGTCGGGTAAAGGCTGCCGGCCACCGGGGCCGTACGGTCTTGAATGGAGGTCACCGGGGCGTCTTCACAGGCATCCGCCTGCTCGGTGGGGACCGGGGCCGTGTGGCCAGACGGTGCGGGGTGGGGGGTGCCGCTGTGGAAGGGCAGGTCGGGGGTGTCCACGTGCCCTGGGGGTGCTCTCTGGCTCCCCTGCCCATTTAATTATCCCCGGAACCAAGACGCAGGAGCCAGAGCCCCTGCCGGACCTTCTGGCATCCGTGAGAACGACTGTGTTGCACCTGAGCGGCTGCTGCCTGTCGGGTTTCTGTCTTCTTCCTCCCCCGGCCGGCAACGGTGGGGTGGGGGGGCGCTGGACCAGGGACGTCATGGCGGGCACGCCGCTGGGTGGAGGCGGAGGCCGAGCCGGCAGAGAAATCCGTTCGGTGGGCCTCCAGCGGGGCTTCGGCTGGAGCTGCCGGTGAAAGGAGCTGCGCCCACCGTGAGCTCCTGCCCCACCTCCCCACACCCCGTCACCTGTCACGTTAATTAAACCCGACAGCGTCCGAGGACGCTCCTGGCACCGGTGCTCCCGTCTGAATGCGTGTGTCCGAGCACGCCGCCCCGTAGGGCGGGAAGCCGGAGCCCCTGGTGCCCGCCAAGCCGGCCCTCTCGGAACCCACCCGTCCAGATGGTTCTCCCGCGCTCCTGCCACCGGAGGGCTTGAAACAGAGGCATCTGACATGGACGCTGCCGTGGGGAAGCAGCCGGCGTCCAGGATAACGAGGAAGCCCGTGGTCCCCCCGCCGAGAGACAAAAGCCTCCAGCCTCTCCTTGAAGCCGCCGATGCGGTTGGAAGGGGGAAGGGATGACCCCCTCCGGCCGCCACCGCGTTGCAGTGTCCTTGGAGAGGAAAGAGGGCGTCACCCGCGGCCCCTCCCTGGGCCGGAGCCAGGAGCTGTACCCGCCGTGGTCGGCTCCCCCAGATTCTCGTGCAGAACCTCTGGACCCCGACGCTGATTGGCTGGGTCATGGCAGAACTTTCCGGAACAAGGAAAACTGTAATGCCGCCCCCCCACAGTCCCCCACCTCCTCCGGATGCTGCAGAGGGAGCCCCTCCCAAGTCTTGCATAAAAGTCACCTTTGAGCGTGCGGAGAGGGAGCAGGCGGACCAGCGGTCCCCCTGCGGGCTGCCTTCTCCGGTCACACTGCGCGCTTCGTAAACTCGGTGGCGTGGGCGTCTAAGGTGGAGAACGGGAAGATTTCCTGTAAGACTCCAGATATTTGGAGCCTCGTGAGACAGGGGCGGGGAGGACCCACGCCTTCCAGCCCCTGCACCGCCACGGCCTTCGCCTCCGAGGCTGCAGTCCAGTGTCTGGGCTGACCTCTCCGAGCGTGCGAACGTGAGAAGCAGGTTCTCACACCTGGAAGGGCCCCCTGCTCACGCTCTCTTTGATCCCTGGGACTGTCAGGGTGCCCGTGGTGGGGTGGGGGGGGGTGGAGCCTGCTGGGGGCGCTGCTGCGGCAGCTGGTGGCCCGCCGCCCCGCCCAGCCCTGCTTCTGGTGTAACTGCTGCTTCTCCTCTGGAGCTCCCCCCCTCTCCTTAGTGACGCCCTCCCTTGTGTTCCGCTCCGGCGACCCTAACACAATGTTTCTGAACACCTGCGAAGTCAATTCATCTCCGTCTCCCTGTAATTTACACCAGACCGCAAGATGACACGCCGGCTCTAATTCACGGCGAACCAGCGGGGCTCGGATCTCATTAAATCACGCGGGGCTGACGGCAGACGGGGTTCGGTCCCGAGGAGCGTTTGCTGGGGCCGCTCGCCGCCCCACTTGTCAGGGAGCCGAGCTAGCGGAGCAGGCCACGGCCTCTGCGGCGGGCAGGATTAGTAAACACACGCTCTGCCCCCCCCCACCCCCACCTGCCGGCCGACGCCTTCCCGGTGCTCAGCGGAGAAAAACGCTCCCCGGTCCAGAAGACACGTGTGGGTCCGCTGTTTTCTACCCGGAAAGGCGGAAGGATGAAAACTTCTTTTATCTGAGGATGCGATTGCATCCAGTTTGCACTCGGCGACCTCGCCGCCTGCCCCACTGCCCGAAGGCACAGGAATGGGGCGGCTTTGGTCACCGTGACCTGTCGGGTGTCCAGGGCAGTGCCTTCCGTCTCCCGGTGGGCTGCCCTGCCTCTCTCGGACTAACCCTGTGGGAGGCGGGCTGCGGTGGGGGGGCGGGATCTCCCATTGCTCCTCGGGCAAGAAGGGTCCAGGGGGGGCCCCAAGGTCTAGCCCACCTGTTCTCCATGGTGTTGAGGGAGTTTCTCCTGTGCTCCCAGGGACGTCGGCCCCCGGGCGGCCTTGCATGCTTTTCGAGGGGTTTTTGCGTGGGTCAATAGAGAGGTGGGTCCCTGCTTCCGTGCAGAGGGACGCCACAGCCCAAGACCCCGGACACGGGTCCCACGGCAGCGGGCCCTGAGAGCGTCAGCCCTCGATCGGACCAGCCCACCGGCTGCGGAATCCTGTCCCGCGTGACTCCCGGGCTCCACCCTCCCGGTCCCCGCGGGCCCACGCCGGGACTCCGCACGCCCCTGTCTCCGCCTGCCTCTCTGGTCTCGGCGGCAACGGTGGTCCCGGTGCCCCGGCTTCCTGGGCCCCAGCCTCCACTCCCGCAGGAGGGAGTCAGCTCTGCCGCCCTCGCCCCGCCCACGGAGCGGACCTCTTCTGTGCCGTGCAGCCACGGCCGATAATTTCCTGCGTGAAACCAGGCTTGTGTTCATCCAGACTCTCCAGGTAACATATGGAAATAAAAACACAAACGTGTGTGTGTGTGTGTGTGTACACGGTTTCCTGCAGGTGCTCATGTCCCGGAGTTCCCGGCGTGGCAGGGGCACGCGGGGCTGTGGGCAGACGCAGAGGCCGGCCCACTGTGAAGGCCCGTCCCGCTCTCCCGCAGCCGGAGCTGCTTGTCATGCAGACGGCCTCTCGCTGGCGTCGCTCTCCAGGCCGCTCTCTCCGGAGAGGTGGCCGGCCGTGGGGACCAACGTTTAACGGGCAGATAATCCAGGCGCGATGACAGGCAGGCCTTGGCGAAGATGGAAATCTCCTCGCCCGGGGACGCGGCTCGGCCAGGCCTTTCCGGGACCCACGGGCGACCCGGAGAACACGGCGTCTGAGAGGGCGAGGGGGCGCTTCCCCGGCGGCGCCCTGATGATTGCACGGCCTTGCAGCAGCGGGGAGATGGGGTGCAGGAGCGACGGGGAGCGTCGGTGTTTTAAAAGGACGTAAACACGTGGAGGACGACAAAAAGGGATTTTAAACAACGGCCCGGACGACTCTGGACGCCGACCAGACGCGGAGTCCGTCGTCGCCAGCCAAGGGCAGCCCGTCCTTCCCCGCGAGGCCCCGCTGGGAGAACGCGGCCAGGCTCGCCAGCGCACGCCCCGGACGCCTCTGCGTGGGCTCTGCGGAGCACTCGGCTGTGAGGCTGCGCTGGGCGCGGGTGCCGGCTGCGTGCTGAGCGCGGGCCGGTGATGGACGGGGAGGGCGATCGGAACAGAAAGAACGCTCGCTCCGGCGGCTCCATGCTGCTGCGGGAAATGGCCTTGTCAGGAGGCTGGACGCGGGCAGCCGCGCGGAAGGTTAATTACAGCAGGCCGCCTTCTGAAACAACAAGCGATCCTCCGAAGCCTGCCGTTGGCTAATTAATTTATCGAGAGCGACGGGGGGCCCTCGCCGACAGGCTTTGCGGCTTGGCGCCCTGACGGATGGAGAACGACATCCCCGCGTTGTGGCCCGCGCCGGGCGGCGGCCTGGCAGGCCACGCTCACACGCGGCGGTGGCCGTGCGGAGTGGGTTGGTCAGCAGGAGCCACTTCACGCTGCGGTAATGAGCAGACCCCGCCTCTCAGGGCCCCCACCCGGGGGAAAGGTTCGCCGGCCCCTCAGTCTACTCTGTGCCCTTTGGGAGGCAGGCTGTTTGGGCGGTGGCTGTCGGGGACACGGCTGGGCATTGTTATGAGTGCGGTGAACAGCTGTCATTGCGAGTGGCAGGTGGTAGATGGCAAAGCCGGCCACACGCAGCCCCTCCCTGGACCCCTGCCCTTGCAGGGAGTGACCTTGGAAGTCCCCCACCCACAGGTGGCGTCTTGCTGCACCGTTCGAACACAGGCTGGCCTTGTGACCTGCTTGGCTCCCCGGGGCAGCCGCCAGAGTGATGTCATCGGAAGCTTGAGAGGTGATTGTCCTTGAGGTTTGGCCTCTCGAAGTCCCTTTCTCATCGGCTCTGCACGGGGCTGACCTGACAGGTGGCCGCAGGTTCCCCGGGGGAGCTCGCCCAAGACCAGGGGACCTGGGCGGTCTCACTGGAGGACTCTCCAGGGCTGCCACCCCCCCCCGGGGCAGCCACACTGGTGAGCTGTCCACGCAATGCTGTTTGGAACACAGAAGTCGATCGATCCTGCCAACGGCCCCACCCCCAACCCCGTAGGAGATGACGGGTTGCTTTCCTCCCTCCAGTGCAAACGCTGCATTGGACTGGGGGGGGGGGTGGAGCTGGTGATGGTCCACACCGGAGGCGGGGGGTGGGGTCCGCACTCCCGGGCTGAGGCAGATGCAGGCCCCCCTCTTCTGCCCACGGTGCCTCTGCAGTGCTTGGTGCATCGTCCCCCAGGTCCGCCCGCCGGCCTGTTCGGGGCAAAGGGCACGTCCGTGGACAGCGTGTGGGCTCACGGTGTTACATGCACGGCCCCAGGGACCCGGGTCCCCACGCGCACGGCCCCGGCTGCACTGGCCCTGCCTGGGGCCAGCTCTTGGGGGCAGGCACCCTGTGCGCTCGAGGCTGGGGCTCTTCCCAGAACTTGGGGCGTCCGGGACTCACACTGGCCAGGTCCCTCGGTCCCACCCACGGTCCCCCTCCTTGCACGCGGCATCTGGAGAGCAGAAGGGCACGTCAGGAGGTACCCCCTTCGTCCGAGACTGAGGTCCGTCCCCTTCTGAGGTTTCAAATGGGCCGGAAGGAAACTCGGAATACAGAAATGGTGTGAAAATTCTAGCATGTGTTCCTGGATCGTTTGGTTGGTTTTGAAAGTGGCGCTTACTGAGCGCACACTCGGGGGAAAGCAGGGAGGGAGGGAGGAGGCAGGGCCCGCAGCCGGGCCGCCCCCTGGCCCAATGCCCTCCGGCTGCAGGCCCCCCCACCCCACCCCCCGAGGAAGAGGCAGGTCTGGGCAGGGGCTCCGGGCTGAGGAATTCCAAGTCCCGGACTCCATGCGGTGCAGTATGCCCTCGTCAGGGACCACACCTGGGCAGGACCACCCCCCACCCCGTGCAATCTTATTAACAGTCTCAGCCTCGCCCCCTGCTGTTACATAATAGAGGGCCTTGAAGGGTTCCCGGGTCGTTTTACTTTGTACCGTAGATTTTATCCAAGTGTCTTTGAATTATTTAGCTAGAGTTTAAAAAGGCAGAAGTCCTGCCTCTCCCTCCTCTGGTTTTCCCGGTCAGCAGGGGGTTCAATTATTCCCATATTTTGCACCGACAACAGAAACAAACAGTCGTCTCTAGAATTTAGGTCACGTCAAGATTTTCTGACCCACTGACAGTGCGCGCTGCCCAGGAACGCCTTCCAGGCAATTAGAAGCACGTCCGGGCAACACCGGAGCGTGGCGCTTGAGACCGAGGCCAGAGAAAGCGTTGGTAATTGGCTGTAAATTATCACGTTTGTGATGGAAAATGTGCTTCGGTAGCCACCCTCCTCTGCGCTCCTGAGGACTGGCCTGACCCGGGTCCCGTCTTGAGAGACTCCGTGGAGAAGGAGGTCGGAGTTGGCCGAGCCGGGCCCTCCTCCTCCTGCGCCTCCTGCTCCGCAAGGTGGGGCTGCAGGCCGACACCCCACCCTGCCCCGTCGCCCGCAACCCGCCGTCTGTCCGGGTGAGCGTCCGCTCTTCGTTTCTGTGCGTTTCCCTGTGTCTCGTCGCCTCGATTTTAACGGCATTTTAAGTCCTTTTGGGGGAGAGCAGCTTATAATTAACATGATTGCTAATTGTGTGTTTTTAATTAGCTGCCGCCTGCTGAGAAATTACAAAACAGTTTGGAGCCCGCGGGGCGCCAGTGACCGAGGAGGCCCCGCCCACCGCTCGGGAGGCCGGTCCCTTCCGCTCCGCTTCCGTCTCAGACCACGAGGGCTGCGGTCTGTTCAGAAAGTGGGGGGCAGGGCGGGGGACACACAAGGCCCCGGCGCTTTCCCTGTGGCTCCTCACCATCTCCCAGGTGCAGGAGAGGCTGGCGAAATGAGGGAGGGGTCCGAGACCCCCTTTCTGCCTGCGCCACGGAGGCCGGTCTCTGCAAAACGGCGAGCACGGCGCCCCCTGCCGGGGAGAGGGGTGCGGAGCCCGCGTGCACCGGCTGGCTCCGCGGCGACCTTTCGGGGCGAGCACCACTGGCGCCCTCACGAGCGCACGAGCGGGGGACGGAGGGGAGTTCGTGTGCGACGAGGGGGAGCGTCGGCCGGAGGGACAGGCCACCGCCTGGACGCTGCACTGAGTGGTCGCCCGCGGCAGGGCTGGCCGTCATCTTTGTAACAATGTCGCTCGCCGTCCAGGGGGCGTTCTGGGTGTTGCGTCGGACTGAGAAGCGTTACATCAGGGAAGGCAAACCAGCAGACGGGCCATGTGCGCCACCGAGGAGGACGCAGGGGCGGTCTCAGCGTTAGGAGAAGACAGGCCTGGGGTCCGCGTGTCCCCCCGCCCGCAGGGCGGAGCGGAGAGGCGGGGCTGGACGCCACGCGGAGGCAGCTCTGGGTTGCCCCGGTAACAGCGCCTCCTGTTCCCACAGCGACGACGGTGCAAGGAGAAAAAGGACGATGGAGACGGAGTGGCAGAGACGCGGCCAGGGCCGCCCGAGGTCTGTGAGCTTCTTGTGCGGGACAGCGAGAGGGGGCGGGCGTGTCAGAGCCGCTCTCGGAGAGGATGGGAGCGAAAGGGTCGGATGAACACTGAAATTGCTTGATGGCATCAAAGGCCGTCCCCTCCCCAGGCCAGGGAGGGCAGCCCCCCCGCCCCCATCCTGCCCAGCTGGACGAGGAGCACCCTGGGCCCCTGGCGGTGACACCGGGCACTGGGTGATGCAGGCGCGGGCGCCTGACCGGCCGATTTCTCCACACACGGGAGCTCAGCTTCGGTGTGAAACGATTTCTGCAGGACCCACCGACAGGGCAGAAGGCCTCGCAGGCTGGGCCGTACGGCGTGGGGCTGAGGGGAGGGAGAGGAGCAGGCCGGCGGGGGGAGGGGAGAGGCTGCGGAGGCTCGCAGGCCCCTAGGGAAGGGTCCCCACGCTCACCGCCCATTTTTCCTGGGGCCAGAAATAACAACTGAGAGGAGTTCCCTGGAGACAGGCATCCACCCCTTTAACATCTCCTCTCCTTCCAAACCCTAGTCAGAAGTCACCCAGCGTCACAGACACATCCCTCAGCCCCGGGGACATCATTTTGGTTATTCTTGCTCCTCCTGTTCACATTAGCAGCAAATGTCACCGCCGTCCTTTAATCTGCAATGCAAACCTAACATTTCAGCCCCCGGTCTCCTGTGCTCGCAGAGCCCCGCTTTTAAATTCCAGCGGCCGCAGCGTGTGAGTCGGCCCCGGGCGAGGCTCTCGGTGCCCGTGATCCGAGAGCAAACACAAGGTTATGCTGGGGCCCGGGGAGCCGGCAGCACAGCGAGGAAGGGATGTCTCTGAGTACCTGAGCGACCGCCGCTGTGTTTGTTAATTCTCCACGCGCCCGCCGGGACACTCGGGGCCTCTCAGAGCTGGACCCGGCCGGGAAGCGGCTCATCTCACCCCCCTACAAGCTCGCTCCGGACCCACACGCACGCCTGGGATTCCGGGACCACTCTGCCCGATGTGGTGCCCAGTAGCTGGCACACAGAACATGGGAGAGGCACATCTGGAGCCCCGAGGGGTGTCTGGGTCAGTGGGGTGGCTTTGAATTTTCTTTGGAATCCGTTCTGACTAGAGAGGATGTGGGCGACCCGGAGTCTGACCCCTGCACTCACGGAAACGTCTGGATGTTCCAAACCAGCTTCTGGGGGCGACGTGGTCCTGGGGGGGAGTGTTTCTTCCCGCCCCCCTCGGGAGAGGGCCCCCTCCTTAGTGTTTGCTTACAGACATCTCCTCTCGTTCGGGAGCTCTGGGTGGGGAACTGCTCTCTCCTCCCGGCCTCGGTGACAGTCCGCTGGGTCAAAGCGCAGCCCCGCAGGGGCCCCCTGAGGGACTGCCGTGGACGGGAGGAAGCGGCTGTGGTCCGTCTGTCTTTCCGGAGCCGACCGAGGGCCCAGGGGTCCCCGCATCGTGGAAGGACCCCTCGTCTCCCCACTTCAGGCTTCCCAGGCGAGGGTGTTGCGCACGGTGACCTTGGTCTCCCAAGCCCTCCGCGGCCTTGGCTGCAGCCGATGGGAAGGCTGCGCCCGCCTGGGAGCACCCGGGTGGCCGCCCGAGAGCCAGTGGTGAGGGCAGGAATGGGGTTTGGGCGTGAGTTTGGAAGGTGGACACTGGCCACTTCAAAATCTAGTTTTTGTTTCTTTTTTAATTAAGGCCAAACCGTGCCAAACAATCTGAACAATCCGGGGAGGAAGCCACAGGCCGACCTGGCAGGAATCCCTCAATGTCCATGTTCGGGCTCGTGCGCAGCGGTGGGAGAGCCGGGCGAGGAGGGGGAGGGGCCTGGCTGCGCGGGGTCACCTGTCCCTGGGGCTCTCGAGGACCTTGTCCCTCACCCCCTGCAGCCCCCTTGCCCCCTCGCCAAGCCGGGAGGAAGCCTGCGAGGTTTCAGAATCCAAGGCCGACAGACCGCGGCCAGGCCACCTGGAACTGGGCTCCCCAGCGCCCCCCTGCAGGTCATGAGGGGCCGGTCTGTGACCCTCTGCCAAAGGCCACGACCGTGTCGCATGGCGCCATCTCAGAATCACTGTTTCCTGGTCCCCAGGCACAAGACACGTGGACTCCCGCACCCCGACCGCCCTGGGGTCTTCTTCCGTTTACCTGGGCGTGTTAACGACGGCCCGCCTGCTCCCGGTGCCTCTGTGCATCTGGCTCCACGCCGTCCAGTGGAGCGCGAGCCCTGTTCCCTACACGGTCCCCACCGGCAATGCCTTAGGCAAAGCTTCTTGTCGACGGCCCGCATGTGCTCCCTCCGGGGGGAGCCCGAGGCCCCGGCCAGCCCAGCCCCCAGCCTGGGACAGGCTCTGCCGCCTGCCGCTCTCCTGCAGGAAACGCCTTTCGTCGGCCAGGCTGACCCCACACCCGCGCCAGGCTGCCCCTGCCCCGGCTCCGCCTCCGGCTGGAGGCCCTCTCGGGGGCCCGAGGGTCTCAGCACCCAGGCGCCCCCCCCCCCCCCGTCCACAGGGCACTCTCGTTAGAAGACTTGTCGCTATACATTCTTTCTCTGCTGCTCTGAGACGTAAATCTCCTTAAAAGCCTCCTGTCAGATTTACAGCCCAGACCGGCATTCCCCGCCAGAACAGCGCCTGCTCCTCTCCGGTCTCGGGGGGGGGGGGGGGCCCTAGGAGGAGCAAATAGTTCCGGACCCAACCCTGGGGGGGGTGATGGGTTAAAAAAAAAAGAAGTTGATGCATGGGACTTCATTAAAATTAAAAATGTCTGATCTGCCAAAGACTGTTGAGAAGATGAAAGGACTACAGACGGAAGGAAACTATTTGCAAACAGCATACCTGAGGCTAGAACAATAAAGCCACATTCAACGACAGCAAAAACCAGTCTCACTGAGCATGAACGGGCTGACGTTTTTCCCGGAAGAGGAACCAGAACGGGAAGTAGGCAGGTTGGGGGGGGAGGGGTGTGCACCGTTCGGGAAATGCACGTGAAGGCCAGGCCGTGACGAGAAGTGACCCACACCTGTTCGAACGGTGAGCCTCCCCCGACACACCGGGGCACTGGCAGGCGCTGGCGAGAATGTGGGGACCCAGAGCCCCCCGACATCCCTGGTGGGAAGGTGCAGCCAATCTGGGCAATATTGATCGATAGGCTGGCATTTTCCTACAAATGCAGACGCGTGTACCGTGCCAGCCAGCGAGTGTCCCGGCCATGTGTCCCGCGTGGGTGAAAACTTACGGCCGGTGAGGACCTGAATGTGCAGATTCCTAGGGGCGTCATCCGGAAACTTCTCTCCGTCTGGGGGACGTCACGGGCTCGCACACTCTCTCTCAGAAGCTCCGGACTCCGGGCGCAATGAGGCGAGTGAGGGGGCCCACCGTTAGCTGGGGCGTCACCAGACGGTCCCCCGAAGGCCTCCAAGGACAGCGTCTCAGGCAGGACACGCGGGACCCAACACGACTCCACTCCTCACGCTGCACACGGACGACAGCCACACCCCCCTCTGGCGGGCCAGGGTGGACGCCGAGACTCTGAACTCGGAGATGAGACAGAGGGTGACAGCTCGCCTGGGCATGCGGCGTTTGTCAGTACAAGTCCCTGCGGCGTCGGACATGTCCCTGAATTCTGAGACCGCATTTGTGGCCAGCTGGTCGGAGGAGGACGGCGGGACAGAGCCCGGCCTAGAGTTCCTGGGGAGATGGCGGCAGTCCCCAAGAGAGGCCACACCCTTCGGTTCCTTGTAGACGAATCTTCAGGAGCTATAATAAACCGACCTAGAAGTAAGACTTACTTACGGTGTGTTTTTCCTTAATTTCCTTGTATAAAATATACGAACCTCATCGAGGACTGGAGGGTTTCCGTGGAGCCCCAGTCTGAACGTCCTGCCTCCAGCTGGGCTCCGCGTGTGTCCAGGTGCCCCAGATGGAGAACCCCCTGAAACGGCCACAGGGGGCTGCAAGGGTCACGGTCTCGCACGGTACCCACCTCGCCCGCCTCCGCGCAGGGCGCGCTGGTGGCTGCTGCGGTGTCGCCGCCCCTGAGCCCACAGACTAGAGAGAGCTGGGCAGTGCACGTCGTGTGCACCCCGACCCAGGCGCCCACGCACACACACCCATCCCCCTGCCCGCCCGCCTTCCTGCCGCAAATGGGATCCGCAGGGCCGCCTCTGATTCCGACCAGCCCAGGCTTCGGCCGATATGCCCCCTCCCCTTGTTTACGGCGTCCGTCTCCCGGCCAGGAGCCGGCTCCCGTGTTCTGTGCTCACTCACTGGTCTGGGCAGCGCCGAGCACCCTTAGTGCCGGAGTGCCCAGTCGGAACGCAGCGCTCCCACGTCCCACAGGCCGGTCCTGTGTCTCCCCGGCCCTGCGGCCAGGCGGCGTCTCTCACGGGTGGCACAGACAGACCCAGGGTTACCCTTGGGCTCCCTGCCGGGCTCTCCCACAACCGGAATGTTGAAAATCCCGTGTGCATCCGTGGGGTGCCCGAGACCCCGCTGTGGTTCCGAGTCAGAGCACTGGGACCTCCGTTTCTGGCATATCTCCCTGCAGTCCTTTTCCTCCGTAAGCAGGTCCGGGGGCACGTTCTCAGGGATGCCGTGCCAGCCCTGGGGGAAACACGGTGTCTATCGAGGGAAACATCCCTCCCTCCAAAACAGGAGTGAGACTATATAGTAATTATAAACATTAATGAAACTGTTGCAAAATACATATATATGTATATGTCACAACACTTCAATGTCCACTCATGAAATATTTATGGCGCACCCACCAGGGGCTGGGTGCTCTCCGAAACGCTAAGGGTGCGACGCAGAACCCGGGACTGGGTCTCATTGGCCTGATCTGGCTCCGGAGCGCAGCCCTGAGCCGTGATTGGAACCCAGAGGATGGGACCCTCTGATTGGCTGCGTCTGGTCACATGGCCGCCCTAGCCCCTTTGGCTCCAGTGAAATCACAGGGACTGAGTCAAGCCAGGGGGCTTCCCAGAAAGGAGATGGGGTGTGTTCCATGGGCAGGGCGACGGTGCTCACCCCCCGAGGTTCCCCACGCCGGCCCTTCGGCCTCAGTTACTGGGGCGCACAGTCTGAGCCAGAACGCACTGTTCTCCTTGGGTCGGCCGCCCTCGGTGCCCGGCTGGGTGGCTGGTTTCCAGGAGCCGCGGGCCACCAGGCCCCGGCGCACGGGGGAAATCGGTGGCTCCCTTCCCCGAGGCGGCCCTTTGACGTCCGGGCCAGTCACACACACCCTGCGCCCCGCATGCCTGCCAGCGAGGCAGCCAGAACCTTGCACCACAGAGTCCCCGCCGGGACCCGGGCCAGCGCACCGTCTGCTCCGAAGGTCCCCGGCCTGCCACTCAAGCCGCATCTAATCGACAAGGACATCTGAGGCTGCCCCTGCTGCTCTGTGCAAATTGGAGCTTATGGATTCATGAGTGTCCTGGAAGATTGACAGGCGGGCCCTGGCAGGCCGGCTCTGCTTGGGTCTTCCCTCCGTGCCGCCACGGCAGAGCCCGGGCCCGACCTGTGAGACAGAAGGGATTCATTCCCTCCCCGTTTGGGGGGTGCACAGGGCGACGTGAATCTCCCGATGCTCTGACCGGGGTGTGGCAGGCTGCGTGCTCTGCAGAGGCGCCCGGAGAGTGCGTCCGTGTCTCTGCTCACCAGGCGGGGACCCGGCGGCGCTCTGAGGCCCGGGCAGGAGCCAGCCTCTGGGGGTAGGGGGCAGTTCTCGGGAGGGGGTTGGGGCCAGGGTGACAGTGTGCCGGCCTCCAGGCAGGAGGACGCTACCCAGGCTCCGAGCGAGGGGGCAGGGGCGTGCAGAGAGCTCAGAGCCCAGAAAAGGCCCGATGGCCAGGGGAGGGGTGGCTGGTGGCTGGACAGGGGCCACGTGTCGGACTGGGCTCTCTGTCCCCTTCTGTAAGTGCCAAGAGGGGCTGGACCCAACCCAGAGAAGGCAGGGGCAGCTGTGAAGCCCGGTCCTGGAGGCGGAAACACGTCCTTTCCCCCAGGGGCCTGAAAGAGCTTCCCTGTTCTCTACCTGCGTTTCCCAGAAACCTTTTTTTTTTGTTCACTTCAGAGCTTCTTACTTAAAATTACCCAACAAATAAAAAGGCAACTGTCTGCCGAATGGATCTGTTACATTTTTGCATTTAATTCATGTCTAGGTGGCTGGTTGCATTCTTCCGACTTTTTATAGTTCTCTAGTTTCTCGGCAATGATTTATGCGGGGAGCGATTCCAGAGAAATTGGAAGGGTCAGCGCTAGGCAGGCACACAAAGGACATTTTTTAAAAACCCTAACTAGAGGTGTATCTGGTGACAATTCCATTGTATTTCCTCCATGAATGGAGTGTATCTTTGTCTATTAACCCCATTAAACGGCTCCCGCTACTTCCGCCGAGCTTGGGGCGCGCGATCGCTCACTGTCATGGAGACAGAGGACTTCCAAGATCGCTTAATGAGGGAAAGGGAGAAGATAATGTATTACACACTGTTACACTTGGTAATCCGTAATTCCGAAATTAGATATTTCAATTATGCAAATGGGCACGGCTCCTGGGCCCCATTGTCTGAATCCACTGAGTTCTTCGAGAGGAAGTGCTCACGCCCCCTTCTCTGTGCTCTTTCTCTGTGACCGAGAGCGCCGGGGCGCACGTGCCCGCGCCTCCCGCCGGGAGTGCGCGCTTCCTGCCGCCCCCGCGCACGGCGCGACTGGCAGCTCGTCCAGGGCTCGTCCCACCGGGGTCGCCGTGGCCTGGGTTTGACCTCCTGCACGGGAACCTCGCGCCGGCCTCTGGGGTCCTCAGCGCTGACCTCTGTGGCCGCCGGGGCAGTGCGCTCGCATCTTGTCCTTGGCGCTGTCACCGCTGGTGGGACAGTCCTGCCAACCGACCGCAGACCCCGACCCCTGCACAGGACACGGGCGTGGGCAGCGGGCTGCGGCGGAAGGAACGTCCTGCCTGCCCTGGACGTTTCTCCCCCCCCCCCTTCTCCCTCCTTCCCCCTAAATAAATAAAATCTTTAAAAGAAAAGACAATACCTTCTTCATATAACACCCCGCCCCCCCCCAAAAATAGAAGGGAAGTTTTTATGAAGACCCTCTAAGTCCCCGAAGTTCATCTCCCCGGAACACCCCCATCTTCAAGGTCTACAATCCCGGGAACTTTGGCTCCGTGGGGCCAGGCAGAGCCGGTGACCGTGTGAGCCAGAGGCGTCGTGCCGCCCAACAAAGCGTCGTGGAGGCGCGGGCGGGCTGGGCACCCGTCCGTGGTCACGGGCCGTGACTTCGGAGCCCGTGTTCTGGTTCCACGCGTCAGCGGTTAGACCCTGGACAGCGTCCCGCGGGGCCGCAGCTCCTGCATCTTCATGCCCCCAGGCTCCGCGGCGCCGGTTTGCGGGCGGTGGGGACAGACCGCTGCTGCCCCCTTCTGGCGGCGCGGTGGCGGCGGGCTCTCCTGCACGGCGGGCGGGAGCGCGGACCACCGGCCTTCTGTGCCCGCCAGGTGCTGCCCAGTGGGGAACGGAGGTACTGAGCGAAAGCAGTGGTTCTCAGTGTGGGTTCCGGGGAGCCCTGGGGTCCCCAAGACGCCGTCGCCACCGGCAGCAGCAAGTTCTTGCTCGCTTGTTGGCGTTCATTCATTCCCTCGCGCGGGCGCGCCGGAGTTTTCCGGAGGCTACCACGCTTCTCGCCGCGGACATGCAACCCCTCGGTCCCGGCGGCTGTGTGCCGGCGGAAGAGGGCCGCGAGGAGTCACAGCGCGCCCGGCAGCGGGGCTGGGTGGCGCCGCACGTAGCCCTGAGAGCTGGCGCAGCGCTTCCGTCACCCAGGGGGACTCCCGGAGCCCGGATAGGGGCGCGGCCCTGGGCGCCGCAGTGACGACGGAGGAGGTGCGGGACTGTCCGGTCGTCACTTTGATTTTCGGGGGCGGATTCTTTATGCTCTTCAGATGGGGTACAGGGGCGCATCGGGCGGGGGGGGGAGGGACGCTTTAGCCAAAGGAGCGTCCACGCCCCTCCCCCTTCTTGTCCTTCTTCCTGTTACGCATCCGGACCCGCCCCGGCGATCAGAAGCGCGCTGCTACTTCTTTCCTCTGGAATTATGTTTTCTGCCTGCGAACACTTCTGTGGAACCCATGAGAAAATGTGAATAAATAATCGCCTCTCTCCATCGGCGGGCCCTGGCTCCTGTTACTAGATGAGGAGGGAGACGCGCGCTCACGGAGCGAGTCCCTCTGGCCGCGCACCAGGCGGAGACGCGCAGGTCCCCAGGGAGCACGGACGGGCGCCGTCTCCGTGTTGTTGCTGGGACCCTGGGCGCCACGCCGCTTTACAAGACAATGCGCCAAGTGCCTGAAGGGATTTCTCTAAGTGCCGTAGGGTGGGAATACATAGGGATTTTCTGCTCTCCTGGAAAAAAAAAAATCTATGACCCTAAATTTCTCTAAGAAGAATCTCCTGATAGAAAAGGCATCAAGAGGAAACAGTTGATGGATTCTGCTGAGTTGAAAAGGCAGCAAGAACTCGGAACACGATCTATTTTTAGGAGCTGTCTTTGTGAAGCGACGTGAGTGAGCGGATGACAGGCGGCAGGCGCGGCGGCCGCGGCTGGAGAGATGGGAGGGAGGAGACAGACGCGGCTCCGGGCGCCCTGACAGGTGACACGGACCACGGGAAACCAGCCACCCAGACCCCTTGTGCCGCCAGGGAGCACGCACAAGGTGGGGGGCTGGGCCCGGGGGGTGCTGGCGGCAGGCGATTCTCAGAGGGGGGCATGCGCGTTTTCAGAGGGTGCAGAGGTGGGCGGCCTGCCAGACACGCGCGTCACTTTAGTTGCAGCGCGTGGGGGAGAGAGAGACTGAAATACCCATTTCAAAGTGATGCAGACGCTTCAGCCTCTGTTCTCCTGGGAAGCCCCGCCCCAGGCCCCAAGCCCCACCCCCAGGCCCCAGGCCCCACCCCGCCTGTGAGGCTCTGATGCTCACGGGTCTGTAAACCTGCAGCCCCCCAACACCGGCCCCTCCAGCCGCAGCGAGGCCCCTCCCCGGCCCGTCTGCTCCCAGACGCTGCAGGTCCGGCCTGGAGGGGGGTCCGAGGCGACACTCAGAAACAGTCTCTGCTGCCTGGGGCCGCCCCCGGGACGGAGTGCTCGCTCTCACGGGCCGCAGCGCGGCCTCACACCCCGGGCGGGGCGTTCGGAGACCTGCGCGACCCTGCGGAGACACCGGCATGCACCGGGGCGTTAGGTTTCCGGTGGGGGCCGATCCCTCCGCAGTTTCTGAACTAAGACGCGCTTCGAGCCCCTGGCACGCGCAGAGGCTGGCGCACAGGCAAACACTGGCTCGTAGAGTCCGGATTTCCAAGGCGCCGTGCCCTGCCACGCGGGGTTCGGATTTCTGTCTCTCAAAGGAGCGGACCGTTTGGGCACGGTGGGCTGTTCGCTCCCCGGAGCTGAGCCACACGTGGCGGTGAGCGCGGCCACGTGGACACTCGTGGGCAGGCCACACGGGGTTTCAGATCCATGTGCTTCTGCGCCCCTCACGCAGCACCAACAGCGGGGAGCGGCAGGGAGCCCCCGGAGGGCCCCCCGCCGGGAGGACGGGCGCGCTATCTCTCCGCTCCGGCTGCTTCTGTTTTGTTCCCTGGCGACGCTGCCGTCAGGCAGGCAGGACGCGGGGCGGCGCAGATTCCGGAACACTCGCTCCAGGGACCGGGATGTAAGCGAGCCGGAGACGCCTGCCCGTGCTCCGCCCTCCGCTGCCCGCTCTCCCCGCAGCAGGCCGAGGCCCATTAGCCGCGGAGCCCGCTGGCGCCGACATCAGAACGCACCGCCCAGCTGTCTCCCGCCTGCCCAGTCAACAGACCTGCAGCTGCTTGCAGCCTGTCTGCGCGCGTCACTCACAGAGGCGCAGCCACCACCTGCCGGCCGCAGATAAGGCCAAGGCCCCGGAGCTCCGGAGGGCCGCAGGCTGCGCTGCCCGGGGTCTGCCCTGCCCAGAGACGCCCTCCAGACCCACGCGCTGCTCTCCGGGCCCACCCCCTCGCCAGCAGCCCCCAGCCCTCCTCTCCCTACACGTTCCTCTTGGGACTGTCTCTGGCTGCCCGTGGACAGGCAGCAGACAGACGCCCCCGCATCCGGGCTGCACGGCCCAGGTGCCCCGGTGTCTGGTGCGGAACCCGGCATGTGTGAGATGCTTGGGTACCGGTGCTGAGCTACGGACACCGCAGGGTCGGGAGGGAGCGCGGTCTGAGTGTCTCTCAGTCGTCTGCCCTCCGCGCCTGCGGCCTGCCGGCGCCGAGTCGGCCGCTACCGCTCCGACACTGCCCCCCGACAAGGCAGCCCACCACCCTGAGTGCGCCTGGGAACGCAGGGCTCGCCACGCTGTGGGCCCCGTTCCGGAGCAGCAGCGGCGGCGAGGGCGCGGTGAGACGGTCCGTTTGCTAAATAACACGGACGCACCATGGCTTCATTACAGCGTCTCGCAGCGCGGAGGGACCGCGGCAATTTCCGCATCGGCGTCTCATTAGCCAGACTTGCTGACGGCTGTCGGCAGTACGCTGGGATGCCCCTTTGGTTTAAACTGCTTTCCGAACCGCTGATGCTGTTGTGCGTGGGAGCGGAAAGTTTCCAGAGCTGCCCAGCGAGGGTGAGATGTTGGCGATTCGGAAAGCCTTCCGTGTGCGGTTCTTCCCGCGCGGGGGCGTGGGGGGGGGTGAGGGAGAGTCGACAGAGCGCGAGGAGGGCGTTTCTGACACCGGGCCGCGCCTCCAGGCCATCCTCATCCTCATCCTCATCTCGGGAGCCCCGAGGACCTGAATGCCAGAGAGGACCCGGGTGTGAGGATTCTTTACTGGGAGCCGGGAGCTGGGTGCTCTGGGCCGGCGCCTCCGGTTTGGCATCGTCTGCTGAGTCCCACGCCGTGAGTGTGCGGCCGCGGTTCCCTCTGCCTTTCCGTGCCTCGGGTGAAGCCCAGTTAACATTCACCGGACGTGGCCAGGAGCCAGGACAGGGATGGCTTCCCTGGTCCCCGGCACTGACATGCAGTTTGTCTTGTCTCTGCCACCCTTCCTGGAAGGCAGGCACAGAGGAGGGACCCCCGCTGGTCGGGGAGGGTGGGCCCCTCAGGGGCACAGGTGACGGTGGCCGGTCTCGGCCGCACACGGAGGCAGGGGCCCTCGCTCTCCCTGGCCGCCGGGGCCGTGTGGAAGGGGCAGTGTCACACGGTCTGACGCTTCCCACCGTGCCGGCCCAGTGGGGTCCCCCGACGTGAGGGACATCCTTCTGCTTTACAACGGGTCTTTGTGTACAGTTAGGACAAGTGAGTCATCTCAACACACCCTCCACCACAGACCGACAAGAAAACCCGGACCCAGGAATCCGGGCGAGGATGTGACGCGTTTCTATGGGCAACGCGAAGGGCAGGGGTTGGGGCTGTCGGGGGAGGGGGCACCGTGGTGTCCCATTACACACTCCCCAAGAGCCCAGGGCACGACACCCCGACAGGCCGGCCTTACCCAGGATGCTCTCTGGGCCGAGGCCTCACCTCTGTGCTCCGAGGCCCCCAGGGACTGGGTAGAAAGAGCGGCACCGACGTCACCAACCCTGCCGAACTCACCGAGTGCGTCACCGGCGTCACCGAGGGCTGACCCCCCTCTGAAATGACCCGTCAGAGTTCTCCACCCCCCTGACTCCCCAGCCCAGCGTGTCGTCTGGGGGGGGGGGGCGGGCGGAGGAGGTGTGAGGACCTGAATGCACACGCGCTCCACCAGCTGTCAAGAGGCCTCTCATCAGCAGGTGCGAAGCGTGGACAGTGTTCGGAGGACGCGTGAAGATGCTGGAACCGTGTAAACAGCAGCCGTTGGGGGGGGGGGGATGTGGGCCACAGGTGAGGCGGTGGCTGTCCTCACAAATCCTTAATTAATGAGCCGGTGACAGTTTGACAGCTGTGCCAAAGAGAGCCCTCCTGGGCCTGCTCTGGGTGGGAGGGGGACAGAGAGATGCAGAGGACTCAAGTGCAAGGGTCTGGGGGTGCCTTCCCTGACGGATGCCCCCCCTGTACCCCTTCCAGCACCCCGAGTTACCGTGGCGGCTCCACTGCCCTTCCCAGACCTGCCCTTGGACTTGTCCTTGTAGCCGTACTGTTTGCCTGAGAGAAAACCTTCCCGTTTTAGCAATTTAAACGAGTTCTGCTATACACGTTGTGTTTATTTTACCCAAAAGGGCCTCGGGGGACAAGAATGGATTGGACGCTCTCTCTCCAGGAGTCCACGAGGGGGCCCTGGGGCGTCGGGGGTGGGGGCTGGAGAGGCAGCCCGCGGTCCCAAGCAGAGCGCTGGGTACGCGCTCACTGCGAACAGGAAGAGCGCCCCGGGTCCGGCGGCAAGCCCCCCCGAAACGCGCTCTGCACCCCGCGCGGCGGACTGCCTGGTCTGCCCACGAGTGTGGAGCGGCGTGGAGTGGAGACTGCTGCGTGATGACGCACAGGAACTGTCACCGTCCTGTGTCCGGGTCTCCACGTGAGGGTGTGGCCGGGGAGGCTTTTGGCCCCGCCCCGCAGTCACGTGGGCGGCACACGTGGGCGGTGCAGCCCCGCCTCCGACGCTCGCCAGACCCGAGCCAGCCCTGCGGGTCGGTCCTCCGCGCCCGCTGTCGCTCCCTCGCCCCACAGGTCGCGACTGTCCGTGCATCTCCCTCCTCCTCCTCGGTCCCTGTGCCCCGGACGGGAGCTACAACGCACGGCGACCCACGCCCGCGTGTGCAGGGCCGGCGGCTGCGAGCCCGGGCCCCCGAGGGAGGTGAGCACCCAGGTCTGCGCAGCGTCCGGACCCAGGGCGTTCCCACGGCGGCTTTGCGCCCGGTCGCCAGCGAGCGGGACGCCGCCCTTCCTTCCGCAGGCTGCGGGCGGAGGGGCCCCGGCCGGCCCGACCGCGCGCGGCGCGTCGTCCGGCGGGTGAAAAGAAATGGGCCGTGGAGCCAGGACGAGATGCTCAGGAAACGTTCCCGTGCAACTGAGCGCGAGACGCCAGTGTGAAGAGGGCACACTGTGTGCTTCCAGACCTCGGAGAAGGCAAAACCGCGGAGCGGGGAGGAAGGCGATTGGCTGCCGAGGGCCGGGGGCCGGGATGAGCAGGCGGAGCGCAGGCAGGGGCGCTGGGGCGGGGCAGCCGCTCTGCGTGATGCTGTGACGACGGGCAGGCGTGGCGAGCTATCTGCCCCGCCTCGTGGGACACGCCAGGCGGAGGAGCCTTGTGGACTCCGGGGGACAGAGCTGTGTCGCTCGGGGGTGGGGTGTGTGGGAGGGGCGATGGTGGGGGAGCTGTGCTCGTGTGGGGCAGGGGTGGGTGGGAGCTGTGGGTCCCCTCTGTTCAGTTTGGTCGTGGATCTGAAACTTCTCCTGAAAGTGAATCCACTGTAAAAGCACAGCCCGGTGTCCCTGGGTCTCAGACGTCCCTCGAGGACCGCATTCCCACCCGCCCACCCCCGCTCTGTCTCCCCCCCACCCCTCGGTGGGCTTCTCCAGGGCAGACTGGCCTCCGGCTCCAGCCTCGCGCCTTTGCCTGCCTGTGCCCCGACCAACGGTCAGGGCGGGAGAGGTGCCCGGGAGCACCCAGCATTAACCACACCCTTAGGGGGCTTAAAGCCACAGGCCACCTCAGGTCGCTGGATGACCCGTCACCCTGGCTGCCCGGGGACTGAACGGCCACTGGTCCTTGGAGGCTCCCGGGCCGGCAGTGAAATGCCCCTGCTTGCGGGTGAGACCCACCGCTGACTGTCAGGGAGCCGGGCCCCCGACCGTGGGGACCGACCGTGAGACGCCGGGCCCCAGCAGCAGCGTGCAGACGCAAGGCCTCCTTCCCAGGGAGCGCCGGCTGCGTCTTCCTCAGTGTCCGCCAGGGGTTCTGCGGGAGCTCCCAGCTGACCGGAAGGGCCCTGCCGAGCCCCCGACAGGCCCAAGGGGCTGGGTCTTGGGTGGTGTGGCAGGTGCAGGGCCCAGAAGGGGGCGGCGTCCTGACTCCCCGGCCTCAGCCAGCGGAGCCCGGAGTGCTGGGCGGCGGCTGCTGTGCGAGTCCCGTTGTTGCGAGTCCCCACTGCTCGGCCGCACGCAGGCCCTTCTCTGCACCCCGACCTGCAGCGTCCACGCGGCCGCGCTTCTCCTGGAGGGGCCCCCAGGGTCACCACCAGGCAGACGGGACGGGGCCTGCGTGGGGCCGAGACTGGACCCGGGGGCGGCCACTGGGAGCGCCTGGCCCCCGCGGACGGATCTGCGGTTCCCGCCGCCCGGGGCCCGCGTCTCAGGCGAGATCTCGAGCGGTTTGACACTTTCCCCCGGGAGTGGTTTTCTCCGCGGTGCGTTCTGATCAAGCGTAAGTTTTAATTAAGCAGCTGTCGTCTGCTTGTTATCCTGTGGCAACCTGATGTCTTGTTACACTGTAACTCAGCCCGGGCTGGACGGGAACTTTCTGCAGCCGGCGAAGGCACGTCCCCGACAGGGCGCAGCTGAGATGCCACAGGGGTGGCGGCCAAGCAGCAGGGTCCGGGCGGGCCTGAGTCCGGAGAAGCGCCGGCATCCTCAGCGTCCGGTGCTGGAGCTGCGTGTAGGACAGCCACATGGAAATGGCAGCACTGAGGGACAGACATGCAGAGGGCCCAGACCCAAGCCTACTTGCGTCTACCTGCCCCGGGGTCTTCCCGCTGCTTGGCTGGGGGCCTGGGCCCTGGGGGTGGCCCAGGAAGCGTGGGAGCAGGGGAGCAAGGGAGGGAGGGAGGAACCACGTGGAGTCAGTGGCCCCCAGAGTTCTCCCACGCCTGGTGTGTGCTGGGCCGCGGCCTCAGGACTCCTCTCAATTGCAGGCGGCCAGCGGAGCCCGGGCCCTCCGCAGCCAGACGGGTGGGCTTTTGCCTGGTGGGGACTCAGAGCTGCGTGCCCCACCGCCAGTCCTCGGTTGTCTGTGGCTGTCCTGAAACGCACGTGCCGGCCCACGTTCACGGAATAGCTACTCCGAGTGATGCGTAGAGGGCCTCGGGGGCCCCCCACAACGGGGGGACCCTGTGGTTTCTGGCCTCGGTGGTACTTCCCGTTGCGGACGACGGACATTAACAGCTAACGTTTGTTCGAGGCTGAGCACCGGCTTATTTAAGCCTCACATGGGGCTTTACGATAGGGGATGCTGTGACCCGATTTCCGCAGATGGGGATGCGGGCGCATTAAGGAGGTAAGGTCCCACAGTCCTGCCGGAGTCCCACCCCCAGAGGCTCTGCCCCCGTGCACTCCTGCCCCATCCTTCCTGGAGGTTCCGGAACGTGCTGGGGGTGGTGTGGCAGGACTCGGAGCAAAGCCCCCTCCTTTGGCTGCGGCTGCCCGTTGGGGGGCAGGGGGCTCAGCGGGTGGAGAGGCGCAGAGCGAGCTCTTCTGAGTCTCGCACACACAGCTGTTTCCGGCGGCATCAGCCGGAAGGTGTGCTTCCTCCCGTTGCCGGGGGCTTTGCAGGCCTCCCCGGAGGATGGAAGGCCTGCTTCCGGAGCGGGGCCGCTCCCCGCGCCTCCTTCTGAGGAAGCGCTGGCTCCACGCTCCCCTAGGCCGCTAATTACCTGCTGGTGCGTGTGCAGCCCTGGCTCCTGGGGCCCAACGCCTGTCACACATCATTAGCAGGTACTTAACTGTTTTCCTTCTCCACACACAAGCACAAATAAATGCACGCTGGCCCGGGAGAGCACCCACCGACTTCCCAGTGATGACTCGGTGCCAGGCCTTCCGGTTCCAGTGGGTGAGGTGCTGCAGGGCTCATCCAGAGACACCCGGGGCAGCGCTCCGGCTGCGATCTGGCTTAGGGGTGCTCACTGCTCCCGTGTGTGTGTGTTCTGATGGCTGGGCGGTCCCAGGGACATCGTCCTGTGGCTGGCCTGGACACGCGCAGCGAGCCGGCTCCTGGGCAGAGCCAAGCACCACCTTTCAAAGAGCGTCTGTGTTTCTGGGACTGGGGCCCAGCCGCTGGAGAGAGCTGGGTGGCCAAGGCTTCCCCAAGGGCTGGCTGTGCGGAGCCGCTCGGTGGCAGGTGGCGCTTCTCTGGAGGGGTCCTCACTGAAGACAGGGGGTGCTGGAGACAGGGGTACAGAAGATGGGGTATAGAAGAAGGGGTACAAAAGATGGGGTACAGACGATGGGGTACGGAAGATGGGGGTACGTTCTCCGTTGCCCGTGGAGAAGCACCAGCCCCATGTTGCACATTCAGGGATTTATTAAACCCAGACAAAACGTTGTCAGTTTTCTCGTTAATAAGTATACATTGGAGAACCCCCAGTCTTTCCCCTGTTTCACAGGCTCTTCCTCCGCCCCGCCCCCCCCTCCCCCACTGAGGGCGGCAGAGAACGGAGACTCAACCGACTGCTGACTCCCTGGATCGCTGGACGCTTTCCCAGCATGCCCTGCAGGGGGCGGTCTCGGGCGGAAGTCGCGCCAGCGCTCTGTGCCGAGTGGCGCTGTGTGTGCCACGAGGAGGAAGAGGGGAGAGGCAGGCTCCGGGAGGCTTGCGGGCCCCGTGGACGGCACCTAGGACAGGTGTTCCGCTGGGGACACGAGTTCTGCGGTGTGTGGTGCCGGCCGCGGCGTGTCCTGTGGAATGTGCGAGCCACGTGGCGCTCTCCAGAACTTCTCCCGGGGGTCGGGGTGCGCTTGGTCGTGTGCAGACGCCAGGAGGGACCAGGCACTTTGGGTGAGCAAGCGTTTCCAGGTGAAGGTGCCGGGCCGTGGGGCACGGCCACGCCCGTGCCGTCAGAGCTCTGGGTGGGAGTGCGGGGCCCCAGGAAGGGCCGGACCACCCGGCACATGGGGCGGGCCACCCCCTCACAGGGCAGCAGCACTCACTGCTTGGCCGAAGCAAGACACAGGGACGGCAGAGCAGCTGGAGGCAGAGGAATGACCCCCCTTTTTTTTAAAGATTTTATTTATTTATTTTTAGAGAGGGAAGGGAGGGAGAAAGAGAGAGAGAGAGAGAAACATGAATGTGCGGTTGCTGGGGGCCATGGCCTGCAACCCAGGCATGTGCCCTGACTGGGAATCGAACCTGCGATGCTTTGGTTCACAGCCTGCACTCAATCCACTGAGCTACGCCAGCCAGGGCGAGGAAAGACCCCTTTTGTTCACACCAGCAGGAACCTGCATGGCTCCGCCCCGTTTGCCAGCTCCCCGGAAAACGGGCAGCTGGACTAGCCCCTGGGACTCCCCGGGCCGGTGCCCACCCGACAACCCAGGGCCCACACACTGCACAGAAGTCAGTGTCTGCTCTAGTCCAAGGATGCGCCACCTGGAGTTCGATCAATAGGCCCCCAGGTCCAGGCTGAATAAAACATGAGTCCTTAATATGGCTATTCCAGAAAGGCCAGGCTGCTGGGCCCCAGGACGGAGCTCTGACCGTAAGGAGAGGCCGAGGGCCGTGACGGTTACGAGGAGAGGAACGAAGCTCGGGGTGGGAGAGGCGCACTTGAGGTCTGCCCCCGTGCGGGCGGCGTGCGCAGGAAAGTCAACGTACTGGAGGCGGAGTCTGCCCTTCCTGGCCCAGAGGCTGTGCGGTGCCGATGGTTACTCGTTCCTACGGCCTGTGCTCCCCCCGGCGGGAAGAGTGTGGCCTCCTGAGGGGGAAGGACACGTGAACGAGCCCAGTTTCCTGGGGACACGGGGCCAGAGGTGGGCTCTGAGACAAGTGGGTGGGGAGGAGCGGACTCACGCGGGGAGCAGGTCGAACGGCGGGGCCTTCGCCGCCAGAGCTGTGAGCGGCCACGGAGAGGTGCATCGTCCATCCCTTCTGAGCCCGAGACGCTTCTCCACGAGGGCGGGTGAGACCGCATACAGACCCCTGCTCGTGCTCACGCGGCTGTGAAATACGGGAGGAAAGTAGCTTTCCTGACCAGGTTCAGCTCGAAGCTCCCGAGGGGTCGCCCTGCTGGGGTCAGCAGCCGGATGGATGCCCAGGCGCCCTGCTGTGGCCGAGGGGGTTTCTGAGGGGCTGGGGGCCGTTCTCGGGCCCTGGGCGTGCTCCCCTGGGCGGCGGCTCACAGCCAGGAGCAAGAGGGAGTGTTGCCAATGCACTCCGACCTTTTGGTTCAGAGAGACACACAGGGAAGACTTTAAGCTGTTTCCAGACTGAGTTATTGACCTGGGAGACCTGGACATACAGATGTGACTTGAGGTCACCTGGACCTTCCCTGGGAACTCAGGCATCGGGGGTGGGGATGGGGGGGGAGGTGAACTCAGGACAGGCTTTACGGAGCTGTGCTTGGGTGGGCTGCGGGACCCAAGTCTCCCACTTGGACAGACTTGGCCTTGACGGCTAGATGGGCGTTGACAGGGTGGTTAACCACCAAAAAGGTTCTGCTCCCAAAGGGCCAGCTGGTGGTGGACAGTGTGTTCCCAGGGCCCACGTCCACTCCTGCCATGAAGACGATGAAGGCGAACTTGGTCTTAAAGGGAAATAAGCTAATGACATGCTCCTCCAAGACTCCTTGGCAGTGAAGTGAGATCACTCAGTGTTTTCTTTCTCGAGTGAGGTGGGGCTGATTTCAGAGGGTGCTGGGGTCAACGTTTTAAAAATAACCCTTGGGCGATTAATTGTTTCAACACATACACTCGCCGATGAGTGGTTCAGCATTTGGCTGGACAGGAAAGAGCAAAGTCCACTGAAAGGAAGTTTTTCCCAGTCCTGAGCGAGCGCTGTTGAAGGCGGTGGGCGGGCGTGGCAGAGCCCCTGTGCACAGCACTCGGGGGGCCGCGCTGATGGACCGAACTCGAGCGTCCGGCCGTGTCAAGGGTGGTCTTTCCCTTTTATCTCAACTGTAACTGCAGTTGAGACGAGAAGAGACAAAGAGAAACAGAGGCTGAGATGTAGACACTGGGCGGCCAACTGAGGGTCCCGGTGTGAAATCAGGTTCCAGACATTTGTGGGAGGGGGTGTGGCGGGGGCTGCATTCCTGGGTGAGATTCCGTCGGCTCCTTCCGGAACCGCTCCCCGTGCTCTCGCTAACAGAGGGGCGCCAGGTGGCCTGGCACCGGGAATCTCTGGGTGTGAAATCCCACACGAGGACTGGGCCGGAGCCCGCTGTCTGGAGGAAGCGCGACCCTGTGTGATCCGCAGGAGGTTCTGGGCCCTGGAGGCACTGGTGTCTGTGGGACCCTGGGGGGCCGCAGCGTGGTCTTGGGTGCTCAGCGACTGTGGATCCTTGAGGGACACTCCCATGTTGGAACGCGTCTTGGGAGTCAGTGGGAGGACAGCACGGCTGGTGCCACCCACCGCTTGCCTTACAGGTGAGTGGCCCTGGCCGACCCGGGCGGGAGCAGCTGGAGCCCACGAGTCATGGAGACGAGCCCCTCTGGGGTGCCCTGGGACCCGTCCCCGACAGCGGCCCTGAGGACAGAGCGGCTGCCCGACGGTGGTGTGCACCGAGTCCTGGGTTCCGTTCTGGGTGACCAGGTAGAATCGAGGTGCTGGGTGCTTTGTTCTGCTGTTTTGTTTTTTTTTTAAAGCAAACTGACATTTTCCTGTATCAGAAGTCTCCAAATGAAGGAGCTCTTAGAAATGAATACCGCAGTCCGTCGATACGGGAGACAGAAGCAAGGTTATGAGTCGGGGATGCTGTGGCCTCAGCGCGATAACGCTATCGATGGAGCCGAGCGAGTGTAACCCCGGCCGCCAGACGCTCCACCTGCGTGGAGCAACCGCGATGGCCAGCCGCCAGCAGGGCCCGTGCCGCAGCAGAGCCGGAGGGCGAGCGGCTGGTCGACCAGATGTCCCAGATCCCGGGCTCTGTGTCCTCTGGTTGTCCTCAACCCAGGTGCAGTTACCGAGGGAGGGGCGTGAACAGGTGTCTCGCAGATAGCGGGGGGCGGTTCCAAAGCCCCCCCGTCGGGAAGTCACGTCCACTGCCAGGTGGGGAGGCCAGCCACGGACTCCACACGGGTGCCCGGGGTCGCCGTGAGGCCACTCGCTGAACGTTCAAGGCTCAGCCCCCACGGTTTCTCGTCCCATCCGCGACAGCAGCGAGTGGCGGCCTCTGGGGCGGGGCCGAGGCCCTCCTGCACAGCCACGTTCGTTCCAACGTGCCAGGCCCCTCACGCCCGGCCGACGGGCCGGCATGGCACCAGAACCCTGCCCAGGGAGGGGGAGGGGCAGATGCGTGCAGGTGCTCAGTGGGCTCGAACGCCGTCCTCTGCTCCTGAGACCCCCCAGAGCGGACACGGGGGCGTGAGGGTCACAGGGAGACGGGAAGCAGATCACAAGCACCTGGCTGGCACACCCAGTGGTGCCGCCCTGCTCGCCCTGCTCACCCCGCCCCGTGCCAGACACCCTGCCTTCCCGCCCACATGCCGGCTGGTGGCTGGAGTCCGCTTCCCGGTCAGTCTTGTTTTCCGGGGGCTGCTCCTCAGGAGACCGGGGGCTGCTCAGGGGCACACAGAGGAGGAGGAACAAAGAACACGTTCCCGGAGACCGTGGTCCTGCGACGTCCACAGTACGAGGAACTACCCACCCCCCTCTCTGTCTCTCTCTCTGTCTCTCTCTGTCTGTCTCTGTCTCTGTCTGTCTGTCTCTCTGTCTGTCTCTCTGTCTGTCTCTGTCTGTCTCTCTCTGTCTGTCTCTGTCTCTCCCTCTCTCTCTCTCTCTCTGTCTCTCTCTCTCTGTCTCTCACTCTCTCTCTGTCTCTCTCACTGAGCTACGCCAGCCAGGGCCCGTAACTCGTTCTTAATGAACGTTGCAGCAGCCCCGTGAAGCAGGCTTGTTGTTATCACTGACGCACTCAGGCGGAGCAGGAAGTCCCTGACTTCCTGAGCCATAGGGATGGTGGGAGGCAGGGGCAGGACTCTCGGACCCTGCCTGCCTGTTTCCAGGCACACCAGTGTCCCCTGTCTCCTGTGGCCCAGGGATGACAGCGGCCTCGGTGCCGCGTCTGCGCAGCTGTGGCCCGTGCACCCTCGGCCAGGCCTCCCCTCTTCCTTCTTGGCTCTGCAGTTTCTTCGCCCATAAATCGAGACGCAGGGAGGCAAGCTGCTGGGGTGGCACCGTGCATGTGCTAAGCAGCATGGAGACGTTTGTCACCATTGTCACCATTGTCACGCTGTCCCCCTCACAGTGACGATGATCTGGCTCTTCTCTGCATCTCCCTCTGTCACGCCCCAGTCAGGGCAGCTTCCTCATCTGAAATGCTATCCCTACCCACAGAACTCACTGCCCTGGCTCCGTCTGTCTGTCTGTGCGTTCACAGGCGTCCCCCCCACCGACCCAGCCAGGATGCATGCCGTCAGCGAGAGCAGCTTCATCACAGTCCAAGCCGGTGATCGATAAATCATTATTGACGATCGCACGTGCGACCTCTCCATTTCTTTCTAAGTCTCAGGCTGTTCCCTTTGGTTCCTAAAATGTGCCGAGGAACCAGTGCCTGGGAACCTGGAGACGCCGGTCAAACCAGGAATCTCCTCCATCCGGGGCTCTCGGGGTGAATCCCCGGGCAACGGCCGGCCGGGAAGGCAGTGCCGCCACCTTTGCTGGGGCTGCAGGACGCTCCGTGCCCCACCCTGCGCTCCCGGGCAGGTGAGCGTGGCTGCCACTCATGCATATTTACGTCCAGTCAGTGTCAGCTGTTCCTCCTCCTGCTCGCTGGGCGTGCAGGGAAGGCCGTGACCCGTGAATAGAAAGGAACGGTTTTCTCCACCGTGAAAGCTTCTAAGTATGCAAACGCCCGGAGCCTGACAGAGCAGGTCAGAAAGCGGGTCTGGTGTGCTTTGTCATCAGAGGGTTTTCGAGGGCTGGTGAGGGCTCTGGCTGGGGGGGGGGCCGCGTCCAGGATCTCACCCTGCTGCATTCTGCAGTGCACCTGCGGGGCGGCTCGCACTGTGCGGCGGCGACGTCTCCGGGGACGTGGCGTGTGCTGGGGTCGACTGAATGCTGGACAACTTCCGAAGCCCTACCCGCTGAGGTTGGGGTGATGGGGGCATTCTCGGAAAGACCCCTGGAAATTGGGGGGACGGTAGATTTACCAAAGCAGGTTCTAGACTTCTGTGGACGTCAGAGTACATTCAGGACCGAGAGGGCACAGGCCACTGTCCTGAAAAGTCCTCATCGGCCAGCGCTCCTGGTGGCCAGCGTTCCTGGTGGCCAGCGATTTCTTAGACCAAGTCACAGAAGAGGGAGGGAGGCGGGGTGTCTCCTGGCGAACTGGGAGTGTCTCTGAGATCTGATGGGAGGACGGGGGGCGGAGACGGCCCAGGGGTGCAGGCAGGGGAGGTGGCGGAGGCGTGGCTTTGAGAGAACATGCCTGCGGAGAACGCCACACACATGTAAACACACCGAAATTCTGTGAATTTCTCGGGGAGGCCCGGGGACATCCCGGGGACTGTGGAGAGGGACGAGTCCGCTCTCGTTTTTAATGTCAAAGGGCCCCACGACCACCGGCACCCCCTGAGTCGCACGCTCTCTGTGATTTTACTCTCTGTCGGGAGGTTCTCCTACGACGCTGCAAACTCCCTGCGTGATAACTGTGACACGTGTGCTCCCAGTTCCCTGCACATCTTCTCGTTGGAGGGACGGGAGAAAGGACGTGATGTTATTAAAGCCCATGTCCGCCCGGTGGATGTGGGGGCCTCGGGGGGCTGTGGACTCGGAGACGGAGCTCAGAGGAGATGAATCAGCCGCTGCCAAGAGCTGTGGGAGGAGAAACACCCCGCCCCCTTCCTCCCATCCCCCACTCCCCATCGGCCCGTCCCAGTTGCTGGCTAGGTGGGCTCTCCACGGAGGTGAACTCTGCGTACCCAAACGTCACCACGACCTGGCTTTGGAACACTTTCCTCGCCCCGGAAGGGCACTCCACGCCCATCAGCAGTCACCCCCACCGCCCAGCCCGGGGCAACCAGCCCCGCTTCCTGTCTCCACGGATGTGGACACTCGGGGCCTTTCACACCAGTGGGACCCGCCCGTGCAGCGCGCGGCCCCGGAGTCCAGCGTCTCCCACTCAGCGCCACGTTCCCGAGGGTCCTCCACGCTGCAGCCGGCATCAGAGCCTCGCTCCTGCTCATGGCTGCGTGGGAGCCCGCGGGGTGTGCCACGAGACCTCCTTTGTGTGTCCGCTCCTTAGCTGGAGAGCTTTGTGTCGCTGCTTCCCTTGGAATGCTAAGTGTAACTTCCTTCCCGGTCTCAGCCCCCTGCGCTCACGACAGGGCGGGAAACGGAAGAGGGCGGGTACGGTGTTTCCGGCAAACCGCCTCCAGGGACGTCTGATGTCTCACAAATGCCAACGTTGGAGGAGGTTCCCCACGCTTCCCGGGACGCGCTGACTGCCTTCCCAAGCGTGCCACGTTTCATCCGCGGGCACGGCTTGCGAAGGGAGGTGGGAGCCTTGAAGAATTGCCTGAAACGTGCCGTTTAGCTTAGACGGAGTAGCTGAACTTGAGCACATTTCAGGAACCGAAAGGAACAGCTCCCGGGAGGCACAGGCGGTGTGCTGCATGAAAACCCTAATTAGGAAAGGCGGTAACTTGTGGAGCCTCGGCCTTCGTGAAGCCTCCGGCTGGGGAGCACAATCCCCCGCAGAGCCACGGAGACGGAGCTTTTACGGAAAACGATATTCTAAGCTGTCGGAATTATCCCAAATTTGGGCGTGACACCGTTGAAACTGGTGGTTTCTTGGTGTGTAAGGCTGACAATGGTTGGTTGAGAAATCCTTTTCTCCTCCCTCCCTCCCTGCCTCCCTTTCTTGTCCTTAAGAGCCAAGGGTCCAGGCACAAGCGTCCGGAGGAGGCCCCCCTCTTCGGGACCATGAATGGTGCTCCGGACTCGCTGCTCCGTCCGTGCGGCCCCCTTGGCCGGGCCTTCCCCGCGGGGCTGGACATGGTGGGGGACCCCCTTATGAAGCACCGGCTGGAGTAGGCGCCTCCCACTCCCCAGCCGACAGCACCCGGACTCCCCTCCAAGGCACCCGCTTCCCCTCCCCCTCTGGCTGTGTCCCCCAGAGAGAGTGGGGCCACAGGGGGTGTAGCCCGTCACTCCGAATGATCGCGTCCCGTGGGAAACCCCCTCAGGTCGCTGCCTTCCCCAACCCCCCGGGGGGCCGTGTTGTGGACAACGCCAGCCGGCGGCTCTGGAAGCAGCGGCCGCGCTGTGGGCTCTGTCCCGCCACTCGCCTGCCCACGCACCAGCCGCCGCAGCCCAGGGACGCGGACTCCGGTCCACCCAGAAGCCCCCCTCCTCCCCTTTTATAAAAAAGGAGAGCGACTCACAACGCCCAGAAACTCCAACGGGGAGGGCCATGCCGCCGAGGTCACGGGGACAGCAGACAGGGGCCAGGGCCGTCAGCCCCGCCTCGTCCCCAGCCGCATGCACTCTCTGTGAACCTGGGCCAGCGCGGCTCCCACGGGCCACAGCCTTCAGGTGTGGAGCCGGGCCCCTGAGGGGACCATGAAGCACATCTCAGCCCGGGGACGAGAAGGCCCTCCCGCAGCGCCGCAGGGAGCGGGCTCCAGTGAGGGGGAGGAGGCTGACCGGATCGCTGGGGCGGGCAGCAGATCCTCGCCCCCCCCCCCACGTGCCTCCCCGTCGCCTCTGCTCTCTGAAATGACGGGGAGCGGCTTAGGGGGGTGGGGGGGGTACCTGCTCTTTGCAGATAGGTCCGAGTTTCCATATAGACTCATCATACTTTTTATTCCGACTATGAAAGCCAAGGGTATTTATTTTCCGTATAATTAACGACTGCCCACTAAGTGAGCAGGTAAATGATTCTCAAAAATAGGGAGCGGTGCCCGCAGTAACCTACCGCCACTTAAACGAGCGGGAAGCCGCTCCCGCGCGTAACGATACCTGTAACCAGGTAACGGAGCCGCTCGGCCGTCAACGCCAGGTGCCGCGGCCCCGTTGTGCCTATTGTCCCGGCATTATTTATAGCGCTGTCCTTTCCCTCCCAGAGACGTCCCCCTGTGGCTCATACATTATTCCACCACCCCAATTATAAGCGTTTTCCAGGGCCTCTGCCTCGCTGGTGCTTTCACGGCCGTTTGATGTAAGGCGTTTTCGGCAGCCCGTGGGCTGGGGGCGGAGGTGGGTCGGCGCCCTGCGCACCTGTTCTGTGCGGCGTGGCGGAGGGAGACGGCCGGATGGGGGTCGGTGCGCTGGGCACCTAGCTGCGGGGTGCGCTGGGGAGCGGGGGGCTGGGGCCCCAGGCTGGCGGGCCGCCGGGCCCCTGGGGCCGGGAGGGTGCGCTGTGGTTTCTGTGTGAGGGGCAATGTTCCCCAGGAGAACTGTCTTTTAAAGCAGCGATCCCCAACCCTTTGGGCACCAGGGACCGGCTTTGGGGAAGACAATGTTTCTGCAGACGTGGGTGGGGAGTGCGGGGGTGGGGGGACCAGAGGCGGTAATGGGAGCCAATGGGATGAAGCTTCGCCAGCCCACCACTCCCCTCCTGCTCTGCGGCCCGGGCTGGGACCCCTGTTTTAAAGAATATAAGCCATAGCAACAAAATGAATATTTTTGTTCTTTAAAACTTAGCCTGGCCGTTGGCGCACCCTGCCGAGTATCGTTAATGCGACCGCGGAGGAGTGGGAGTTAGCTCGCTGAGGCAGCCCGGCCCCAGGGAGGGGCGGCCTGGGCCGGCGCTGGCCTGTTCTCCAGCAGCCGGGTTCCCCGAAGCCCAACAGGGTGCTCGCCGCGAGGCTCAGCCTGGGGCGCAGCCGGCCGCAAGGGTGTTTTAGGGTGCCCGAGTTACCATGACACGCAGAGAATTTGGAATATTTGCAATGCAGTTTATGTTTCTCCTGTAAAACTTCCATAACCAAGAGAGCAAAAACGGAAAAAGAAAAGCCACGCTCTGTGCATACCCACCCCTAGTCAGGCTTGTTCAGAACTATTAATTTAACTGAACGCACGCCTGAAGGGAGAAAAGGAGGTGTAAATAAATACCTTCTACAAAAGGCTCACGATTCAGCGGGTAGAAAGTGCAGCCAACTGCTAACCCAGCACTCCGCCCCGCAGAGAAGGACACGCACCCGTTTCTCGGAGGCCCCCTCCTCTCCTGGGGGGCGGGGCCTCCTCGGGGGTGGGAGGCGACTAGGCCCCCCCCCCCCCCCCCCCCCCGATGGGAGGCAGCCAGGCCCCTGGGGCTGGCAGACCGCTGCCCGCAGTCTAACAGACGCGTCTGAAAGGCGTCAGCTTGGCGGATGGAGGATCTTTAAGTGGTGAAATGTGACTTGTCACTAACCGATCAGATTTAGGGAGACGGAAATCTCAGAGGGGCAGGCGACGAAAGAACCGTTTTTTGGGTGCGTGCGAAGGTCAGGTGAGGCGGCTCCTCCTGGGCCGCTCGGAGCGGTCTCCTGTCTCCCTGGCGGCGCCGGGAGAGTTCTCTCACTGCCTTTCGGAATCAGGATCCACCGAAAAGATCCCCGTCATCCAGCGAAAACCCTGCTTCTCCTTCTAGGGGCCTGCGCTGCTGGCGGGGGCGGGGGGCCTCTGGCGTCCGGGGGAGACGGAGCGCCCAGCCCTCGGCCGGACTCAGTGCGGGAGGCTGCGCTGCAGGAAACGGAGGGCGCGCTTGCACACAGGGTCAGAGACAGTCCTCCGCCAGGAAAGGTGCCTTCCCCTCGAAAGCAAGGTCAATTGAAACATGAGGAGACTTCACAGCGTCGGCGGCGACGGCCTCGTCGGACCTTCACCCGCGCGGCGGCGGCCGCTGCTCTCCTGGGCCGGAGAGACCGTGTGGGAACGCCGGCGAGCCGTCCAGCCGTCGTTTCCAAGCCGGGGAGCTGAAGAGTGCTCTCCGATCTGGGAGCACATGGAGCGTGCGAGCACAGGAACAGGCACGGGCCGCTTCGTGGCAGGACAGTGGGGCACTGCCACACCTGCCCCCCCCCCACGGGCCGGTTTGTGTCGCCTGACCTTGACCCTGTCCCAGCGGAAGCAGGGCTCGCTGGGCCCCCGGCGATCTCTCCGTAGCCGGGGACAGCAGTGGCATTCCTGGGAGGTGGCATTAGTGCCCCAGACGGCCTCACAGCCTCCAGCCCTTCGCGGTCAGGCCGGGGGCAGGCAGAGTTCATCCTCCCTGACCCGCCGTGACCCAGACAGACGCCTGGAGGAGCACACGGGGTGGGTGGGGGGAGGCCGTTCCCTCCAGGTGTGCCGACGGGGCCTCCGCCGTCAGGGCAGGGAGGGGGGGACCAGACGCGGCAGGGAGGCCTGCAGCCGAATTGATTCGTCTCCTGGAAAAGGAAGGCGGTGGGCAGAGTGACTCACCCCCAGGTAGCAGGGGACAGTCATTAAAAGCTCATTAGCATAATAGATCCAGGCAACAGACCCGGGGCAGGATGACAGAGAGGATTAGCCGTCCGCCACTGGCTCGTCCAAATCGGTTTTCTCACACGCGCATCCTTCTCGGTTTATTCTTCTTGGGGTAATGAATGGGGCACGGCCGCTCCGGTCCAGGGCTCCTGGGGGTGAGCCAGAGGGTCCTGTCCAGGCAGTTGGGGACCTGCAGGCGCCCAGGCTCTGGATCCCGGGGCCTCTGAGAAGGGGATTCTCCCCAAACCGGGCGTGTGTGCAGCGAGCCGGGAGGAGCACTGAAGGATCCGGGAACAGGTGGCGGAGACGGGGTGCCCGACAGGAGTCCGCCTGCCCCTCTGTCACCCGGCTTCTCCCGCAGCTAAATCGGGGCCGTGACTTGTTCGGGGAGGGCGGGTGCCAGGTGTCACTTGTGGGAAGAGGCACTTACGGGCCCATGGGCCTGCTCCGTCTGTGCCCTGCTGCAAGGGCCTTGGAGGTCGTGCAAGGACAGAAGACAAATGTCAAAGCCAAGGAGTCACACGTGAGCGACAAGCAAACCCCTAGGACCGCAAGCTGCTGCTGTGATCTCAGAAACTGGGGGGGGGGGCTGCCCATAAGCACCCCGACTGTTCTCGAGTGGGGCTTCCCAATGCCTCTGCCCAGGCCCAGTCCAACAAACACGGGAACGGCGTGTTTTCAGTTGCAGCGACCTGGGCACAGGGTTGCTGGGCCTCGGCTGGCAGCCATGCAGCCGGGACGGGGCATCAGCTCCCAGACTGTCGCATAGCTCTGTGCACCCGCACTGGCCAGCCCTGAGTCCGACAGAGGGAGGGGGGCGCTCGCTGGGGGCGTAGTGATGAATCACGTCCACATGGCAGAAGCAGGTCCCATAAACCCTAAGAGATTTTTACTGGCTGTGCTGCGAATGGCGCTTGAGCCAAGAGTCTGGCCCGGTGCACACGCTGCAGGCCGCAGGCCACACGGTGGGGCGCTCGGGGTCTCACAGGGCTGCGAGCCCACAGCCGCCCGAGCTCAAGGACACCTCTAGGAGACTCTTGTCCACCGCTGCCCTCGGAAGAGGCAGCAACTGAGCCCAGCACGGTGGTCCGCACCCCGGACACCCTGTGGGGAGCAGAGGCTGGTTGGGGAGGATGGCGGCCACGTCCCGGACGCTCTGCACGCACCCCCGTCCGTTCAACAGGTGGAGTCACCCCTTCGGGAACCTCCCGTCAAGTCGGCCCAGCCCCCGGCTTCACGGAGAATTCCTGCCGGCTGTTTCTGCAGAGCGAGCCCTGGTCCTGCCCTTCCCCGCCTGTTCGCTGAGGCCCTAGACTCCGCCCACCCCACCACCACGCGGACACCTTACCTGGAAAGAAACCCCCAAACTGATGGCTCTTCTCGGCACAGCTCGGGAGTCCTCGGCGGCACACGGGCCGACTCATGACGTGGCCCGTGGACGTGCTCGCCCAACCGAGACCTGGCCCAGTGGGGTCTCTCTCAGCAAGAAAGCGCTGTGTTCGCTCCCGGGGACCCACCGAGAGGGCGCGCTGTGAAGTTCGATCCTGTATCACGGTACAAACCTTAACCAAGTAAACATACCATCCACGAACCCTTCACCGTTAACATCACACTGGGCGAGGCTCCGAACGGCTCCCTCTGATGTCATGCAAGACACCGGTGCCTCCTGCACCACGGCCGTGCGGCAGCACCGGGCCGCAGGTCCCAGCTGAGGCAATTAGGCAGGAAGATGAAATGCAAGGCTTCCAATTCGGAAGGAAGGAAGGAGAGAAACTGTGTCCTTTGCAGATGGCATGATCTCGCATTTAGAAAATGCTGGGGCATTGATTTTTAAAAACCTTTAGAACTAATAAGAGAGCTCAGTGATGCGGCAAGCTTGCAGGAGATGAAATAAATATACAAAAAAACCCCAGTTGTATTTCTATGCCCTGGGAATAAATAATACACAAATTAAATTAAGCAAACAGTTCAATTTGCACCAGCACTAAAGAGAATAAAATACTCAAGGCAAATGTAACAAAAGAAGCATAAAACTTGCACCGTGAAAGCTACAAAGCCGGGTTGGAAGAAATTAATTTTCTGGCTGGGGTAATTAGTCAAGAAAATTAAACAGAAGCCATCAGAGTTGGAAAGGACAAAGTAAAACTATATCCACACACAGGGGCCATAATCTTGTCTGCTCCGAATCCTAAGGAATCCACATAAAATTGTTATAAATAGTGCAGGAGTGCAGCAAGGTTTCAGAATAAGAGATTAAGAAACAAAAATCAATTGTGTTTCCAGACAGTAGCAAGGAGCAAACTGCAAATGAAAGCGAGAAAACGTATTTACCAGTGCAGTGAGAGGCATAGAGATAAATTTTAAAAAGAAGTGTAAACTTCCACCCTGAAAGCTAAAAACTTGCAGAAAGGAACGGAGGAAGGCCTACGTGAACGATGCCTGGACAGAGAGACCTAGACACGGCGAGACGACGCGGCCCCCGAACCCATCGGAGGCTGGAGCGCAGCCCCGTCAGGGCCCTGGGGACGTCTCCGTGGAAGTCGACTGGGGGGTTGTAAGATTTCCGCGGGAACGGGCGGGGTCCAGCCCAGCCGAGCCGTCTTGAAGGAGTAGACCAAAGCTGGAGGAGTCGCATCGCTCGGTTTCGGGACTTGCGGCGGCAGCACCGACGTGGCCGTGGAGCTGACGTGGCCGTGGAGCTGATGTGGCCGTGGGGCTGGCGTGGGCAGCAACACCCAGGCCAGCAGAAGAGAAGACCGACGGGTAACAGGAAATCGTGAGGAGGAGCCGTGGCATCCAGCAGTCACTCACCACGTGGGTGGGGGTGGGGGTGGGGTGGGGAAGATCCGGCCGCCCTGGAACACAGTGTGGCCAGTCTCCAGGACACCGAGCAGTGATACCCAGGCTAACATGAAATACCAATATATTTAATATTAAATGCGACCCAGCAGTCCCACTTCAGGTCGGGCTCACGCTTGGGAGAAAAGAGGAAGACTCACCCCCACGCCGAGACCGGTGCCTTCACGCTCACGCCGGCGTCATGCACCGGGCCCCCCGTGGGGACAGCTCGGTGTCCACCGGTGCCGAGTGGAGAGTTAGACTGGGGTCCGTGCGCGCCGGCGGATGGGGCTCGGCCACCGGGAGGACTGAGGCGCCTGCCGTAACGCCAGTGGACCTGGGAAAGGCAAGGCCAAACGCGTGAAGCGGCTCGCGAAGGTCCCCACCGTGCGAGGTCCGGGTTATACAAAGGGTCCGGAGCGGGTGAGGCCTTGGGGAGCAGAGGTCGTGGGGCTGGAAGGTGACGAATGGGGCGAGGCTGTGGCCAGGGCAGCTCCCTTCTCGGCTTCATGACAACACTCCAGAGGGACTGCGACCAGTGTTGTGTGACTCTGGGACGTGTCCGAAGGGACCGAATCTGGCACCTTGAAGGGGTGAGTTGCGTGATCTCCATGCATCATCTTAATCAGAAGGTGAACTTATGAAGAGGCCCCCCTGTGTCTGGCCACCCATCCGCAATGGTGAGACAGTGACCCAGGAATGATCCAGAAGGCGTTCTGTTAGACACAGACTATTCAGCCCGTCCCCGCCCAAGCTCTCCCCGTGTCTCCGAGCAGGTGCGCGGGCTGTAAACGGCGGCAGGAGGGTCGTCTGGGCGTGGGTCCCAGGCGCTTCCTGCGTTCACCGGCATCCTGGCCCGTGACATTCGCTGGGGAGGAGACGGGGAAGCTTTCCAGGAAAATGGGGGGACGTGCAAAGAGATTTCTTGAAATAGGTGGCGAGGGGGGGACATACTCATTCTGTTTTCATAGATTTGATTCATCGGGTGGAACCTGGAGCAGAAGTCATTTTAATGACATGCACTGCAGACCCAATCCGAGAAAAAAAAATGTGTGATCGGCGTCACCGTTGCACGACGCTGAATGGGCTGACGCATGATTGCTTTTCTGGAAATAAGAATCTTCGCATGAATACAAAAAAAGAGTCGTAATTAGGATTGGGAAGAGCAGGGACAGAATTAAAAATGCTCATCTTTTATTAATCGCATGCATTTTTCATAAGGAGACTATTTTTACTAACTCAGGCTAATAATAATAAAAAAAGCTATTATTCCACAAAACCGTGGGAAGGACTGGCCCGTGACAACTTAACGCCGCTTTCCGAAGCTCTGCTGTGGCGGGCTTAGATACGCCCGGCTCGCCTGGCATTTTCCTTGTTTCCCGCCACAGGCCCTCTGTGGGGCAGTCGCCACCAACCAGAAGGTCACCTGCACCAGTGACAGGCCCCTGGCCCTGCCTACTAACCCCCGCTGTCCACCAGGATGTTCCAAGCAGGAAGGGGGGGGGGAGCGGCAGCGTGGGGCACTGACCACAGGGTTCCCGGGGGACTGTGTAGGCTCCTACCTTCTGGCCTAAACCACGCGAGGACAAACCTCTCTCACCACGACGCCTGGAGGTGAGAGGGGCGAGGTGCAATGCTCAGCAGACTGGAGTGCTTCCACTGCCTTCGACCTCCACGCTGCGGGGGCGCCACGGACAGAGCAACGGAGAAATGAAGCCGTTCCCCCCAGCGTGGTGGACTCTGCAAGGGAGACACATGTGAGACACCAAGCCACAGGCGGGACAGGGAGCCACAGGAAAGCCACGGAACCACAGATGGGACGGGGAGCCACGGGCAAGACACGGGGGCATGGCAGGCCACAGAGCCATGAACGAGCCACGGAGCCACTGACGAGACACAAAGCCACGGGCAAGACACGGAGCCAAGAGCTGGCCCACCCTGACTGGACTCCGAAACCCACTCTGTCCACTACGCGCCACTGCATCTGTGCTCACGGAGAGGAAATGGAGTTCCCCGGTGACCACGGAAAGGGTGATAAAAAGGTGTAACTTCACACAATTCTTTACGGACAGAAGGCAGAAGACGCGGTCAAAGGCTTTCATCGGGAGTGGGGCGTGGCGTAAGACTTTGTTCTCAGCCCCAGGCGCAGACAGAATGAATCCAGCGCACCCTGCGCTCAGCTTTCCGAAACGTCTCCACGGCCAGTCGCAGCCACGCGGGGACGTCCGGCTGGCACCAGCAGCGGCGCTTTGCATCACCAGCGCAGTAAGTGCAGCGGGACCCCCGGTGGCCCCGAGCCTCCGGGCCTGTCCCGCGCCCTGAGCGCGTGACACGGTAAAACGCCACTTCGCATTGGCGGTCGCGTCAGACCGGGCGGGGGGGGCTTTCTGGAAAGCTGCGTGCACACCTATCGATAGTTTGCACACTTAATTTGAATCGCAGCAGCAGCGCGATGCTTTTGAAGAGTCGGGGCCCCAACGACGCGCTGGCCTGCAGAGCCGAGGGTGCGCCCCCTGGAGGGCGGCCCGGGGACGCGGTGGGCGCGTAGACGCACCTGCGCCGAGTGGTGACGCACGGGCACGTTTATGACGTCATCGGGGAGTTCAGGACGGCTGCGCAGTCTTCGCTGTCGCAGACGGGCGTGAGTCACTCCTCCCGGATTTGGGCTTTTTGCTTTTTGCTGCCCTTCGGGTGTGATTCTGCATTTTCTTGCTGCTGAAAAACAGGCTTGCGTGCCCGGGGGGCGGTGGGGGGCGGGTTTCGGAGCGCGGAGTCTTTCTGCTGTAGAATACTTGGGTTGCATGTTCAGCGTATTATTTTCTATTTCTGAACTTCAGTTTCCTCTGGTTGGATAAAAACGGTTTTGTTTTATGAATAGCGATCATTATCGCCAGCTCTTTTTTCTTCAATCCCTGTCGGGAGTGGTTGGTAACACTGTGCTGACATTTTTAACAGGCGTGCCGTGGCCACCTGCCCTCCTCGTGGTCCCGACGAGTCTCCAGGAAAACGTGGGGCTCACGGGGGTCCCCGCCCTGGTGGCCAGCCACCCTGCCTCTGTGCACAGGCGGACGACCTGGATTCTGGGTTGGCGGCGAGGGGCGGGGCAGCAGAGCGGGGGGCACGGGGGCTCCGGAGCTGGGCCTGCAAGAAGGACGGCGGGCTGGCACCCTGACCACCGGCTCGCCCGCCCGGCTGTGCTCCTGTCTCTCTCTCCCAGTGAGCTGAGGGCTCCTCAAGGCGGGGCACCCTCCACACGCACCTGTCCTGTGACCGAGTGGCCAGTCTGGGAAGGACACATGCTTATGGATGCAAAGGACGGGATGCTGAGATACTGGCCCAGGACACTGACCCGTGCTGGCTGCAGCAGTCCAGGCTCAGGGTGGGCCCCGTGGCTTTGGGCAGTCCAGGCCAGGCCGGGCTGTCCCCCCAGGCTGAGGTGCTGAGACATGCAGATGTCTCTGGGAGACCCTGACTCCAGTTCCTCTGGGTCAACGCCCAGAAGTGGGATTGCCGGGTCACCCGGCAGCTCTCTCCACGATGGTTTGAAGACGCTGCGCACTGTTCCCGCAGCGTCTGTGCCATCGGACACGCCTGTCAGCGGGGCCCGGGTTCCAATGCCTGTGCGCCCTCGCCGGCCCTCGCCAGCCCGGGTTCTCCTGACAACAGCGGTCCCCGGGATTCATGGTGCGGAGACACTTCACACGCCTGGAGGCCGTGCGTCTCTCGTCTTTGAAGAGATGTCTATCCAGATCCTGTGTCCATCGTTTGAGTCATTTTTTATCGCGTATTTATTTTTCTGTTACTGAATTGTGGGGATGTTTTAGAAGAAGCTGTTTATCAGGCAGCACCTGAAGGCTGGTTTACAAACCTATCAGACGTTTGTAAACATCCGTGCGGCAAACACTCCACACGCACACGGGTGTGGGAGCCCTTCCTCATCTCTGAGCATGTACACGGGGGACAGTTGGCGGAGGTTCCCCGGGGGGAGGAGCTGTGTGCACGGGACTCGAATGGGGGCCAGCCGTTTGCAGATCGAGGAGGATCTGGGGGTGCCCGGGGTCCTAGTCGCCGCCTGGGGAGCCTGGCGATGTTTCCACGACCTTTTCCTTACGGGTTCACGTCAAAGCAGTGAAAAGAGATAAAGGACTTGGCAGCTGCTTGCAGAAGTGGCGGAGAAGCTTGTGAAAGTCCGTGTGCACCTGGAAAAGACCCCGGCCCCTGCCTTTGGGGGGGAAGGACGCCCACCCTCCCTGACATCTCCCCGTCCCCTTGGTGAATGGGAGCTATTGGACGCTGTCCCCTTGGTTCTAGTTTCCTGACTAACCGCACGCACCAGCCCCACTTCCGGGCCCTCGTTTCCTGTTGGGCTTGCAACTAGACCCGGGACAAAAGCTGTTTTACTGTAAAGAAATGTGATTTTCCCTTGTATCTAGTATATTCAATGGGGATAAGTTCAGACCTACTGTGTCAGACCTCAGTGAGACCCACGCCATAAGCTTCCCTGTCTCTCATCAGAGCCCCGACAAACCGCCTTCCCCAGGCTGCACGTGGCCTCTGGGAGCGGCGAGAGTGACGTCTGGATGTGCGGATAAGCATGCTTGTGGAAGTCTGCGGGTTCCGGGCCGGAGCTGTGAGGCAGGCAGGCCTAGGAGATATAAGGGAATGGCTAAGAGATTTAACAAAATATCAGAGGGTAGAGTTTTTAACAAAAGGGAAGTCCAGTTAGTCCAGCTTTGTAAGCACGGAAAGTCCAGCCCTGCATCTTGTGGGTTCTGCTCCCGGGCCCTCTGGGTGCCACCTGCAGTGGACAGGAGGACCTCAAGGGGCGGCAGGGGGTAGGAGCGGCTCGGCCACCAAGCTCGCTGTCGGTCCGGCAGAGTGGGAACCCCGAGGCCCCGAGCTGTGCGGGCAGGAGCAGGTGGGCAAGTTTCTTTGCCCTGAACCCTCCTGACCCCCCGGGTGTGGAAATGGCCCAGCACCCTCCACATGCCCTAGGTCCGCATTTGGCTGGACATTTGCCGCAGAGCTTCCAGCTGTCCCCACTGTCCCCGGTCACTGTGCATGATGGATTCCGAGCTCCGCGTTCGGTGCAGGGTGGGCTGGACTCAGACGTGGTTTGCTCAGCCGCCAGTCAGACGACGGGCAGCGACGGCCTCCTCCAGGGGCTGCCACACTGTGAGGCCGACTGCGGTCTTGTCTGTCTGTGTCCGGCTGCAGGCCGGGCACCCACCGGTGGCACGCACTGTTGCTGAGTGATAATAACCAGCACGTGTGAGTTCGAGTCCAGTCTGCTAGCTTTCCTCCTGCACGGCGGCAGCGGCGGCACACTGCAGACAAGTGGTCGGGACAACTATTGGGCGGGAAAAGAAAACCGAACAGAAACACAGGACTTGGGACAGGTGGAGGCAAGCCCAGGTGAGAAAGGGACGTGGCCACTGAGGGACTTGGTCGAGATGGTCACGCACTAAGGGGCATCGAATGACGTGACGACGCCGTTCACGTTCTTGTGGGAAGGGGAGGCCGAGGTGCGGAGTGCACACCGACCCTCCCTCCTCTGTGAGCACCGGACTGCGAGGGGTCAGGGGAGACGGGCTCACCGCCCTGCAGCCGGGTCCGGCGCTCGCCGGCCCCCTCAGACGTCCGAGCTGCGGGGTCTCCTCTGCACCCGAGGGTGCCCCCACTTCTCCCAGCACGCACCCACGGCACCCCCAGTATTCCTTGTGATCTTCAGGGGAGGAGGCACTTTCTATTCATCAGAAAACTGACTTGGGAATAAAAATTGAGTGTGTGTTTGGAAAGAGGTCAGCACACTGTTAAAAGGAGGTTGAGTGTGGCTCTGGAAAGGGCAGGGGGGGCCCGGTTTCACTCGGGACGGGATGGGGGCGGGGCTCTGCAGCTCTGGGGAGAGCAGAGCGGCTCTTCGAAGGCCAGAGGCTTTAAGGACATTTCTTATTACCCTATTTTGCTGTGCACAATGACACACACTTTTCTTGCCCCAAATTTTGAGGGAACAGTAGGAATACACATTATACATGAGCAGTGCCCATTCCGTATCTATGTACTGTAACACGAAAAACTTTTTTTTTCCCTGAAAGTGTGGACCAAAAACGTGGGTGCGAATTATACTCGGCAAAATACGGTAGCTGGGTTTTTGAACAGGCTACTGACCGGGGAGTTCCCCTGAATCCGCAGACTTCTCCCCACCAGCGTCCTCGTGGCGGGGACGTCATGGGCACGTGCTGGGTGTGTTTTAAATAAACTCCAGGCCTGGCGTTCCATCTCCACGTGGTCCCCCGGGGCGCGGCTGTGGCCAGACAGCGAGTGGCAGTGAGTTCTGCTGGGGGAGGCGGCAGCAGGTGGGAGAAGTCCCTGTCGCTCCAGGTGACTCTGCGTTCAAGTGATGAATTCTTTTGTTTTTAAGAATGAATCACTCACGTGAAATACATTCTCCCTATACGTGTATACATTTTTAAGTTTTTAATTTTATGCAGATGAGCTCTTAGGAAATGCTATACAAACTGTGCCTTGCTGTGCTGAGCCTCTGTGGAGCTGTCTGCAAAGTAAGGGCCGGGGTAACAGCCACGGCGCAGAGATGGCGTCACGGGAGCCAGGTCATGTTCTTAAAAAGACTCCCGAGGTCCCTCGCTCTGGGTCGGGTTCCCAGGCCTGGTGGCAGAGCGAGGGAGCTGCAAGCCACCGGTCCCCGCGTTTCCCGGCTAAATCAGCACTGTCATATGGAGCAATGTCATTATGTACCTTTGTGATCGACTCAGCCAACCAGCTGTGACTGACTGTGGCTCCTGACAATTTATGGCTCGTCTGGGTGGTATCTATTATTTCCAATTATTCAAATGCAGTATAATATCAAATTAGCAATGCGTATCACCCGACCGTTAATTTGAGGTTCCAAATTTGAATAAGATATGACTTCAGCGCGTATCCACAGAAGTGGAGTCATTCTGTCCCCGTTCTGATTTCCCCGAGGCCTGTTCTGGGGCGCCGTCTGGGCGAGCCCCCTGGGGCTGGGGGTCCGTCGGTGGGTCTGACCGACCGGGGGCAGGTGTCCGGACTGGGGGACGATGCTCAGTGAGAGACACAGCGGAGAACCCGAGGTCGAGGGGGGCAGGGAGAGAAGTGGGGGCAGAGACCGGCGGGGCGGCCAGTGGTCCAGTGACAGGCTCTCAGTCACCAGCCCAGATGTCCTCAGGAGAGGGACCCCAGCCCTGGGGGTCCTCAGTACGTGGCACTGCAAACATTCGGGGCTGGGCACTCCGTATCGGGGGGCTGTCCTGTGCGTGGTGGGGAGCTTACACACATTAACAGTGCCCCCGGCCGGGAGGTCCCACCCTCGTCCCCGTCGTCACAACCACAGATTTCCCCAGACACCGTCCCATGTCCCCTGGCGGGGGTGCGGAACGTGCCAGCTTTGGGAGCCAGTGGCCCACGGCTCTGGGACGCTGGTGGCAACGGGGTGTGGCGGGACCGGAGGGAGGGACTCGGCCTGCGGCCTGGGCTGTCCAGTCCGTGCGTCTGTCCGTCCAGCTCGGCCTCCCAAACTCCTGCTAAAAAAAAAAATCCCCTCTCTCGAAGAGAAATACGTGGTCGCTTTGCCCTGCAGTGATCTTGGCCCTGAAAACGGAATTACAGGATCACAGGCTCCCGTTTCTCTTGATGTTATTGAGCGAGACATTCCTTCTCTCTTTTCACTTACGGGTCCCAGCCCCGCCCGCAGCCCGGTGCCAGCCCGGTGCCAGCCAGGTGTCAGCCAGGTGACGAGAATGTCGTCGCTGCTATTAAACTGCAGGAGTCACCTCACGAGACAGCCGGTCCCCCAACGGGGCCCATTCCCCGAGCAGGTGGCTCTTTTTACGGCGACCTGGGTGTGGAGGCGGAGCCGCAGAGGAGCCTCCGGCCCGCGGATCACCAGTGTTGGGGGCGTCACGGTGTTTCCAGCCCACGCGCACGCGCACCGGCAGGGGCGGCTCAGAAAAGCGGAAAAGCAAGGAGGGAAGGCGATGCACCTGGCGATGTGGAGGAGGCTTCCCTGTTTCCTTTCCGACCTTGGCAGCTCCCCGCTGCCCTCTCTCGGACCACGGCCAGGACCATGCACTGTGGGCCCCCCCCCCCACCCTCGGGCGTCCCCTCCCCCATCCCCCGGCTTCAGGACCAGAAGGACGGCACCTGGGCCGCACACAAACCTTGGCTCCGAAAGCCTTCCTCCCTCGGCCCTTCCCGGGCGAGGAGCCGGGCTCGCTAATCTGCGCTTGCAGTCACTTCGTCACCTCCCTCTGAATGCCTTGAGCTTTGAACGCTGGGATTTGAAGAGAGGAATCCCTGAAGGGGAAACCACCACGCAGGCTTCGGGACACAACGGTGATTTAGCCCCGAGGACCGGGCGCCCCGCTGTAGAGTGAGCAGTGGCCGGCCCGGCCAGGGCGGGCGAGGTGCCTTTGGGAGTCGGGGGCTGCTTCTGGGCACGTGAAGTTGGCTTTTCAGTATGTAAATGCACTCTCTGAAAGCACCAGGAAGGCTGAGGCTGCTTTAACAACCCCCGGAGGGGGTGCGGTGGGGTCAGGAGGACACGGGCGCCAGCCCAGAGCACACCCGGCAGAGGCGGCCGCTGCCGCACCTCCAGACCACACGGGGCAGTGACCGAGTTAAAAATGGACACCCCCCCCCCCCAGCAGCAGACAGTCCTGTGAGCTCTGAGATTCGTTCATTACATTACTGTTGGCAGCACAGCTCTAGTGATCAAACATTCATTTCTGTGCCACTGAGGGACAGGCGGCACACCGCTTACTGTCCACCCTGCTGGGTGACTGTTCAATCCGGGGACTGCAAAGGTCGGCCAGGGGCACCCCATGGGGCAGACTGCAGGGTCAGCGAGGGCACGGCAACCCTGCACCAGGGATGACAACCCCTTGCCCTGATGGCCCAGCGCACGCCACCGAGGGCGGGTCCTCACGCGCCGTGGCGTCCCCCCCACCAGTCCCAGCGCTCCGGCTGTGACGACCGGGAGGCGAGATGCTCACGGATTCAGACGGACAGCAGCCAGACATTAGAGTGTGGTCTCTTTCGAGAGCGAACTCCGAACCCTTCCAGTGACCCCGTAAGATTGCTCTGACTACAGGGGCGCCCCCTTGAGGGGAGGAAGGGGTGCAGGGGTGGATCCACAGGCGGAGATGTCCAGGAGGCGGACCCCCTTTCTCTTCTAACACCCCACTGACTTTCTCCTTGAGGCCTTCCTCATGACAGGCTGGTGGACACATAACGTCCACTCCGTGCTGGCCCAGGTGCCAGGCGAGTCCAGTTTCTGGGGTCTCACAGGTGGGCCCCTGCTTCCTTCTCGGTTCACCCAGGTGCCCATTTCCTCACGTCGTAGGGTTTGGGGTCATGCTAATGTACAGGAACGGGTGGTGACGTGAGCAGTGACCTCTGCCCTGAGGCCAGCTCTTTCCGACCGTGGCCGCACCTTAGAATTCCGTGGGAATCTTCAGAACAGTGTGGAAGGCCGGCCCCCCGCCAGACCCCCCCGTGTCGAGCGCTCTGGTGCCTGGTGCCGGCCAGGGCCTGTCCCTCTACCTGGTACGGTCTCCCCTGGTGGTTCTGACGCACGGACAGAGCAAGGGACCGGCCTCCGTTCTGCGGGACTGGACGGTTATACAGTTTTAGGGGCCCTCTATGAAAAAATAAAAATGTACATAGAAATCAGGTGTGGATGTGCGTAGTTACTTAGGATGAAAAATCAATCACCAGAATCTACGCAGTTTGAAAAGCGGAGGAGTCTCACACAATTCCCGGAAGCCGCGGCGGCACCGCTGATGCACCACCCGCCCGCCCGCCGCACACCCGTGGCACCGCTCCTCCCCGTTCGCTGGAGCCCGCTCCGGAGCTGATGCCTGTGACAGCGACTCTGACACCTCGTTTGTCCATCACGGTGTTAAAAAGTCAGGCATTCCTCTAGTTTTTCTTATTATTGATATTTATGAGGCCTAATATAATAGATGTGAGTTTTCTTCCACTTGCTGCACTGATTTATGTTTTCTGATAAAGTCTATTTCATGCAATTTTCATCAAGGAGGAAAAACCATGACGCACGCACTCTGACAGTCTGGGCCGCCTCGCCGGGCCTGGTCCCCTGGGGGGGGTTGTTTCTGCTCGGCCAGGTGGCCGCAGGCTGGTCTGCCCAGGCCCTGTCACCTGCGGCCACGGCCGCCCTCCTCTCCTGCGCCTGCAGGCACGGGGAGCCCCACGGGGGGTGGGGCTGGCCCCCTGGTGGGACCGTGTGCCGGGCTGCGCCCACGTTCAGACCCCCAGACTGTTATGGGGGGGTCGTCCATCACCCAGCCACTCAGAACCCCAGGCACCCTGGCTTGCTCTTCTCCTGGACCCTCTCTCGCCTGCCCCCCACCCCCCCGCACGTGGGGTCTGTATTCCAGGGGGAACCTCTCTGCCTAATGTGTGGGGCAGAACCCAGCACCTTGGGGTCAAGAGAACCCGGCCCTTGCAACGCCAACCCCTCACCTTGCTCTCTTGAGAGCGCCGGCTCTGCCCGGAGGTCGACGTCTCCATCGTGGGTCTCGGACACGGACCGTGGACGTGTGCACTTCCTGTGTGTGCGCCACCCGTGTCTTCCTTCCTCCGGGCCGGGAGCCGGAGGGGCCCTAGCTGCTCGGCTGCAAACAGGAGTGTGAAGGGAGGCGGGGGCACGCACGCCGTGTTGAAGGGTTCGTGTCTCCCCGAGGACACAGGGGCAGCTGTGTGACCGCAGGATGGCAGGCGGTCGCTGGAAGGCAGCCCCTCCCCCCGGCCCAGCACCCAGTCTGCGTGGGGTTCGGGGGACACCCAGGGCCTTCAAGGGGCCTGAGACCACGTGGGGGCACCCGCAGGGGCTCCCGGAGAGAAGGCAGGCGGAATCCAACAGCGTCTCCCTTCCCTGGTGTGTGCAATGCTCATTTAAATATTTACTTAGAGCAAATACATTTTAATGACTTTTCAGTTAAATTAAATCAACTCGCTGAACCACGTTTCAGAGATCAGGAACGGGGAATGCGCGCCCGGGGCGACTGGCTAATTTCCGCGTCGGACCGACAGGAGCCCCGGGGCGACGGCCCGAGTGCGGGCGCTGCTCACTCTCCAGGCAGGGCTGGCGAGGCGGGCAAGGTGCTCAAGGTCACGGCCTGGGGGGGGGGCCCAGCTTGCCCGACACCCACCCCCGCCGTGGGTACTCGAGGGGAGGTGGGCCCAGAGGAGCTGAGCGGGTGGGGGCAGGCTCCGCAGGAAGCCAGAGTGACCCGGAGGTTCACAACCAGCCGCACCGCCCCGAGTGGGACGCACCCAGCAGCAGACGGCCGATCGCCGCTGGCCGAACTCTGTCCCGAACTCTACCCTGAGCCTCAGAAAGTCTGGTCCCTCAGTGGCTTCGGCCAGTGGGCAGCGCCCGCCTGAGCCCGGTGAGCAGGGGGACAGAGAACTGGTGGGGCGTCCCTCCCCTCGCTCCCCTCGCTCCCCTCTCGGGTTCGGCACGGAGCCACTGGCCGCGGTCACGCCCGTCTGGAATGACAGCTCCCGGAGACCGCCCCCCCGCCCGGGGGTCAGCCCCGAGTCCGGTGACACTGGCCGCTCCTCTCGCCCTTCCGGAAGTACAGGAAGTACAGTCTATGAAATAATGCTAATAATAGAAAAGTATAATAAAAAGCTACAGGAATGCAGAGAAACGAGTAGCCTGGGTTTCACCAGACCACGCACGGTCATACAGCGGTGAAAACACAGAAGTGCAAAGTTTTTTTTTTTGTAACCAGCTGTGTGGTCACAGGCCAGCTCCCTGGCCTCCACAGCCTGCCCCGGTCGGTCCCTTGAAACCAAGGATGAGGGGCACCTGTTGTGGGGTGCTCTGGGGGCTCAGAGTCGGTGTGGACGGCCGGGCGTCTCTCCTCGGCCTTAACGGAGTGGACGCCACCGCCAGGCACCTGCTGAGTCACCGCCCTCTGCCCTGGGGACTGCCCACTGCCTGCCCAGTGCCCAGGCTCCAGCCTCCCGGGGTCTGAAACAGAGTTCACCAGAGCAAGTCTCACTGAGGTGCTGCTGCCGCCCCCCGCCGGGGCCCCTCCCCGCCGAGGCCGGCTGAACCCCAGATCGAGTGTAGCCAGACCCAGGCCGGCATGACCTGGTGACATGCCTTACTCATCGACTTCGGTGTTTAGTGATGCGTCATGCTTTCTTCTCACGTGGCCTTTATTTCTGTTGCGTGTGTGACACTGTGTGCTCGGTATGTGGGTTTTGTACCGTTGGAATGAAAACAGCACAAATCAGGCCATTCCCACTTTTCTTTCTTCTGATTTTCAGTTTTCAAGCCATCATGGCTTGAGAACTGAAGTCACTCTACACTTTGCATCCTCAACAGGAATAAATAAAATGGGGCAGATCAGATTTAGATTCTACCCAGCCTGTTGTGACCCACAACCCGAATAACCTTCCCAGGTGACTATGAATCCGCAGGAACAGCACACCCACGGCCACTGCCACGGAGCCCAGGGTGCGGCTCTCCAGCGGCCAGCGGGGCCTCGGTCCACGGGCAGGCTGACCCGACCCGCCGCACTGCCCGCAGCGGATGGAGCGGGTCCAATCCCACAACCTTGCAGGGAACTGGAGCCTGGTTTGAGGAGCGAGGGGCAGGGGCACCGGTGAATTAAAATGGAAATGCGTGCTGACAGCCGGTCTGAAGGAGTTACGGGGGGAGGGGCGGTGGGGGGGCCCCTCCCGGCCTGTCAGCCTCAGGTCCAAGCCCCCCTTTACTGTGAGTGCCCCCTTTCTGATGCTGGGGGACACAGTTCTGTCCAAAAACAGTGAGGAGATCGCCGGTCGAATCACATTTTCAGGTATTCAGATACACGACACCCGTCTTCCAACCCTGATACATTCTCCATCCCAGGGTTCCTCAGACAGAAATTGCCAAAATATCTCTGCATAAATATGGGATTAATTTGTTTATTTTTGATACCTACTAATGAGACAGTGAATTCATTTCCCTCTCCTACGGAGAATAATTATGGAGGCTTGCAGTAATCTGTCAAACCTTTTAGCCAAGGTAGAAATAACAGGGCAAAACGCACTGCATGATGGAAGGCGTTAACCAAGGCTGCCTTAATGCAGGGCTCGGGCTGACCAGACGCCGGGGGGGGGGGGGGGGGGGGGCGGGGAGAGACGGACAGGAAGAGGGAGGAGCAGGAGGAGGAGGAGGAGGGGGAGGAAGAGGGGGAGGGTGTCTGCCTTCTTCGGTGGGGAAAGAAGAAGTGTTGCTGGCATCCACTGTGATCTCCACACGAGAAGGAGCGTTAAGGGGGGGGCCGGAGGGACGGTCGGTTCCTCGGCCGGGTCTGGCCGGTGTGCAGGCTGAGGCAGGACGAAGCCCTCAGCTCGGCGGGAACGGATGCGGCTCGCTGTCCCCGACTGTCCCCGTGCCCTCTGCGGCACACGGGATGGTGGCCCGTGGGGCCGTGGGCCAGGAGGTGGGTGTGACACACGACAGCGGTCAGGGTGCGTCACCTACTGCCTTTCACTGGTCTCCTTGCTCCTCAGATGTGTCCCCCTTGTGCTGTGTGGCAGCCCCTGGTTCGCTGGCCGGACCTGCACGGCCGGTGGAGGTCGGGGTCATGGGTGCTGCCGCCACCTCGCGTCCTGTGTCTTCGAGTCCCTCGAAGTCCATGCTGCTCCCAGAACAAGCCACTCAGGGGCACGGATGCCCGTCTCTAGATCGAGGGACGGTCCCCTGCCCCTGGTCACCGGATGCTTGAGCTGCTGGCAGGCAGCTGGATCTTCAGAGCCTCGCGGGTCACGTTCCCCGGAGCCCTTTCCTGTCCCGCCCCCTGGCCCTCTGTGGTGGCCCTGGAGGGCCCTCCGCCCAGAGACCCCCGGTCGGAATCCGACTGCCCTTCCTGCCGTCCCACGGGTGGGCGTAGCCACGAGGCGGGGCACTGGGACCACGAATGGATCTGCCGTGTGTTTATTTGTTGACCTGGAGTGTTTGGTGCACTTGGGGTTGTCACCTGTGCATTTGCGGGGGTGCCTGCTCTCACAGGACATCACGGGGCGGGGGGTGCGTGCGGCGGAGCGGGGAGGGAGGAGGGAGCCCTCTGAAGGGGTCCGATGAGCCAGGTTGGTTATTTCCTGCCACAGGGGGAGGTCTGGCCTGACCTCGGGGGCCCTCGGGGTAGCCCAGCTGATGGTCACCGTCAGCAAGAGGGCGCAGGCCTCGGAGTCTTCAATTTTACGTCCAGATTTTAAAGGACGTGAAAGTGGGGAGGTGAGGGGAAGGCGTTTTGCCGGCTTTCTCTCGCTCTGGCCGAAGCTTGGCGACCCCAGAGGCGTCCACCTGGGCTCCAGGGCACCGAGTGGCTGTTTCCCAGGTGGGGGGAGGGGCAGTGTCCTATTTTGTACGTGGTTTGTTAAAAAAAAAAGCACCCGTCCACACATGGACACCACATCACAGTGACACTCCTAAATGACACCATGTTGCATGCCGGATGGAAACCTTGAAAATCCGGGTTTGCACCGGCCGTCGGAGCCCAAGTTCTCTTCTGCTTGCGGGCAGAAGTCAGGGTCCCGAGCCTGCACCCCGTACACGGTGGTGACGCTGCCTCCTGATGAAGTCAGACTGCTGGCGCCCTCTCGGGCAGGCGGGAGGGGCAGGCGGGAGAGAGTCGCAGCCGAAGGCGGTCTTGCTGTCACCTGCTCTTGGGCGGCACGAGGTGACATTCTGTATTTGAGTGTAATGACTTCACTATCTTCCCGATGACGTAATGACTTATCGGTGCCTTCAAAAAATCACCCTATGCCCTGGCTGGTGTAGCTCAGTGGATTGAGCTCGGGCTGCAAACCAAAGTGTCGCAGGTTCAATTCCCAGTCAGGGCACATGCCTGGGTTGCAGGCCATGACCCCCAGCAACTGCACATTGATGTTTCTCTCCCTCTCTCTCTCTCTCTATCTTCCTCCCTTCCCTCTCTAAAAGTAAATAAATAAAATCTTTTAAAAAATCACCCTTACAGTTTAAGAGAAACATCAGGCTCTTACAAGTCAAGCCACGCGGTGTGATCTCCAACTTGGCCCCTGCCTCGCCGTGTCCTGCCCTGTGCACCCGCGCATTTCCAGCTTCCTCTCCCGTTCCGGGGTTCCCCGGTGGGTTTTATTGGGTTGTCTCTGTTTTAGCTGTAATTTAAGTCCTCTTTGGGAGGGGAGCTTGTAATTAAAACCGGTCCTAATTGCCTGCTTTCAGCCTGCTGCTGCTTAATGAGGAGTTATGGGTGCCAGGGGGCTGGCGCCGGGAGTTGTGGGGCCCGCCCGGGACCGTGCGGGGGGTGCTCTCTCTGGTTCCGACCTCGGGGACCCAGGCTGGGGTCCCAGTGCACTGGGTGTGTTCTAGGGCCCGGGGGCCTGGACGTGGGCAGAGGAGCAGGGCTGCCGGCCCCGCCGGCTCGGCCATCGGCGTTTGGATTCACGAAAGGACCGGAGGCTTCCGCGACGCCAGGTGCGACCAGCTCCTGTCCCTGCTCCCAAAGATGCTGGTGACTCCCCGGCTGTGCAACCCAGTCAGCCGGCTTTGGGGACCGTGAGCCACACTGTGCATGTGTTCCCCGTTCGTTTCATCGGGTTTCCTCCCTTTCAGCCCCGCCCCTCGCTACCCTGGGCCCTGTCTCGGGGGTTGTCAGCGAGAGGGGCCGCCCGCGTGGTTCCCGGCGGGCCCGCGGGAGCCTTGTCCGTCTCTGCAGCGCATCGCCCACTGCAGCGCATCGCCCACTGCAGCCCCCACTTCCACGCCGTCGCGTCGGCACAAGAAAATGGCCCCCACGCAAACGTGGGTCCATCTGGCAAAGACTGGAAGTTCGGGTTTTCCATGACCCGCCCCCCCCAAGGTCTCCAGGGGCCCCTGTAGCCCAGGGCTGTGGGCGTGGCCCAGGAGTCGGGCTGGGATGGAAGCGAGCGGGGGAAGGGCCGGCGGGAGCCTTGGCTGAAGGTTCCTCGTGTCGGCGCCTTGTGCGCTGTGTGTCACAGCAAACGGGGGGCGGGGGTGGGGGTGGGGGGGCAGACGGGAGGCTGCAGCCCGGAGAGAGGCCCCAGGCCTGGGGAGACGGCTCAGCTCAGGGCCACAGGGCTCCGTACTGTGTGACCCGCCGGCCGGCCGACCAGCCAGCAAAAACTATGTGGCCCTGGCTGGGGTGGCTCCGTGGACTGAGCACTGGTCTGCGAACCTAAAGGCCACGGGTTCGATTCCCAGTCCCGGCACCTGCTGCGGCCTGGGCCTCGGGGTCTCCAACATGTTCACCTGTCCCAGTTGCTACCACTCTGCAACAGTGACACCCTGTGGCCGTGTGCGGCAATGGCAGCAGCTCCTTCCTGCCGTGGTATTTGACACTCGGCCTAAGGATTCTGTCTGAACTGCGAAGGAACAGCCGAGGACCCCAAAGATTTCAGAACGGAGAAAATCGGAACGGACGGCCTGCTGTCTTCTCTGGTGAGCTCGAACTGCTCCAGCGACAACTCGGTGGTCGCGGCGAGGAAGATCGCCGGTCCCTGCGGCTCGCCATTGTGAAAACGGCCTCACTGGTTGCCTCTTCCATGCCGATGCGACCCTAGTTCAGTGCCCCTGGCCCGACCGACGCCCCAAGCAGGTCACGGTGAAGCCACAGAGCTGACCCGGGGCCAGTCTGGGCTGGGCGGGGCGCCTGCAGCCCTGGTACCTGGGCTGATCTCAGGACCCGCCTGTCGGCCAGCCCGGCCTGCACGAGGTGCCCGGAGTTTGCCTGGGCGTCTCGGGGAAGCGTGGGGTCGGGCGGAAGGGAAGCCAGGAAACCGGCCGGAGGAGTGACTGAGACGCGGTCCGAGCCCTGACGCCACCGCGCGGTGACAAGCCCGGCACTGCCCCTCCCTCCACACCCCCCACGCCAGCTGTCTTCTTCATTCGTTATCTCAGCACAAAACACCACTCCCCCAAGGACGTCTTTCTTCCCTTATTACCGCACAAATGCACATTCCGGCAACATTTTAGAGTGAAGACACGCACCAAAAATGGAACAGGTCCCCCAGTCATGTATGTGTTTGGAAAGCGTCAGACACGCCCACCTGATAGGTCTCATCTCAAATGTAATGGAGTGACCAATTCTGGCATTTGACGTTTCCTGTCTGCCTCTTTCCATGACGGCAGATTCCCAGGGGTGGGGGGGGCAGGGGCCAAGTCCCTCGTTCACCGCCCCCCCCCCCCGGCACGTAGCGGAGGGCGGGACGGAGCAGCCGGTTCTCAGAAACACCCGTGCAACGAGAGTCGGCTGAGCCGGAGAAGTGTCCCTGTGCAGCTGCCCTAAACTCGGGGCGTCCCCCTCCCCCGTTCCCAGGCAGGCCGCGGGCAGACGCCAGCGCGAGGCCGCCTCCCCGCTGTCTCGGAGAGAAACCACTCCTCCCGGTGTCGCCGTGGGAGAAACACGGGCCCCACTCAGGCCCCAAAGCCTCCCCCGGCTGGCCAACGGGCGGTGAGTCCGTCTTCAAAGGCGGGTGGCACCCACTGGCTTCCGGGGGGGGGCGCTCACCGAAGAGAGGTGACAGCGCTGGTCCCCGGCACCAAGAGGAGGAGCCGGCACCACGAACCGTGTTGCTGTTAGTCTTTCCCGCCGAAGCCTTGTGAACAGGTTGGCCCTGAACCGCCGGCCTTTTCTCCAGTCCTGGAGCATCCGAGCCACCCTGGTTCCCCTGGCCTCCCCTGATTCCAAAGACTGTTCTCGCGGGACGGGCAGACCCGGGGCAGGGCAGCCCTCCGCCCCGGCTGGCGTGGCGGGGGGAGGGACAGAGCCGGGGTCGGCTGGGGGTTCCCGACAAGCAGCGCCCACGGTCCGGACTAGAGCTCTCATTCTCCCCGGCCTTGCCGCGGGCGTGACGGCGGCCTCGGGGCGTCCTCCGCTGTGCTTTTCCCTGCGCGCTCTGCCCCCCGACTTACACAGAAGGGTCTCTACCTGTGTGGGCACTCGGTCAGCCGCGTGCTTTCCTGCCCGATGTCGTTGCTCGCAGACACAGACGTTCGTCCTGGCTTCACCCCGTGTGGCGCCCTGAGCTGCTGCTTAGTGGCCGACACTTGGGAGACACCGCGCTGCTCCCGCCTGGGCGGCCCCACGGGGGAGCGGCCAGCACCCACTCACGGGGGTTTTCCGTGGCGTTTCCTCTCCTGCTTTGGCCCGGCACTCACTTTAGTTGACACATTTCTTTTATTTATGTGATTTCATACATTTTTTTCAGAGCTAATGGACCATTATTCCAGATTCCAATCAGTCCCCGGCTACATTCTAATGCGGATTACGCCGCGTTTGCGTGGGCAGAATGGCCTGTTTTCTCTCCACGCCACTCGCACGTCGCTGTCGGCAGACTCACGGTCAAAGTCGCCCAGACGCCCCCACCGACGCCCCACGTGCAGGGAGCGGCTCTTAGGCTCTGAGCTGCCTGGCCGCGCTGGCAAACAGGGCGCTCGCTGCCCCTCACAGGCGCCCTGCCGGGGTGAGACGGCTCCAGTGTTGGGCGAACCCGGGGGCCTCCCCGGGTGGCACGTTTTACTTAGCTTCCCAAGCACCCGAGGGCACGTGGGGGCCCAGGTGCGTGGCCTGGGGGCTGCGAGGTGGGGCTTCGGCCTCGGGGGGATGGGCCCGTGTGGCTGCTGGGGCTTCCTGTTTTCATGGCTTTCCTGTTCCCAGGACCTGGTGGGAGCGGGCAGAGCGGGGGGGCCGCGGGGACCCAGCGCATCAGCCTGGGACAGCAGGCTCCCGGGGGAACTCAGCAGGAAGACGAGATCCGAGGGGCTTCGGGGTGTGCCGGGAGCGTGCCTTCAGCCGTGGGTGCGCCTGGCTGATGCCGGCCTCTGGGGAAGGTAAGTTGGGGGAGGGGGCGTCCCCAGGGCTTCCGAGTGAGGTCCCTCCGGGGGATCGGGCAAGCGCTGCTGCTGGGCGCCCCCTCCTTGGACCGGTGTGCGTGCGGGGGCCCCGAGGCCCGACACCCCAACCTCAGACCATCCGCAGACCGGGCGCTGATCTGGAAGATGAGGGGTGGTGTCTGTCACTCGTCCTGCACCCCAGTACTCTGAGGGGCCGTGGGAACGGGGAGCCCACTACTCTGTGCTCTCTTTTCCGGAACCATAGGGTCCCATCCGCATGTCAGCCGGTTCGGTGCAGCTGGGCCCGGGAACCTGGTGGGTTAGCCGGTCCCCACCCCGCTCCTCCCACCAATGGGGTCCGGAGAGCGGACTCTGGCCCATGGAGGGGAGGGGCGGCTCACCGTTCGGCCCACGGGGACCCCTGCTTCTCAGAGATGGGGCATCAGCACCCTGCGCGCAGCTCCTCGGGACTTCTGGGCCGGGAGGTTGCTGGCCGGGGGTCTGGCGGCCCGGTGGCACACAGGTGTGCGGCCGGGGCTGCCCGTCCCCGGTCTGAGGTGGGCTCATTGCCTTTGCCCCTTTCGCTGCGCACGGGAGGCCCAGGGCGGCACGGGAGGGGCGGCCGGGCAGGGGGGGGATGGTGAGAAGGGCGCTTTCCCGCCGCTGCTGGCGCACCTGCAGTCCTGTCGGTGACACCTCCTCCGGGCACGGGGGCCCAGTCTCCCCCAGCCTGCGTCCCGAGCCCAGGATGACGCAGCGGGGACAGAGTGTCCTCTCCGTCCCGCTGCTTCTGGCCCAAGGCGCTTCCAGCTCGGCTCAGACGGCTCACCTGGCGGCGTCTGCGTCTGCATCTGTGGAGGGGCGCGCTGCCAGGTGGGACGCGGGGGCGGCGTCTGCTCTTCCAAAGTCATGCCCGGCCCCCGCCGAGGCTCCGGTCCCCCGAGAGCCTGGCGAGCCCTTTTCTTTCTTTTTCAAAAACATGTTTTCTGCTGCTCTAAAGCGACGCCTGTCTTTCCAGAGTCCCAGCTGCGCAGAGGAGGGGGTTGGGGGTGGGGTGGGAGGCACCTCCTTTTCCTCTTGCATGGGAAGGGCGAAGCGGATCGCCAGAACGAGGGTGCAGGATCAAGTGGGGTGCAGAGACACGCGGTGACGGGGGTCACCCCCGGGGGTGGGGTGCACAAGGGAGTGTCCCCCTGGAGGCCACCTTTGGGACATGCACCTGCGGGGAGCGAGGGGACAGCCCTGGACTATTAGGGGAGGGGCCGGCCAGGTGAGGGGACAGTGAGTGCTGGGGCTGGGCGGGGACCAGTTTGGTGCAGGAGGGACGGCCAGCAGGCCCTGGGCTGGAGCAGAGAGGGGAAGGTGGGGCGGGGCCCCCCGGCGGAGGGCAGGGGCCCCGCTCTCGTGACAGGAAAATGTGTGTCCCACGGTGGCTGGGGCTGCACGTCCATCGTCCCCTCTCTTCTTCAGGAGACGTGCTCCGACATTCCGCTGGACACTCAGCCCCCCAGAAAGCCGCCTGCCTCTTCTTCCCATCTCCCCGGCAGCTGGGTGGGGCCCCGTCGCTGGGTCCCGAGCTTTGATAGGTAAAAGGGAGTGGAATGTGCAACGTCCAGAAAGTGCCCTTCAGTGGAGGAAAGCGCCCTTCTTTGTCTCCTGTCCTGCTGGCTGCAATCTGGGCCACACAGCAGGCGCTCCAGCAGCCACTTTGTACCATGAGGCTCTCGTTCTTGGGAACGGCAACTTTGCATAGTGGGGGCCCTGCCCAGGGGGACCTGTCTGCCAGTGATGGACAGCTGGAGAGCAGGCCTCCCACATGGCCAGAGTGCCCCACTGGCCTGGGCTGACGGCCTCTGGACTTCAGGAATTCGAGGGACAGAAAGTCTTTCTTTCCCTGTGACTGACAGCTGAACCTCTCCCCGCCGTCCCCGGCCCCCAGGGAAGGACTTTTCTGTCTCTTGCGTCGCCCTGCACAGAGCTTGCCTGAGAGCACGCTTTATTTTTGTTTTGCAAAAATAGCACATTTACTGCAGAGAAAAGCAAATGCGCCTTCGCTTGTGTTTCCCGGAGCTGGGGAGCTTTGAGAAGGGGCGTGGCGGGACTCAAACTCTGCCGTAGGTCTCCGTGCTGCTGGGCCCCGCCGCTCCGGGTGTGCATCGCGCCTTTAAAACAAGGGCTCTGCTCTTACCTGAAAGGGTGCCGCGCCTCCGGGGATCTTGCACTTTGTCCGTCTCAACTGAAATTAAAAGGCCAGGGGGAAGTTCCTTTGACAGCAAGAACAATGGTCCGGAATCCACAGATCTCAAAACATTTTGAATTCAAGTGAATGATGGCCTTTTAAATACCCTTCTAACCTGGCGAAAAACAATATATTTCCGGGAAGAGACTGCAGGGCCGGGGAGCGGCCTGGTTCCTGGAACACCCGGGGCCGGGAGGGCCGGGAGGGCCGGGGCTGGAGGAGGGGGCCTGGCCTAGAAGGAGCGCCTCCCCACCTTACAGGGGACACCCCAGCCCCTCCTCGCAGAGGTGGGGGTCCTTCCCCAGACCGAGGGGCTCCAGTCCCACGACCCTTCGCTCAGCTTACCCCCAAGGACAGGCTCCAGAAGACTACCAGCGCGCGGGGCACCCGTGCCCGGAGCGCAGGCCCTGACCACTCACCCCGCCAGGTGGTGGCGCTGGGGGGCAGGGCTCTGGGAGGGGACCAGATCGCCTGACCGGAGCCAGGAGCTCCCCGCCCCTCCCTCCACGTGAGGACACGGGAGAAGAGGGCCCCTCGCCAGACACCCAATCTGCCGGAGCCGCGACCCAGCCGTCCCGCCCCAGACGCAGGAGAAGTGAATGTTCGCCATGGAGGCCCTAAGGTCTGGGGTGTTTTGGTCACGGCCGCCTGAGCACACCGGGGCGGGGACCAGCGGGCTGTGGACCCCAGGCGACGCGGAGGCCGGTGGAGGAGGGGCAGGTGCAGCCGGCGGTCTGGCCGAAGGCGGGCCAGGAGGCGGCATCTGGCCGCGCTGAGACGGACGCCCAGAGCCCCAGCCCGGGGCAGACAGCCCCTCGCCGGCTCCCCGACCTCCCCTCCCCCCCTAGAGCCGGCGCATCTCCAGCGCGAGTGCCGACCCGCTCCCCTGTGGCGAAGAGCCGCGTCCTGGCCAAGCAGCGGGGAGGATGGTCGGGAAGATGTGAAGGGGACTTGGTGGCTCCGAGCACAGCCCACGTGGCAGGCCTGGCGTCCCTGCGTCCCGGGTCCTCGGTCGGAGACCACGTGGCACTCCGCCGGAGCGAGAGGCGCACAGTCCTGTTCACCGAAGCCACCACCACCGCCTCCCGGCTCCAGGTAAGTGGGGTGATGGAGCCTCCCACGCGCCCACCCTGCATGGGTGGGCTCGCCACGGCCTCTCGGGACGTCCACACCTGGCTTCCCGGCCAGGGGACGGCGGCAAGTAGATGGCAACCACCCAGCGTCCTGCCACCAGGGCTTGGGGGGCTGCCGGGCTGTGGTGGGGAAATAGGGTTACAGCGAGGGGTCGGAGCACAGGTCCGTCGGGGGATGGGAGTGTCCTTGCTCCCCAGGGTCCTGAGCGGACCCCTGAGACCAGCCACACTGAGATGGAAGCACGAGGTCCAGACCTCCTAACCGGTCAGACGGGGGTCAGCAGGGGTCCTTCCTGCTCGTTCACGTGGGGTGAACAGGGTCCCCCCCAGACTTGCACGGGGCCTTATCTGGAACCAGGGTCTTCGCAGGTATAGTGAGTTCCGGGTCCTGAGACAACATCGTCCCGGACCAGCCCGGGGCCTGGCACTCCCTGCCCCCACTCCGTTTCCAGCGAGAACTGCCACTCAGAATCGGGCCCCCCAAGGCTGCCGGGTCCCAGCCAGGGATGCCCAGGACGAGGGGCCGTGGCAGCAGCCTGGCAGGTTCTGTTGCTGAGACAGGACACGTGCTCATGTGCACGTGGCATTCATTTCTGTCCGACACACACGCCGGGGGGTGGCCGACACGCGCCTGGCCCCCGTGCCCCTGGCGGTCTGTCTGGGTCGTCTCCAGCCTAGAGTCACCGGGCGTCTGCCCGCGGCTGGGCAGCAGGCGTCCAGAACCGACTGCAGGCGGAGGGCACCGCCTCGGCCCCCGACGACGCAGAGGGAGCCGGGTGCTCTGCAACCAGCCGCGGTCTCGGTGACAGAGAAACGGCTGCACGACGGGAAGGAGTGGCCGTAAAACGTCACAGAGGACCTGTGTCCACGGGGCACACTGCGCACATGACCAGAAATGCGCACCTTCGTCCGTCTCGGTGCCACACTGCGTGCCCCCTAGGCACTCTCCCGAGTTGGGGGGGGGGACCGGCTGTGGCAGTGCGCCCGCTCTCCCTTTGTCTGACGACTCCTTCTCAGCCGGACGCCGGTGCGGCCCACCCGGCCGGGGTTCCATCTCGGCCCCTTGGGGGCAGTCACTGGCACACCCCCCGCCAGGCACCCTCGGGGCACTCCCCTCCCCTCCCCCGCCTCTCCCCCACGGTCCCGGGCGCCCACGGTTCCCACCTGCAGACGCACAGGGAAGGCCCTGCTCCCGAGCCCCGGCCTCCGCCAGCCGCCGCTCGCCTCCGGCCTGTGCAGCTCGGGAGGTTTCTGAGGTTCTGGTCGGTGCAATTAGCAACCGGCGTTCCTTTGGTTACGGTCACGCCTGTTGTAGGAGCTCTCACGCGCAGGGGTGAGAGCAAGAACTCCCTGGAGTCGCCGCGCCCTGGAAGAGCCGCTGGCGGCCTGGGGTCCCCACTCCAGTCGCCTGTGCGCACCTGCCTACAGCTGGGAGAGTGGCGGGCCGGCCCAGGGAGGGGCATGCCACGTGCCGTCTGTGTGTCTTCCTCGAAGGCGTTGCGTCTCCTCTGACAGGAGACAAAGGGTGCCGGTGGGAGACAGGTCGTAAGAACAGAGAGGAAGCTCTGCTCTGCGTGCGAGGGGCCCCCGGGGAAGGGCTGCTGGTGGTCCCGTCTGAGACACCCTGGGGCCACCCCGGCTGGGGGGACGGAGCCCCAAGTGGAAGAGGGACCGGGCTCCGGGCTGCAGCTGTGCCCGACCCTCTGTCCCTCGCCCCTGCAGTGCTGGTGGAGTGTGTGCTGCATGGTGGGTGTGTGTCTCCAGCCCCCCACCTTCAACCCCACCCCCGCCCCGGGCATCAGTGTGGAGCCCTGCGTGCAGGTGACTGGCCGCTCCACCCCTGCCTGGGGCTTCCTCTGCCGCCTGCCCCAGCAGGGCTTGGGGTGCAGCCCCTCCACTTGGAGGTCCCTGCAAACCCCGAGGGGGGTGCCTTCTCATCCCCTCACCATCACTACCCTGTGGCCTCAGGGCAGAACGGAGCTCAGTGCCCGCGTCTGGCCCTCTGCAGCGGTTTGGGAATCTGCAGGTGTTCTTACAGAGTGAGGTGCAGTGACAGCACGAGGGGCCCGCCATCCATCCCCTGCCTGCCCAGCAGTCACAGACAGGCGGCCTGCGGGCCGGGCAGGGTCAACTTCGGCGGCTGGAGGGAGGTGTCACAGTTAGCCACTGGCGCCTCGAAGCTCGCGGGGCCCCGGGGACAGGCTTCTCCCACGTCCTGGCAGAAATGACCCCAAGGAGACCCCCTGGGGCTCTGCCCCTGCTGCCTTCCTCTGGGCTGACAGCTATGAGGACAGGCTGATGGGGTGTGTCTGGTCCGTGAACCCCGAGGGGGGCAGGCGTCTGGCTAGACACTGTCAGGTCTCAAGGGAGGGAGTCTGTGGGCGGGGCCAGCCCCGGAGCCTGCAGAACGTGCCGGCAGGGGGGCCGCCCCAGCCAGTGCGCACGGGGGCAGCGGTGCTGTGGGTCTGGGACTGTGTCTCCGGGGGGTGGGGGCGGGGGAGACACTGGTGGGACTGGGGCCCGGGACGCCTCTCGGTGCACTGAAGGCCCCCCGCCCCGCTGGGGGAGGAGGGAGCGAGCACGTGTGCTGGGCACTAAGACCCACGGAGTGTGGAAGGGAGAAGGGCGCAGTCTCGGCTCCCGGGAAGGGAGAGCGTGGGGGCGCCTGCAGGTCGGAGGCCCCGCTCTCCGGCTCCGCGTGCCCGGAGCTCACGCCCGTGTCCCGTGCAGACCAGACGGCCTCCCGCGGGCGGCCCAGAGACGCCCCCGCCCCTCCCGGGCTGTGGTCTCCTCCTCTGGCCGTCGGGGGTGACGAGAGTAGAACGAGATCGTACGAGAGGTCGGGTTCTGACTGGGGCAAACTGGACCCATTTTCAAAATAACTGTTGCACATCTTTCCAATATCATCAATTCACTGAGAGCTGGACCCTCAGGAGCTCAAAATGCCACAAATTAACTTTTCTTGTTTTTTCTTCTCGGCCTTCCAGCTGCGGCCAAATGGCCTTGGGCAGTAGGGGTCAGGACCTCCTTTGACAGAGGTCCCGGGGGAGCAGGGGCTGCATTAGAACGCTCTCTCTGGGTCTGCGTTGGTGTTCATGAGCCCCCACAGCCGAACGGTCCTCTCTGTCTGACACGCCCACGATGCAGTTCCCCTGTGGAGTCTGGAAAGACGAAACCAGACACTGCTGGGAAAAGGTCCCAGGGAACCTGACCTGGGACCCAGCCGTAACCTGACATGTGGCCGTGGGCACGCTCTTCTGCAAGGGACGCTTGCCTGCCCGGACTCTGTCCACCGGGGGCTCAGGGAAATGCTGGGCACAAGGCGGGGCGCCGGGCCCCCCTTGGAGGCGCGGGCCCCAAGGTGTGAGGAGGAGCCAGGCCCCAGGTGTGCCTGGGGATAGGGCGGGCCAGACGCTGCCGGGTGACAGGCACAGAAGCACACAGCCCCACCTTGAATTCCCCTCCAGCACGAGGCAGAAGCTGCCGGCCCGGCCCTGGGTGAGGACGAGAAGCCCGAGCGAGGGGCAGGGCCCCTGCAGCCGCGGCCCCGTGAGGCCGGGGTCGCACGCCATCTCCTTGCCGCCCCCTCGGCCGTGGCACGACAGTACGTAGGACACAGCGGTTTATGGAGTTCTTCTCCCTGCTTTGACATGCACTCGAGACGTGCGTTGGTGACTTCTTGGTTTCTAAATGTGCCATACAGTTTTCTCAGCAGCGGCCACACGCTTCCGTGGTAGCATGCCCACAACTACGGTGCCAGAGAGGCCGGCGTGGAGCGGTGCCTCCCAGCACAGCATTCTGTGAGCCGGGCCTGTCTGTGGCACGAGTCCTCAGAGGAACGTGTGCCAGCTCTCCCGGTCTCCCTGGGGGTTAGGGGGGGGCGGCGAACCACCCTGCCCGTGGCAGAGTTACTATGGCTGTTTCCCCCTTTGTGTCTTCCACGTGGCTTCGAGGTCTGAGCCGCCACGCCCGGCCGGCAGCTCGGGCGCCAGAGGTAGCATGCTGGGCTGGCTCAGGATGGAGCCCCCTCTCTGTAGTCAGCACGGCTCAGGGGGAGACTGGGGAGTGGGGATGGGGCCCCCTGGCCGACACGGGGGAGGCTGGAGCAGGGATCTGAGGGCCCCCTGGGGGGTTGTCTATGTCCGCCGCCCCCCCCTGACTTTCTGGGAGGTGGGCCCTGCAGCCTTCCGTGGTGTCTGAGCCAGAATAGTGGGGCCTGGACGGCAGTCCCTTCTGTGGCGGCTGCCTTATCCCTGGGGCCTACGTGGAGACCCCCTCAACCCTCCAGGACGCTTCCCAGGACCTGCAGAGACCCTCTGCCCTCGGGGGGCGGGGCAGCGGCCCCCGGGGCCCCTCCTCTCCGACATGGGGCCTCCCAGGGCCGCTGTTTCCGTTTTAAGCCTCGATCAAGTGTGACATCCAATTACGGTCGACATCGGTTGCAAACACAATGTTCCAGTAATTAACAGGCCGAACCGTCACTAACAAACCCAGTTAAGTAACGCACGTGTCACCTTGCCCCGAGGGACAGCGCCACCTGGAGGGCAGTGGGGGCTGCTCCCTCCGTCCTCACGCTTCCGGGGGCCGCGGATTCTCCCTAGGGGGGGGCAGACGTGCCTTCCTCTCGTGAGCACAGCACTTGTGTTTGAGAGGGGGGAGCTTTTACTATTTCCCAGCCTTACTGAGCTGCCATCGACCGATGAAAATGGTTTCTATTTAAGGTACGCCTGGCTGTTTTGAAGTCCATATACCTGTCAGGTGACCTCCACAAGGGGGTTTGTAACCGCGTCCCCTGCCTCGCACGGGTCCCATCTGTCCCCGTGTGGGCTGGGTGGGGCGGATGCTCCGGGTCCACTGCCCTCGAGGCGAGTGACCAGGGCGCGATGCTGTGTCGTCCCCTGGAGTGGCCACGCCGCACACACAGCGCACCCCCAAAGGGCGTCCGACCGGCATGACTGAGACACTGCCCCCCACGTCCCTCCCCACCGGCCCCCCAGCACCGGTCCCGAGCCTGGTCCTGAGCTGGACCATTTCAGAGGCCGGGTCTGCGATCACACAGCGACGGTAGCGAGGCCGCTCCACCGCCCCAGGGCTGGGCCTGCGCGTCCCCCTCGAAGGCAGAACTGTCCGTCTGTCTGGCTGTCGTCTGTCTACCTACCTGATACCTGTCTATACAGTGACCCCGCCTCCTCTGGGGACTTGTGGGAGATAGAACACCCTGACTCTGGATTCTGCTACGTGGTCAGAGAGCAGATATCACCCTCAAGAAAGATCCTTAAGCACAATGGAATAGTCCCTGATCCATGCTAAAACAACATTTCCAGAAAGTAGTATCCAACCACCCGGAGTTGACGTGCATCAGGGAGAGAGGGGGGGAGGGGCGCCTGCTCTCTGCCGGGGCTCCTGGGCGGCTCTGTGGGGCACAGCTGGTGGGGGGGGGGGGGGTCGCGGCAGCAGGAGTGAGTGGGGGCGGCACTCAGCTCTCCACCCTGCTTGGGTGCCCGGTCACACCCACGCCCTCCCAATGCACGGCCGGCTCCCGGGTCAAAGCCGGAGGTCCACTACGGTACTTCCAAACGGCCGCCCTGCGCCCCTCCCCCCGCAGACACGAACAGTCCAGACGTCAGAGTCGAGGGGCGTTCGGACTTCGTGGTTTAGAAAAGGTCATTAGCATCTGCACGGTGACATTTCCTTCTGCATCCCGGGGTGGCAGGTGATTAGCGTCTGGAGAACAACGGAGGGACTGAACTAGAAATGTCAAGCGCAGGGAAAGGTCGCTGACCGAACGGCCCCAGGACCCCCGGGGCCTGAAGGACCAGGTGTTCCAGATTCACTCCCCCCTCCCCCACCCCGCTGGGGACGCAGGCCACTCCCCGCTCGCACACACTGGCTCCGAGGGGGACGGAGTGACCGGCGCCTCACACGTTCGTCCCGTTTCTTCCCGGTCTAACGCGGTGGCGTCGGTGACCCACGGAGACGAAACACCAAACACTGGGTTTCCGTCAAAGAGATTATAAGCCTGCGAATGCCACGGCCGGGGCAGCGCTTCCCCAGGGGGGGACTTCACTAAGCTGCCAGGGCGACGCGGTGGCTGAGAATGATGACCGTCCACTCTGTTACATTTTGTCTCCTGTGTTTCTGCCGTGTCCTGCTGCGTGAGTCCTCACGTTGTCACGCACGTTGCAGGGTGGCACGGCCGAGGCCAGGTCAGACGGGGCGGGAGCAGAGCGCCTCCCCGACGGCTCCGCCGCGGTTGGCGCTCTTGGGAGATTGGAGCTCACACGGTGCTACAAGCCCAGGCACCGGTCCCTGCGTCAGCTAAAGCAGTCTAGCGGCAGTAACAGACCGATCGGGAACAGCGGCCCACGCAAGAAACTGCGCTTTAGGTCTCGGCGTTGTGGGGTGGGAGGGGCCTGCTTCCCGCTGTCGCTGCCAGGGTCAAGGCTCCTTCCGCCCCAGGTGGTGCCACCCCCAGACTCTGGGGGACGCAGGCTGGCTCCTTGCCTTTGGCGGACAGAGGGAAATGGAGCCCGCGGGGTGGGTGTTAGGGGCCCACCCGGAGTGCCCCCCCCAACACGGGGACTGGTTCGTTGACCAGGGCTGTCGCCTGCTGGACCTACCGCGGCAGAGGCCGGGCCTGCAGTCCCGCGGTGGGTCGGAGAGGGAGGAAGGCGCGTAGAGACGAGAGTACGCGCGCACTCGCTCTGCGTCTTGACGGATCTCCGCACTGCGGACGCAGCTTCCCAGCTAGCCCCCTCCCCAAAAGCTCTGTTCTGCGGCCTGGTGGGCACGGTGTGTGGGCCGGTGACTGGGGCTCGGCCGGCCAAGGAGGCGCTGCCGCGCGTGAGGCTGGGCTCTGAGCCTCGCTAGGACCGAGCCGGGACGCGGGGCGCCCCGCTGTGGGGTGGGGGGCGAGAGCGCGGCGTGTTTCTTGGGTCGGTGTGGCCGAGGTGGCTTCCCAAGTGTCCTAGCGGTGGAGGTCCCTCCCTATTTCAAGGTCACTCCCAAGGCCCCGCCCACACCACGGCCCCGCCCACACCCCAGCTCCGCCCACACCATGCTCCACCCAGAGCAGGCCCAACGTGTAATACTAAAGATTTTGAGTTAGTTACAAGATATTTTCAGTCCAGCTGTCATGCAATACATGAGGGTGTAGGGTTCCATGAACACCGCGGCAACGCTCCCTCGGACAAGGACGCGAGTGGAGCGGCCAGGGCCCCACCCCCCTCACAATGATTCCCCACGCGCTCCCCATGCGCCGCCCTCACTCACCCGTGGCCGCCTCTGCTCTTCCGACTGTGTGAGCCCTGGCACGGAGGGACGGTGACTGACTAGTCATTCGGGATTTCCCACGCCAGCAGTTTGAGAATCATTCCTGGATATCGAGTTTTCTTTCTGCCTTTTAAGAGCCTTCGCGTCCCTCAAATCTGGGAAGTGGGAACCTCCTTCCTCTCCTTTCTGCACGGGCGCTCCTGGACGGCCGCCCGCTCCGCGGGCAGAAATGACTGAGCTGTTTCATGTTTCCCTGGGAGCGGTTTGGCCGGAGTCCAGGCCCACGACACCCCTTTCCTTTGTTTCTGGCCTGGCGAGAGGGAAGAAAAAAGCCATCCGGGGCCAATGTCTAATGAATAGGTAATCATTAGCGTTAAGGTTATAAATACCCACCATGCCGGATTCAATAGGAGACCTCTATTAAGGGTTCTCCTGAAGCATGAAATGTAATTCATTATTGTTTTTAGAAATTATTTCCCTCGGGTATCGGCCCCGAACAGGCTTCTTTATCAAAACCGACTGCTTTGTGGCATCCGCAATCCAATTAAAATTCCTTTTTTCACAGGAATGACACTTTGAAGGTGTTTTCTCCGTCTCAGATAGGTTGGTGTCAGCGTTGACGGCACATTTTATGGAAAGGGTGGTGACCTCCCGGGCCGAGGAGGGAGGTTTCCATGGAAATGCTCGGGCTGCCCTTTCACCTACCCTCCCCCGGCCCGTGGGAGGCTGGTTGCTGAGGTTTAGCTGAAACCTGAATTCCAGCTCAGGGCCTCTCCCTCCTCCTGTCCCTCCCCCCCTTCCTTCTCCCCCTTCTCCCTTCAAACCTTTCTTCCACGTCTTCTTCTGTTTTCCAAGAACTACCGTAGCTTGCAACGAGTTATAAATGGTCCCTACTCTGCGGAACAATAAATCCTGTTTCTTTCTTTTGCATGAGAAAATAAAATTGCATTAGGCATAGGGAATAAAAAAACGCATTTGCTGGCTCGCACGCTTCACTTCATGCCTATTTTCCATTCGCCAGTTTTCCCCTAACAACCGCGGCCCTGCGTACAGTCTGTGCCGAGTCCGCCGGTGCTCCCCGCCTGGGCGGGGGGTGCGGGGGCCTGGCCCCTGCATCGGGCCACCCCCACACTCCATTTACCGGTGGCCGGTGAGGGGCGGGGAAGGAAACCATCAACCCTCACATGTTTACCAAAAGCGGATTCACTGAGTATTGAACATTTTTATCCGAAGAACCTTAATATGGGGTAGGCCACAGCATCATGGGTTGCAAAATAGGAGCTTTTAATTTCCTCCCTGCCCCCTGCGATTACTGCCAATTAATTTCTTCATTACTCCGTTAGGGCACTGTCTTGGTTTTAGCACTTCCCGATCGCCAACAGAACGCATGAAAATTCAGCCCTGAGGGCTCGTGATGGCAAAATCAAT